>NC_134579.1:111359406-112065031 GCF_037038515.1 Microtus pennsylvanicus
ATGTCCCCCAGGACATAGCCACAGGCCAGTCTGACCAAGGGAATTCGTCAATTGATAATTGATATTCGCTCTTTCAAGTTGACTCTGGGTTTGTGTCAGATAAACAGCTGAAGCTGATTATGATGCTCCAGGAGCACCACCCTCTGGGCTGTCAGACTTTCAACCTTGACCTGCAAGGTGCACCGTCGGTTTCCTGGGCATGGAGGACTTGGGATATCCCTATTCTCCAGCAGACAGACGTCTATTAGAGATTTCCCTGCTTCCATGCTTGACTCCCCAATTCCCTTAACATGTGGTCGCCTCTAAACACACCTCTGGTGGGTTTTGTCTCTAGAGAAACACTGTGTAAGGTAAGGTCTCTAGCGTAAGGTCTCTGGACAAAAGTGAATGGATCTTGAAGGAAAAGCCTCACACCCCAAGCTCCCGTGTAATTTTGCATTTGAAACTGCACATTCATTTCTACAAGGTTCTCTGATGTAAATACTTCAGACCTCTCAAAACCTGGACCTATCCTGGAAACTACCAAGAGAAACCGAGATATTAGATGACACCTTGACCATGGTGGCCTCACCTGAGAGAATGGCTTAAGCCCAAAACTCAGGGCTGGGACCCCAGCCAGAGAGCCAAGAACAGTGGAGAAGAGGTGCACAAAGACACAGTCCCATGTGCGGTTTTCTAAATCCCTTCCACTCCACTCCCCAGTTCAGCATGCAGTCACTCTGAGGACAGTTGCTTTGGACAACAGAGTTGGGAGGGACACATATGTGCTGGGAACTTTCAACTGAGTGACCCTGGGAGCCTAATTAACTAATATTCAAGTTTAACTGATGCCTGTACCTGTTCTCTCACAGGAAACCCAACCCTAACCCTCCCCCCAAACACATGGAAAAAGCATCACACACACACATACATACACACCCACACACCCACACACCCACACACCCACACACACACAAAGAATCTAAGACATCTGGCTTTTGTCCTCCATACATCTGGTCACCTCTGATCATGAAAAATAGAATCCATATTCTCAAAGCCTGGACAGACTAGCTAGGAATTGACACACCATTCCCCTGAGTTCTATGCATCTTGAGACACAGCATATCTTGTTTATTCTGTTGCACTTTCTTGCTTCTGTCCCCGTGGCAACAGTTTGAAACCCATCCCTCTTTCTGACTTAATATGTAACTGAATACATCCTGAATTTTATTGAACTGACTACTGTTTTAGTCAGAGCTCTATAGAGAAATGAACAAACAACACACACACACGTAATAGATACCATTAAAGGAAATTTATTTGTTTGTGTTTGCATAAGAGAGTCTGGACAGTCCCGCAATGGCTTTGTGCATTTTAGGAAGGCAGGGAACAATTCTCCCAGTCCAAGAATCGAGATGTTCCAGCAGCCGTAACCCAATGTGGGAAGCTTGGAAAGTCCCTAGAGAGCTGCTGGTATTGAGTTCACATTCAAAAGTCAAAGGTCAAAGAAGCCGGAGTCTGATGTTAGCAGACTGTGGTGACAGTAACAGACACACTCACTCAGGACAGGGGCTCGCATAGAGCTCAGCTCCTTCCTCTGTCCACCGTTCATATGGGCTGTGGCCTGCTGGAAGATGTTGCCCACACTGATGGACCCACCTGCTGGTCTCCCTGGAGACACCCCCATAGCACACAGATGCTTTTCACCTCTTAATCCAGTCACTTAGACAAGCAGGACCAGATTCTTCCACTATCCCATTCACCTTTTGTTACACCAGATAAAGTGAAGAAAATGATGATCACTTAGCCTAAATAGCAAGAAGGCACCAAGAGGATAAGACAACCATAGATTTTATCTCCGAAAATAGCATTTCTGGGTCCCTCATCTTTCCCTCCTAACCTATCTAAAGTAGGGGCTCCTCATTGTCCACCAAGATTTAATTCTCTGTCCATTTACAACAGCTTCAGTGGCCTACTTATTTATTATCTGTCTCTGCACAGACTGTAAACCGCACAGAGGCAAAACCATTATACCCCTAAATAGCACCTAGTATACAGTCGATACTCAGGAAGCATGCTTTCTGGTGAAGAATAAAACATCATCTACAGCAGTAGGCACCCACTCAGTGCCAACATCTCACCGGATACTGTGTTGGACACCAGGGAGATTCCACAGACAGATGCACCGTCTCATCCCTCAAGCAAGACACCAGCCGGATCGACTCGTCCTTGCCCTAAGGCAATGCATTCCAGCTTCTCAGAGATCCTAGATGGATGTGAGGCAGGTGTATCCATTCATGCATCATGTACTCATGCTTCCATCCACCCACCCATCCATCCATCCATCCACCTACCCATCCATCCATCCATCCACCATCCACCCACCCATCCATCCATCCATCCATCCACCCATCCATCCATCCACCTACCCATCCATCCATCCATCCACCCACCCACCCACCCATCCATCCATCCACCCATCCATCCATCCACCCACCCACCCACCCACCCATCCATCCACCCATCCATCCATCCATCCACCCACCCACCCACCCACCCACCCATCCATCCATCCACCCACCCATCCATCCATCATCCATCCATCCATCCACCCACCCACCCATCCATCCACCCATCCATCCATCCACCTACCCATCCATCCATCCATCCACCCACCCACCCACCCATCCATCCATCCACCCATCCATCCACCCACCCACCCACCCATCCATCCATCTACCCATCCATCCACCCACCCACCCACCCACCCATCCATCCACCCATCCATCCATCCATCCACCCACCCACCCATCCATCCATCCATCCATCCACCCACCCATCCATCCATCCATCCATCATCCATCCATCCATCCATCCAACCATCCATGTCCCCTGGCGAACCCTGAAACCTCCAGGTCTCACCACCCTTCAGTGCAAGCCTGCTGCCACTGTTGCCCCTAAACTGTGTGCCATCTCTTCAGGGTCCCACTGCTCATAACGGGTGCTCAGTCCATGCAGCTGCATGCAGGGGTGGGTGGACGTGTCTCCCATCATCAGTGTGCTCTCAGTGAAGCCTATTCTTTGGTATTTACCCCACTGGAAATCATTTGCTATTGTCACCCAAGACCCCTGGCCAAAAGTCCATGGGTCAATTGCATAGAATCTGTCCTTTGTTGATGGTCTCTCACTTTAACCATAAGGCATGTGCATCAGTTCGTTGTTATGTCAATTTGTTAGACAAGTTAGGGTCTTCTGAGAGGAGGAGACCTCAACTGGGAAATTGCCTGCATGAGATCATAATCAACTTTATATGGAAAAACAGAAAAACCAGGATAGCCAAAACAATCTTATACAATAAAGGATCGTCTGGAGGCATTACCATCCCTGACTTCAAACTCTATTACAGAGCTACAGTGTTGAAAACAGCTTGGTATTGGCATAAAAACAGAGAAGTCGACCAATAGAATCGAATAGAAGACCTGGACTTTAACCCACAAACCTATGAACACCTGATTTTCGATAATGAGGAAAAACAAGGACAGACTAGTATTTCTTGGGTGATAGGCGCTCAGAATGTTAAACACAGACATGAGGAACCTGCTCAGAGATGTCTCTGCTTGGCAGCCTCGTGGCAGAGTCAGGAGTCAGAGTCTTTTGGGACAAAGAATGGAGTTTCTCATTTGTTTGTAGACCCAGCTGAACCTCAGAGGGATTACCTGATGTGGGCAGGCATGGGTTAAGCAGAAAGTCATGGTTAGAGCCCCAGACCCAGGGCTCCCAACACACACTGACTTCTTCACACATCTTCCTTCTGCCTGCGCCTGCATCCTTTGCTCAGATGACTCCGGGGAAGCGTGAAGCCTATGCTGGGTACCAGGGATGCACAGGTGAGGGAGGCTGCATGCCTACAGCTTCCTTCAAGCACACAGCTGTCGTCTCGGCATTGCTTTGAGCATTTATTTACATCAACTTCTTCATTATTTTCAGATTTGGTAGGTGTAAAACAGCACACCAGCTGCCACCAAATAGCTTCCTTCAAACCAATACAAGATTTGTTTATATTTCTTCGTTCGGGGCTGCTTTCCCTGTGAGCCAAATGACTGTCAATCACTCCCAAACTTTTCATTATTGAAAAAGAATTTTTTTCAAATGATATATTCTGATTACAGTTTCCCCTCCTCCAATTCTTCCTAGATCCTCTCCATCTTCAGAAATGAGTGCTTGCTTTTCCAGTCTTTAGAAACATAAAATAATCACACCCCCATATGTGCTGCAGAATGCAGAATTCTCTGGGAAGAGATTTAGTATAAGTACACAGTGGTATCCCAACAACATAACAGTGTTTCATCAGGATGGTGGAGCATTTGGCTTGGATCTTTCCTATTGAGGAGGTTTGCACTTGTAGTTGGACCAGCTATTTTCTGTGTCTATATTGGGGTGTCCTGGACAGAGAAGAGATATAGTTGTTTGGTGTTGTAAGACGAGATCAATGACAGAAGCGCCTTCAGTCACTGTCATAGGCTTGTATCAGTGAACTCTCAGAAAATCATTTCTGGGCTCCACAGTCCCGCATTGCCTTGCTTCCATCCATGGACCCTGTGTAGCACCCCATCATCACAAGAGAGACTGGAAACAGCAAAATCCCTTTCGGATTCTCGCAGAGTCATTCACGGGAACACTGTGCTTGGAACCCACAGTCCCTGCTGTGATCTATGGGAGCCATGCTCCTAGAGAAAGCTTTTGGACTAATGCAACCCTAGGCTACGACCCATGTTGTTAACGAGGGTGAAGTCCATTTTCCTCCCTGTGGTCATTTCGACGTGATGACTGGAGGAGGTAATTATTTCTCCCTTCAAATTGAATTAAGCATTTTAAGGAGGTGGCACCTTTGTCTTTGCATGAGGAAAACCTGCCTCTTCATTATTTGCCAACCCCAGACCCTTTCTCGTGGTGACTCAGTGTCTCATTGGATTTCTTTATTTAAAGCTTCCCTGTGGCAACAGCCCAGCAGAGCCATCTGGCTGGAGGGATTCTGAGAGAGGCTTTGTCAGGAAGCAAGGGCCATAGATGCGTACACAAGGCTGCGCTCAGAAATATCTACAACAATGCAAGATGCACAGCAGCCAGGTATGTAGGCACACAACTTGCAGAATGGATTAATGGAGTGAGAGGAGTGATGCTGGCTACAGACTGAACTTATTAAGCTCTTACTTTACCCGGTAATTTAAGCATAAGCATCCAAAGGTATGTGAAGGTACCTGCGTGTGACCTCCATGTAACCACCTCAGTTAATATATCCAGAGTGTGGGAAGTCGCCTACAATGGGGAAGGAAATTAGTTAGAATTCTGATGAGATTGGCCTTCCACTACTAACATCAGATATTTTTTTTTTAAAAAAAATTCTTTGGGCAGCCAAGCATTTCAGATGAAAATTAAATGAGTGGATATGTTTCATGGGTCCCAAGGAATCTCAGGTTCCCCCACCCCAAAAATTCTTCCCTGGCTGGAAGCATCGATGTGCCTTATGGTAGCACAGCAACTGTCAGAGAATATTGGACAGGTGCTGAGAGAATCTGCTCACTGCCAGATGGCACCTGTGGGTGAATGGCCTTTGTCTGACATCACGAGTAGGTCTTGCAAAATCTCAGATTTCCTAAGCATCAGTTTCTAAATGTTGTTTGAGTAGCATCCCTAGGCCCAGGGGCTCACGGAACTCAGCCTCGTGCATGTCCTAATAGTGTAGAGGAAAAGGGTTTGCTTAGGTGCATTTATTGTGACACACAGAGGTACAGGTGTCTGTCTCCAGTGTGGGAGGCGGCCCTGCCACTAACCTTGGGAAGCATCTAGTACAGGACATTTTTTTAAAGCCCAAGTACAATTTAATGACTGTTTAAAGGAAAATCCTCAGAGAAGACAAGCTGTAAGCTCAGCAGCTGTCTGGAGGAGGAGGAGGAGGAGGAGGAGGAGGAGGAGGAGGAGGAGGAGGAGGAGGAGGAGGAGGAGGAGGAGGAGGAGGAGGGAGAACAAAGGCCAACCTCCTGGGTGAAGCCAGCACGGATGTCAGGTACTCGGCAAGCAGGAAGCCACTTATGTGGAATGGAAACTTAAGAGAAAGAGTAAGAAAACTCAAAATATGAGAGAAGTCCAAAGAGTTAGGGAAAACATGCTAAGAAAAGAGATGGAGAATAAATGTAAACTGTAAACATAGACCTAAGTAAATTATAAAATATCTATAATTATATATATTTGAATGTTCTTTATTTTAAAAATCACATATTTAAACTGACAATAAAACTTTTGTATTGAAATGAAATTTGCAGGTAAATGGATAGAACTGGGAAACACATCCAGTGAAGTAGCCTAGACCCAGAAAGATAAGCGTCTCATGTTCCCAACCCTATGTAGACCTTGGTGTCAAATCTTTTGATTTGTGTTTAACTCAGAATGGCTGCAGAAGCCAGGACTCTAGAAAGAGGCAGGAAGATAGAAGATTTTAGGGGAGAAAAGATAGTAAAATGCAGATGTTATGAACAGGAAAGGACATGATGGGAAAGTTTGAGGGATGGGGGGGTAGGGCAGAGATGGGGATGGGAAATGAATAACAATAAGGGTGTTCAGAAAACCCACATGGAAGCCTACTCCATGTAGAGGTTCTCTCTCTCTCTCTGTTTATAGTGTGTGTGTGCATGCATGTGTGTGTATATATGTATGTATGTATTGCTGGGACTAGAAAGACAACTCATCAGTTAGGAGCACTTGCTGCTCTTGCAGGGGACCTGAAACTGTTTCCCAGCACCCAGATGACTCACAACTATTCACAACTCTGATTCCAAGAGATCTGACTCCCTTTTCTGGTTTCCTTGGCCACCACACACACGATGCACAGACACACAGGCAGGCAAGACAGCAATACACATAAAATAAAATTTTTAAAAATCTAAAACAAAATTAAAGTCCAGTGTTGGATACTTCTAGTGTTAATGGTCAGGGGTGTCCTAGAGACCTTAAGGCAATTTTAACAACTTTTTTGATTAACATATTTGTTCTACATGGTGTCAGGCTTCATAAAAATGGTTCCTTCAGAATGCATTGTACTCATTGACCTTATTCACACTCATCCCTTCCTCTTCCTTTCATTCCTCCCTTTCCCCTCCCCAGTCCCTTTTCTTCCCCCAAAACTCCCCTGCTTTTATATCAAACACACATACATATATACATGATTTTACATGCCTATAAAGAATTTAGGCGACACAATTGGGAGAATGCATGCAACACTCATCTTTCTGCATCTGGCTTAATATCCTTAGTATAACGATCTCGAGTTTCATCCATTTTCTAGAAAATTATAAGATTTCATTCTTCCTAAAAGCTGAATGAAATTCCCTCATGTGTACACAGTATACTCCCTACATCTGTTCCTCTGTTGATGGGCACCTGAGAAAATCAGTAGCTTGGCTATTGTGAAATGCGATGCATTAAACATGGATGTACAAGGGTCTCTGTGGTGTGTTGATTGACTTAGCAGCCAACAAAACCTTTTATAAAATCTTTCACTGGACAACTTGCTGGCCACATTAGGTCTGAGGCTGCTTGAGAGTGGAGACTTGGTTCTAATCTATGTATACCTCTTCGAACGGGTTGAAAGGTCCCAGTATGATGTGTAATGTCAGGAGAAGGCAGCGGGGAAAATAGATGACTAGCCTGTATCCTGACCTAGAGGGACCCAGAAATTAGGTTTCATTCTGAGAAATGATGTCCTTTGTTCTTCCCGTTGTTTAAAAATGTTTGGATGCTTGACACCATGTCTAGGGTAAGGGGCATCTCAAAATAATGATAATGAAATGCAAACTGGACCACATTCACCCAATCCAGAAAATTTTGCTGAAAATAAATGATGTCCATCAGATTGGAAGCATGGGGACATCTTTCCTTTCCTAACTCCCAAATTATGTGTACCTCAAAACAAAGTGTCAAAAAACAGTGTGCATACTACAATGGAATATACTCAGAGCAAAAAAGAAACAAGATACAGGGCCATGATAAGAGGCAGAGGAAGGTTAAGTGTGCACCTAAAAAAGCCACATCCCGGAAGATTCCAAAGGCATGGTATTCTGGAAAAAGCAAAAGTATACAGGCAGAAAAAAATCAGTGGCTACCAGGGAACTCACGGGGCTGTGAGATGGCTCTCTACAGTACTGTGATGACCTGTCCACGTCACATATCTTTGTCCAGTGCCTAGAATGTACTCCCCAAGATGACTCCTACTGTGAACTCTGGATTTTGATCATATTGATGTGTCAAGGTGGCCTCATCAATTGTAAAGGACGTACCCTCCAGCAGGGACACTGATAACCAAGAAAAGCTGTGTGCACGGGGTAATGGGCATGCAGGAACTCCTTCTGTCCTTCTCTCATGTTATATATGAACCTAAGACCGCTCAGAAAATAAAACCTTTTAAAATTATGGCATCTTTTCTGTTTTATAAATGTGTATACATAAAGGAGCGTGTGTGTGCACGCTCACAACCACATTGCCTATCCAATCTGCTGCAGAAAGGCGTGTGAGCATCTGAACAGGGAAGGCTTTGCTGCAGCTGAAATGAAGGGTGTGAGGCACCTCTGGATGAGACTGCAAAGGTAAGAGAAGAAAACAGCAGGGGAATCCCCCAAAATAGTAACCCCATACAACCCTCAGTCCTCAAAGCAGATCGCCTTACAATCAGAGGTGACTATTTTATCTGTAGCTCAGGATACAAAAGTGGGACACGCTACAGATCAATTTTAAACCATCCGAAGCTACGGCAAAGACATTTTCTGAGCCTCTTTTGAAACGGGGTAATATGTATTTCCCCCGTGACTTTTAATAGCAGGCGATGGAAGGTCATATGCCTCTCTGATACTCCCTCCCCGACACCACATTCAACACAAAGGCAAACATTTGAGCCAATTACAGCAATGGAAATAGTCCATCTAGTACTAGAGATTTGAATTGTAGGTGTTTTTCTTTTTAAGTATATTTCTATGAATTCTTTGAGAATCCCATACATGGCTACATTGTGTTTTGGTCACACTCACCCCCCTATTCCTAACTTCTCCTACCTTCCAACTCCCTCCTCTTTCTTTTTTTTTTTTAATACCCACTGAGTCCAGTTTTTGCTGCCCAGATGTGCAGCCCCTGGAGCATGGTCGGCCTACCAGGGAACACACCTCTAGAGAAAACTGACTCCCTCTCCCCTAACAGCCATTAACTGTCCACAGCTCCTCAGCTAGGGTTGAGGGCTTGAATGCCCCTTCCTTCATCTGTGCTGCAATGTTGACTGGTTTGTTTTTGTAAAGGTAACCTCAGCTGCTCAAGTGCAGAGGTTCTGTAGTTGTTTGGGATTTGTTGAGAAAGGGTCTTACTTTATAGCTCTGATTGACCCAGAACTCACTAGGTTGACCTTGGGCTTACAGAGATCCTCCTGCCTCTGCCCAACAGTTCTAGGATTAAAGGTGTGCACCACCTTGCCTGGTCTCTAGAACTATTCCTTCTGTATATTATCTGTACTAATCTGAGGAAATTTTAAATCTGCTATTTGTTAGTTCACACTTATTAGTGAAAAGATAATTTTCTATTTCTACACCCTTGGAAGGAAAGAGAAAAGGGGGTGTAGATCAACAGTTATCAGTAACACATGCACGCCTGGTTGTGGGACCGGGAGCTTATTCAATCGTACCCATTCTACAGAGAAGGGAGCTGACCATATCAGATCTAGTCACCATTGACCTGGAAGTCCCCTGCCTTTGCTGTCCTGTTTCCACTTGATCTGGGCCCAGTTGGGCCCTGGCTCCCTTCACCACAGCCCAGATGATCGCTTCACCCTCTCCGTTCATTCACTTGTGTGGATAACTTCGTTTTCAATCTTGCTAAAATTTGGTGCAGCTGAGCTGTTCTGCAATATGAATTGTGGGTTCTAAGGTACTGGGGATAGAACACAGGGCTGAACACTGGTGATGCGGGTGCCTTATCACTAAGCTATATCCTCTGGATAGTTTACTGAAACTTAATTTAGGGCATCACATGTACATGCCAACTTGAAAGCCAGATGCCCACTGCTGTCTCGGTGACTGCAGTGTTGGTGATGTGAACTCTATGCCATTTCTGGTTTCTCAGTTTTCCTTAAAGTAGAGCTTGCGAGAGCTGGAGATGCAATGGCTCCTCGCGGCATACTCTGCACGAGCAAAGTCCAACACAATGGATCGGATGGCAAGTGGGTCCGGGACAGCCTATTCCAAGGACAGTGACGGTCAAGGTCTGCAGGATGAGGCTGACCAGGGTTCTCTATATTCCAGACCCATACTTCCACCTACTAGACCCATACTTCCACCTACTAACACACTGAGGACAGAAGCCAGCAACAAGGGCTATATGCTAGGCCTTCAGGAAGCTGGCTAGGCAACAAAAACTATTTCCAGACTGGGGAAATAAATTAGACTATGCAAAGCTTATGAACACAATACCATTAACTCAGAAGATAAAAAGGCGCATAATTTGATAAGCCAAACATAAACGCCCTCCCTCAGCTTCCCAATTGCTATGTCTTTCTTCCCACCACAGTTCATCATTTTTATTGTGGTCGCCATAGTTTGTGGAAAGAGAAAATAATCTATATTTATAATGGGAAATGATTTGCATACGTCTCGCTTGCTATTCACGGTAACGAGGCCTTAGCGGAAGCCGATTCCAGCAGCTCCATATGAATGCTGGCAAGATAATCTGATATGCACGCGCTCATTTTCCTGATGAGAAAAGCTTTTTCTCTCACAGAGAAATCTCAGGCAATTAAATAAATATTCTATTCTAATACCGACCAGTCTCCTCTGTCATAGTAACCTCCCCATCCCCTTAAGTCTAAGCTACTATTTGCTGTGAAGCAGTTGAAAAGGACTGTCTATTTTTGCTCCTAGGTGACAGAATGCATTCATTCAGACAGGAAAAAGAAATTTACATGAGGTGGAGGTCCAGCTTTAGCTACGCCCTTTCCCACTTGTTTACCCCGCGATGACTCACTCACCCTGGCATTCTAATGGTCCTTAAAAACACATTCCAGGCTGAACAGTGGTAGCACACGCCTGTAAATCCCAGCATTAGGGAATCAGAAGCAGGCAGATCTGTCTGAGTTCGAAGCCCAGCATACAAAGTGAGTTCCAGGGTAATGAGGACTACACAGAGAAACCCTATTCAATTCCTAATTTCATCCCAAGCACGATTCCTAGCACACTGTTTGCCTCTTAGCAGTCTGATCTTTATGAATCTTTGAGTTTAAGCAGGGGATGGAAAATAAACTTAGGGATAAATCAGCATGATTGCAAATACTCTCTGCTCCCAGCAAAATGTTGGAAGCACTCCAGTTTCTTCTCCATCCATCGGTGTGGGGCCTGGAGCAGCGCAATGCTGATTTTATAGACAAGAGAGCGCTGGCCACCAGAACTCAGAAGAATGAGATTCCTGACGTTTGACATCTGATGGGAGACTGCGTTCCTCTTGCATGCATTCTAAGAAGACCATACTCCTGCTAATAATGTTCTAGATAAACCATGCCGAGCCATCAGGATCTAAGCATGGGCTATGAGGGCGCAGCAGTGACATCCATTATTTCCTACTTGAAAAGCTGTAAGGTTGATGAAAGGAAGGGCACACCAAGACCGGGTTCTCACCACAAAGGGGATTTACTTGCCCTGAGGGACAAAGGACCGCCTCTGCACAGAGGGGAGACAGACAGCCCGTAGATAAGTGGCAGTTTATAAAGGGAAAAGGGGAAGCCCTGTGCTGAGATGAGTTAGTTCATTTTGATTGATCGTGTTAATTAGGGTAGCCAGAGGGGCCTTTTGATGGCTGGACTTCAAAACTTTGATAGCTGGACCTTGGTAGTCAGCCTCTGGAGGAGACAGTGGCCAAGTAAGAGAATGGACCTTGGTGACTGGCTTTAAGAATGGAATCTAAGTGTTAGCATGGCAGAGGGAATTGGGGTTCAGGGAGAGGATAAAAGGCAAAACCGTCCTGCGAAATGTTTGCCACATTCAGGCCTGCTAAAGCCCTTCCGTTGACACTCACATTTGATTTTTAGAAAGCTTAAATGAACAAATTAACTATAGCATGGCATGACAGAAAAGTACACATTCCAGAAGCAACCAGCTTAGTGAGCGATCGCAAGGTGATTCACATCACAGGTGGTACTGAAGCCAAGGC
The DNA here is from genome assembly GCF_037038515.1 of Microtus pennsylvanicus. Classification (NCBI taxonomy): domain Eukaryota; kingdom Metazoa; phylum Chordata; class Mammalia; order Rodentia; family Cricetidae; genus Microtus; species Microtus pennsylvanicus. The sequence continues at coordinate 111,371,614 of NC_134579.1, forward strand.
ATGCTACCCGTATTCTCTCCGTGCCTCCTTAGCATCTGCCATTCACCCTGACCCCGAGATCATATCCTCACACTCTGTGCTGGTTTTGTCTGCACTGAACCTTGTGAACTTGGGAAGATGTTACCCAGCTTCTGATCACATGAAGCAGGTAGGTCCATTTACCTGCTGCCTGCACCGGGATACAGCCACTCTCGTTTCCTATGGTCTGTCTGAGAGCCCCAAGTGCACTCCCCACTCTCCCAGTCAGCACTTCGGGTCTGGGTCTGATTTGACGCTCTAAGAAACAAATCATCATCCGTTTTCAGTATGCTGCCCGCATAGAGCGCATCAGAGAAGCACAGGCAAGCAGGAGGCACTAAGCTTCTGTCTTCCCTAGCAGGCAGCTGCTCTTGACTTGTCTGGACCTCTCCATTCATCCTAGGGTCAATGGGCACTTGAGTGAGTACGGTATCAAAAAAAGAGGGCATTTCAAGCCCAGGGTATCCATTACATAAGGCTTTGCATCCTGAGCCGGTGGGATAGAGAACATGTGGGAAGGGACAGTTCTAGACACCAAGGGGATTGTATCTCAATGAAGAAGTTGGCCAATGAGGAATACAGTGGGTTTGCCATCGGTGTCAGGGGGAGGGATGGGAGTGGACTGTGTGTATGATTAGGACATAAGAGTCAAAGTGGCGCACCAGCCGTTTTTGCTTTACCTCAGAGATGATGCTGGACTGTGCTACTCTGAGCCTCGGGGGTTCTTATTATGAAGTGAGGACTCTTGTTTCTCACAAACTCACTTCTGGTAATGGTTTTTGTGTGCTCACATGTGTGTGTGTGTGTATTGTGTATGTGCATGTGTTTACATGAGTGTGTGTATGTGCTCACATGTTACACACCAATGTGTGTCTATAGGACAGAGGTAGATGGCTATGCCCTTCTCATCCACTCTCCACCTCATAAATCAAAGCAGGGATCCTCATGGGAGCCCAGCTGACTCAGCGAGTCTAGTTCCCAGCTTGCTCTGGGGATTCACATTGTCTCCCCGACCCCCGCTGAGCACCCAGATTGCAGGTGGTCACTGTGCCTGCCCAGGATTTTTGAGGGTGGGGGACACAAACTCTGCCCCCCATGCTTGTGCAGAAAGCTCTTTAGCCCCTCAGCCACCCCCATAGTTGTCTTTTACTTCTCCCTCCCTCCCTGCCTCCCTCCCTCCCTCCCTGCCTCCCTCCCTCCCTGCCTCCCTCCCTCCCTCCCTGCCTTCCTCCTTTCCTCCCTGCCTCCCTCCCTCCCTCCCTGCCTCCCTTCCTTCCTTCCTTCCTTCCTTCCTTCCTTCCTTCCTTCCTTCTTTACTTATTCCTCCCACTTCTCCTCCCTCCCCCTTCTCCTTATCCTCTTCATCCTCCCCCCTTTTCTCCTTCTCTTCCTTCTTTTTGATGTTAGAAACTGAAGCTAAGGCCTTATGCCGGCCAAGCACACACTCTGCCAAGGGTACACTACCCTATCCCTGAATAACTTCCATGAATGTATATTTTGGTTCATATATAAACTGGCTGGGTCAGAGTTTTATAACGTTTTGTTTTAAGGGATTATGCCTAACCATTTCCCACAGTGTTCAGTGTGGTTTTGATTTCCGCCATTGCAGAACAATTTCTTTTACCCTGACTTTTCACCGACAGTAGATGTTTGCCAGGCTTAAAAACGTTGCCCATTTTTGGTGGACACATGCACAGATCACTATGGGTTCAACATGTTCCCAGTAACTAATGAGGAACATTTGGGTACACTTATTGATTCTTCAGAATTCAACCAAACTTTTAAAAGCATCTTCACATAACCTTCGACCTACAGTCTGTTCTCCCTATGGAATATGCTGTGGTGAGGGTGGCCTAGAAATTGAGAGAGTAAAACCCATGCCATGAGAGGAAGCCCACGCCTGACACTGCCTGGAGGACCAGGACCCATAGGTTGGATGATTGAGAGACCTACGATAGAACCTAACATGACTGGAGGAAAATAAATGTCAATGTAATGATGCCTAATGATATTCTTTCTGCTGTACTCATAGATTTGAGCCTATTCTAGTTGTCATCAGAGAGGCTTCATCCAAACTGATGGAAGCAGAGGCAGACCTGCAAACAAACATTAGGCAGAGTTCAGGGAATTCCACAAGAAAACTCACAGAATCCACAAAGGGGCTCATAGGAGTTCACAGAGACTGCGACCAAGAAGCCTGCATGACACTGACGGAAGCACTCTGCAGTTGGGTAGCTTGGTCCTCTCATGGGACTTGTAACAGTGGAAGCAGGGTCTGTCTCTGATTCTTTCACTGTCTTTAGGGAGCCTACTCCTCATACTGGGTTGTCTTGCCCAGCCTTAATACATGGGGAGGTGCTTAGTCTTACTGCAACTTGATATGCCATATTTTATTGATATCCATGGGCGACCTACCCTTTTCTGAACAAAAATGGAGGTGGATTGGAAGGTGGGAACAGAGGGCTGGGGTGGGGGAGGGACTGAGAAGAGATGGGGAAGGGGAAACTGCAGGCTGGATGTAAAATAAAATAAGTGTCTCTCCAATATTTTGCCTTTTTCTGATAGGAATGAATTTCCTTTGTGTGTGGTTTTATAAAAAAAATATTTATGAGGCAAAATTTCTCTGTATAGCCCAGGCTGGCCTCAAACTCAGGGTCCTCCTGCCTCTGCCTCCTGAGAGATAGGGTCATAGATGTACATGGTGTACCTGGTTTACAGTCTTCCATACACCGTGATTAGAAGACTTCCAGTCACTTCATGTGTGGCCGTATCTTCCTCCACTCTGTGCTTTGCTAGTTCATATTCTCAGCATGGTATTTTGATGAATAGAAGTTCTGGGTCTTAACAAAGTCTAATTCATCAGTATTTGACTCTGTGTCTATTGTGTTTCATGTTTTGCATATGAAGTCCTTGTTTACTCAAATATTTCTTTCCTAGGAGTCTCATGTCTCATCTTTTGAATGTAAAATTCACTGAAAATCATTTTGCGCAGAACATCAAATCATAAATTCTTCCCCGTATGATACTAAATGGCGCAGGACCATATCACAGAGCCCAGTAGGGCACGAGTACCATGGATCAGCTGCTTGTAGACCTGTGCCTTTGTAGCTCCCGGTTAGGTTTATGCAGGCCCTCACACGTGCTTTGCCGCTCTGGTAAGTGCAGACGCTCAACAGATCAAACCAATTTCTCCACATTCCCGCCTCTTGGCTGCTTCTCACCTTTTGCATTTTCACACAAATTTTAGAGTCAATTTCAATATCCTCTGAGGTCTTGGTTGGAATCACAGCCTGGCTGTATTAGCAGGTTCACGCCGTGAAGTTTTCGATTCACCGAGAGCAATCTCTCCATTTCCTCCCAGCCCCTGTAGCTCATCCCAATGAGGCTTTCTAGCAACCTCTGCAGAAGTCCTGGATGGCACGCATTAAACTTAGTCTCCAGTGTTTGAGTCTCTCCTTGCATTGCAATGACAATGTTGCTTCATTTCATTTCTAAATGTCGGCTTTTGGGGGAGAAGATGCAAATGATTTGTATCCAAGTCTCCTAACTAAGCTCATTCATTGATTAAAAAACAAAATCTTTGCTCTTTAATATTTTCTTTGTAGATCATGCCACCTGCAAACAAGGATGGCTTGTTTTTCTCTTTTCAAATATTTTGCTTCTTTTTGTGCTTTTACTACACTAGCTAAAATGCCTTCAGTGTGCACAGTGTGCCCACTGCTCCATGTTTCACTATTTGCTGTGATTTTACTACCGTCACCTATGGGCTTCTTTTATAATAATATGCTATTCTTTCCTCTGACTTATATTAAAATTTTATTTTGAAGAATTCTAGGGTTTGAACTCAGGGCCTTCCACACGTGAAGCATATGTTCTAGCCACTCCTGTCACCTCCTCAGGTAAGATTTATGGAAACAGGGGCTTGAGAGATGGCTCCGTGGTTAACAGCACTGGCTGTTCTTGCAGAGCAAGAAAATGCGGACATGACCTGGCTGTCAGCCTTCCTGGCATACTGCACTTCTAATAAAAAAGCATGGCACACCATGCTCCTGAGTATTCCCAGAACTCAGACACTGGACTCTGAAGCAGCCTGAGCAGCCTGCTGGTAAGCCCGCACTCTCCACGTTCCCTTTAATGTGCTTCCTGTGCATAGCGCCCCTGGTGGTGTGAGCGTTCACTTTCCAGTCCATTGCAATGTGCTAACCAGTCAAGGTCAAAGGCTTCCATTATATAAGCAGCGGTTTGTGTACAATAAAGCAAACACCGTTCCCTGAGACTGTCTCCAGGGTGGTTCATCTCCATATCCTTTATGGACCCACGAGCACTGCAGTCATGTTGGGAGACACCCTGGTAACAACGGCAGCAGAGGACCCAAATTCAGCTCCTAGCACCAAGTGGTTCACAACCATCTATAATCCCAGTTCCAGGGGATACTGCCTCCTCTCTGGTCTCCTCAGGCTTTAGGCATGTGCTGAACAGACACGCGTTCAAGCAAAACACTCAGACACATAAAATAAAAAAAATAAAATAAAATAAAATAATTTATTAGTTTAGTTAAAGATGTATGGAAACAGAAGGAGTTGCTCAGACGTAGATGAGTGCCAAGGTTTCAGATCCTAGGAAGTTAGAGAAAGAGACTTAAGACTAGTGGACTCTAAAGACAAGGTGGGGAGGAATCAGGAAGATTCACATTATAAATCAGAGTTTGGGAAATGTGGAAATGACTTAGTAAAACTCTTGCTACGTAGGCATGAGGATCTGAGTTCAATCCCCAGCACCCATCTGAAAAAGCCAGGCATGGTGGTAAGTGTTTGTTTGTTGGAGAGACAAAGACAGGTAGATCCCCAGGATCTGGTACACGGCACCAGAGCTTACCCTCTAGCTCCCATACACGTGTGCACACACATATCCCATGCCCCAAGCACACCAAATTAAAGTTTTATCTTAAGGATTTTAGAAGGCATTTCCGAGGATGGGCACAGTTTTAACATGTGGTCCTGCTTGTTGGGGTTTCTGTCTTACCCGGTTCCCACAGTCGTTAGGTCCCAAAGAATCACAAAGAAAGTCTCCATAAGTTATAAAACTAATTGGCCCATTAGCTCACGCTTTGTATTAGCTCTTATAACTTATATTAGCCCATTATTCTAGTATATGTTAGCCACATGGCTCAGTACCTTTTTCAGCAGGGCAGGTCACATCCTGCTTCTTCAGTGTTTGGACAGGACTGGGGAGAGAGCTTCCTTCTTCCCAGAATACTCCTGTTCTCATTGCTTGGCCTGTACTTCCTGTCTGGTTGTCACGCCTATACTTCTTGCCTGGCTACTGGCCTATAAGCGTTTATTTAAAACATGATTGACAGAATACAGAATTGTCCCACATCACACAGTGTCTGTTATGGTTGGTATATAAGCCACAGGCACATGTTTTAACACTTGTCCCCTAGTTGGTGGGACTGTATAGGAGGCTGTGGAGCCTGTTAGAGACGAAACCCAGTTGGTGGAAGTAGGTCACTGGAGCAGACCTTTAAGTGACATTTAAGACCTTTAAGTGGTACTTCCTTTTCCAGTCTATTCTCTTGGCTTCATGGTTGACCATGAAGTAAGCAGATGGCCACCTGCTTGCTACTCCTGCTACAGTGGAAAGAGCTGTCCCAATGACACTTCTCCTTCAGTGTGAACTGAGACTCTCAGAAGCAGTGAGACCAAGTGAACTTTCACTTTCATAACTTTCTGTCAGGCATTTTGCATAGCAATAGAAAAAAAACTAATACATTACATCTGAGAAAGCACCTTCCAGGCATGGCATGGAGGCCCAGCAGATGTGGACCTATCATGGGGCTGCTGGAATATGCCAGAACCTACATGAGGATGACTCTGGATTAGAACTTCTGGCAGAGGTGAGAAGTGAAGAAAGTACCAGGTGGGTCAAGTGTTTTGTTGTGGAAGACTCATGAGCGAAGCAAGTTACTGTAGGAGAGATTTGGGTTTATGGTTTGCTGCATCCAGCATGGCCAGGTCTTGACTTGCCTGGGGCAGCAAGGGAATGAAGAAAGGATAGACACACAGACACATATACAGAAAAGCTGGGATCAGATGGACTGTGCACACTCTAATGGAGTGATATAAACTCCCAAAGCAACCTGGAACCTCGTCATCTATTTATTAAGGACGGCATGAGGGGGATTAGCTAGCTTGGGTAGGAGATGTCTCTGGCTGTAAATATGCAGGAAGAGGAAACTGTGGTTGCTAGGTTTGCACATACTGGTCAACCAGTAAACACTGGTACTTGGATCAAAGGAAGGCTTTATCTTTCTGAGCCTGACCCCCAGGAAAAGCTTTGCCAGTTTCCTGTTGTGGGAGCTGCGGGCCGCTTCCCTGCTGCCCCAGCTCCTGGCTGCCTGGCTAGCTTATGCCCCGAAATAACAACACACAAACTGTATTCTTTTAAACACTGCTTGGCCCATTAGTTCCAGCCTCTTAATGGCTAGCTCTTACATATTGATCTAACCCATTTCTAATATTCTGTGTAGCACCACTAGGTGCGCTTATCGGGAAAGATTCAGCATGTCTGACCTGGCGGCTTGCTTCATCGCGTCTGGCCCAGAGAGGGGAAGCATAGCATCTGAGCTCACTTCCTCTTCCTCCCAGCATTCTGTTCTGTTTACTCCTCCCACCTATGTTTTAACCTATGAGGGCCAAGCAGTTTCTTTATTATAAATTAACCAATGACCTTCCTGTGGAGATAAGGCACATGGGTCCAGTGCCTTTGTCATTGATATAGCTGTGCCTATGTCAACAAAACACATTAACTCAAAAGTTTATCCACCCTTTACATCTTCACTCATGCCTTCTTCTGTAGTAGGAGGTCCCTTATTCATTCCCATCTGCCCAGACTTGAAATAACCACACAGCAACTGTATTAATTAAATCATTGCTTGGCCTATTAGCTCTAGCTTCTTATGGGCTAGCTCTTACATCTTAATTAACCCATTTCTATTAATCTGTGTATTGCCATGTGGCTGTGGTTTACCAGCAAAGTTCTGGCTCGTCTGTTCCCAGCAGTGGCTACATGGCATCTCACTGACTCTGCTTTCTTTCTCCTAGCATTCAGTTTAGTTATCCCCACATACCTCTATTCTGCCCTGTGCAGGCCCAAGACTGTCCTTTATTAACCTATGGTATTCACAGCATGCAGAGGGGAATCCCACATCATTCCTCCACTGTTTGCATACTCCCATGGGGCTTCTTGAACATTGCACAAAGGTTTCATAATTTCTAACCCAGTGTTTACTGGCTCCACTGTTTCTAGATAGAGGTAACGACAGAACAACATTGTGGAATAACAGTGGAAGAGATCCATTGACTTCACATTGGCCAAGAGCCAAGGAAAGAGATCCTGAAAACAGAGACTAGACATCCACACGCCCACAGTGACTCACTTCCTCCAAGCAAGCCCCAACCTCTTATATTAACACCAGCTCCCCAAATAACATCAACATCAGGAAACAGAATTCTCTAGATTTTGTGACCATACACAGAAGGTGGGAAGGAAGAACAAAGCAATAACAAAAAATTCCACATAATCTTCCTGACGAACCATGTATGAGGGACCCAGGGTTGGCAGAGAAAACATGAGTTGATCTCACCCTCCAACTACGGGGCAAGGCCAGTGGGCTGAAGAGCATTTATGGAGCAGTCTGCCTCAGTCACCACAACCCTATCCATCTGTCGTACGACATTATCCTTTGAGATGAATTTCCACCGACTTCATGAATGTGGCTGCTTGCAAAATATTCCAGGGAAGTTTAGTGACCGGTGACATTCCCCACACAGGAGAGTGGGGAAGCCTCACCTAGATATCCAGCCACTTGTCATAGCTGTGGATGCAGTTCTGTCCTAATTGCAGGTTTCCTTGGGGACTCATGTTGAATCTAGAGTACATTGGTGGGAAGTCGAGGGGGAGGAGCATCATCTGTGCAGCCACAGGGAAGCCTTCATCCCTACAGACTTTCCAGGGAGGCTGCTTCAGGGTCACCTAAGCTCCTATCTGGAACTCTTCACCTGTGCTCTAACAGTCAGCCTCAGGGACTCACTGGTTCCCCAGGGTGAACTTAAGTAGAATCAAACTTGGTTGTCGCCAGTTTTGACCACAGAAGGATGGGGATAGACATCCTTAGAACTGTCTCCATGGAGAAAAATTTTCATTGCATTGTCCTGACCAGCACTCATAAAACATGAATTCTGCGTTTGACCCTCCCCTGCGAACTAACCAAAGAGAGGACAAGGAGGAGGGGGAGCGGGAGGAAGAGGAGGAGTTGTTATTGATGTGGTTTAATTAAAGAAACACCTTGAGCTATGCCACCCTTATTTTCCCGAAGAAGGAGGAGGAAGGGGAGGAAGAGGAGGAAGAAGACAAGAAGATGTTGATGTTAACATCATTTTATTGAAGGTTTCACACCATGTGAGGATTGACACAAGGGATTGAGTGGTAAGGAAGCCAATCCCCACAGGTGCCATTCCCACACTGGCACCCGCGGAAAAATCAATGCCTTCATCGATCTTGCACCCCAGATGCCTAGCTTGTGTGCCCTGCCTGCACCCCATACCTTTCTTAAGTCTAAACTGCCCTGTTGTGACTCTTCAGATCACTGGAGCCTGCAGAGCCCCTCCACCCCATCCCACCCCATCCCACCCCATCCCACCCCATCCCACTCCATCCAGTTTCAACACCGGCAGGAAAGAAAAGGCTTTTATTATTTCCTTGTCTCTGTCTAAGACTGGACTGATCCGCCCTTAGCCTGCTTCTTATCTCTAGGCCACCGTGTAGAAGGTTTCTTAAATCTCCCAGAGCCAATTTCCTGGCGATGGTACCGGTAATAGCTGCTAAAACCCACTTCATGAAATTGCAAAGTGGACCCTGAGCTGTAAAAACATTATCCTCGGTCTGTGAAACAGCTTGGTTTAGGAACAATCAGGGCTCTGGAGGGACTGGGGTTACCCTCTTCCTGCTCAGCGTCGTGTCCTCGGAGCTGCTCTCAGGGTTTGGAAACTTGCAGCTGATTTCAGCAGGTTGGAGTCCCTCTGATAACTCTTTCCTTAGACCGGGAATAATCATGCGTGAGAGAGGAACCCCGCTATTTGATCCTCACTGCTTGTCAGACACAGGGCACCTTTGCTTCAAGCCACCTCCTCATCTCTGCAGGGAGATGCCAGGCTCATCACTGATGCTGCTGAGGGAACAATAGCCAAAATATGCAGGTGACAGATGCTTTCCTGATTGCTTTGGTTTTAATATTCTCTTCCTCCTCCTTTACCCTCCTCCTTCTCTTCTTCCTTTCTTCCTCATCCCCCTCCTCCCTCACTGTGCATCCTTCTCCTCCCCTCCTCCTACTTCTCCATTCTCCTTACTCCCCTTCTCATTTCTCCTCTACCCCTCCTCCTCCTCCTCTTCCCTTCTTTCTCTTCCTCCTCCTCCCCCTTCTCCCCTTCCTCTGCTTTCCTTCTCCTCTTCTTTCCTCCTCCTCCTCTGTCCTCCTCCGTCTCTTCCTCCTCCCCCAACTCCTCTACCTCCTGGGCTGCTGTCCTTCCCGTCTCACAGATGGAAACTGTTCTAGTTCCCTGTCTGCTGCTGTGGTAAAACACTCTGACTAAAAAAAAAAACAACTTAAAGAGGAAAGGGCTTATCTGGCTTACACTTCCAGGTCACAGTCGCTGAGGGAAGTCAGGGCAGGAACTCAAGCAGGAGCTTGAAGCAGAAGCCATGGAGGAGCACTGCTGGCTGGCTGGCTCTCAGGCACATGCTTATCTACCTTCCTTTTACAGCCCAGGACCTCCTGCTCAGGGAATGATGCTACTCAAAGTTGCCTAGTGCTGCCTCCGTTAATAACGATCAAAGCAATCCCCCATAGACATGCCCACCGGTCAGTCTGACCTGGGCAGTCCCTCCGCTGAGACTCACCTCTCTGATGACTCTAAGCTGTGTTGACAGTGAAAGGAGATGCGGACAGAGCCTAAGGCAGTCCACACTACTCCACTGTCAAAAGAGAAGCTGTGGATAAGCTGGGGCTCTTCTTTAGACATCTATGTTTTATCCATGCTATAAACAGCCTTGTGTGCTGGAATATGCTAAATGATAACCTAAGTTACTCTGAAATCAGAGTTTATGAGTCAGCACAATATCTTTCCCATTCTGAGTAACACCAGCTCTCTGCTGAGCTAGAGAAATAGTCCAGTCTGCAAAGTGCTTGCCATACACAAGAGGACTTGAGTTGGAATGAAAACACCCATATTAAAGTGCTGAGTGTGGTGTTGCATATTTGCAATTCCAACCCTGGGGAAATGGAAGCACGTAGATCCTTAGGACCTACTGGTCCATCAACTTAGCCTACTTGGTATAACCAGTGAGAGACCCCCTCTCGAAAAACAAAGTATACAATGCTTGAGAAGTAAAAGAGATTGTACTCTTCTCTCCACCTGTAGGTACACACATGTGCAACTGCACATGCCTGCACACCTTGCAGGTAAACATGCACATATCCATATGCACAAAAATTAAAAGTGAAAGAATAATTTTAAAAGACATACTATTTGTTTTGAGTGTGTGTGTGTGTGTGTGTGTGTGTGTTACTGCAGTGCCTGTAGAGGCCAGAAGAGGGCATCAGATTCTCCGGAGCTGGAGTTCCAGGAGGTAGTAAGCCACTCAGTGTAAATGATAAGAACTAAACGCAAGTCCTCTGCAAGGGCTTCAGCTTTTCTTAACCACTGAGCCATCTCTCTAGCCCCATGGAAGCTGTAACATTCACACAGCTATTGACTCCTAAACTGATTTTAGAATAAATTTGAAGGCTATCATAGGACATATCCTCTGCTTGGGTTCCTGCAGGACTTCCCTCAGTGATGCACTGTGACCTGGAAGTATAAACCAAATAACCTCTCCCCTCCTCTAAGATGTTTTTAGTCAGATCAATAGGAATAAAAACAGAACAGAGAAGAAAGCAAATAGTGAAATGAACACACAGTTGAGGAAAAGGTAAGACAGAGTCAGCTCTTGTACACAGGAGCAGAGACCTCTTAGCTGTATTTCCCACAGTTAGAGCCATCCCCTGCTTCCTGTTAAGCCTCTGGTTAACACGGGTAAGATGTAAGCTCTGAGAAACAGGGAAAAATGATTTGAGATTTGTTTTAATATATTATTCATAAGTCAAGCTTAAGCAATCGACACAGAGAGTGTAACTATCGCCTACAGAAAAAAAAAAACTCAAGGGCGGAAGAGCATTTAGCTAAAGTCCTGAGAAGGCTGTGCCACCAGGTGGAATCCTTGCTGCTTCTTTGTGAAATATTCATGGCCAATAACAGGAAATGTCTAGGACGCATTCCTTTCTTCCTTCCTGTGGTGCGGGGAGCAGAGGACGCTCTGAGTGAATGTGCACTGTTGACATGAACGCAGCATGTCAAGGATCCCAATGCCTCAGACCCAAGGGGTGGCAAAGCCTTCCCCAGATCAGGCTCAGAGGTCTGAATGCGAATGCTGACAGCGTATACAGAAACCATCCACCACAGCTTCCTCCTCCGGATGACCACAGTGCTGAGTATAGCTAAGTCCACCTCCTTGTTCAGATGTAAACTGTAAAGCACCTCCTCAATTCACATGTACAGAATCAGTGTGCAGGGTTCCAGGCTGCTGGTGCCTTCCACTGGAGCAAGAACTCACCACCTGACCTTAGCTGTTCTATCCACATGTCCGGTGTTTCTTCTCTGTGTCTGGCCTTTCTTCATTCCTATGTCACATCAGGAAGGTCAATCCCTGAAGCCATGCACAGAGCAGTACGATGGTAAGGAGTGTTTTGTCCTAAGCCATAATGAAAGACTCATGTGTGGATCCCACTCCTAATTAGAGATGGGACATTGGGCACACTCTCTAACCTTCTGTCCTTCTGCATGGGCACAAAGCATGGCACACGCTCCAAGCCGCTGAATTTGTGATCTCTTACTTCAACAACAGGAAGTTAACAAGAGTGTTGTCCCTCACTCATGACCCTCTAAGACACCATGAGTCATAATCTTGACAATGAACTCTTACTCTGATGAGATATTAAGACCCGGCAAAAGTCCCTAACCTCTGATCTAGACAAACCCATAGGAAAGTTCACCATGCAAAACTAGTCTAAGTTCACAAACTGCAGGTGCTCACGAGTGACAGTCGTTTGTGTCTGTATATTGTTTTACAAACACCGCTTCAGGGTTGGAGAGGTAACTCCATGATTAAGGGCACACATACTGATCTTGCAGAGAGCCTGAATTCTGTTCCCAGCATCCATATCTAGAGCTCACAACAGTCTGTAACTCTGGCTCCAGTAGCTCCAACCCAATTTCTGACCTGTCAGGGTCCACATTCATGCACATATTGCTAAGTTTTTCTGTGGCACAATAAGTCTCTCCACCAATGCAATAATCCAAGTTACACCAAATCAGACCAAATTAGAAGAAACCCAGGTTTAATGGATACCAGCGATCCCCGGTGGCTTCTGGGAAAACACGGAGGGGGGAAAGGAGAACCAGAGCAATCACAGAAAACCAGGAGCTCACGTGTTCATTATCTGGGGGGGGGGCTGTTTAAATAGCCTGTGGGAGCGGTCTTGACCCTCCCTGGGGAGGGCTCACTGTTTGACTTTCTTGGAGGTAGAGTTTGGACTGAGGCAACTCCCAGGGGAGGGAGCTTTGAAATGGAACTTTTTACTCAACATTCCAAAATGGGTGCCAGGAGCTGGGGTGAAGCCCCGAGATAAACATTCCTCACTTTTTTGGATAAGGATGTTAGGAGCTGAGGTGACACTTCCAACCCAACACATATACCTATACACGGATATACACATAATTAAAAATAAAAATAAGTCTTAAAAAACCAGCTTCTATGTACATTACACATACACATTCCTTATTAATACCCATGAATGTTGAAACCATGATGAATAGGGAGAACTGGAATTCCCCGCTTGGGTCAAATGCAGAGAAAAATTGTACTGCCTTCTTAATTCTTCTCTAAGTCCAAGACAGATGACTTGGAAATCCTTGTTTTAAAAATGAATTTAATTTTACTTAACCCAGCATTTGCTAAATGTATTTGAATGAAGGCTTTTCTTATAGAATGTCTATACATATCGCATGAGAAACATTTTGGGATGTTACTAACTGGCTGAAATCGTTTTCTAATGAGAATTCTTAGGGGCATGATTATAAATGAAATATCCAAGCTTTTACCATTGCCTCTCAACTTCCTAACTTAACTGCCTGTGTGTGCAGAAAGCAAATGATTAGAACCATAGCAATACCAAAATTTCACCTTTCTCTTGCAATTACATCAGAAGACTGTAGTCAAGTCACATCAAAAATCCAGAGCCATTGTTCAGGCCCCAGGGTCACTCACCAGAGATGAGCCCAGGCATGCTGCCCATTGCTGGAAGCCTGCTCCTTCTCAGGGTAGCATTACCGCAGAGATGGACAAAGCAGTCATTACTCGGGAGCTAAGAACACTTAGCAGCTGCGAGTGAAATGCCAGCCTGTGTCCATGGTCCTTGGAAGTGATTTGCAGTTACAGAAACCGCCAGGGGAAGTAGGCTGGTATGAACAGCTTGCAAAAGGAGGGTTTTGCAAAATACCATTAAATTGCTACAGGCCAACTGTTCTCAAAATTGTGCTCAATAATTCCACATTGCCTGCCTAAGCCCGGAAAAAAAAATAATCTCCTTATACAAAATGCATGCAATTAATAAAAGATGAAGAGTTTACATCCCTGCCCTTCCCAACACTCATATTTACTTCCTTTGATTCATACACAGTTTCTCTTACATAAATGTGATCACGGTTTGGTACGTCCTGAACCAGCCCTTGAGGGAGCAATACTGATCACATTTCTTCAGTTGCGCCTCACCGTGCATTTCATTAAAGTGGGTTCTGCACCAAGATTTGCCCACTGAATGACCTCTGGGACAGCAGAATAAGGCTGTGTACACATTAGGTACTTAAAAAGTTCACAGGTGTTACTGCTAGGGGGAGAATCCCACTTACAGGGATGGAGGAGTCCCCTCCACGTAGAGCATTCAGAGGCTATCGTCGTCTTTCTCCCTTTCTGAGTTACAATTACACCGGTAAAAGTAGTGGCAGCTGCAAGGCATCCAGGCCTTGCAGAAACAGCGCCAGCGGAAGAAGAAGGCGCCTGAGGGGCCATTGTGAGAGGCCTTGTTAGCGCCACAGTCATTTGGCCAGGTGCTGCGCTCTGCAGAGCCCACCTGCACTACCTCACTTTGGCCATGTGAAAATAGCTCGTGACGGCAGAAACGCCCCTGTGGAGGCAAATGGCTTACTGTGGTAACCCACAAAGTGTAAGGTTAAAAGATAACACAAGGGAAATTAGGGGTGGTACTCAGTTTCCTGCTGGTTAGGAATGGCCATTTGCAGTCAAACCCACCTCCTGTCGGTATTCTTTCTAATGACCTATGTTGCACAGAACGCTCTGTGGGGAGTTTCTCAATTGACCATGTCTCCCGGCAGCTCATGGGAAAGTTTCTCCTTGGCTTGGACATGTTGATGCTTCTGAGATCCTTCTGGGCAGAGGCCACAGGGATGCTTGCTAATTAAAGACAGTACTTTTAAAATTACATTTGTGTGTGTGTGTTCATCTGCCATGGAGCGTGTGAGGTCAGAAGACAGCCTGTAGGAGTCAGTTCTCTCCTTCCAGCATGTGGGTCTCAGGGATTGAACTCGGATCCTCAGGCTTGGCAGCAAGCACCTTTACCTGCTAAGTCATCTCACTGGTCCAACGTCAAATCTTTTTTTACCTCAGGCACAACAGCAGACATTTATTTTCACCTGCCCTGGAGACATGAATTCATCCCAGACTCAGGACATTTAAATGCAGACTATAAAGAGAAAAGCAATTCAGGAAAAAATGAGCGAAATCCCATCGTGCATATTGTGAGTGAAGTTCCGGAATAAAGTCAGCCAGAAACACACTTCTCTGCCGTAGTTGTCTCCTCTTTGACAAATGTACAGTCACATCATCGCTTGTCAGAGTGGTATGCAGTCTTCCTCCACTAGATTTTAGGAATCAAGAGAGCCAACATTGTTATTTGACAAAGAATATATTAAAGTGTTAATTAGGGGGGATCATGCTGGGGATTGAATGCTTGTTATCCAAGCATGAGACCTACGCTCAAATCCTGAGTGTAAAAGTGGTACATGGCTTTGCCCACCTGCATTCTCAGTGCTGGGGCTCACAAAGAGGAGAATCATCTTTGTTCACCAGCCTAGCTCCAAGGACAGACCCTGTGTGATGGTTTGAAAAAAAAATGGCCCCATCAGGGAGCGGCACTATTAGGAGGTATGGCCTTATTGGAGTAGGTGTGGTCTTGTTGGAGGAAGAGTGTCAATGTGGAGGCAGCCCTTGAGGTCTCAAGCCATGCCCAGTGTTTCAGACCACTTCCTGTGGCCTGCAAGCCAAGATGTAGGACACCCAGCTACTTCTCCAGCACCAGGTCTGCCTGCATGCCACCTTGTTGCACCATGATGATAATGGACTGAACCTCTGAAAATATAACCTACTCCAATTAAATGTTTTTCTTTATCGGCTATTCTGTGGTTATGGTGTCTCTTCACATCAATAGAAAACCTAACTAAAATACCGTGATTCAAGGGAATAACGTGGAGGGTAATAAAGCAGGATGCGAGATGTCCTTCTTTATACACACACATATATACACATACATACACATAGACCACACACACATACACACACAGACCCACACATTCAAACACCACACACACAGATGCCATATATATATATATATACTCACCACATACACATATATTCTTAAATACATACACTATACATATAGCAAATACCACACACATATATGTACACCCTACAGACTCACAAACTTGCAGACACCACGCACACACTCTCATAAACATACAACACACACATACTTATACAACATACATATATCACACATAAATTCTCACAGACACAAAGATGCCATACACACATACACACATATTCAACACACATACCATACACACATACATATAGCACACACACACCACACATACACTACACATGCACATATACACACATGTACCACACATATGTTTACATACAACACACAAACATCATATACCACACACAAGCACTCATAAAAATATATATAATAAAGTTTAGAAATTAAAAACCTGTAAATACAATTTCAAAAACATTTAATTCCTAATAGTAATTAAGATTAATTCTTAATTATTCATAGAGTTTTCATTCAACAAGTTCCTGGTATAACTTCTTGGCTTAATGGAAAAAAGAGAAACAGAAAATACTTAAGTATCTCACTCAAGTTGATAATAGTAACGAATTAAATTTAGTTTGAGTTTGGGGGTAGACTGCATCCTCACCTTACAAAGATTGGAAATGTCTAGTCCAGGAGATAATTGAAGGAAAACCAGCCCCAAGGAAGAGGCAAAGAACCTGAAGAAGACAAGTGGCCCTCATTCAAATTGATGGAAAGTGGGTTGCACTCCTCCTCCACCAAGAGGAACGCAGATTCAAGTAGCATCCTCCACCCAATGTAGCAGAGACCAGAGACAGAGAACTCTGTGACAAGACAAGTTGTGTTTCTATTTCAGCTCCATAACTTTAGCACAAGAGTGACTTTGCAAACTCTTTCCCTTCGCCTGAACTCCTAAAAGAGGTGGAGAAGTGCCATTACTAACCACCTATTTGTGAAATTGCTGATTTGGTTTTAAAACATCGCCCCTGGCTGTGTGAATGACCCTGCTTCCTGGTTAGTACTTCTGTGGACTTTGGCTTAGCTTCTGTCACTTGCATTCAAATATGTTTTACGTGATTGCCAACTGTGGTAGGTTTTTTTTTTTTCTCTCCTTTCTCAATTTGACTCAAATTGTAGGAAAGCTCTCAACAGCAATTAACTGATGTGCTAGAAGTAATAATGCCAAAGGTTAAGTAGTTACTTTGTGAACATCTTAAGCTGTCCCTTCTGAGGACTCCTGCTGCATTCCCAAGAATGCCTCCAGCTGTCCTTGACCGAGTTCTGCTCAGAAAGAAGGGATAGAGAGGAGCAAACATCCCTCCTGTACTAAAGGCACTCTAAGACAAGATCCATGTGCACCAGCTCAGCTTGTCAGGGACTAGTGCTACACATGGGGCTTCTGTAGCCACACCTCTAGGAAGACATTATTATTATTATTACTAAAATAAAACTTTAAGAGGAATAGAGAGATAGCTCAACAGGTAAGAGCACTTGCTGCTCTTGCAGAGGACCTGGGTTTTGGTGCCCAGAACCCACATCAAATGGCTCATAACAACCAGTCAGTAACTCCAGTTCCAGGGACTCTGATGCCTTCTCCTGGCATGCTGGGGTACTGCACACACATGTACATACACACATAATTAAAAGGGAAAAAAACTTTAAAATTCACACATAGGATTTTCTCACTAGAGAAAAAAATCACTTAAATATTGTCAATAATTTTTGATAGCATAAAAAGATATACCTATTTTCCCTGTTCTACATTTAGAATGTATCTCATGAAAATTTTGGAAAATCGACATAAGAGCCAAACATCTTTCAAGAAAGGCTGATACATGAAATGAAATTGATTTCTGTGTATTGATCCCAGTACACCCAGTATTCTCATTCAGTTTACTGATTGCTAGTGTTACCAGTTTTATTATTGTTATTATTATTATATACATTATTTTCTACCAGCCAATCATATCAAAACATGAAGCTCCTGATCCAGTGGAAATTTCTCATGATTAAGTATGATATTGGCTGTATACTGGCATAAGCACCATTTATCAAGCCTAATTCCTAGCTTTCCATGGTTTTTAAAGATGAAGAATAAATATTATATTTCATCAAGTGTTTTCAGGACATACCAATGTGACTGTGAGTCTCTTCCTTCTCAGTTTGCTAATTTGCTCAATCATGGAATGATTTCCAGGGGTCAATCTAACCTTGCATTCCTGGGACAAACTCCACTTTGTCACGTGTGTGCTCTTCCTTGGGCTATGTAAATACATTACTGAATTCTTTTAGATACATCTTTGCATCAGTCTCTGCATCTAGGAGAAGTATTTGATTTTTAGTCTTTTTTTTTCTTTTGATATTCTGGTATCAAGCTGAAAAGTGGCCTTAGAAGATGAAAGGCTACGTGGCCCTTCTGGCACAGTGTTCAGAAACTCTAAGAGTGCCCCCTGCAAATTTCTCACACCCTCTCTCCCTCTGTGTCTGCCTCTCAGTGCTTGGATTTTCTCCTCCGCAAGTGCCCCACACCCCACCTGACTTCCCAGACAGTACCTGGCTCCTCCTATCTAGACCACAGTGAGGAAGTTGCCTACAGAACCAGTTGAAACAAGTCCAGGGTTCCTCTCATTTGTTTCCTATCCCTCATAGCTCACTGTTCCCTGTTGCCTGATGTTCCTACAGCTGGCGTGGCACCATGAGACATGCCTGGTATGGTTTGTTAATCACTGGGTGGGGTGGTAGTGGAATACTGTACCTTCCATTTCATCTCAGCTACCAGCAGAATCAGAGTCTAGAATGAGAGTCTCAATACCATTTTTAAAAAATGAATTAGTGTTTCTCTGCAAAATAATAAGTATCCCAGAATCCAAAACACCCCAATGAGGAAAAGACCATGAGATGCCAAGAAACATTCAGGAAGAAAGAACACTTCAAATGTCATCCTTCTCTTGACGCCTTTTCATTCCACACTTCAGTCTTGACCTGGAGGCCATGCCACAGACACAGAAGGAAGGATCCTTCTTAAAACGCTTCTCAGTTTTACCCCTAAAGGAAATTGCCAGTGGCAGAGGAACAATTTTGTGATAAACTTACACAATAAATAAATATTTGAAAAAGTGGCATTCTGTCACTTCTCCTAGTCTCTCCTTGTAAGTCCTTATGGCCCTTTGGCCCCTCTGTAAAGCAAACCTCAAAGAAAATAAAGATTTTTATTTCTTCTAATATTACAAAGCCCTGTACTAAAGCTCTTATTAAGATTGTTTAATTACAGCTGGTTTAATAAAGCCAAATGCAGGGGCTAGAGAGAAGGCTCAGCTGTCTAAGTGTTTGCTGCTCTTTCAGAGAAATCGAGTTCCATTCACAGCCTTCACCACACTGGGATGCTCACAGATCCCTGCAACTTCAGCTCCAGGGGATCCAACGCCCTCTTATGGCCTCTGAGGATACTGCACTCACAAACAGGTATGCACACACGCACGCATGCACACACAAACACATACATACACATACACAAATAAAATAAAAATACCTCTAGGCTGAATTGATCCAGCAGACTGAATGCCCCCCCCCAAGACCATTTGTACGTGTCTTTTGAAAAGTTCAAATCTGTGAAAATAATTCACTTGCATACGTGTAGAGTGTATCATAGAGACTACAGTGAACCAAGCCTGTGGTGTTTTTTTGTCAGTCACCTGCCCAGGAAGCTGTCCTACCACCACCCTGGTTGCTCAGGAGAATTTAAATCCTACTCCGATGTCTCCCTTTGCACGGAACCATGAGATTTGGGACAAGCTCATTCCTTATTAGAGTAGACCTAACTGATGTGATGATGTATTAGTTTGCTGTCTGTTTCTGTGTTCAAAGAGAAAAGAGTTTGTGTAAGCTTACAGTTTATAATTAATGGAAACCGAGGCAGGATCTCAGGGCTGAAACTGAAGCAAAGACCAAGGAAGAACACTGCTTATTGACTTGCTCCTCATGGCTTGCTCAGGCTGTTGTCCTATAACACCAAGGACCACCTGTCTGGAGGTAGAACTGCCCAAAGTGGGCGGAACCCTCGCACATCAACCATTAATCAAGAAAATGTCCCACAGACTTGTCCTCAGGGCATTCTGATGGGGGCAATTCCTCAATTGAGGTTCCCTCCATTTGACAGTCAGGTTGATGAAAAGAAAATTAATCATCACCTGTGAGAAGCAGTTCCCATGGACACCCGTTTGGTCCACACCTAGCTGGGTGGCTTGGAATTTACTACGGAAAAGAAAAATTTGCTGGTAAGTTCTCAGTATGGATGTCTTTCTGTAGAGAGCTAAAGATCCTTGGGAATAGATCCCTTTACCTGCCCCTGAAGACATTAGATGTCAGTACAACACCATACACAGCTGCAGCATCTGCTCCCACATGAGGATGCAGGAAATGCCCAGGATGGTGAACCAGAGAGACAGAGAGAACCTGACCTGGAGAATTCTGAGTGTTCATGTCTACTGACTCTGATGTCCCTTGTAAGTGTCATCCCTGTCACCCAGCAAGAGGAAATTCTTCATGGTTCGAGATTTGCATGGAGATTGTATGACTTTGGTTCAAATGACTCAATCACATTAAAATTGATCATGGGTATTCACACATGAAAAAGAATCTCAGGTGCCACCCTGACCAGATACAGCTTATTAGGGGCAGAAACAGGCATCAAATTTGGGTTTTCTATCTTCAGTCTACTGAGAGACAAAAGAAGGAGGGAGACCAGAAAAGAAATCTTTAAATAAGACAGCGGTGAGTGATGGAAATGGAATTGCATTATCTGTTCGCAGGATTTCTTTCAAAGCAGGAAGGATCTCATCTAATCCTTTATCTTACCTTTTCTCTGGGCTTCAATCTGGCTCTCATTCCAGCTGTTAGATTGAATTCTCTGAGAGGAGATAAATTGAAAACTGGGATTCTAGCACGTTTTTCTTTCTTTTTTAAAACTCCATCTCACACCCTGTCCTTCTTTCCCTTGATATCCCCAATTATCCTCTAGTTCTTAGATAGTGAGTTTTAGAAAACTTTCCACCCCTTGGTAACTGCAGCTCACAGGTGGGCCTTGTATGACCCACAATATTCTGTTATTTCTACATGGAAATAATTATCCGAGGTTCGGGCCTGATGTTACTTTGTAGACAGAATGTAAGTTTCCCAGTTCACCCCCATTATCTTCTGCAGGTGTGTCCCACTTTCTGATACCACAACAGAATGCCATCTCAAGTTGACACTCAACAAGTAAAAAAAAAAATGGGAGAAAAAAAACCAAAAAATATCGTGGTGATGTTTTAACTAAGTTCAAAATTTTTTCTTTTGTCTAAATTCAGAGATACCCTTAGCAACATACAACTGATGGGCTATAAGCTGGACATGCTTGCTAGCATCCTAACAAACCCCTTTACTCGACCGTCATCTCCCTTGGACTCTGTTGCTGTGTGTGGGCTCAAGACTATGCCACATCAATTCATTGTTCTCTACCTTTGGAAGAGTCCAATCAGCAGAGTCCATGGGAGTCCTCATGCTACGAATACTCTTTCATTTTTTAAAAATAAACACACTGGATCTGATAGAAGAGAAAGTGGAAGTACTCTACAACACATGGGCACAGGAGACCACTTCCTATGTATAACCCCAGCAGCACAGACAATAAGGGCAACACTGAATAAATGGGACCTCCTGAGACTGAGAAGCTTTTGTAAAGCAAAGGACACTGTCATTAAGGCAAAAAGACAACCTACTGACTGGGAGAAGATCTTCACCAAACCCCGCAACAGACAAAGGTCTGATTTCCAAAATATATAAAGAACTCAAGAAACTAGACTTTAAAATGCTAATTAACCCAATTAAAAAATGGGGCACTGATCTGAACAGAGAATTCTCAGCAGAAGTTCAAATGGCCAAAATACACTTAAGGTTCATGCTCAACCTCCTTAGCGATCAGGGAAATGCAAATCAAAACAACTTTAAGATACCACCTTACAACTGCCAGAATGTCTAGAATCAAAAACACCAATGATAGCCTTTGCTGGAGAGGTTGTGGAGTAAGGGGCACACTCATCCATTGCTGGTGGGAATGCAAACTTGTGCAACCACTTTGGAAATCAGTGTGGCGGTTTCTCAGGAAATTCGAGATCAACCTACCCCAGGATCCAGCAATACCACTCTTGGGAATATACCCAAGAGATGCTCTATCATACTACAAAAGCATTTGTTCAACTATGTTCATAGCAGCATTATTTGTAATAGCCAGAACCTGGAAACAACCTAGATGCCCCTCAACGGAAGAATGGATAAAGAAAGTGTGGAATATGTACTCATTAGAGTACTACTCAGCGGTAAAAAACAATGACATCTTGAATTTTGCATGCAAATGGATGGAAATAGAAAACACCATACTGAGTGAGGTAATCCAGACCCAAAAAGATGAATATGGTATGTACTCACTCATAAATGGATTACAGCCATAAATAAAGGATATTGAGCTTATAATATGAGATCCTAGAGAAGCTAAATAAGAAGGTGACCCCAAAGAAAAACATAAAGCTATCCTCCTGATATTGGAAGGAGACAAGATTGCCAGGCAAAAATTGGAAACTTGGGGGTGGGGATGGGGTGGGGATAAGGGAAAGTGGGGAGAAAAAAGAAAAGTGAGAAGGGGAGGATGGGGAGAGCTTGGGGGAATGGGACGGTTGGGATGGAGGCAGGGTGGATATGGGAGTAGGGAAGTAATATATCTTAATTAATGGAGCCATTTTAGGATTGGGGAGAGACTTAACTCTAGAGGGGTTCCCAGGTGTCCATGGAGATGTCCCCAGCTAGGTCCTTGGGCAGCTGAGGAGAGGAAGCCTGAAATGGCCCTATCCTATAGCCATACTGGTGAATATCTTGCATATCACCTTAGAAACTTCATCTGGCGATGGATGAAGCTAGAGATAGAGACCCACATTGGAACACTAGACAGAGCTAGGTCCAAATGAGGAGCAGAAGGAGGGAGAACATGAGCAAGGAAGTTAGGACCACGAGGGGCGCGCCCACCCACTGAGACTGTGTGGCTGATCTAATGGGAGCTCACCAAAACCAGCTGGATGATGGAGCATGTGATCAAACTGGACTCCCTGAACGTGGCTGACAAGGAGGGCTGACTGAGAAGCCAAGGGCAATGGCACTGGGTTTTGATCCTACTGCATGTAATGACTTTGTGGGAGCCTAGTCTGTTTGGATGCTCACCTTCCTAGTCCTGAATGGAGGGGGGAGGACCTTGGACTTCCCACAGGACAAGGAACCCCAACTGCCCTTTGGACAGGAGAGGGAGGGGAAGGGGCATAGGGGGAACGGGAGGGAAATGGGAGGGGAGAGGAGGTGGAAATTTTTAATTAAATAATAAAAATGAATTAAAAAAATGTGTCTGTGTGAGGGTGCAGTGCCCATGTAGGCCAGAAGAAGGCAGCAGGTCCTCGGGAGTGGGAGCTAACAAATGGTTGTGAGCTGCCATGTGGGTTTTGGGCACAGAACCCAGGTCCTCTACAGGAGCAGCCAGTACTCTTAACTGCTGAGCTGTCTCTCCAGCCCCACAAGACTTGCATGATTTGCAAGTAGTTGTGGGTAATTGATAGCTCTATAGAGGGAAAGTCAGTTTTCTTTAAGGATGTGGCTATGGTAGGCTGCCCCCACTAGAGTACAAGGCCACATATTCAGGAGTGTTCAGGCAGCACAAATTGGATTTGGTGGGTATAGAAGGAAAAAAAGCAACACAGAGTTGCGTGTAATGATTAATCTGGGAGGGCTTGTGGTGTGAATATGATCAAACCACACTGCATGAAAATCCCCAAAGAACTAATAATTTTTATTTAGACAAAGAGCTTTCCCTATAGTGGCCCTGCCCTTTGCTCTGCCCCTCCACGGTGAAGCAGACCCCTTCCTTTCTCTGAGCATATTACCGCCTGGAACTGGTAGATCCTAGCAGAACCTGGAGCTGAAAAAAAAAATCCATAGTTTCTGTTTATGGATGCTCTAAGTCTAAGTATCTTCAAATAAAAGTTGGCTTCTTTCCCCTTCTTTTCATTATATTGTCAATTGAATCAGTGGTCTTCAGGAGTCTATTTAAAATCACTAGTCCCCGCAGGAAACATTACAGTCGCCTGATGTCTTCTCCGATGCCCAGGGCTCAGGTCATTTAGAAACACAGTTCACATCTCTAACTCCACGCAGCTCATTAGCTCAATGGAGACTGTCCAGCTGTCATTACCAGATCATGCTTCCAGCTTCCTCAGGAGATGGGCATCTACTCACTTCCCCCACCCCTGGTTTCCTCTCTCAATCTGTAATTCAAAGCTGGGCTTTAAATTCCTCATAGTTGAGACATCAGCAGAAGGGGTGAAGACAGCCATCTGTATTAGGCTGCTAATGTCCCTGATATACTAGGAAGCTGTGTGGGCTGTAGTTCACGATCCATTGAGCAGGTTCATTCCTCCGCGTCTCCTGGCTCAGACGGGAAGTCCATGTGCTAAGCAGCAGGAGTCCATCCCTGTAGAATGGGGTGGGGAGAACTGTTAAGACTCTAAGCATTAACAGCAGACACTGGGCCACTACTCTGTGCAACTCTGATTCCAAACCAGGCCTGCAGTTTTAACTTAATGTCTGTAAAGTTCCATTGATTCCCATAGGCCTGATTCTGAATCTCTTTACTTGCTTTAATGTTAATCTGCAAAACAATAAAAATGAAATTGAAGTCATTGCCAGTCTAATTCTAGACTCCTGGCATCTCTTTAAAACCTCAGAATGTCTAGTCAAGGCTAGGCACCAGCATTAAACTATGATATATGCATAAATAGATAGAGTGCAGTTGGACACCATTTAGAAACAAAAACATCACCACTAACAAGAAAACAGTAGTAGGTTCCTCTTTCCCCCCAGAGCCTATGATCTCTCGAACTATGGGCTTTTGACCAGGTTGGCAGTACCAGGCAGAAATTCCCTCCATTAAGCAGGCCTCAGATTCAAGCAGACAGTGATTGGTTTTCTACATAACTTTCAAGGCACTGTTGCATCATGATTGCATCTTGTCTGGCAGCTAGATATTGTATCATTTATGGTCCAACACTGAGTAACACCTCCTTTGTGTTCTGGCCATGCGCAGACTCCTAGGAGATCAACGTACTGAGAATAATTGACTGTTTAGTGCTCAGTCATAAATGGGACATCCATATCAACCAGACACACACACATACACACACACGGTTCATTGAACGTTGAGGAAGATGGGACAGAAAAAATGTAAGAGCCAGAGGGTGGGGAAGGGTGCTGTGACATGCTGTCTTCTGGACATGATATGGCTGTCACACTCATGAGCTCACTGCAGCTACGGGTACGTGCCCAAGATCAAGTCAACAAGATCAATCAACATCCCAGCAGGCATTTGTACTCAAAATCAGGAAAGGGGGGGGAAGGAGGGAGAAAGGAAGGAAGGAAGGAAGGAAGGAAGGAAGGAAAAAAGAAAGAAAGAAAGAAAGAAAGAAAGAAAGAAGGAGGGAGAAAGAGAGAGAGAGGAAGGAAGGAAGGAAGGAAGGAAGGAAGGAAGGAAGGAAGGAAGGAAGGAAGGAAGGAAGGAAAGAAGGAAGGGAAGATGAAAAGATGATGTGTTGATGGGCTTCCAGGAGGAGTGGGAAGAGGTTTTTGGGTGGGTATAATCATGACACATTGCATATATGTATGAAATTATCAAAGAATAAGTAAGAGATAAAAAAAACCTCTCAGATTATCTGATTCTAGAACCACACAACTCTGCTGTGACAAGCAAATAGGCCCGTCCCTTGCATGTGTAACATCTAAACACAACCCATCCTCCTACCTACCTGCATCTGCAGTTACCCATCCTGATTCTAATGCTTGACCCAGCATGATTTTAGTACTTTCATATCTAACTGGAATCCCCTAATTTTGCAATTGTAAACAACATTTTTGGGGTTTTTTTTTTTTTGGTTTTTCGAGACAGGGTTTCCCTGTAGCTTTTGGAGCCTGTCCTGGAACTATCTCTTGTAGACCAGGCTGGACTTGAACTCACAGAGATCCGCCTGCCTCTGCCTCCCAATGCTGGGATTAAAGGCGTGCACCACCACTGCCCAGCACAATGCTTTCTTTTAAACAAACACTGGAAGATGCTCAGAACACTTCCTCCTGCTGCCAACTGCTGCTCTTGACTCTCCAGACTAATGGATGACTTGAGTCTGCACCCCACAGCCATGGGACCCCACACGCATCTGCTTTGTATAGCTAACTTTCTAGCTATAGATGGATCCTATCATCTACACATTTGATTAGCTTCTGAGTCTCACTTTTGATCTTTTAATAATGACAATGTCCCCAATCAAAGCTTATGATGTCTGGCATAGTCTAGGACCTTAGTGCCCCTTGTCCCCATCTTATTTTATGGCTTCAAGCACACGGACTTTCATACGTAAACACTTTCATGGTATTCACCATGATCTCTCTGCCCTAGCGGCTTGTAATGCTATTCTGTGACTAGACACTCTCCCCTCCTTCCTCCAAATCTGTGACTTCTACTCATTCATCCCTTGACATCTCCGCGGAGACTGGGGGAGAACGGTCAGTAGTATCTGATTCCGCTATGCAAGCATGAGAATCTGAGTTTGATCTTCAGAACCCACATAAAAATGTTGGTATGAAGTGGCATGCTTATTATCCCAGCACTGGGAAGGTAGAGACAAAAGGATCCCTGGAGCTCACTGACCAGCCAGTGCAGCCTAGTCGGTAAGCCAATGATTGACCCTGTCTTGAATCTCAAAGGACATGGATGGTATTCCTAAGAATGACACCTAAGGTAGTCCAATACCTTCTATTTGTTTCCACAAGCTGGGCACATTCCCAGAGAGGCCTCTCTGGCCTTTTGACAGGAACACATATCTCCATCCCGTCACGTTAGGGAACCCCATGCCTCTCGTCAGAAGGATGTTTTCACGAGAGGAAACTGCCTAGTCTCTCCAAGAACTCAGAGCAGAAGCCAAGTGAGGTTTCAGTCCCCTCTCATCCCCAGCACAGAGCTAAAGACCAGAAACTTGGGCCAGAGGAACGGTTGGCACCGGATGATTTATTTTCAATTAAATCAGTTGAATTTACTCAAGCCCCAAGGTGATGCTCTTTGTGATGCAAATCACCCCTGATTTATTTGTAATGTTAATTTCATTTTCATTTTTGCAACACATGTTGTTACCAGAGGTGAATTAAACTGCCGGTGCTGGTGTTTGGGACAATCGATGCATATATCTGGTTTCACTGGGGTTTCTCAGCTCAAAAACTAATCTTCTTTTAAAGTCATTGACAACCTTAAACTCCACAGCTTCATCCTGAGTTCATCCCAAACACAGTCACCTTATTCAACATGACTTTCTTTGAGGACAGTAATTCTTTTTTCTTTTTCTCTCCTCAGTCCAATGCCTGGGTTCCATGATGGACTAGCAAAAATGACTACACCCTTGTCCCTAGAGTCTCAGCTGAGCCTTGGGGACAATATCACCTTATATGGAAAAGAGGCATCAAATCCAGGTGGAATTAAGGTCCTCATCAACTGACTAGGGGATGGGAATCTCTTCCAGGTTTATCCTTTAGTTCATGTGATCCTGATGTAATCAAAAGTCTTTAATAGATGTAAGAAACGGAAAGGAGAAAAACAGGTTTAAAATAAACCAGCTCAAAAGCGTGACTTGGAAGTAACTGACTCTACAAGTGGAGGGGTCCAGCAGTCCAGCATCTCAGGCTGTTGAGACTAGAACTCCTAAAGAAGTAGATTACCCCCTCTAATCCATAAGTTCCATGCCAACAAGAGACAGTCTTAAAGCTCAAAATGCATGAATGGTATTCCGAAGGATGACCCCTAATGGCTGATGCTTGATATATCTACACACTCTGACCTTCAGAACTTGGCTTAGCTGCTTCTCAGTTGCCGTGATAGAACACCACGACCAAGGCAGCTTATAGAAGAAAGGGTCTACTTAGGAACAGTTCAGGAGGATTAGAGTCCATTATGGCGGGAGTCATGGCAGCAGCTGGTGGGCGGCAGGAATGGATGACGAGAGCTGAGCACTGAGCACTCGCGACTCGACCGTGAGCATGATTCAGAGAAAGAACTGGAAGCGGCTGAGACGTTATACTCTCAACTCCAGGGATACACTTCCACTAGCCAGGCTGCACCATCTAAACTCCCTGAAGCAGCACCATCTCCGGAACCAGCTGTTCAGATGCCCGAGATGTTGGGGAACAGTTTGCTTTCAAACCCCCATTTTCTATGGTGATAGTGACATGGCTTCCTGTAGAACATGGAAGACTTTATGAGCTGAACTTTCTCCTTTTGGCAATGCTCAAGACCAAGGGATGGAAGCCAGAGGGGTAAATTAAGGCAGGATTTCAAGATTGGATGACCGAGGGAGACATGAGAAGGTGGACCTACCCAGTCACCTTCCAGTCTGATTGAAGCCCTCTTCCAGCTGAGAAGCAGGAATTTCCAACACTACTAACAACAATCAGTGTGAAGGCTGCTGATATTAATGTCCCCTTCATATATATATATATATATATATATATATATATATATATATATATATATATATATATACTTTTTTTGTTAAAATAGCAATGAATCAGGCTTAAAGCTTGAATGTATATGACCTGGAGTAAGGTCTCATTCATTTCCCCAGAATCTAAAGCAAGACTTTTTACAGCAAAGACACCCTACCCACCTATATCCACTAGATCTCCAAGGGCTAGACCCTATCTATTGAAATCCTATGAGGTGTCCCTCAGGAACCACCAAGTGTTAATACAGTGACTTCAAACATCACCAACGTCTCACACATGTTGGCTATAGAAGAATTCCTGGTACCCCTGTTTGAGATGTCATACATCAGACTCTCTAGTGTACCCTACTTTTTCTGGATGTCTCCTTTTCTCTTGATCCTCTAGATTAAGTCTATATTAAAATGTCATTAATCAAATCTCTGCTTTATTAGATATGGGCCAGTATTAAACTCTCTTTCAGCATTGAAGCCACAAATCCCAATGTGGCCTAGGTGGAAGTCCCCAAAGGAGAAATGAAGAGAAGAAAAAGAAAAGGGAGAAGGGAGGGAGAGAAAGAGGGGGAGCAAGTGATCAAGGATTTACCACATTTTAATTTTTATTTAGTTTTTTTGTTTTTAGTTTTCTTATTTTATAGTTATGAACATTGACCTGTATGTATGCATGTATGTATGTGCACCATGACTTGCCTGGTGCCAGAAGAGGCCAGTAGGGGGCGATGCATCCCCTGGAACTGGAATTACAAACAGTAGTGAAACACCGTGTGGGTGCTGGGTAGTGAACCCAGGTTTTCTGTAAGATTAGCCTGTGTTGTTAGCTGCTGAGGTTTGCTCCATTTTAAAACAACAAAAAGAGGCACCTGAAAAAGAAATCTGGGAGTGTTCTATTTCAGCCCCTATAAGAGTTTGGGTATTATTCTGGAAAATTCAATTACTTATTCAATTAACTTAAGTCTATTGAATATTCACGATGTGTCAGTCAAATTGCTCTTGAAAGCACAACCATAAAGAAAAAGGTCATATTCATGATCATTTTTTCCCACGCGGATGGTGTGGAAATGGATGCCACTTCAGCAAGCTAGAGCCCCTTACAAATCCCAACTGCACATCAGGCAGGTTCTCCGAGACTCTGATGACATGAGAAATGCATTTCAATATTACAAACTAAAATTTAAAAAGATGGTTTAAAACATGCTTGCTTCTGTGCATGACTTCATTATCCACTGGTCAAGCAATCAATGAGTTTGATGAAAGGGAAAGGTCTAAAAAGGATTTTAGGTGCTTAGAAGATTTGATCTGGGGGATTGTAAAAGACAAAGGAATGCTTGGCTCTTGAGCCTCACCTTAGCTTTTGACCTTAGCATCACTTAGCAATGATGCCTCTTTCACGCATCTAACTTGCTACCCTGCGCATCACTGTCCCTGGATTCAAAGGACTAGGATATGGAATGGAGACGTAATTACCTCACTGTCTCAAGGCGCTCCTTTTTATGACAAGCCAGCATCCACTGCAGTCACATAGATGAGATGGAGACTTGCCCCAAATCTTCTGAGGGCGTTTCCTCTGACTGCTCTTTTCATGCCAGCCATGAGGTAGAGAAAGCACGAGTGAGTGTCACCTCCTAAGGGGGCCAGGATGAGCACCTATGAGGAGAAACCATGGGATCAGGTGAGGAGGATGTGTCGCGTAAGTCATCACCCGCAGCCACATCCCCTGAAGTGCAGAGTGATGAAAATGGGCAGTATACACATGCACACAATATGTGTGCCTGTGTGTGTGTGCATGTGTGTCTGTGTATCCAAATCTGTGTACAACTGTGTGTACCAGACTTTATATAAATTCTCTGTGTTTTTACTCAGGCCTTTTTGTACGTTTGTAAAACTGAAAATGGCCTAACTAAATAAATTTCTTAACTTTACAAGGAAAAAGTTGTGGCTGGAGAAACAGCTCAGTGGTTGAAGTGCTTGCCACGCAAGCATGAAGACCTGAAACCACTCCCCTGCACCTATGTTTAAAAAAACTGGGTGAAATGACTAATACTGGTAACATCCTTGTTGGAGAGCCTGAAACAGAAAGATACTTGGGGCTCATTAGCCAGTCAGCTCGGTCTCTTCAGAAAACTCCAAGTCTGAGTGAGAGACCCTGAGTCAAGGAATAAAGGTGCATAGTTCCTGAGGACACCTGAGGTTGACCTCTGCCCTCCACATGCATGTGCACACACATGGGCCCTAATACATATGTATAAGCACACACATGCACATTAAATACATACATTAATTTTTTTTTACTTAAAAATGATAGCGAGTCCTGGACTAATGTGATGAGAGAATACTTACACAAACTTTGAAAGCGTAAAGGGTGACGGCTGATGGAAAACTCCCAACTGAGCCTGTTGGGGACTGAAGAGAATGGTTCTAGAGTGCAGGTTCCTCCTCTGTTTACTGGGACTATCAACCTGCTTCACAACACACGCTGTGCAGGCTCAGAAAGGTGAGCATCAATTCCCTCCCTCTCCTACTCATTTGCAAAAGGCTTCTGAGCATACTGTGTTTACCAGCACTTCCCACAGATACTAGGGTGGCTGAGGTGAGCAGGGGGATGTGATTCCACCCTCAGGCAGGTGCATTCTGGGGAGAGAGAGAAGACACGACAAGCAAACTAACACATACACAACACCTCAGGTATGGGGAAATGCTGCAGAAAAAATAAAACCTGGAGACAGCTGTGTGAAGACCTGAAGGGAAACATTCCAGCTCTTGGGTCACAAAAGCAGAATCTTAAAGGAGCCCTTCATGTTCACTACAGAGAAAGGTCAGCAAGAGACGAGACATAGCAGACTGTGAACTTGGCATCGGCGATTCTCCTCATTTACTGTCTCCAGCAGTTCTATGTAGCTGGTATTCTTCTCATCCTTGCTTCATGGATAGAAAATGAAACAAAGTAGAGGACACATGCCTTTAGGACTTTGCCGTAAGGACAGAGGCAAGAATGAAGTTCAAACACCACTTACACAAAGATCAACAAACCAAGAGAAGGTGGGCGATGAACCCCTGTAAAACAGGACATTGCTAATCAGAGGGAGTGATGTCATGAATCCATTCTCAACCACTGAGGGCTGAGATCATCACAGAAGTGATCACATTCTTATGTGTGGACCAAGCTTAAGGAAGTCAAAGCCCAGGGAATGGTGCCAGGACTCTACAGCCTTTGCCTTGCACGCTCTGCTGTTCTCACAGCAGTTGGGAGGTATCAGTCTCCAGACTCCATAGTAAGAGGCTAGAGAGACAGACAGAGCCAACAGCAGGCAGAGAGGCTATAACTCAGATGCAGATTGCTGCATGCCAATAATGAGAAGTTATCCAACAGCACAAAATAGGGAATCATTGTGGTCTGTGTTAATCTTCTATTCCTTCTCCTTAATCCTTAACATGATGAACATTCCAAGGTTGCTTTTCAAGAACATAAATGTAACATGAGGGCCTGCTTGTTGGGGTTTCTGTCCCACTCAATTCCCACAGACGGTAAGCCCCAAAGAAAATCACACAGAAGTCTCCATAAGTTATAAACTGTTTGACCCATTAGCTCAGGCTCCTTATTAGCTCTTATAACTTTTATTAACCCATTATTCTCATCTATGTTAGCCACATGGCTTGGTACCTTTTTCAGCAGGGCAGGTCACATCTTCCTTCTTCGGTGGATGGGCCAGGACTGCAGAAAGAGCTTCCTTCTTCCCAGACTACTCCTGTTCTCATGGACCTGCCTCTACCTCCTGTCTGGTTATCCCACCTATATGTCCTGCCTGGCTACTGACCAGTCAGCATTTATTCAAAACGTAATTGACAGAATACAGGCTTGTCCCGCACCACATAAGTATCAGCATTTGGGGCTCTGAGTGGTGAGTTCTCTGCCACCCACCACACGTTCGTCTATCTGACCCAGGAAGCCGGCTGCTCATTACACAGACACGCATTTCTCAGGTTCTCAATTCAAGGCAGAATCTGACAGAGCTTTGAGAGGAAACAGAAAAAGAAGCTCTTTGAACAAAAATTCCTAAGCAGTGAAAATGGTATCTATAGAATTCCGGGGCTGTTTCCGATTACCTGGAATTGGCCACTGTTCTCACTTTCCTGGCATCCCTGCTTGGAGGATCACCTGCCAAATTGGCTTTGGTATTGTGTGGCATGTGCAGAAAGAATATTTTGAATTAACCACCATAAGAACTCAGCAGGGCTTTCAGACATCCACATGGAACAGAAAGCAAATTTGGATTCATACATATCTACTAGAAAAAAAAAATCCGGACTTGAGGGGCCCAAACCCTGAAGAAAAACGAGACAGAAAGACGTGAATACTGCCTTCCAAATTGTTCTCAAAGCCTTGACAGGTCATTAAACAGTGTAGGGGGATAGCCTGATGAACTAAATTAGAAAGCTACTTAAAAGCTGAGCAAAGTTGAGAGCACCCTTAAAAAGCTAGAGGGGGGATAAAGGCTTGGAATAACAGACAGTCGGGCTAAATAGGAGTGATGGCATCAAAGGATTCTAATAAGGATTGAGGAAACTTCCAAGGAGATGCAGACAATTTTCACACAGAGAGAACTCTGGATGCAGTATCGGGGTGCACCTCCCCAGAGCTGCTCTGAGCTTAAAGACCAGGTGACCCCATGACTGTTCTAACAAGGGTCTTCTTGAGTTAGTTTTCATTTGGGGTCATTCTTGATAAAGCCTCTATCTCCACATATTCCGAAAGAGCATTTTTGTGGTTCCTGTTCTTCCAAAGGTGGGGTTACAATGGCTGCTTCACGAGCAGGTACCATCAAGGGTCTCACGAGAGTGAGCTGTGAGAGAAACATCGGCATGACTTTGTGGTCGCAACTGAGGGTGGATGATGGGAATTCCCAGGCCCTCACCTTCATTGTTTATGATGCTACCTGCCGCTGTTTTAAACGACCTTTTTTTTCCACTGGCCTACCACACAGTGACTGAAAGATTTTCAACAGTCCATCCCTGTTGTTGAAATTAAAGAAAGAACTTTCCTGGGGCTGGAGAGAGAGTCAGTGGGCGAAGTGCTTGTTGTGCAAGCATGAGGACATTAATCCCACCCCCAGAACACGTGTAAAAAGCTACATGTGGTGCAAGACCTATAATCCCAGCATTGAAGGTGTGGAAACAGGAGGATATCAGGCACTGTTAGTTAGTCAATCTAGATTTGGGAAGAGACTGTCTCAAAAAATAATTGGATGGAATTGAGGAAGAAGACCCTGAAATTAACCCTCTGATCTCCACATGCAGATTAATATCTACACATGCATATAGTAAAACATATAACACACACATACACACCTGCACACACACACACACACGCACATGAATAAAAGAAAAATCACCACCTTCAGAGCTAACTCTCCTGGAATCTCTTGGTTCTGATCAAATAAATATTTACGGATTTTAAATATGCCACATTAGCTAAGCTGAATAAGTCAGGGTATTGGTGCTATTTTTATTTAGGAGCTTAATCAATAAGCAAATTGCCCACTAAATAACTTACAGAACTAGCTAATCCATTCCAAAGTGGTTGTAGATTTGGAAAGGGACAAAGAATCACACCATGATTTGTCTGAGGCTTCCTCCACCATATCTGAAAGGAAGTGATGCGATGTGCAATCTTGCAGTCGAACTCCTGCGTTCCATACTGGGGAGATGCTAATGGGTCTGTGTTCCTTTTCCAGCAGGTTCAGAGCATTAAAACTGTATTTAAAAAGCAAAAAAGAAAATCTCATTAATAGTCATCAGTGTTTGTCATTAACGAATTCCAAAACTCTACCAGGAAACAATAGGTACTCAATTTTAAGGAAGCCAACTTATGTGAACTATGAAACCATCTCAAAATCAGACATGATTTATAGTCTCAAGACCTAATATATGACAAGACAGATGGGTGCAGACAGCGACTGCCTCTTCTCATTTTTTATGAGAGGAAGCACGTGCGGATATGAGATAAGGCATTTCTTTTTTCATTTTTGTTTGGCCTGTGTGGAGTTTATTCTCTCCTACCTTATATTGATTTCACACTAAAGATAATTCTGAAAATATAATTGGACTTAGAGATCATACAAATTAGTAGTTAAAATGTGCTTATGATTCTTGAGGGGCCCATATATCCTCTGGAGTGTATACTTTCTCCGGTAATAAGACTTTAGCCAAATAAGATGTACTTATTTATTTATTTTTATGTGCATGTGTGAACCTGCATGAGTTTGTGTACTATGTGCGTGTAGGAGCCTGTGGGGTCCAGAAGAAGGTGTAAGGTAACCAGGAACCAGGGTTTCAGACAATGCTGGCAACGGAACCTGGATGCTCTGCAAGAGTATTAAGCACTCTTGATCACCAGGCCAACTCTCCAGCCCTATTCAGATAAGGATAGATGAAACCCTCACTAACCGCTTTTTCCCTGAGGTTGAACTGTAGCAACCTGCCAAGCTGTAAA
Organism: Microtus pennsylvanicus; assembly: GCF_037038515.1. Classification (NCBI taxonomy): domain Eukaryota; kingdom Metazoa; phylum Chordata; class Mammalia; order Rodentia; family Cricetidae; genus Microtus; species Microtus pennsylvanicus. Next base: position 111,406,529 of record NC_134579.1, read on the forward strand.
GTAGCCAGTGACCACACAAGTTACTGTAACCCACTAAGCAATTGCTGCAAGAGGGAGAAGCCAGTGAGTTAGTTGATGGAACTCTCTCTATCTCTGTGACGACTGTATCCACCCTCTGCTCCTCTTCCTCCTTTTCATCACCCTCCCTTGCTCTGTCTTGAAGGATGACTCATTCTTGGTCCTGTAGCCCCTGGGCTCTCCTTTTCCCTCTGACATCTGGCGAGACAGACCATGGGGGGCCAGGAAGAACACTGGAAAGGAGGAGTGAGGTCAGAGTCTTCATTCCTCTCATTCCCTCCATGTTGAACAACCACATCTGCTCCTCTGAGGTGGCTATTTCCCCAGGAGCACAGCTCTCACTGGGTCTGGTAAGGCTCCCCCTGCGTGCCCCTCCAGCCTCGAGCTGAAATGGCATCAGGAGGCCTCGGTGTGTCAGTAGATCACGTTTGTTCCCTTCATGTTGGCCACACCCAATCAAACATTTCCTCTTTTACATGATTGCTTTTGTCTGTGCTATTTCTTTCATCTAGAACCTTAACTGGTACATCCTTCCCAACAGTCCCAGCTCTCAGCCGGCCGGTATCTGTGATTTAGAAACTCCAATTACCAGCATATTCTATGCCTGAAGAAATCACAGCCCAGGTAAGTTTTGTAACTAGCCCAAGGTCACACAGATACCAAATAACAGATTTCAGTTTGGCTACACTATAAAATCTTTCACTCTCACATCCATGCCCTGACCTATAAACTCCACTGGGCTGCTTCCGAATTCTTCCAGAGAGTTGCTCAACCCAGTGGCTTCTCCTATTATCATGTCAACTTGGCGATTTATTGTACTATTTAGTTATCACGAGTCACTATTAAAGTGTGGCGTTCTCCCTCAAAGTCATTAGCCGATGGCCTCCAATCATCAGGTGACACTTTCAATTAATCCACCAGACAATCTGTCCTTGCTGTGCCTCGTCTGCTCTTGTTAACATGTCATTAGCACGGTGCGACGTCCAGCTTCTTTGCTTCTGAGCAGCGCCAAGCGAGGCAGGAACTGCGATGGTTTAGACTTAGATGAAGCTGGAATGGGCTTTGCGAGCTTGTGTTTGAGCTGGAGAGAGAATGAAGCACTGTGCGATGTCATTTTTTTTTTCAGTAAAGTCAGGAAGTCACAGTTCACATGTGTCACCATTCAAAAGCTACCTGGGGTCACCCCCATGTTTAGGGATGTGGCATGAGGTTGAAGGACACACAAAACACTAACAGAAAGCAGCCAGCTCCCCGCGCTACACATGTTTATTTTAATCATGATCGACTCATCATGAGGGCTTGCTGTTACAGGGGTCTCTTGGCTCTTGTCTTCTAGAACAAAGGGGTTTAGTCAAGAGACAGTTTAAGCAGAAGTTTATTTAGCAGATCTAAACTACAGTACAGCAAGTACTGTAAAGAGACGTTGGAATGGGCTGCCCCGAAGTGGGGAGCATCCTGCTGTACAGAGGATTTTAGAGAAGGTTTTTTGAATATTTATAAGCTGGGTAGCACATTCATAGGGTATAGTAACCTTTTATCATCCTCAAATCAAGGTCACCCTTTAAAGGGTATTTTTTTCTATGATCCTCCAAGAAAATCTATTCACAGGAATGAGGTTTATTTATTCAGTTTATTACTTTTTAAAATAGTGTGTGGGCGTGTGCGTGTGTGTGTGTGTGTGTGTGTGTGTGCGTGTACATTTGACTTTGTGGGTAGGCACACATGCGTGTGTCAGCAGTCTAGAAGAGGGTGCCTGGTCCCCTGGGACTGGAGTTTCAGAAGGTTGTGAGACACCACTTGTGGGTGCCGATCACCAAACGCAGATCTTCAGGAAGCACAATAGGAGATCCTGCCTACTATGCATCTTCCCAGTCCCAGGCTTGGGGAGTCTAAAGACATATGGGTGCTATTAACAAACCCCTTTACTAGATAAGGCCTGAGGCACAGAGATGTTGCTAAATTCAAGTAAATGAAGATCACTTGACTGACTCCAAGTCAGGGCTCAAACCCTGGTTCTCCGAGATCAACCCCGCTCTTGCTTTCCCATATGACTTAATAAACAAGCCCTCTATCCGCCAGCTTCAGGGGTCATGGCTATGAACTTTCTCATCTCCGTGGCAAGAAAACTCTCCCATTTGGGCATTAGCTGAGCCTCAACTTTAAACAAAATAATGAAGAACATATTCCCCATGGTTTGTGTCAAGTCTTCTCCTGCAGTCTACATTCCTGGATTTCAAAACAGAGCCTCGAGCTATCACATTCAACATCTCAGTTAGGTGGATTTATTATAAAGCACATTTTGCTCAGCAAATCGAGCAGCTTTTGACACATGTCTCTTGGCACTACTTTTCAAAGAAAACAAAGCGGAGACACAGATGTTTCCAGATAGGGGTACCTAAAATCAGCCTTTAGGAAGCGTGTTATGACTTTCTACCAGCAGAAAACATATCCATCAAACACCATCCTGCCTTCAAGCATCTGTGGGAAGCAAGAAAGTACCAGGAGTGACAATTATTTAACTCAAGTGGCCCTAGTGGGGCAAAGTACCCAGACTTCTAGGCAAGATGACACTGGATCTTCCCCTGTGAAGAAAGCTCCCACACGAAGTTCTGGAAGTAATTAATTCTTGACTGGGGGTGGGGAGTAGGAAGAAGGAACATGCAGGTCTAGCTTAGCTTTGTTCTTGGAAGAAACTGAGGGCAGAAGATTCTGTAGAGTCTTTTAATAGCAACCTCTTTCAGACCCGAGCGATGGTTTAGTGGTTAGGAGCACTGGCTATTCTTCCAGAAGACCTGGGTTCAATTTCCAGTACCCACATGGTGGCTGTTGACTGTCTATAACAATTCCAGGGGATTCTATGTCCTCTTCTGACCTCTTGGGCACTGCTCACACACAGCATACGTATATACATGTGGACAAAACACTCATCGCATAAAATGAAAGTAAATAACTCTTTCAATGTAACCCCTTTCATCTCCACAACCTTAGTCTCCAGACCACAGTGATGATGTCACCAGGGCGTCACTCTAGTTTGTGTTGCTGAGATTTTTTTAACTCACGAGTTCTTCTGACTTCCTTAATTTTTAGGACATCTTCTACCAGCCTTGGGAAGCCCTCTGCCATCTTCCCCATAGAGCTCACTTTCAATTTGTTTTATTTCTCTCTTTTCTCTGAATTACAAATATTCAAATGTTAGACCTTCTAACTGTCCTCTCTCTCTCTCTCTAATTCATGTTTCCCAGTCTGCATTTTAAACTGTTACTCTTGTTTTTCTCCTCCTCCTCCTCGTTCTCTTCCTTCTTCTGATTTTCTTTCTTTTTGGGGGGGGGGGTGGTGTTTCTTTGTTTTGTGTTTGTGGGGTTTTTATGGGTTTTTTTGTTTTTTTTGGGGGGGAGGGGGGCTCAATGTTCCTTCTAGTCTACCAATTTATCTTCAGTGAGGAATCTGTTCTTAAACAAGCCAGTAGGTTTTAAACTTTGTGTTGTTCTGTTTCCTTCCAGTTTATAATTTCCACCATCCCTTTACAGATTGCATTTCCCTGCTGTGATTTTTTTTGTTTCACCTTTCATCTCACTAAGGATAAACAAGGTCATGAGGTCACAGTCAGGCCCAACAACACCAGAATGGGAGGTATTGTAAATGGTATCTGCTTTAACCTCATGTTAAACTAATTTTTATCTCTAGCAATATCTTACTTGTGCAACTGCTTCTTTGTTTCCTGTCTGTTTGCTTTTCAAAAAGTTCATGCTGCAATCTGTGAGTGTGCAAAGCTAGCTGGGAATGGGATGGCAGTGTGTTCTTCCAGGGGAGAATCACACGCCCTGCTCACTCACCTGCGAGCGCTCTCAAGCCAAGATGAGCTTTACCCAGTGTGCTTCCAAACAAGGATGTTGTGTCCACAGGGAAGTCTCCTTCTGGTTCTCATTTAGCCCAAAAGTACCACCCTTGAGACCCCAAATACAGCGGGACAGAGTCCCCCAGACTCTCATCCGGTTATAAAATGCGCCTCATTGACACCAGCATCCCAGATAAATCTTCTGGGATTTTTGTTGTTGATATTGCTTTGGTTTTTATTGGTGAGAGGTCAGATGTTATTTGCATTTGCTCTTTCTTGTCCTAAATGGGAGCACAATTTTTTTTAGAGCCACCGTCGGATTACCTGACCTGTCCCTGGCGTGAAGTAAAGGTTCTCATTGTTCTTGTATTTAGCTTCATCGATCCAGGGGTCAATGATAAATGAGTCTTCATTTGATTGAGAATGGTTTTTAATCTCCTTTTCTGAGAATTGCCTTTTTCTATATGACATTGATTTACAATGTACAAACCCAAAAGCATCTAACCCCCCTCTATCATGTCTCAGCAGATACAAATATAACCAAGTCATCTGGTTCATGGCAGGAAATGTCAATTATGAAACAGAGTCTACATTAATCTCTGCGTATGTGCATGTGTGAGTGTTGGTGTGAGTGTGTCTGTGTATTTGAGTGTAGCATATGTGTGTGTTTGTGCTTATGTGTGAGCATGTGCATGTGTGTGCACATGTACACACACGTGTTCATGTGTGTGCATTTAAGTGTGAATGTGCATGATCAGCTGTAAGTACACACAATACAACCTCACCTGTCTGCTACTCTTTAGGCACCATCCACTTTGGGTTTTCTGAGGGTCTGTGACTGTCGTGGAGAGTAGCAAATAGAATATTCTGGCTGGCCAGAGAACCCCCAACAATCTGCCTATCTCTGCCTACTATAGTGATGGCATTATAAGCACACACCATTACTCTGGGCCTTTTTTTAAAATGTAGGTTCTGGCTGGTGGTGCCACAAATCTTTAATCCCAGCACTTGGGAGGCATGGGCAGGCAGTTCTCTGTGAGTCCAAGGCCAAATTGGTCTACAGAGCTAGTTCAAGGCAGTCAAGGCTACACAAAGAAACCCCGTCTTGAAAGAGAAACAATAAATAGAAAAATATGTAGGTTCTGGACATCGAACAGAGGTCCTGATGTTGCAAGGCAAGCACTAACCAAGAATTATCACCCCTGCCCTGAAATTCATATTCAAAAGGATTTAAACTTCCAAAATATCACATATTTCTCTGCCATAAGCATCTGGCTCTCGGGAGTAGGCATTCTTTCTGGTTTAAAGTGAAGGCAGGGCACAGATAGCCATTAGTCACCGAGAGGAATCCTGACACAGGGAATGTAACACAGACTAACGGACAGCCATGCGGCTTGCTTGCCTACTGTGTGGGACTTGCTTCAGGGCTGACGGGTGGAATATTAAGAGTTGGTTGGGCATCTGTAGGGTTAAGGGGATTGCTGACTCTAGGAAGAAAATGGGTTTAATGCTAAATGTCAGGCCAACTCAGAAAAACCAGTTCAAGCTTGTGGATCGATGTCCTACCTCTGTGCTGGTGGCCTGAAAGCTTTCACACGGGTCCTTATAATTGATCGTGACCTTTAGATCGCTCTTTTTACAGACACAAAATTTGGGTTGCAATTAAGAAGTGGGTTGTACTGCAGAGGTCATTCCTTGCCGAGCTTTGGGCAATGGGACCAGCAGCCCGGGTGTGGTGGTCATTACTAACCCTTGCTCCTCATCATGGGCTTAATGAAGGCCTTTCCCCTCCGCACACACACAAGCTCAGCCTGGATGGTGTTCCTGATGAAGGGACATTTGTGGCATGGTTGCACTTGCTTCCTGGAGCACATGAAGACATTGTTTCAGATGTTTCTGGGTGTCTTGTGGATCCTTTGATAAGTGGGGATCAGAATTTCTGATAGGAAGAAGGTGAGTACCCGTCTTCATTCTCCATGGAGCGAAGGGCACATGGCTCCTCATCACCTGGTCTCCTAAGCATCCTCACGCAAGCATAGAGGCTCGTGAGGCACACCTGGATCTCCACTCTGGCACTCGAGAGCTCTCATAAGAGACGGCGAAGCTAGGGCCATGTCTCTGCTCTTTCCTCAGTTCACTCCAAAGAAAGGATCCTTGCACGAGAGCTCGCATAACCAGCATACATGGTAGGACACTGCTGATAGTTGTAGACTCTGTCAACAGACACGGTCATGCTTGAGAGTCTCTTCGGGCTCTCCTGATTTGTTCTAGCCCATTGTTTTCCATACACCAACAACCTGCTGCCCACCTCCAGGATGCTCTCAGGAGCTATCTCTTCATAGTGTTTGGGAAATATGATTAAAATGTAAAACTCTCCTGTCAGACTAGAAAACCTTTCCACAAAAATGAGAAATACAAGAAAACAGTTCTATTGATATACAAGCGTTAAACCAGAATGTGGGGTGCATCACGGGCTATCAGTTAAGTGATGGGAAAACTGAAAGAGCGTGGACTCAGGCAGAGAAACCACACTGCCTCTGTCCTCTCAAGATACAGAGTAACCAGTCCTCAAGTGAGAGCGTAAACAGACATTTGTCAAGCACAGTCCATCCCAAGATCACCCTGGCAACTGCATCCCAATATGCATTACCTAATTCACTCTCATTTATTTATTTATATTTTATGTATATGAGTGTTTGCATGCATGTCTGTGCACCATGTGTATGCAGTGCCTTCGGAAGCCAGAAGAGGGTGACAGATTCTCAGGAACTGAAATTCCAGATGTTTGTGAGCTGCTATCTAGGCCCTGGGAATCAAACCCAGGTCCTCTGGAAAAGCAACAAGTGCTCTTAACCACCGAGCCACCTCTCCAGCAACCCCCACACACTAGTTTTGCCTGTCTTTATGGCAACAGCTGATTCTTGCCCTATTATCCATTCTTGGTGAGGAAATGTCTACGTCATGATCCCAGCATGCTCATGAAAAGAAATTCTGCATCATAAAGCTAGCCAGAGGTATAATTAGCACCTAAAGCTAATATATATGAAAATTACACATGTATACGTGCATGCATGCCACCCCACACACAAACAGGAATTCTCTAGAACAGCTGCTCTAGGAAAAGGGAGGAAGGTCTCTTCCCTTACATGGAGAACTAAGTCTTATTTTAAAACTGTTTTTACTGCATTTAATACCTTCATGGATAATTATTTACTATTTTAATTCAATTTGCTGCCTTTTAAATATTACTCTATCCTAAGCTATCAACTCCAAAAAAATAAGCTTGGTGTATTGAAGATATTTTTAATTTAGAATATAACTGTCATCATCAAAGAAGAACTAGTCCAGCAGAGACACATGGACCAGTCTTCAAACAGGAATGTCCAGGAAAGAGGTGGCTCTGCTCTCAGCCCAGGCACCTCTCCCAGAGAATCCCAGGGGAGTGGCATCCTGTCCACTGATGGTTCTTGCCAATGGAGGACACCAACAGTGCAAGCCACACCCCTCCCAGATCCTACTCAAGAAAGAAAAAGGTTGTAGCTGGGTCTTGACTATTGAATCCTCCAAAAGAAATAGCCTATTTTGAAGCTGGTACTGGAAGATCCTAACACCAGCCCTGGGGTCTACAAGTAGGTGGCCAGCCTCAGGTCTGCAAACAGTTCTCTTAGAATATCTCCAAGTCTGACAGTGGAAGACAGCGAAGAACCCAGGTCCTCAGAATCTCCTTGCAGATAGGGTCAGTAGGGGGGCCTGGAGACCAGGACAGGGCCTTGTCCCTCAACAGTAATAACCAAGCGGTGACTGCAGCTAAGTAGCCATGACGCCTCCCTTGGCTCCTACCAAGAGTTGCACATGAACCTGTGACTTTGCCAGACCTTCATTTCTCCAGATCTTGAAGAGCCATCAAGAATTAAACAAGGGCAGAGATGAGACAATATTGTCACCTGTCACCTGGCCTGTCTTAGGGTTTCTCTTGCTGTGAAGAGACATATGACCATGGCAACTCTAATAAAGAAAAACATTTCTTTTGGATTGGCTTATAGTTCAGAGGTTTAGTCCATGGTCCATTACTATCATGGTGGAACACAGTAGCCTGCAGGCAGTCATGGTGCTGGGGAAGTAGGAGAGTTCAATATCTGGATCCTAAGGCAGCAGGAAAAGAGAAAGTGACACTGGGTCTGCCTTGAGCATCTGAAACCTCAAATCTCACCCCTAGTGACAAACTTCCTCTAACAAGGCCACACCTACTCCAGCAAAGCCACACCTCCTGACAGTGGCACTTCCTATGAGTCTATGGGGGCCATTCTCATTCAGACCACAACAGACCCAAGTGGGGATGCTACACCTCCATTCAGGGAGCCAATCTGCCCAAATACTTTCACATTCTCCCTCGGCCACCAGGCTCCTTCCTGTGAGTGAAGAATGGTATCATCAACAGCCCATTGAAAAAAGGAACATTATGATTTTGTTGCTGTCACCAAATAACATTGTTTTATTTTCACTCCACCCTTATTTTATAAATGAGGGGATAATACTGTATTTCCATGTACAGCGATGAGATATGTATTCATTACGGTTTTGTAAACAGATCCAGCATGGTGGTGTACACCTACCAATCCACCACTCAGGAAATGGAGACAGGGAGATCGGGAGTTCAAAGCCAGCATGGACTCCATCAGACTCTGTCTCTAAAACCAACAATAACAAAGTACTATACACGAACAAGAAAGCAAGTCATTGCACTGAGGTAGAGTACCCATAATAAAGATCACAAGAAAGTTCTAGAATAACTGGAGTTAGAAACAGAAACATTCAGTCAGTATTTCTTGAGGCGTTGCCTGCTTGGCATCCTGTTGATGTGTCTCCAAGCTTGTGAAACAGATGCTCAAGGGTGCCAGGCCCCACAGCTGGAACTCTGCAATCAGATCCTTGAAGGATGAAGGGAACATGGGAAGGGGGATCCAGATTAGTCTGTGTAGTTGGCCACCACCAGCTCTGGTTTAACTGACATAGATGTGACATAGATGGCAGACCCTTGCTTGGATGGAAACTAAGCCTGAAATCACAGCCTTAGGAAGAAAGGACAGAGAGAGGGTACAGACACATTCTCGCTCACATGTTAAAAATAAATAAAAGGCTATCACTCTAGCATCGTAAATGCTACTGAGGGTGACAGAATGCCATTCTGTCTCTGCCGGCAAAGGGCTCACAAGGGGATGGCAGATGGGTTTGTAGGAGCAGGCTGGTGACAGCGGGCCCACTGCACAGAGAGGTTCACAGATGCGTTTGCTCAGGGAATCAGCAGCGAAAAGACTGAGAGAGAAGCAGGGAGAAAAGAGAGAGAGATGGGGAGACTGGGAGAGATACAGAGATGGGGGTGACAGAGAGAAGCAGACAGAGACAAGAGAGAAGGTGAGATGGAGACCCAGAGAGGAAAGAGGGAGAGGAGAGAGATGTGTGAAGATGGAGGGAGAGAGAGATACTGAGAGACAGGAAGAATGGGGAGAGAGAAGCAAATCCACATCTCTGTCTTGTCCAGAGCTGCAGAGGAGCTGGTCATTAGCGGATTCACACACACACACACACACACACACACACACACACACACACACACACACACAGGCTTTTGTCCCTGGATCTCATTTCGTTAAGGAGAACCACTGTCTAATGGAGCTGAGCGCTGACATTTACAGAGGCTGGGAGACAAATGACACTAATGACATCTTGCTGTTAGTTCAACATCATTTTCACGCAGATTGCAAGCCGTGCTGCACTCATCCCAGGAGCCAAAGTTAAAGGTTTTTCTTAAAAGCTACTCTGCAAATGCCTTAGTTCACGGAAACCAAAACAAGCCAGAGCTCTTTTCCCCGCCAGCCTTGACCCTGTAGAGACTTCCCATGAACCCCACAGCCATCTCTGTGCACACGGCCTCTGAAAGTCAGTAAACCTGGAATACCACACTGGACAGCCACACAATTATTAATCCTGTTTTCTAAGGAGAAGTCAAACACAAACTCATAATAGCTCTGAAGTAGCTGGAAGCAACCTAGCCTAGAAAGAAATGGGTCCTTCACAGCCCTTGCTTAGGATAAATATCCTCTGCTTACAAGCGCCAACTACCTACTCTTCAGGAGCCAAGTTTGTTTGTTCAATAAAATGCCTATTTGAGTTAGGGTCTGGAAGTACACTGGCTAACACAGGGCGGTGGCCTCTTTCCCCCTTTGAAGCTAACGACAGCCTTGGAGACAAATATCAATCATGCTTTTGCTCAGAGGAACGAAACAGGGCCTGGGTAGAAAAAGGTATATGTTTGGATTGGATCTACCTGCCATATTTAAATATCAGAATTTCATACATGTACATAACGTGTTTTCATCATATCCACTCCCTATTCCCTACACTCTCTTTATTTCCATCTCTCCCTCCCAGCTTCATGTGTTTGCTTTTTTACTTAAACCCACTGAGTCCTCTTAGTGCTGCCTGTGTGTGCAAGGATGGAGTGTGAGTTCATGGAAGGTTCTAGTTATACTACCAGGAGAGAAAAGGATCCAAAAATCTCACCCAGTTATGAACCCTGCAAGCTACAATAATGATCAGGCTAGGAAGATATGCCCATTGATGTAATAATGGTATGAAAATTATGGAAATAATGAACCACTTTTTAATTGGATTTAAAGCCCTTTCCACAAGACAGAACTCACATCTGGTACTATTAACTGGGCCAAAACCACATTACTGGCTAGGCCATAGGTTCTAGGTGAGAACCTAAAACTGTTATTCTGGCAAAACTACAATATATTACATATAAAAATATAACCTAGTTTTTTCCAGAATTGGATTATATTATTGCATGCAGGCCCCATCTTTCTACTGAGGCAAATATCTACCAGTTAAACAGTGGCTTCCTTCTTCATTCATCTTTCTACCTAGCATACAACTATGATTTTGTGTGATAAAAATTGTATCTTACGTTGGGGAAGGTCTCTTGTTTGTTCCTGGCTGCTCAGCCTCGTTTCCCAGCTGCCCAGATTCCCAAAATAATCACACAGAAACTATATTATTTGCAATTCTGTTTGGTTAATAGCTTAAGCATATTGATAGCTAGCATTTACATGGAATTAATCCACTTCCATTATTTTATATTTTACCATGAGTCTTGTGGCCTATTGGCAAGGTTCAAGCTGGCAGCTCACATCTTTCCTCTCTGGCAGCTACATAGCAGCTCCTCACTCCGCCTTCTTTCTCCCAGCATTCAGTTTAGTTTTCCCCACCTAGCTCTATTCTGTCCTATCACAGGCTTAAGGCGGTTTTTTTATTAACCAATGGCATTCACAGCATACAGAGGGGAATCCCACATCACTCTTACAATTTATTTAATTACTTCTACAAGGGAAGAGTTAAAAGGCATGATACATGGAGTGAACAGCTCTTACAAGCAGAATCTCATGTTCCAGCCCCTGAGGCATTGGCAAAGTCAGGTGTGTCTGCTGTTGCCCTGATGGACCAGGTGGGCCAAACCTCTTCTCCAATTGGGTCATACAGATAGAAGTAATTTCTAGCACCATTAAATAACTCCTTGCCTTTGCTTGGTGATGTGTATATGTATGACTGGGCCTGCTTCAGGAGTTCTGTGTATACAAACCAGGTGCGACCTTCTAGCTAATGTGAAGGTTTTAAAGTTTATGTAAAAAAACAAGGATCTTGTGGCAAAGAGTGATGTCAATCCTGATATTTTAACTTTGATCAAGATACGAAGCTATTAAAGTATTCAATTACCTAACGGCGACAACGTTTCAAGGCAATGTTCCCCGGTCTGACATATTAATCTACTTGACATTCAACACATTATGCTGTGTTTTTATAAAGTGATAGCCATTTCAGAAGGCCAGAGCAGAAGCCTTTCAGCCTGGCCCCTGTATGCCCTGACCGCTTCCATTAGTGCACTTATTATTGATATAAAGGGGACACATTTAAATGTCTCAAGGGAAAAATGTACATGGGGATTTCAGGAGAGTTAGCTCAAGGTCATTGATGTGCATGTGTTGATAAATCTGTCATGCCTTTTTTTCCATCCTGAAGAGATGGATTTTAGGTGTTGGTAAAATTACTTCATCTTCAATAAAAACCCCAGTCCATAACTGCTTCTCCTTTCAGTGAATTCTCTCTGTCAGCTTTCTTTATAAAGACATGAAAGCAGGGGAAAAACTCCTGTCGGGTCTCCCCACAGATACCTGCAATCTCACAGGTCACACACCAGTGCTTCTGTCTCAACAACAATTTGTTAAACAGCTCCCAAGGGTGAGGCACAGTGAGGTGTGCTCTGTGTAAACTATCTCATTAGCATAGTAATAAAGGTGGGAACCGTGAACTTTAAGAGTCGCGCAGACATCACTTGGTTTGTTCCACCATGCAGGTAATGTGATGCCTCTTGCCCTCTCCCACTTAACTCATTAACACTTCATCATGTTACTTTTGCCAAATCAAACAGGCTTGTGTGTGCATGTACATGTGTTGCATGTGCACCTGTGTGCACATGCATGTGAAGACCAAGGGACAACCTCAAATGTCAGTCATCAAAGAGACCATTCATTTTGTGAAACAAGGTCTCTCATTGGCTTGGAAATTTTCAGTTATGCTAGACCTACTGGCCAGTGAGCTCAAGGAAGTCCTTCTGTTCCTGCCTTCCAAGCTCTAGAATTACAAACACATGTCACGATGCTCGGCTTTTTTATATGAATTCAAGGGCATCAAACTCAGCTAACTGTGCCTGTACCACAAACATTGCACCAATGAAGCCACCTCCCTAAGTGCCCAAACAAGTTTCTAATACCTAGATCTAAGGAACAAAGCCTGATTAGGTATCAATGTCAGTACCATCTGCATGGCAGTGAGCCACAAGGAGTGCCAAACTGTCAGAGCTCAGATGTGGCGTCTTTACCCACCACCCTGGTGCAGCTAAAGAGAAAGAGCCCAGTGCATCACAGACCCACGACAGATAATAGGTAGTTATCTGAGGCCATTAAGTTATACGGTGTGTGCATCCAACACTAATATACTGACTTTCTCACTGGAGGACATTGCAGAAAGCTGCTTTGCCAAATATTGAAGAGAGAACAAGTTCAGACTCCTGGAGCCTGAGCCTTTATCACCACAGGGGCAAACCACAGTGCTCTTGTCTTCACCAAATATGTTAGAATACTCTGTCTCAGATCCATGTAGTGGACCTACAGAAACATCAGCCACAAAGCATACAATATATATAGGCAGATGATGAGTACACATTTATGAAATTATTTTTCTAAGACTTATTTTCATTTGTGGATTGTGTGTTTTATATGCGTAACTCAAGTGTGCAGTTCCCACAGAGGCCAAAAGAGGGCATCAGACCCAGTGGAACTGTAGTTATAGTGTGAGCTGCCTGATGCTGGTGCTGGGAACCAAACTCAGGTCCTATGGAAGAGGAACAAGCACTCTTAACTACTGTGCCATCTCTGAAGTACTTCAAGTGTGCTTTGATCCATCCTTATAATTCATTGTTCATCACAATTTGTTCAAGAAAAAAAACCCCAAAAGTCTATTCAATAGACAATAGCCATATACACACAATCTTTCACCAACCTTTAACTAGCTACATTGTTTAAATTAATTTGGGAAACATTCATGTAGTATCACGGCTTTGAGTTTGAGAGCAAAGAATTGATTCTCCCATGGGGTAAACACTGAGTTTCTCCATAGTCATATAGGATGAACAGTGTATAATGTACAAAGAATAGAAACTGCAGCTAATATTTGCTACAAACCCAGCAACTACGACTTTTGCATCTGTGATGTTGGGCATGTTTTCTTTTTCTGTAAAACTTTATTTAATTCACATGAATAAAGCTTCTCTCTTACAGTGTTTAATTTGGTGGGTTGAAGTCTATGTGCAGAGTTTCACACCCATGATGGTGATAGCCCTGGGAAGGGGAAAATATACTCTTTAAGAGTGGCAGCTGTCTTCTCTCCCCTTTGGCTACTAGACCTTTGAAACAATAAACCCCCAAAGTTAAATATTCCTCCAGAGTCCCATGCTTGAAAAGCTGGATTCTAGTGTCAACCAAAGAGGACCTTGTCTTCCAGGAAAAGAATCTACATGGTTCTGACAATTTGCCAGCCAACCTTGCAGGAGAGACTATGATGGCTCAATGATTGGCAAGACCAGACCTCGCCAGGACCGTTTAATTATGTCTGCTTTTTTCTTCTATTGAAAGCTACACCTCATCTCAGAATACTCAGAGATGGACTTGGGGCTCACTGGACCCTTTGTATTTGTTTCTCTTCCCAGTGTGGCCATTTTGAATAAATCTCCTTTTTCTGCTTTTCAGTAGTATTGATCTCTACTGGGCATGTTGAAAGTGGATGGCCAAGCTCAGATTATTGAGATTTTCCAGAATCCAGATTTTTATCTTAAAATTCCAGCAACATCACCAGCTGCTTATTATTTTCATAACTTCTAAAAGAAACTCTATATCTAACAGTTATCAATTCTCACTTTCATGACCCTCTTCTCAATCCCTACAACCACTAATCTATTTTCTTTATGGATTCATATTTTGAGGGGTTTTGATTACAAGAGATAATTTGGTAGTTAATGTGGTATGCATGGTTTTCTTTCATTTAACATAATATCCTTAGGGGTTGAATAATATTCCATCATATAACTATACCTCAATGTGTTTACCCATTTGTTTGTGGATGGCCATTTGTGTTGTTTCCATTTTGATCTGTTAGTAATATTGCCACTAGGATAACTTATATGCAAGTTTTATATTAAAGTACATTTCCAATTCAATCAGGCATGTTCCTAGGGGTGAAACTGTTTCTTGTTCTGTCTATGTCTCTGTTTGCCCACATAGCCATAGGCAGAATAAAATACCTACTTGATGGGGTTGTTGTGAAGATTCTATGAATTAAATCTAACAAAAAAAAACAACTTAGGATGTATTCCCAGGACCATAAACATTGAAACATTTCTTTTCCCATCACAGCTTGGTCTTAATTTTTTCAGTTTCTTTCACAGATTGGTGCACAAGCAATACATTGGTTATTGATTGCTTAGGACTCCTAGTTCTTGACCCGAGCTCACTTTTCTTTTCGTTCTTTCTTTTTTCTTAAATAGAAGCATCTTTATCCTACTTATCCTGGGCCAGATGTTTTCATCTTTTAATACTCAACACAACTGTCTTCTTGGTTGAATCTTCTCTGATCCCCTGCAAAAACCAAATTCCTTTCCCATCCTCTGGCATGACTTCCCTGTTGTTTCTGCCATGACTCCACAAGAAACACGAACAACCACTTCACCTGTTAACATTCACACATCCCCACCACACCATGAACAGTTGGACATAGTATATACAATGTTCTTACTTTGATTTCCATCATCAAGGACTTTATGCTCACTTTATGCTCAAGAATTATCTATTGAATGAGCAAATTGGCCAATTAAAATAATTTTGTGTAATAATACTTTATTGGATATAATTCTCCTAATTTCAATATTTTTTTTAATTTTATATTAATTTTGGTTTTGTCTTGATCTTAATTTTACCTCTAATGAGTGTATTAAGGTATTTTGACTAGATCTTCTTTGATATTCTGATAAATCAGTGCATAGATCCTGGTAATACACATACACTCACTTTAGTGATTTGAGAATAGGTGGAAAGGGGTAAAAATCTAAGGTGGTATAACACAGGAACTGTTGATCTCAGGGACAAGTTAGTTCTGGAACACAAAGATTCATGGAATTTTAAGGAAGTTTCAGATGCAAGTGCTGTATTAAATTCTTAAATATAAATTTAAAAAAAACCCTACATTTCTTGATTAAGTTCAGCTTATCCCCAAGCTTGACTCTGTAGCTCTGACCACATTAGTCTTCACCAGCAACTAAACCCTAAAAATGTGAATATCAGAGGAAATTCTATGAAATATAACATCTAGCAAACTCTTTCTGTGCATAAGAATGTTTAATCTGGGAGCTGGAGAGCTCTGTGGTTAAGAGCACTTGCTACTCTTGTAGGAGACCTGAGCCCGGTCCCTCACTTCCATGCCATTTATGTCACACCATATATAACTCAAGCTCCAGAGGGCATCTGTCCCACATGTCTGGCATACCCTGACAGCTATATTCACACACACACACACACACACACACACACACACACACACACACGTATGTGTGTCCAAGTGCACACATGCACACAAAATAAATAGATAAAATATGATAAAAGTATTATTAAAATTCAAACAACACTGAAGTATTTGTTGTAGAAAATGAAATAA
Organism: Microtus pennsylvanicus; assembly: GCF_037038515.1. Classification (NCBI taxonomy): domain Eukaryota; kingdom Metazoa; phylum Chordata; class Mammalia; order Rodentia; family Cricetidae; genus Microtus; species Microtus pennsylvanicus. Next base: position 111,422,703 of record NC_134579.1, read on the forward strand.
ACTTCTCACTTAGGCCCCATTTACCTTCCCCAGGATCACAATGGCAGGCATGTTATTCCCTACTCCCAACAGCCAACTTTAAACTGAGTCACCTGTAGCTGCAGAATGGGTCTCTTCTCAGCCCATCTGTTGGTCACATCTATTCACTCTGAAATATCATCAAGAAATTCAGAATCACCCCTATGGCCATCTCTATCTCTTTGTTCTGCTTTTTCCCATCAGAACTAAGTCACTGACTTACTTTTTAGTTGTGTTTAATTAACAGTTACTTTATTACTAAACTTTATAAAATATTAGGTTCACGAGGACAGACTTTACTATTTGGTCAGCTCCCCCATCCCTAGCTCTTTAAGATGGCCAGTGTTGGGGAACAATTTCCTACATTTTATCATGGAGGAAAGCTCCTTAAGAATCGGGAAGTGAACAATTCACAAGTCTCAGAAGTTCCTAAAACTGACCAGATACATAAGACTCTCCATCCCCAAGGTTATATCAGCAAAAAGGACTGCTGAGGAGACTCAGACCAGAAAAGCTGCTTAGATGAGAGTCTCTGACCAACTGAACCTCCTGAAGGAGACTCTTGCCTGTCAAGTACCTTCAAATAGTAAAGAGAGCCCCAGAGTTTCAGATTTCTTGAGTCATCATTCATTCTGTGGTAAGTTTTTGATGATGTATCTATCTTTGAGTCCTCCATTCTCCTATAAGCAATCCCTCCACTCATACCTGTTAGAAGTCCCAATAAAGTCATTAGTTCACCAAGCTGAACTTTGATAATATCGTAACTTTATTCAGTTGCTACTTTCCTATCTGGTGTGATACTTGTTCACATCTCCCCAGGAATAATGTCACATATCAGCCAGATGCAATGGGCCTTGAAACCATATCTACTGGAGGACCAGATAACAGTTTGAATGCTACTTTCCATGTCTTTCCCTCTTTGTCCTGTCACCCATTGTGACAGATGCCATAAGTGACTCTGGGCAAATCCTCCTCTTTCTATGTCTGATCATGATGTCAGTCATATAACTAAGTATGGCTGCAGATTTGTACAACTAAACCTTCCCTGGAAGCCTCCCTTGGAGCTACTCTAGCGTTTTCAATCACCTCCCTTCTCATTGGCAGTGCAACATCAGAGGCCAGTACAGAATCAGAAGAACATGAAGAATCATGGGAGGAGGCTGGAGAGGTGACTCAGCAGTTAAGAGCACTGGTTCATCTTCCAAAGGACAAGGGTTCAATTTCCAACACCCACATGGTGGCCCACAGTAATCTGTAATTCAGGGGGTCTGATGTCTCTTCTGGTTTCCAAAGTCACTGAATATATGTAGCACACAGACATACGTACAAACGAAACATTTGTGCACATAAAATTGAAAAAATAAACAGGTTTTGTACACTGTATTTATGAATATTGATTATAAGAGGAAATGTATTAGCATAAGACTGAGATCAAGTTCACTAGTAGAAACGCTAAGGTTCCCTATGTCCCCTTACCACCATTACCTCTTCCCACAAGGGAAAGGATAGAAAGGAAAGGAGCCCCTACTCAGGGTGTGATGTGGAAGGGTTGCTAGGGATCCTGCAGGAGACATACACACTCGTATTACACATCTCCCTCTACAGGTGCATTGAGTTATTGCTTCAAGGGATATTGCACAGTTTTCTGGGGACAACTGTCCAGGCCATCCCCCTCCCAGAGGTCTCAGTGTAAATGTTCTGCTCCAGTGATGGGCCGGGAGCAGCAGCCGACATGTCAACAGGTCTTCAAACCAGAGAGACAAACAAAAGGACCTGAAGTCAGATGGAGTCGGGGAGTGCAAGTTATGAAATTTTTGAGCTCATTTTTATCATCTACAAACTTTCCCATAAACTCTGTCCCAGGTGGCTGGGCAAACACTTGAGCCTTGAAATGAAATCTTGGAGTTATTCCGTCACTCACACAGACTAAATCCATCCTGAATTGTGTAATAAACTTTAGCCTTTGGCATTTTATGATTTTGAGACTCATATTGCCCTACTTGTTTTATAGTTTATCTTCTAACCTATTTGTGTTTTCTTTATATTTTTGTGTAAACTTTTTGAAAAAGAGGCGTTACACAAGCCTCACAGTGAGGGAACAGCAGGCTGTGTGCTGTGTTTTTACTTGTAAATAAGAATTCAACTTGGTTTCATGGTTTTATTTTCTAAAATATTGCCTAGAGTACTATATTGGATAAAATGTATATATACTATCTTATTTGGAAGAAAACACCATTGGTTTGTGGCTACCCCCAATAAAACTATCATTCTTACAAAAATGTTTTCAAAAGCTTTTTCATGTATATTTGTTCAAATTCTCCAATGTGGACAAAGGGAAGGCAAGAAAATAAAGATAAATAATATACATGCCAAAAGCAGACTCAGTGTGCATTCTCTCCCTCCTCCTCCTACTCCAAAATGAATATACAAATCACTATTTATAGATCTTCATACATGTGTTATAGATAGATGTCTAAGTGCCTATCAGGGTATGTGGGATGTCTGTGTGTATATATCTCCTTGTATAAACACACATACATGTTGGTAACCATATCCTACGATGTTTCCTTTATTTTCTTCCCAGAATGTGATGAACACAATAATTTCTCTTTGCTTTTGAACATTCTCCAAACCCGAGGGTGATGAGAGAAAAAACTAATGCCTGACAGCATACTTCATGGGTTTCATTATCCAAAAAGATTCCTGAATGGCTCTGCCCCCTGCTTGTCTGCCATTTAACTGGTTTTAAGGGATGCACGACTTAATTAAAGATGCTTAGAAGACAGACAGATGAGATAAAATGTAGTGGCTGTACTGGGTCTGCAGGGTGGCTACCAAAGGTACAGAGGAGATGGTCTCAGGGGATTCAAGATTCCAAAATGCATCTTGAGATCCTATGCTTCTTAGTTCAGCATAGATCCCAGAGGAAGCATCAAACTAGACTGTAAAATAGAATAGAAGAAAAAAGAAGAGGGGAGAAGACTTTAACTAATTATAAAAGTTCTACCTACAAACAGTAAGGCCACCAACACCATCCAGATGAGCCAAAGGTCCTGGGTCTCGGTGATTTTTCTGCCCATCTTCATCCACCTGTAGGAAAGCACAGGTGAGTTTTCCAAATGCGCAACTCAACATCAGTTTCTTGCCGTTGCTTGTAGATGGGAACCTGAATGTTTGCATTCCTGTCTGGCTTCTTTCACTCATCATAGTACCCTTACATTCTCCTGGGTAGATGACAAGGTTTATCCCTGTGATCGGAGTGATATTCAGTCACAAACGCAATCCTTAAAACATTTAACCAGTCACTCACGGGCTAGCCATTTGGCTATTTAAAACAAACAAACAAAACTTTTACTTTCAACTTACCTATGTCACGATAGTTAAAAAGCGTTTATGATCTTTGGTTTTAGGACAGAGTAAGTGCACTTTTGTGGAGGCTGAATTTAGTCTCTGAGATTTACATGGCGGAAAGAAAGAACTGACTACAAACAATTATCCTCTGACCTTCACACGCATGCTGTGCACACATAAAAAATGGATGAGATATGACAAAGAGAAATTTTGTTATAAAAGAGCTCCTCTGCTATTATTCATCTTTCCAACTGAAGAGGGCATTAATCTCAGGGTTTAGGTGTGTTCCTTTATCTCACTTTATTGTTTTCTTTCCAGTCCTCCTGTTTCTGCTTCCCTGTAGGCAATTTTACCTTTTTAAAACTTTCCTTGTTTTATCAATAGCATTATTCAAAGTACTTTGATGTAATTAGTGATAATTTAAAACACATACATTGTCAATTTTTGCTGACTTGAATTTAAGGTGTAGAAATCTCTGTTTTTCTGTTGATAGGAGGTCTGGTACACACATGTGTGCACCAGGAAGAGGGCATCCGATGGTTTTGAGCCACCGTGTGTGGTGGGAGTCAAATCTGTGTCAGTGCTCTTAACCACTGAGCCCTCTCTCCAACACCCCCGATCTTTTCTTTTTAAAGATTTATTTTATGCATATGAATGTTTGTCTGCATATACAAATGTGCATGCAGTGCCAACACAGGCCAGAAGAGGGAGGGCATCAGATCCTTGAAACTGGAGTTACACATGTTTATGACTCACCATACGGGGGCTGGGAATCAAAGCCAGGTAGGTTCTCTGCAAGAGTAGCCAATGCTTTTAACGACTGAGTAGTCTCTTTTGTCTGCTAAAGTATAGGAATCTTGTACCCCCTTATTCAACCTCATTGATAATTAATTGTCTGAAAATTTCTATGCATACACCTAAGACCACATTAGACAGTGCTTCTTCTTCTTCTTCTTCTTTTTTTTTTTTGGTTTTTTTTGAGACAGGGTTTCCCTGTAGCTTTGGAGCCTGTCCTGGAACTAGCTCTGTAGACCAGGCTGGTCTCGAACTCACAGAGATCTGCCTGCCTCTGCCTCCCGAGTGCTGGGATTAAAGGCGTGCTCTACCACCGCCCGGCTTCTTTTTTTTTTTAATTTCAATGATCAAACTTAATTTAGAAAACTCCAGGGGCTTCCTGGGAACTTAGAGTTGTTTAGCTAGTTGCAGTTTGTGTTGATGGTTTTGCTGTCTGATATCGCAGAGCGTCTTCTTTTGCCACTCCCCCTTTGTCTGCCGTGTCTGCACAGCTCTTCTTTGGGGTATTTCTGCAGGTGAAAACTTCAGACAGTTTCCTTGTGTCTAAGGCTGCCTGAATCATCCCTTCAAGCATGAAGGGTTATTTTCTCTGGCTAAAGAAAGAGCTTTGGCTGGGTGGTTCTCGCTTTCGCACTTAAGAAATGGTACTTCTTTCTAGCTTCAGTGATGTCCCTTGTCATTCAAACTGCCCCTCCCCAGGGAAAGCCCAGCTTCTGTCTCTGCTGTTTGGGGTTTCCCTCTTCTTCTTAGCCCCCATCAGCCTTTACAGTTCTGGCTGTTTTGTCTTAGTATGTATTTCTCTGCTTTCCCCTATTCAGGGTCTTCTCACCTTCTTAACATTCCAAAGATTTCTGGATTGCTTGCTTGCTTGTTCGTTTATTTGCATACTTTTATTTTATTTTATTACCAAATTTGGAGAGATTTCAGTCACTGTCTTTAGAAATCTTTCCAACACCTCCCCTTTTTTAATATTCACCAGCACCATAGTGACATGAATGTCCCATCTTCTATTACCAGCCAGTCTGTGATTCTGTTGCTGTGGTGTGGGTCTTTTTTTCCAGGCCTGTTGATCAGGGATGATAATACAGGACATCCTAGTTTCTGTATAGGCCTGTGTATGTTTGCCTGCAGCATGTTGCCTTTGTGTAGGTGTGCCCGTACTCACCTGTGTGTGTTCCTGAATACTTCCCCTCATCTGCCTGTCTAATGGCAAGATATGTACCAATGGTCCACAGTTAGCTCCTCAGGATCCTTTCATGAGATCTTCCCTCTTTCAGAGCATATGGAAGACTTTACTTTATGTTGGGTTCCAGAGGCAGAGGCAATAATGAAGAAGGAGGCATAGTTGCAGACAGCCAGAGCAGGAAGCTGAGACCTCTTATCTTCAACCATGTGCTTCCAAGCAGAGAAGGAACAAGAAATAAGGTGAGGCCATAAATCTTCAACCCCACGGCTACTGTTGCATTTCCTCCAGTGAGGTTCTACCACCCAAAGGTTCCATAATCTCACAGACAGTGCCACCAACTGGGGACCAAGTGTTTAAACAGCTGAGCCTATGGGGGACGTTTCTCATTTGAACCACTACATCCTTTTTAATGTCTATTTCTTTTCTAAAATGTATAACTTTCCCATTCCTTCTAAGCTTGCTCATGATTATTCTTTGAAGCATTTTAAGGACACCTGCTTTAAGAGCTATGTCTGACCATCCTAACATCTGCACACTTTTGCTGATGACATGTGGTTATTGTCTTTTCTCACTCCAGTTGAGGGATTCCCAGTCTTGGTATGACAAATGTTTGCCAGCTAAAAACTGGGCATTTCAGTTATTGTGTTAACCATCTCCCTTAATTTTTCTGTTTTTCCTGGTCTCATCTGACACCCCTCCTATGAGAGTTGGCAGTTGTCGTAGCTAACAGATGGAGAAGGAAACCAATCTTCTCACACAGCCTTATCAATGTTGGATGAGGACAAACATTCCAGCTCCCCACTTAAGCTTCTGCTGATAAGACTCTTGATAGGAAAGGCAAAGTCAGTTGTCCACAGTGGTGCTGTGGTGGGTAAGAAAACTCATATTCCTGACTGGGTAGAAACACAGCCTCCTTGGTAGCCTATAGTGACACCATGAGACTTATTATCACTGCGAAGATTACAGATCTTGGTTGTTGCTCAGCCTTCTCTGTTGGAACCTTAACAAAGGGTGTTGGGTCACTGTTTAACCATCTAGTGAGCAACAAGTCCAGGCACCACACACGCTCTTTGCTGGCAGGGTCACAATGCTCAGCATGGTGGCTTTCATCTCTCACACACTCCAGCTCAATAGCATCAAAGTCATTATGTGTGCTGGACAGATGAAACAGGGCTCCTTGAGAGAAACAAGATGACTGAAGGTCCCCCATTCTCTGAGACTCCTTCTGGTGCTCTTCCCAGCCATGCCAATGGGTGCCTTGTTCCCATTTTCAAGCCTCCTCTGCCAGCACACAATGGGCTATCAGGAACAACATTGAAAAATAGAGTAGCACTCACACCTTCTCTGCCCACTAGTTAGGTAAATGCTTAGAGAATGCGGATGGATTGCAGGGGAGGTCCAGATAGTACAGAGTTGGGGAGACCTCAGGATGGGTCATTCATCAGCTGACATGTTTAATAAACACAAAGATTCTCAGACCCCAAATGATGTTTTGTGTCATTTATCAATTCAGCCCAACAAACCAAACTCATATAGTTAAGATTACCGGAATACCTGGTGACAGAATCTGCATGTCTCCCTATCCCTTACATCTTTGAAGATGAGCAGCCCATGACTTTCTAGCTTCCACAGATTTTCCCAGAGTGCTATAGGCAGCAACAAGAAAGGCCCAGGAGTCTGTTTGATGATGACTTTAATAGAAGTGTTTTCAAATTGACTAGGAACTCCAGAAAAGGGAAAATCCTCTTGTCACTATGTTTATTAACTCGACTCTTCCCAAGAAAGGGTTTTCACCGCCACAATGCTCTTATTGCTTCTGTTCTAGCTCTACAAAAGTAAAATGATCACCAAGGCAAGTGACCACAGACACCCAGAAACCTAGCAAACAAACAGCAGGAGCCTGCTTTGAGGGAGGATAAATTAATCAGCTTAAAATTCTACAGAAAACCACGCGCTTCACAGCCCATAGCAAGGGCAGGATATTGCATACAATCTAGGAAAAGAGAGAAAGAGAGAATGCTGAGAAACAGTGGTGGAGAGACCTGGAATTCTCCAGATCACTGAAACATTCTATGTGGCATTTTATTTCAGGTAAAAAGAATAGTTAAGCCCCACACCCCCTGTGACTCTGTTGTCATAATTTAATTATCTTCTCACTTGGCACACATCCATTAGGGTAGAAGGTCACTTTCCACTGTTAGCTCTTGGTAAACTCACTGTTGTCATAGATGAGTCTGGGTCTCAACTTTCTCAGTCCATGAAGAAGGAGATATAAGCAGTCCTCAGTAGAATCAGCAGCAGACATTTTCTTTGGCTTCTGGATGTCTTTACCTTTAGGATCTGATTGAAGAAATAAATGTCCTTCAGACGTTCTGAGAACAGTGTGCCTCCGTCCAGCTCTCTGGGGGACAGTTCCAGGGTTCTGCTCTGTGAAGAGGAGATAACATTTTGAGCTGCCTGCTCTGTGCTGGGGACAGAATCTAATTGCCGTGTCTTATTGATGCTAACGAAGAGCTGGCACAATGGGCATTGCAGTCTCTGATTAATGATTCATGAACTTCAAAGCTCAGCAAAGAGAAATGTCCCATCCAGGGACACTCAGAAGTAAACAGCAGGGTTTACGCTTAAGGTTTGGGAGCTCTGAAATTCACATGCTTTTCTCTCTGTGGAAAATTACTTACTTCTGAGTGTTAAAGACACTCTTTCTCTGTCATTACATCACTCAGGGTGTAATTTAAGAAAAACAAGCAAATGAAGTGATGCACACACAGACACACACTCACTCACACACTCACACTGCTGTGACTCTGTGTTTTCATCTAGTCTAACTAAGCTCTTGATAGACATCATGTTTAGAGCAAGATCAGGATCCTGGATTAATTAATTGGAAAGACCACCTAGAAGGTTTTCTCCTCTTTTTGTTGCTGGATTTATTTGGTGCCCATCTTGTTCCAGGCATTGAACTTGCAACTGGGGTCCTAGAATTAAATCAGATAGTGTTAGAGTTTCAAGGTTTTGTTCTTTGGCGGCGCGTGGAGGGAGGGACTGTGGGGAGGATTTCTGCAGTGCAATCTGCAAACAAATCATTGAAATAAAGAGTACTAGACTCTAATGACCGAAATCTACACAGGGTTGCACAACGGCTGTAAGTGCTGTGTCTTATAAAGAAGAAAAAAGGTGTTTGTGTGTGTGTATTTATCTGTTTTTCTTTCTGACAGACACTTGCCAGTTTCAAAAACCCACCAACCCTTGAGCTTGAAATCCTACCAATCTCTGAGCTTGTCTCAAGCTCAGGAATTGAAATCCCTCCCTGTAAAACTCTAGCCCCAAGAATCCCTAAATAATCTTGCCTCCCATTCAGTTCTCTGCTGTTTCTTAGAGCAGAGGCATCCACCCACTTGTGCCTTTCCCAATAAATCTCTTGTGTGAAGTTTGTTGTGCAGCGGGACTTTGTGGTATTCTTAGATTCCCAACTGCCAGAATGCCCTTCCCCTCAGAGCTGCAACACTTGTACTGGGGAAAACTTTACCACTGTAACCCTTACACCATCCTGGCAAGAAGAAAGAAATTCAAAAGAGAAAGAGTTGTGCCACTCACTACCAGAAGCAACCATCCCAAAAGAACAAGAATTTCCCCTGGAATCTTACTTGGTTGAGAGAGAAAAGCTGAATTCTACTGCCAACCAGGAGAAGAACTTGTCTTCCAGGAATTGATGTCACACAGTTCTAACAACTGTCAGACAACCTTGTAAAAAAGACAAGAACCTAGTGATGTTATCAATGACAGGAAGAACCACACCTTAGTGACCAGGACAGCTTAGTGATGCATATGTCTATTTAAATCTAAACCATAGGTCAGAACCCCAAAGATGGACTGGGATGGTATTGGGACCTCTTATTTATTCTTCTTTTCAAGTTGTCCAGCCATAAGTAAACCTTCTTTCTCTGTTCTTCGTAACCAGTGTCTGTTTGATTAGTGTATTGAGAATGGGCAGCTGAGCCCAGTTTGTTAGAACTTCCAGAGGTCAAATGTCTCATTTAGGGTTCTATTGCTGTGAAGAAACACCATGGCCAAAAGCAACTTGGGGAGGACAGGGCTTATTTAGTTTACATTTCTGAGCAATACCTCATCACCAAGAGAAGTCAAGGCAAGAACCTGGAGGCAGGAATTGAAACAGAGGCCATTGAGGAACACCGTTTATTGGCTTGCTCAGCCTGTTTTCCTATAGGACTTAGGACCACATTCCTGGGGGCAACATTGTCCATAATGGGCTGTGCCCTCCCACATCCATCAATAATCAAGATAATGACCCCACAGACTTGCCTACAGTTTAAGTCCATGGATGCATTTCCTTGATTAATATTTCTTCTTCCCAGATGACCTTATCTTGTTTCAAGTTGAAATAAAAATTCCCAGGTCATCATGGAAAGGCTTCATCAACCTTGTCTTGATCCAGTATTTATAAGGATAACTGAGAGCTTCACAGGGGGAACAGTGGGGTGGATGACAAACAGAAGAAAGCAGGACAGAGCTGTACGCCATGTGTTCTTCCATCCCCCAACTCACAGACCCATGGGCACTCAGAAGCTCCTCATTACCATCAGTTGGAGTGCCTCCCCATGACCTGAACTTCACCCCAAGAGTCACCACAGGGAGTCTGCACACCAACTCAGGCATAAAATTAGAATCGAATTAAAAGAAAAACTTACCTTGTAAACAAATAGCTTTTATTTTTTATCTTTAAAATAGGCTCAAACCATGTCCATGGCCAAAAAGCTGCTGTTGCTCCTTAACAGAGTGGAGATAGAAATCCACTGGACACAGCTATGACCATGGTTAATACTAGACTCCTGCACCCAGAACTGGTCACTTCTCACTCACACCTGAGTCCCATCTCTGTGTTTGACAGGGTCCCTCCCACCACCAGCCTCCCATGCTAGTTTAATTTTGAGAAGATTTGTGCAAATAAACACAAACAGAGATTGAACCAATGATGCTTGCTACTCAGGAGCAGTGATGGCCAAGTTCACCAGAGGGCAAACACAATCAGATGTAAAGAGACCAAAGTGACCACAAGGGCATAGCTCCCATCAAGGTTTGGTTTTCTGAAGTTGATGACACAGATACTATGTCCAGCCGTCCATACTGAGCCACTACTCAGTCTGTGTCACTAGTCACACTCATGTGAGGTTCCTACTAGAGGCACCCAGCAGTGTGCCAATAACCTTCAATATTTCTCAGTAAATTTGGGACGAGTTCAGTTTTCTGTACCTTCCGTTTATTCACTTTGTTTTAAAATAGGTGTCATCTAAATAGGCTCTTTTCAAAATACCAAAATGTCTTGGTAAATGCAATGGACAAAAATCTTTCTCTGTTGTGAATCTAAACTCTAGAGTGAGGAGAGAACCACCAGTTTTTGTTTGTGTGTGTTTCTTCATTGTAAAACTAGGTTTAACTTATATAATTATTATCATATTACTATTATTATTTTAATGGGTGTATATGTCTATATGTATGCACACTTGAGTATAAGTTCCTGTATAGGCCAGAAGAGGGCATCAGACACCTGTAGCTGGAATTACAGACAGTTGTGACCTGCTAGACTTGTATGCTGAGAACCAAACCCATGTTCTCTACAGGAGCACCAAAGGCTCTTAATTGCTGAGCCATCTCTCCCGCCCCTCAAAGATTCCTTTCATCTCTCCCTGTAGCCAGAGGTGAGGAGGTTTTCAGACAGAGTTTTATTGTGCAACCTAAACTTGCCTCAAACTCTTTAAAAATATTTTTATTAATTCTTTGGGTATTGATCTAGGAGGGGTTAGTGGGAGGAGAGTGAGGCTAATATGATAAAAAATACACTGTATATGTGCATAAAATGCTCAAAGGAGCAATGGAGACAATGACTTTTTAAAGTCATTAGCGATGGATTTATTTGAATTTTATTCAAGGTTTTGTAGCAGTTGGTTTGGGGTACTTGGATTAACACATGGAATCTCCACTCTATCACTGGGTATCTAAAACCTACATGAGGATCATCTCCCCAGCTTGTTTGTTTCTGAGGCCAGATGTAGAGTAACCCAAATCAGCCTCAACCTCCCTAGGTCGCCATATTAGTAACTTTCCAGATGCTGTGATAAACACCATGACCAAGACAACTCACAGAAGAAAGGGTTTTGGGGGTCTTATGGTTCCAGGGGGAGAGAGTCCATGATTCCAGTCTCTTAAAGACTATTGGCTGAAGGAATTCCCACAACATGGAGACAGTTGGCTGGAGCAGCAATTGGGGACTTACAACTTGAACTTCAAGCACAAAGGAGAGAAACCTCATGGTCCACCCCTAATGACATGCCTCCTCCATCAAAGCCACACCTCCTAAACCCGATCAAAGAGTGCCACCAACTGGGAACCACATATTCAAACATCTGAGCCAATGGTGCACACACTCATTCAAGCCACCACCGTAGCTGACTTTGGACTCCTGGCTCTTCTGCTCCACCATCTGAATACTGGGATTACAAGAATGCTTCACCATGTCATTTTGATGCAGTGCTGGGAGTTGAACCTAGGGCTTCCTGCGTGCTATGTGAGTACTCCACCAACTGAGCCACTTCCCCAGCCACAAGCTTCTCTGTGTTAACATGTCATCCAAGCTATTTTCAATTAGACACTGAGACCTGGGTGCTTGAGAACAGTGCCCAGTGGTCTCCCATCTCTGCCTAGAGACTGCATAGCTCTACGTGGATAACTGATGGAAACCTGAGTAAGTCAACCCCTGCTTTCCTCACCTGCTTTACCATGTCTCTAGAGCAGCCATCTGCTTTCATTTCTGAGCAGTCTCTCCTCAGCTGGCAATGATGGCCATCACTCCTCCTTCCTTTACATCTTCCTGAACATTTCCCAATTCTTCCTAACGCCTCCCAATTCTACATAGAAAAGAACACCATTGTGCATTGCACTAAGAGCCCATTAATTCACACACACACACACACACACACACACTTCAATTTTTACAAAAGCCCACACTGTAAAGTGTGTGTCAATACTAGATTTAATTTAAAATTAAGCAGATGACCTATGATCTTTTTCCAACACAGTAGTAGCACACACAGCAACAAAAAATGCTAAGAACATGGAGTTCTCACAAAATGTGGCAATGAGCACTAATATAAGGGAACCAGGAAAAGAAATGACCAAGACCTCTGGCCTACAATGAGAAGGACTGGGCTGAATCCAAGCTCTACAGCTCAGTGATTGTGACTCATGGCTTAAAGATGGATGCTAAAAAGAAACCCCACACTAACTCAGAATTGAGTATAATAAAGGGTTATTTATTTAGGGGTAGACTCAGAGATCATGGTCCTCTGCATGAACGGGAAACAGGAACCAAATCCAACAGCCTGAAGAGAGAGCAAATGCGTGCTTTACATCAGCATTTATAATATAAGAGGCCTCGCCCAAGTGGGCAGGTAACTTAAAGGCTACTGACTGTACAATTTCCTACAGCAATGGCTGGCTGTCTAACATATCTGAGTCTCAGTTTCCTTGTGTGCGAAAAGAACCAGAATCATGGTTGTTTGGGGGCTTAGCTGGTATCCTAGTCTGATTTCTGTTGCTGTGATAAACTCCGTGAACAAAAGCAACTTGGAGAGGAAAGAAATTATTTGACGTACACTTTCAAGTCAAAATCTGTCACTGAGGGAAGTCAGGCAGGAACTCAAGCAGGAGCAGAGGCAGGAGCCACAGAGGCATACTGCTTACTGGCTTGCTTCCTCTGGCTTGCTCAGGTACCTTTCATATACAGCTCAGGCCCATCTGTATAGGGTTGGTAACACCCAGGGTGGGCTGGGCGCTCCTCCATCAATTAGCAGTAGAGAAAATAGCTCAAGGATGTGGCTACAGGCTAAACCAATATGACAGTTCTGCAGCTGAGGTTCTTTCCTCTCAGGTGTTTCTGGGTTAGAGTCAAGCTGACTGCTGAAGTCAACTATGACAGCTGGTATTCAGAATGAGAGATGCTTAGCTAGCATGCAGCATGTGATAAAATATGCATAAACTCTATCTAAAAGTTCCAGGTGATAGGGGAAAAAAACCCACTAACGCTAAAATCAAGCTTGCCCCAAGAAGTCTGAAAAGCCACAGGGTCTGAAAGAGCAGGATACCAACCACAGAAATCAGGGCAAATGAAGAAAAGAAGATGCATGAGAAAGAATCAAAGTAGAATGTGCTAGTTGCTGTCCTGTTGCTATGACAACACACCTGATAGACGCAACTTAAGGAAGAAAGGATGTATCTTGGCTCACAGTATGAGGACACAGTCCATCATGGCAGGGAAAGCACGATGACAGGAGCGCAGGTGACTGCTGGCTGCGTGGCATCCACAGTCGGGAAGCAGAGAAGTGGATGCTGGTGTCATCCGCAGAGAGATTAGGATGGCACAGAAGACAGAACAGCAAGCTAAGAGAAGATGCTTTTGACAAAGGAGAAACAACATCAAATATGTTATAGTTTCTCTCTCACTGGTTCTGTTTTATTACAATTTTTATTACATGTACTTTGTGTGTGTGTGTGTGTGTGTGTGTGTGTGTGTGTGTGTGTGTGTTCCACAGAGAGCTTGTGGGGGCTAGGGGACATTTAGAAATTGGCCTTCTCCTTCCACTGTGTGCATCAGGATCGAACTAAATCATGAGGATTGGCAGCAAGTGCCTTCACGCACTGAGCTATCTTGCCACCCCCTCATTGGCTCTCATTTTAACCATGGTCTCTCGCCGTGTCTAACTTCAGTTCACCATAGATAATGAGCAGGTAATGTGTGTCAGGGTGACAGGCTGCACTGTTGTGATTGGAGGAAGAAGACAGGCCTGGCAGCAGGTGGGTGTGGACTGTCAAATATGTCATCAGAGAAAGAACAGAAATGGTGGATGTGAAGCTTAGCTTCCACCTAGTGCCGCATAGCTGTTAGCCCTGGAGCACAGAGACTGCCTTTTCCTAGCACAACCCTGCGGACCACTCTTCTGCTTCCACAGAGGAAGGTGTAGTTGACAGGTGGAGCGATGTACTCAGCTCCCTTACAAACATTGCTGAAGCACTCTCCCTGCCAGGCACCATGCCCAGGGCTTAGCATGCAGGTTGACCATTCATTTAATTCTCCCTGTGAAACCACAGCACAGGGACTATGATTATGGTAGGTGTATTAGCATCCTGTGGTTTATATTTAATGTTAAGAATTCTCTGCTATCCAGACAAAATGGATGCGCGCAAATAAAAAAAAATACAGACATCCCATAATTTGCACCTGCTTCTCTTTTGTTGATGGATAAGCATCCTGAGGATACCACTTGGCCACTTACTGCTCTGTCACCGAGAGTGCTTCTGCACTCTCTCAGGCTTCACTGCGGGCAGAGATCCACAGCTCACACAAAAGGGGCCTCACTCAGAAGCAGATGAGCTTGTTAATGAAGGGGATGGAAATTGGAGCCTTAATGAGCTACTGTATCATAAATGAGTGCAAATTACATTGTCAGTCTATTTACAATTTCACATGGCATGAAGCCTTGTAATTATGTCTATTCAATTATTGTATTCAGGGGGCTTTTAGTATGGGCCTCTCACTGTGGCCAAAACCCACTTGGCAACCCCGTGTGCATGAATGTTAGAACTGGCTCTGCTAAGACTTGACACCCAATACCCAGAAGTTAAAATGTGGACAAGGAAATAAGGGAGCGTTTATGTCAGAAACATAAGCTCGAGACCAGTGAGATGGCTCAGTGGGTGAAGGTGCTTGCTGCCAAGCCTGGCAGTATGAGTTCAATCCCCAGAACCCACACAGTGGAAGAAGAGAACCAACCCCATGCAAGTTGTCCTCTGACCTCCATACAGACACTGTAGAATGCATGCATCCCTCACAGATAGACAGATTCAGTGATAGTTAGATAGATAGATAGATAGATAGATAGATAGATAGATAGATAGATAGATACATACATACATACATACATACATACATACATACATCATAGATACATACATAGATACATAGATATAGATAGATACATAGATAGGTGATTGATAAATGATTGATTGGTGGATAGATAGATAGGTATGTAGATATATAATAGATGGATACATACATACATATATACATACATAGATGATAAGAAGGAAGGGAGGGAGGGAGGTAGAGAGGGAGAGAGGGAAGAAGGAAAGCCATATGACCACCATGTAAACTTTGAAATCTGATAAATCAAGTCAGCAAAATCCTCCCAAGAAGAAACACCTCGAATAGACTAAAACCAGAAGTTTCTGTGAGATTTTCAAATCCATCAGAGACAGGGTCTTTTTTTTATAAATATCATTAATATTTTGGTGTATTTATCTAAAAAGAACTAATTTTAAATATACTTTTGCTACCATATCAGGACTTACATATTAACAGTAATTTACCTTATCAGTTCACTAATACCTAGTAAGACTAGGCATAGTGTTGGATGAATGTAACCCCAGCATACAGGAGACTGAGGCAGGGGAAATGCTGTAAGTTTTAGAGAAGCCTGAACTACAGAGAAAAACTACCTTTGTTTGCTTTCCATTGTTGTGATAAAATAATGACCAAAAGAAACTTGGGAATGAAAGGGTTTATTTCACAATCATGATGGGAAGGAAGAGATGCAAAGCAGAGACCATGGAGGAACACTGCTTACTGGCCTGATCCCCCATAGCTTGCTCAACCTGCTTTCTTACAGCACCCAGTACTACCAGCCCAAGAATGACACTGCCCATAGTAGGGGCTGGCCCCTCCAATATCAGTCAACAATTAAGAAAATACGCCAAAGACATGGACACAGACAAATCTGATCTAGACAATTCCTTAAGTGAAGATCTCTCTTCCCAGGTTTGTGTCAAGTTTTGTGTCTACGTTTGTGTCAAGTGTCAACTGAAGCAAACTGTGACAAAGACCCTGTCTCAAAGAAAAAAGAAAAGAAAGAAGGGAGGGAGGGAGAGGGAGAGAGGGAGAGGGGGAGAGAGAGGGAGAGAGAGAGAAGAGAGAGAGAGAGAGAGAGAGAGAGAGAGAGAGAGAGAGAGAGAGAGAGAGAGAGAGAGAAAGTGTTAGATTATTGAACTGGTAAAGGATCTTGCAGCCAAGTTTGATGACTTGAGTCCAATCCTCCCAACCCAGATGGTGTAAAGAAAGAACTGACTACTGACTACAGCCAACTGTCCTTATGTCCACATGAACACACACACACACACACACACACACACACACACACACACACACAAAATATTTATATGGAAAAAAACAAAAAAGAAAAAGAAAAAAGAAACCCAGTAAGAGCCGGGCCTAGTGGCCTACACCTTTAACACCAGCATTCCAAGGCAGAGGCAAGAGGACTCTGTGAGTAGCCAGTCTGGTCTATCTAGTGAGCTCCATAAAGACAGAACTACATAGGCAGTGGCTATTTACATTCCTAGTGCTGTGATCCTTTAACACAGTTCCTCATGCTGTGATGACCCCAAACCATAACATTGTTTTTGCTGCTACTTTATAACTATGATGTTGCTACTGTCATTAATCATAATGTAAGCATCCAATATGCAGGGTATCAGATATGTAACACCCGTGAAAGGGTCATTTGATCCCCAAAGGGGTTGAGAGCCAGGGTTTGATAACTGCACAGAGAGATCCTGATTTGTTTTGTTTTTGAAAAGGAGGAATGACAGAACCTTAAGGACCACATTCTCAAAGGGGTGAAGTTGCGTGTGCTTGGCTGTGTCTCACCAGCAGATGCTGTGAGTCTCCACACTCCACTCTGCTTCCTTTCAGCTGAGCACAGCTCCACAGTTAAGTTACCCTTTCCAAACTACGGGTGTCCTTCATTTGAGCTCGGTTTCCTACAAGAGTTAAATCAAGGGTCCCAACTGACAAAACAAGGTTTTGTTTGTTCTTGGGTCTGGATTCTGTCATCAGAGAGCCAGGCCTGCAAAGCATGAGGTGGGCATTTGTTATAAGTGGGCGTGAAGCTTTAGTTACTGGAATGGTGGCTGGTCTTTGGATGCAGGAGGATGTCAGTCACGGGGCTCTCTGGGCCTCTGAAATCTCTCATAGCTCAGTTATTCCCACAACACTGTGGTGTGAGATCCTGGAGAACACATCCTTTGTTCCTGAACTGTCATCTGGATTTTACTCTGCACTCTCTTAGGTTCTCAGGTCCTTGTGGCCTCTGTTGAAAGGATTCACAATACACAGGGAGTTGTGTAGAACACAGAATTCACTGAGCAGGAAAGAGCACACATTTAAGGGGTGAGAGAGACAGTAGCCAAAGGAACCATCGCCTTGACCTACAGTCCGGATGGTTTAACACACTATCCCAAAGTCTATAGAAAAGATCACTTTTCCTCTCTAGGTATGTTGGTGGATTCTGCTCATTCATTTTCCAGCTGCCCAGACTCGAAATAATCATACAGAAACTGTATTATTACAACACTGCTTGGCCTATTAACTCACACTTCTTATTGGCTAGCTCTTATATCTTAAATTAATCCATTTCCATTAATCTCTGTATTGCCACATGGTTGTGGCCTACTGGTAAGGTTCTGTCTTGTCCAGCATCTGTCTTCTGTAGTGGCTACAGGACTTCTTTTCTAACTCTACATACTCTCTCCTCCTCTATCTGCTTGGAATTTCCACCTTGCCCTATTCTGCTCTGCAACAGGCCCAAAGCAGTTTCTTTATTCACAAATGGTATTCACAGCATAACATAGGAGAATCCCACATCACCTCCCCTTTTCTGTCTAAATAAAAAGGAAGGTTTTTACTTTAACATAACAAAATTATATGCAACAAAACAGCTATCAAACAAGAATTATAGCTACAATATTTACATCTACTTTATCTTTAACTAAGGAAAACTATAGCTATCTATTCTTCAACTCCATCAAAGACCCTAGAAGGATATAATATTACCTAAGTTAACAGGAAGTGCATTGTAATCAACTTCCAAAACCCTTGAATTGACAGAAACATCTCCCTGCCTAGACAGTCACCCAAAGTTCTTCTGTTACATTGGGGCACCCATCTTCAGTTTACAGGCCCATAGTATCCAGGAGACTTTTCCATGAAGCAGGAAATTTCAAAGACAATTCCACCCACCTATATTGGCAGTTTGTCAGTATCTTTCTTCTGTGTCCTGCAGAGTGTATGGCAGACTCTTTCATAAAGCAAGAACCCTGAAGGACCATATCACCTTCAGGCAAGTTCATCAATCATTTTTCTGTAGGTCCTGCACATCCAGTTCACACAGCATAACATTAAGCAGTCCAGGCAGAGCAGTTTCTTGCCTAAATGGCTAGCAAACTCCATAAATAGCCTTTTCTATGCCCATCTTCCTCTTGAAGTAATTGGCGCTGCCAGGAGCAGATATGTCTCATTGTCATAAAAAGTCCTAAGTTCTTAAGATATTTTAAATACCATATTCTGTTAGTCTTTGAAAGATTTGAAGAATGTCTATCCATCTGAAATATATCTTTGTACATCAAGAAAACCTAACTAACATAACTACAAGCTTGACTATTGTAGATGACTATCTATTAATTTGTATTTCTTAATTACAAATTACAGTATTAAGTGAGCTGCACAAACAAAATACCTTAATCAAGAACAAAAATATACATATAACAAAATTGACCTTAAATTTGTATCAATAAATCAAGATTCATACCAATGCAAAATATCCATCACTATAGCATATCTCCCTTTAAATATAAACAAACATTTATAAACAATATTTAGGAATTTGGGCATAGTTCTCTCCAAACTTCTTCCTGCTTTTTGTTGGGTGAAGTAATTTTTTTTCAAAGACCTTTTAGGGAATCTTGGTCCATCAAACCACATTAGGCTGGAAGAAATTCATAGGTTCTTATTCTCTGTGGAAATAAATGCAGAATCTCTTTTCCAAAGAACATAGACCCAAATTTTGAAGTCAAGATACCTTTAAAATATATATGTTGGTGAAGCTTAGCAGCCTGTACAATTTGAACTGTCTCTCTGTACTTAGCTCATTCACAGTCAAAAAATTCAAAGTAAATACAATAATATACATAATCCAGACTCTCTGTATATATTCCATCTTTATGTGGCTTATTTTTCTTTACTCCTTTAATCTATGACTGTCTGTAATTTTTCTCTTTAAAGACTTTACTTTTTTAAAAGGCATTTACTTCTTTTTATAACTATTTCTCTCTCCCAAGTCTAAATACATTTATCCAACACTGTGACACATTTAGAACTCTTATATATCTGATTCTGTCCTTATTGCATATCTGTAATTATTTTCTGATCAAGAGCACTTTTAAAAAAAATGCTAAGTGGGCATGACTAGGACCAACTTTTGCAGTCCTACCTGTTGACTCTGCCCAGTCCAGCATGGCAGAGGCATGATCGCTGCCTCTGAGGGCCATGTATGCCACCCCAGCTCCAGGGTTGCAGCGGGTCTATGTCACCATTAAGCAACTATAGTGTGCTGCTCACAAACCCCATTTAAGTGACTCCTGAAAGAGTCAGAGTTCATGCTGCCAGCACAAACCAGGAAGCCACCATTCCTTATGCTGAAGTCAGTAAGCCATCTGTTAAAGGAGCCACGGCACCCTTGCTCACTGCCAGCAAAGAGAGCCTATCTGAAAAAATGTGGCTACCAAGAAACTACATTTAACTCTTTTCTTTTGTGCCTAGCATTCTTTTCTAAGCTCAGGTTTTATGTGGCTGTTGTTGGCACACATTGGTGCTCCATTAAGCAGTTTGTCAGGTCTGTTTGTATTGATCTTAATTTTTGTTGTTATTGTGCATATGTGATGGGGGTCATGCTGCAAAGCACACACATGGAGGTCAGAGCTCAAGGTCATAGCACCACTTTTCTCCCTCCCCTTCATGTGGATTCCAGGAATCAAGTTGTCATCAGGCTCGGGTTATAAACATGTGTCACCACGAGCAGTTTTTTAAGTGGATGCTGGGACTTAAACTCAGGTCCCCATGCTTGCAAGGTAAACACTGTGTCACCAAGCCCACCTTCTCAGTCTGCTTCTTAATCAGACGAGAGGTTTTCAATTGTTTAGAGGTTTCAAGTGCCCTTTGCTCACTGGCTCAGGAGTTCTCTTCCACCGATCTTGGGAGTTACGTTCTGCTTTCAAAGGAGGAAACTGAGGCACAGAGATGCAGAATCCTTTCGGGATCCCCCACTACTGAGAGGCAGAGATGTGGCTCAGACTTGGTGCCTGTTTCTAGAGTCTGACCTCTTCTCCTCTGCTCAGGTACTTCCTGGATGCTCTGCTGCTGTGACTGGGCTAAGCCACCCTCCCTCTGAAGCTCATGTTGACCCAGGGAGCACCAAAGAGATGAGAAATAGAAAGGGGTTGGCATATGTTGTAACAATCCCAGAAAGTATGAGTTAGTCATACATTTGTGTCAGGCTCAGGGGCACGCCTGTCCATTCCTGACCACTCCTGTCAACTTCCGAGCTCTATGTCTATCTCCTGTTCTACACACATCTCAATTATAAAAGGGTTTCATAGCCCCACCTCACCATGTGCTGACCAGCCAGCAAAGCCTGGGCCTCCACCTATCTCCACTACTCTTTCACTGCAGTCCCGTGGTACTAGAGATCTAAACTCAAGATGTTTTGTAGCAAGCCCTTTACCCACTGAGCCATTTCTCAGAAAGATCACTTCTTTATATTTGCTGCTGAGGCTGGTTGGGGACGCCTGCCCTCTAAGCAGCAAGTTGAGATTTTCCTATGGAGTCCCACCCACTCCCATGGGACCCTTAAGTCAGGCTAACTGGTGACAGACTGTCACAAAAGCTATTTACTATCGTGTGTTAATTACAAACTTTATCTTCAGGACGCTGGAATTCTGACTGTGGAGGCTCATAGGAGAGGAGAGTACTCTAATTTTTTATGACAATGAAACTAGTTGAAGGAAATAAAAGCGACAGAGAAAAGCAATGTGGCATTCAGCTTCAATATTGCCTCTCCCTGCTCCCAGTCTCCTGAAGCTGTGGCTTGTGTACTTAGATTTCCTCAGCAAAGCCATCCATCCTTGGAAGTAGAGGTGTATTTTACCATCAAAAATCTCTTTCTGCTTTCCCAACGCTTATAATCCAATTCTCACCGAAGGTGGAAATAGTGTTCCCACCAGCCCTGTCGCGGCTGATGAAGGATGGTGGTCTCTAGTATCGATTCCCTCCTCCCACCTCGCTTCTTCAGTTCCTAGAAGCCCTGTGAGAAACAGGGCTCACGCTCTCCTCTGACAGTTCTGTGCCCGTGATGGAGTAAACAGTAAACAGTCCTGTGGAGAAGAATGGAAGTAGCTTTTAAAGCCAAGATCGCAAAAGACCCCAACAACTTAATATATCTGAGGAACAGCAAGAATCCAGCACGATCCAAGGAGATGAAAGGCTTCTTAACTACAGTCAGGCTCATCACAAAATTCTTTATTTCTTGAAAATGGAGAAGAGAATCGTCCATAATAGAAAAAGAGTTCTGTCCAACTTGGAAGGTCTTTTCTGTTTTTCTTTTTCTTATGACCAGGAAAAAACCCACCAGTGAGAATTCCCTATTCATGGCAACTGTAATTGTCATAACTCAAATGGGAACCGGTTCAGACATTTTCTACGGGGAATGGTTAAAGAAACAGTGACACAGAAGCTGGAAAGCTGGCTTAGTCGGTGTCTGCCCCACAAACAGGAGGACCTGAGGTCAAACTGTCAGCATCTACACTGAACAAAACAGCATGGCCGTGATGGTGTGGACTGGAAATGCAATGGGTTGCAGAACAGGGACAGCAGATATCTGGAGCTCACTGGAAACCAACCTAGGCAACTCTTGAGCTGTAGACTCTGTAAGAGAACAAGAGCTCCCACAGGTCAGGGAACCCTGATTGCTCTTCGAGCAGATGAGGGAGGGGGACTTGATCGGGGGAGGGGGAGGGAAATGGGAAGCGGTTGCAGGGAGGAGGCAGAAATCCTTAATAAATAAATAAATTTAAAAAAATAAAAAAAATAATAATAAAAAAGAGAACAAGAGCTCAAAATATACAAGGTGAAGGAGGGGGCAATGAGATGGCTCAATCTGATTGTTTAGTCCCAGGAATCCACACGGATTCTGCAAGTTGTTCTCTGACCTCCACACATGCACGGTAGCACACATTTATGTATAGGTTTTACAAAAACATGCATACACACACATGTTTTTTAATATTTATAAGCTATAAGGTGAGTGGCAATGAGAATAAAGACACTGACCTCTGCCTTCTACACACATTTACACACATGCAGAGTTAAGAGAATTCTGAGCCACCACTACTCCTCCGTGATTTCAAAATAAATACTTAAAGTAAATTAATAAATAAATACATTTTAAAAAATCAATTTACCCATTAGTCCAGAATTAAATAGAAAACCGCTGCCCATTAGGAGATGAGTGGCAAAGAGCAGGCAGGGGCTAGCTTGGCCCTGGTGTGAGCGCGATTCTGTTACAGTCTTCTGTGCAAGCCATCAGCGTGTGACGTCTCCTCCCTGGGAGACTGTTTCTTTGGTTAAAGAGAAGCATCTAGGGAGATATTCAGCAAAGCTGGCAGGTAGATTTGTGAATTAGGTGCTCGGACGGACAGTGGAACCTTTTAAGATGAATTTGCTTGATAGTTTCCAGTGTGAACAATGAGAAATTACGAGCTGACGTGTTTACTCGGAGCACGGAGGCCGTGCTGTGTGTTTAGCCAACAATGTTCTCAGTGTACTGCCCTCTGGCACCAATGTAATGGTTTATAGGGAGGGAAAGTTACATCTTGCTGTCATGCATAGATGGTTCAGGACCTGAGAAGTGTTGGGGGGGGGGGGATAAACAGTAATAAGGAAATATGTGTGTGCTTGCTGCCTGCTGTTTTCATTAAAAACTGAGAAGGGCATGAAAGTTGTAGGGTATGATTTCAAATTACCTCAAGAACAAACCCCAAACATTTCTGGGCTACAATAAATGCACATCCTTGGAGGATCTTGGTCTACATTTAGACGGAAAGAAGCCTTCTAAAGTTTGCTGGGAAAACAGACTGAGATGAAATCATTCCCCCAGGTTTCACTGGCTTGCTTTGTTAAAAATTTATTCTTCCAAGATTTATTTTACTTTCATTTTCTGGTATGTGTACAGGAGTGCAGGTGCACAGAGGCCGGAGGAGGACATGGGATCCTCTCAAGCTGGAGTTACCTGTGAGCTGCATGGTGTGGGTGCTGGGGGTCTAAGCTTAGTTCCTCCGCAAGAGCAGCAAAGACTTTTCACAACTGACTTGTCTCTCCAGCCCCAAAGAAGAGGTTCTTCATGAGGAATTAGCTAGCTTGGGTTGCCCCTGTGAGTATGTCTGTGTGTGTGTGGTGGGGGTGTCTAAATGATGCAGGAAGACCCACCCCATTGTGGGCAACACCATTCCCGAGGCAGTGAATGGTGAGAGCAACAATAAATAATGTTTTCATTTGAAGCCTCTGAATTTTAATATTCCTGGCTTTAACCCTCAGAATGACCTGAAAAGTAATCCCTCTACCCCCTTCTGGATCTCATAGAGCCCAAGCTGGCTTTAAATGAACTCACTATATAACAGATAATGACCTTGAACTCCAGATCCTCCTTGCCTCCCTTCCAGAGTTCTGGGATTACAGATATGAGTCGCCACATCCAGTTTATAGGAATGAACCCAGGGCCTCAGGCATGGTGAGCGAGCACTCTATGGGATGAGCAACATTCCCAGCCCAGGATAGGAAGCACCTCTGCTGGTTTCGCTTGCTGGAAACCCTTATTGTTCTTTGAGTTTTCCGTGGTGCCTCAGAGCTTGAAGAGGTCGTTTTGGGTGTGATCTTCAGTGGCATGCAATTCTTCTGGGACAGGATGCTGAACTTAACATCAGCAGGAAGACCTCTGAGATAGCTTCAATTTCAGAAACACCAGGGACCCACGAGAGGGACAGAAGAGCCTCCTTGGGGAAGAAGTTACAGTGTGCACCCAAATACCAAGGCTGAGTAGCTGGAGCTTTGCCAGAGTGCTGGCCCAGATAGGGTCCTACCCAGATAAACAAACTTCCCAGAGTTTCTGGAATACATTCCTTCAAAAATGGGTTCCTTCCTCAGGGCTCTTACGTTTTATGTTCAGAAACAGGGGATTGAGGTAGAGCACTGGCTCTGCAATTAAGAGCACTTGCTGCTCTTGCAGAGGTCCAGAGTCCAGTTCACAGCACCCACATGGTAACTCATAACCGCTCATCACTCCAGCTAGAGGGGATCCAATGCCCTTTTCTGGCCTCTGTGTATTTTGCACTCACATGTGCATATTCCCAGGCAGGCACAAATACAGAAGCATAAATAAAAATAATAAACAATTTAATTAAAAAAATAAAATTCATCTTAATGTCTTGAACAAGGAAAATATATTCTAACTGTTAAAATTTACTATACTCTAATTATTTAGCAACAGCTATAACCAACTCTCACTTGGTTTAAATGACCAACAAATTGGTTGTCTGATTGACTGATAGCCTCAATTCTTCTCATGTTGACCTGATTCCTTTGCTGCGTTGAACTTTTTTTTTTTTGCATGAATACTAGGCAATGTGAGTTTTTCTATATCAGTTGCTAGATGCTGGTGCATTCTCAGGAACACAATTTCTTCTAACATTCATCTATTACTGAAAATTATTTTTGATTGACTTTGGTCCTAATTTTAAAATAAATAAATCAAACTGAACAGGAAGGGTACTCACTCCAGAGTTGCATGTTCCCAACCAATCAGGGAAGACACTTCTGTGGACTCTACCAATACTGATGGTGATGGCGAGGTGAGGTTTGCTGACATACGTGATGGAGGCCAGCGCTGCTCCCAAAAGCCTTTGCACCAGGCCCCGATAGAGCTCATCCTCCACTGAGTTTCTTTTCTGGGTCTCATGGGTAATTTTCTCACGTTCATACATTAATGGGTACTTTCTGGTTTCCTCAGAGCTGCTCTCTTTCCAGCTCTCTCCTGTCTGCTACTTCGTCCCCCAAACTGTAGCCTCTGCGTTCTTCCTGCAGCTTGTGACTCCATCCCCCCTCCCCCCCCGTCCCCGATGGATCGCATCTCTGAAGACACCCCTGAGTTTCTACCCTGTGCCTGAGCTACAAGGGGCTGCATGGTTCTGTTCATCCGAACCTTTTCTTTCTGTCCTTTGTGGATCTATTTTTGGAGTTATTACCAGTGGTCTTCCATATATTTTATCTATTTTTGCTGTTATTTCAAGCATGTGGCCTCCTTTTTTTGTTAGACATAATATTTTCTATGGATTATTTTTTTTTTACTCGAGAATTCCTTCATGCACTTTTGAAAATGCTTTGATACCGTAAATGAAACACTCCCACTGAGGCCCAAATTAAAAGACACTCCGTCACTAAATCACATCAGAGATTCAACAAAAAGATTGAAAAACTCATTTTAAACTCATTACAGACTTCCCCAAGCCAGCAGGGACTGCTCACAAGTAGCAGCCTGTAGCAGCCTGTGTTCTTGATCAAAGCTGCCATGAGTTGTTTGCAAAGCAGGGTATTTTAGTGGCAATGTCTCCACATGCACTTGAGGTTGGTTCAAATACAAGCAAAGCCCCACTATAGTCAAGCCCATCACAGGAGGGACTGTAAGAACTGATGCAATCAAGGCTGGAGAGGTGGCTCAGGGGTTGAGAGCATTGGCTACTCATACAGCATTCAGTTCCCAGCACTCACGTGGCAGCTCACACCCATGTAACTTCAGCTCCAGGGGATCTGTCGCCCTCTTCTGGCTTCCATAAGCACCTGCACTCACATGGTGCACATACATTATCAATAATTTATGTAAATATAAACTGATTGCTAGTGCTGAGAGTTTTGAAAGCCTTGCGCTGTCTAATTTAATAAAGGCAGTAACTTTTAGAAAAGTACCTCTGTTTTTCCCACTACCAGAGGGGAAATTTGGGGGAAATAAAGAGATTAACATTCCTAAGCAGACCATCTTCATATCCCACTCCCAGACCCAGAGAACATAACAGAAAAATCAGGAAGATTGTAAGACTCTGAGGGGTATGAGAGGTAGTTATGAAAAACTGTCCTCTGGACAGGAAATGACAAATGCATTCATGAACACATACCAGGTGAGGTTACCTAATAAGACCTGTGTGCATGCATGTGCACACACACACACATTATGTAAGTAAGAAAGGAGGGTGCTGGAGAGATGGCTCAGAGGTTAAGAACACTTCCTGTTTTTGTGTTCCCAGCATCCACATCAGAGAGTTCACAACTTCCTGTAACTCTAGCTCCAGAGGGTCTGACACTGTCTTCCGGCTTCCAAGGCACCAGCACATAGATGGCATACACGCAGAGAGACGGATACACATACACATGAATAAAAGATAAATCCTTTTAAAAAAATAGGATGGAAAAAAAGAAGAAAGTGTCAGCAGGAATCCAAGAAGAATAAAAGAGGATGCCCCCATTATAATTGCAATTAATAGCGGCACTGTGTACGTCTGTTGACAACAGTGGCTGACTGTGTCATCCTCAGATATCAGTAACTGATGTGAGAATCCACGAAACCCTGACTGCAAGTAGCACATGAGCAGCCTCTCCTTCCTGGGTCGAGAGACCTGCAGATGTAAAAACGCCTTCCACGCCATCTTTCTCACATGCACTGCAATTTGCGAAAGAATGAAACCGCTTCCCTACCTGCCTCTCATCCACCCTGTAAGTCGCCAGTGGAAATCGTGCTAAAGAGGCACAAATGAGCAGTCGCAGTGCTGGCAAAATCAATATTGACTATAGATCACACGGCATAAACATCGTGGAGCATATTAGGATAAAATGTAGGCTGCTATAATCTGCACACTGTGGGGAAATTATCGAGGCACAATAGGCTCAGTAAATATTTACTAGGATGGTGTACCTGGAGCCGTGTCCAATATCCTATCTCAGCTCGTGTATTAGTCAGGGTTCTCCAGGGAAAGAGACCCAGTAGGGTTTATACAGGTCTATAAAGGCAGATTTATTATGGAAATTGGTTCACACTATTACAGAGGCAGCGAAACCCCCACCATATGTCATACTTAAGCCAGAGAGCCAGAAAAACACAAGGCGTACTTCAGTCTCAGGCCAAAATGCTGTGCCTAGGGTAAGAAGTGGGAATTGGGAGGGCATGGTGGGGACAGCAGTGTAAGTCCGGAGTGAGGACTGAGAGTGATGGAGAGATCTCATCTCCTCTAACACTTTTTTCTCCATCAGTTAATCAGAAAGGATTTTACTCTGTACCAAAATGAGAGTTAATCTCTTCCAGAAACACATCCGAGCACCCTGGGCCCAGACAAAACTGAGCCACAACTTGACGTGAAATTAACTAATTACAAGTTGGCACAAAAGTAACTAATCCCAAATCGATACATGTGCTAGGTGGGTGTTGTTGTTATTGTTGTTGTTAGGTTGACATGAGCTAGAGTTATCCGACAAGAGGGAACCTCAGCTGAGAAAATGCCCCATCAGATTGGCTCCTAAGCAAGTCTCTGAGGTTTCTGCCCTGATTAATGATTGATGTGGGAGGGCCCAGTGCTCAGATCACTGTGGGTGGTGCTACCCTGGGCAGGTGGTCCTGGATGCTCTAAGAAAGCAGGTTGAGCCAGCCATGGAGCAAGCCAATAAGCAATATCTTCCATGGCCTCTGCACCAACTCCTGCCTCTAGGTTCCTGCTCTGGCTTCCCTTCACAATGGAAGTGTTGGGGACGTGGAATCCAAATAAACCATTTCCTCCCCAGGTTACTTTTGGTCATGGTGTTCATCACAGCAATAGATATCTAACTAGGGCAGCACGTAAAATTAAACAGCCACAACTTCACATACACACATACACACACACAAATCCCAATTGACACTCAAAATTAACCAACCACAAGTTGGTATATAAAGCTCATAAACCAAGTCATAGCTACAAACTCTAAAATTCTTTATTCATATATATATACATATATATATGAATACTCCTAAATATATAAATATAACCTGCTCAGTCTGTATAATGATGCTTTTATGTATGAGTTCAGGGCTGACCATTTGGTATTGAATAACCAATTATATGCTCCTCCCTAGGGAAGACTATTTCTCCAACTCCCAGCATTGTGTAGTTGCCTACAGTTCTTGTCATGGGTACAGAGGCCAGCCTGTCTTCCCTGGCCCCCAAGGTGATCCACATGCTGAGATTTTCAGCATCTTTCTACACCAAAGCATCCGACTTCAAGCAGGATATTCCCCGACACACTGGGTTGTGCTCCTAAGAACACGTCTTTGAAATGCAAGGGCATTGTGCATGGAATGGCTAGGAAAGCCGCTGAGTAAATGAATCTCTCTCTTCCACCAGTCAACCACTATAAAGTCCACTGATATTTATCCCACTCATTCCTCATAATATGTTTTTAAGTTGAACTTTCCATCTGTCTCATACACGAGCCTTCATCAGCACAGCTGTGGTGCACGTACTTTTAGAGGGCATGATGGGTTTCTTTTCTACTAATGCTGCAGGATAATTTCCTCGGAGTAGAATGTGTACCTGGAGGATCTACACAAGGTTTGACAAGGGCACATAGCATCTGCCATCTCAGAGCTATCTTCCCCCACCCCGTGAATTAAGAGTGTTTACTAGAGTTGACACTGTTTCTCCCACAAAACAAACAAACAAACAAACAAAAACCAAAGCATCGAACTAGTCATATCCCTTCCCACCTAAAGACAAGCCTCAGCTGTTGGACACCTCAACTCTGACAGGGAAGGACTGGGTTCACAAACAAAGAGAAGAACCAAGACTCTGTAATAGGGAGTGGAGCGCTGAACTATAAAGAAAGTGACTTAAAGGCTTCTTATTTTTCTGGTATATAACACAGTGACAGGGCACGAGCTGAGCATGCCTAGTGTCTTTAGCTTCAATTCCCAACATATGCACAAAAAGGAGTTTGATTCTCTTGATCAGAGGAGGGCAGGCAGGTGTGAAGGCACGCATGTTGTCCACTTGCTGACAGTCACTGTGGTTGAAGCAGACTCGGAACCGCAGGTGACGTGCGCTGTCCCCTTCTTCTCTTTGTTAAACACAAATGCCACTTACTCTAGATTGGAACAGACTTCTGCTGTCTGCCTCTAGTGTTAAGAATAAAATTAAGATGTCAGCTAAGAGATGTACTCCCGAGAGAATGTGTGACTGACAAGCCTTTTCCTTCCGGGAGAATTAGAAGGATGTGCTGTTTCAAAGATGACTGCAGAATCCTTCCAGAGTGAGTCCATCCTGCCTGCAGGACCGCTGCCTGCTTTAAGTGTGCACTTGTGATTCCAATGCTGGGGAACAGGAGACAGGAAGAACCCTGGGGTTCAGGGGCCACCTACACCATCTGATCAGTGAGCCCCAGAACTGTGAGAAACCCTGCCTGAAAAACCAAGTTCCTGAAGGACGACACCAAGGGGTGGTCTCTGGCCTCCACGCACACACACAGGCATACACGGGAACTTGCAAACACAAAATAAAGTCATAAGTAAAAAAAAAAAAAATAAAGGTGGAAGATGCGCTTTGTTGGCTGTCTGGCTCCAGGACAGCGTGCATCTGCAGACAATGTCTAGGTTTGAGATAACATCAGTGGGATGAGTCCAGGAAGGGATTGTGGTAAGAGGCTACTGTGTCCAAATCATAATTTTATCTTTCTGCCTCTTTGTTGTTTCCTAAGCATAGTAGATTGATAAAGGAAACAGTGCTGGGCAGGGGAATGGACTAGGTGAGGCCAAGAACATTGGGTAGCTCATAAGAGGCACTTGGGAAGGAAGGCGCTCCACAGCTTCCCAACTAAAAGAATTGTAAAGGTGTTACTTAGACTTTCCAATCACCTGATATGTTTGTTACATATAGCTTTTTATCAGCATCAAATTATCACACTATACCCCATACACACACAGGATTGCTATTTGTCAGCTTAAATTTAAAAGAAAGCATTATAATAAAAAATCCTCTTTCCAGAATAAATCTTTCCACCCTGAAACATACATGCACTGATGTATACAATAGAATATTATATGGCCTTAGAAAAGGAAGGCACACTGCCATCTGCAAGAACACAGATGAATTTGAAAGACACAACGCTAAGTGAAATAAGCCAACCACTGGAGGATGTGTCGTGTACATTAATAGAAAGAAAATTGTGACTTCCAGAGGCTGGAGGTGGACAGGACGTCATTGTTCAACAAGTATAGTTTCCTTTGTACAAGAAAATTAATTCCTACAGCTCTGCTCCATGGCTGGGGTTAGCTCACTTGTTCGAGGGCTTGCCTAGTATGATGAGAATCTGTGTTCTGTCTCCCAACCCCATATAAATTATACGTGCAATCTTAGCACTGGATAGGTGGAAGCGGGAGGACAAGGAATGAAAGGCCATCCTTGACTTCATAGCCAGCCTGAGCTACATAAGACCACATTTCATGAAGGAATGAGAAAGGGGGTTCTGTTCTATAACATAGAGAATACTCTCAAGTAACTGCGGTGTGCTTAAAATATCAGAGTGCACACCCACTGTCAAACGGTCATACTATACTAAAAAATCAAGTAGCTAAAAATATGAAAAAAAAATCAATAGCTAAAACTAAAAGGAATTTCTTGATCGTAGTCTCACTTCTCTCAGGGAATGCTAGTCATTTTGGCCTGTGGTGGAATGAATTACTGAGTTACTGAGAGCTTTCCTCTCACTCACTTTACTCTGAAATCTGCTCTGAACCTCTTCATTCAGAATGTCCAGACAGCTACCTTAGCATCAGGTTCAAGCCAGAAAGTGTTGTCAGAGATCTGATCTACTTGTAGTAGGCACCTGTCATGGTTAACATTGGCTGCCAACTAGAGGAGCTCTAGTGTCACCTAGGAGACAAAGCTGTAGGTGTGTCTCTGAAGGAGTGGCCAGGTTTACTGCTCTGTTGCTGAGGTAAGTACCCTGACTAAAAGCAACATGGGGGTGGACGGGGTTATTTGGTTTACCTACCCCAATCCAGTCCATCATGGAAAGATGCCAGGCCAAGAACTCAAGGCAGGAGTTGATGCAGGGGCCATGGAGGGGTGCTGTTTACTTTCTTGCTCCTTATGGCTGCCTCAGCCCGCTCTTAGAGAACCTAGAACCACCTTCACAATTCACAATGGACTGGGACCTTCTACATCAATTGTTAATCAAGACAGTGTCTCCACAGACTTGGCCACAGGTCAGTCTGATGGAGGCAATACCTTGGTTGAGATTCCCTCTTCCCAGGGGTGTCTAGGTTTATGTCAACTTGATAAAAACTAGGGCAGGGAACTCCTAAACCTGGTTTTAATTAAGGAAGCTGCACACTAACTGTGGGCAGCACACATCACAGTCAAAAATCCTGGTCTGAATTAAAAGGAGGAAGCGAGCTGAGCACCAGCGTTCATCCTTCCCTGCTTGGGTGCAATATGACCAACTGCCTCACACCCTTGCAGCCGTGCCTTCTCCACAAAGATGAAGTGTGTCCTTGGCTTATAATAGAAAGTAAACCCTTAGCTTATTTTTTTTCCAGACACTAGGCCCCAGGCACAAGAAACATAACTAGCATAATGCACTGTAGTTCAGCCCCAAACACTGACGTCATCAAACACCATAATGCTAACCATGCTTTCTTTCTTCCTGCCTTCTGAGTCCCTAGAACACTCACCTTATCCACGGTTCTTAACCAATCACATCACCTCCTCTCTACCACCACCAACAAGCATCTGACACCCCTAAGGGATATTTCCACGAGGCAACTTTAGAAGACTGCTATTAGCTATTAGGAACTTCTGTTTGACTCTAAATATCTACCCAGAAGTGCCAATTTTCCAGCAAGCTATGGAATCTAGCCCGAGCCAGTCGTAAAGTCCCAAGTCTGAGTCGCTAACACAGCTAGCCGCAGGGCTCGGCTCTCGGCATCTGTCAAGATCGTGCATTTCCTGCCAGCAGCATCTGAGCTATTTAAGTGGGTGACAGCCTGCGCCTAGAACAGCATATATAGTGAGCTAACATCAGAGGAGCTGAATGTAAAATGTCAGGACAGCTTAGCCACAGCATGGGGGAGGCTTGGAGCTAGCACTTGCTCTCCCTACCCACATTTTAAAGATAGGAATGGAGTCTGTTTCCCACACTGGTCACAGATTTGCTGTAAAGACAAAGATGACCTTGGGTTTCTGCTCCTCCAAGCTACGGGTTCGTGTCACTAGCCCTGGATTACGCCTGTACTGGGGATTGAACCCAGGGCTATACATATACTAGGCAAGCGCTCTACCCACTAAGCCACATCACTGTACTCAGCATTTCTCCTTGTAAAGATCTGTTTTATTTTTATGGATGTGTGTGCACACACATCTTTCATTTCTCTCTGTATGCACACACAACCGTAAGTATATACCATGTTACTTATACTTGCTTTATACACATATGCTCAGATACTTGTTTACTTAAGCCTATCTGCAAACACGTTGTCTTTGTTTGGACTTCATTCATCCTCAATGTTCAGACAATCACACACCAAGAGCTATTGCTATCTTATTGACAGACAGGAGTCCCAGGGGATGGGTGACAGGGAAGAACAATGGAAGTACAGGACGCACATGTGGCTGGCACTCACTCACATGGAAGCCCCTCCCCTTCTTCTCGCTGTCCACGGAGCCTGCTTTTAGACTCTTGGTTCCACAGGAGTCATTTGCCGCTAAGTCAAAACCGAACTTCAACTCAGTTGAGTGACGTTGCAATGCGAAGGACAGAGAATCATGACAGACAGGCTCCTAATTACCAAGGCCCTCTGCACTGGTGTCTGGGGGAGAACAGAAGTGGAAACAGCTGTAATAAAGCAGGTGAGAGCACCTCAGAAGGACAGGAAAATGCCAGGATGTCAGACACCAGCTCTGGGAAGTATTACTATCTGTCCTCTATTCTGGATTGTACACGTAATATGTAAGCATTTACATATGTTATAGTATTTTGTGAAATAAATGGAACTATAAATATATAGAAAATAATATAGTCTATAGAGTATAATACAGTATAAAACACTATAATGTTATTTTTGCGCTTTGGGAGCCAAAGTACCCATGATATTTCATATACATTTAATTTAAGTTGTATATTTTTATAAACATCATATATAGCCTCATGGTGTGGCTCATTTTAATTTGTCACCATAGCAACAAAAATAATTATCTCACTAGAAAAATTTCATGAGTGAAGTTAGCAGACACCCAGCTCTACTACCAGGCTTACCTTTAGGGCTTGCTTTGATATTCTAAATATGTATGGAGTCATTTAGAAAATCATTAATAAATAAATTTGTCTGCACTACCATGATGACATGACAGAGAAAGATGCTATCCACCTTAGGGTGTGGGTGTTTGTATGTGTGTGTGAGTGTGTGTGTGTGTGTGTATTTGTGTGTGTGTGTGTGAAATTAAACTAAATTTACCCTAAAGACACCTCCACACTGACTCCTTTCACAGCAAGCTGCAATCAAGCTCAGCAAGTAACTTCGGAGTTTACTTCCACAACAAGCAAGCAGCCTTGGCCAATCACAGGAGCTGAGCCTTAGCCAGTCCCGGGTAGCCCACTAATTGAACTCTAGCTGACTGGCAAGCTGTACCCAGCTAAATTATCCACCCTTCGCTGCTGTTTTCAGTTTTCTGTTGCCTGATCCTGTTGCTGAACAGAGTCCATGGAACCTGCTCTAGCTTTGAGAGGTGCTCATTTTTCTATCCTTTCTTTGTATAATAAACTACCAAGTCTGCGGATGCATTGGAAGGTTCTGGTTTCACTGCTGCTTCTGCTCTAGAGTGAGAGATCCAGTCGTACAAATGAAGGTCTGACTTCAGATCCATTCACAGTGTGTGTGTGTGTGTGTGTGTGTGTGTGTGTGTGTGTGTGTGTGTGATGTGCATACACACGCATGTGTGTGTTCTAAGATTACTTCCCTGAGGCAACACTGGCCCTCTCCTGATTCACATCCCTTCCTGAATGTTGACCTCATATATACTCACCCATGTGCCAATGGGCTGTGTGCCAGGGCGCAGTTGCTTGTTCCAATACATGACATGCTCATTCTTATCTTTGGAAAATCAGCTACAGAGAGTGTGTGTGGACTCACCCTAAGGTATACTCATATGTATACTGGTGAAGGGGACTCAGCTGATCTGTGATGGGGAGGCTTGTGGGCACATCTAGGGGAGAAATCAGATCCATCTTCTCTTTTGTTTTATTAAAGCCTGGGGATTGCAGACAGGGAGATGGGTGCCGGGTACACTGTGCCTGCCTTTCTCACTCCCTGTTGGTTTCTGCACTTAACTCCTTTAGTTTCTCATGATAGATGACAACCAAAGACAATATATATACCCAATCTAGGTAGCTGCTGTAGTGAAGGGAATCATATCTCTGTTTGTCTCTCTCTGTCTTTCTCTCTCTCTCTCTCTGTCTTCTCTCTCTCTCTCTCTCTCTCTCTCTCTCTCTCTCTCTCTCTCTCTCTCTCTCTTCTGCCTACCACAACCAGCCTCACTGTAGACCTAGAGCAGGTTCAGTCTTTAATTTATGTGCTTTTTTATTTTAATAAATCCTTGTTTAACATAAGTATCTTCATTTGTATTATAAAGCTGGTTTTTTTCACATTTATTCAGAGAATTTTAAAGCTCCATGTTGTATATGTTCGTGTGTTTTGCTGACCCACCCTTGAAAGAGTGAACAGGACTAACATTTTGTCTCTCTGTGTGCACATGTACGTGTATCTTCAGAGACCGGAAGAGGGCATCAGATTGCCTGAAGCAGGAGTTGCAGACAGTATGAGCCACCCGATGAGGGTACTGGAACCACACTCCTATCCTGTGCTAGGACAGCAAGTGCCCTAACCATTCCAGCTCCCTCTGCTAACACTGATATATGTAGATATCCAAAATTTCATAACTCTTCTTATTGCCTTATTAGATTTATCCAGAGACACAGAAGCATTAAATAGGGTGTGGGAGGGGTGGATGTGGATAGGGAGGTGGGGGTGATCCCAACCAGTCATCTAGTATTTCATTATGATTCTATCTGGCCACCTTAAACACAAAAGGGTGGAAGAACTTTCCTATCCAATCAAGTCTCCCATCTTCTGCTCATCACTGGTTGCCAGGTGCTGGTTGGGTACAGAGCAGAACCTTGGGTCCATCACAGAGATCTGTGTGACCTGTGAAAATCTGGGCAAGGAGGTAGCAACCAGAAGCTAATCTGTAGGGTCAGACTAACCCCATCCTGGGAGCTCATCCTGTAAGAGCCAAGCAGGTGGCATTGGCTGAGGGCACAGCCAACACTATGGAGTTCTGGTCCTCCTGAGAGATAGAGCGGTTATTTTCACAGTACATGGCTGGTTAGGATGCCACAAGAGCTGGCCAAAGGGTTTCTACTTGAGTAACAGAATACACCTACAACAGTCTCAATCTGTTTCCCACAGCACAGGCGTTCTGAGTCACCAGCCATGGAGACCCGTGTTCCAATGTGTTATAAACTTTTCAAGTCTATGTTTGTTTGTCCTTTGAGAATTTCACACATGGACACAATGAATCTTGCTCATATGCATCCTGTTCCCCCACCCAATCTCCTCATAGATGTCCCCACATCCCCCTCCACTTTTGTGCCTTTGTTTTATTTTAGTGTAATTTTAATTACTAATTTTAACTGATTCCAGTTCGTGCTTCACCATCCGTCCACCAGTGTGGTTCCATCCCCTGGAGCATGGCCATCTTACCAGCGACCACATTCCTGTGGAAAACTGACTCCACAGTTGGCCTTCAAGTTCTAGTAATTCCTCAACTAAGGATGGGATCTGGCAAGCCCTTCCCCCACCTTCCATGTTGGTTGGCTTGATCATGTGTTTGGGCCATGTGCAGGCAGCCCTGGCTGCTGTGAGCTGCTGAATGCTGTGGTCCTGTTACATGCAGACTGTTTCGCTCCTGTCCTCCCCCACTTTTGGCTTATGACCTAACTTTAACCTTAGCAGCAAGTTTGGCCAGCTCTACCTCTGTTGCGGAGGACAAAACAAACCATCTTAAGCTAACTAGAAAGAGCAACCTTTGAAGTTTATTTGGAACACGTTTTCAACGGATATTTAAGAGCGATTAGCAACACCAGACAGGAAAGTAAATGTTCAAATACCGAATGCTTGAGCTAAACAATAAGTGCTCTCAAGAAGAACAGAGAACCACTTAATTAATTAATTAATTAATTAGATAATTAAACTAATGTAAAGTGTGCATGAAAAAGCTCAGGAGAGGGCTGGAGACGTAACTCAGTGGGTAAGAGCACTGGCTGCTCTTCCAGAGGACCCAGGTTTGATCCCCAGCACTCTCATGACAGTTCACAACTATCTGTAACCCCAGTTCTAGGGGAACTTTTACCCTCTGTCGACCTCTGAGGGCACCCGGCAACATTCAAGTGGAGCACAGTCATTCATGCAGACAGATATACAATAATAACAATAACAAAAAAATTATTATAAAGGCTCAGGGAACGTCTAAAAAAAGTTTACTGGGATTGAAAGTGGAAGGAAAAGTGTGAAGGATTGGAACCAACAGGAAACATGTTTTTGTAGTCACTCACAAAGCCATGGACTGGACTCCTGATGAGAAGGGATTCAGTGGATTCTGCGGAGGGAGGCACGTTTGCGGGGTCTTTCCAGATGGAGCCGTGGGTGGCCACAACAGGGAGTGAGTGGATTGCAGAGAGGCCACCACCTGAAGAAGGGCACAAGGAGTTTTTTTAGCTACTGAACGCTGCTCTAAATTTACTGTCTCCTTAAATATCCGAGAAGAAGAAAGGCAGGAGATGCACAAGACAGCTGAAAAGAGGCGAATAATTGAAGCAATGTGAGTTCAAATTAACAATTTCCAAATTGAGCAAAGCATCATCCTGGTCAGGAACTGCGCCATCAAAAAAAAGCAAACCAGAAATCTTCAGCAAATCTGAAATATACTGGGAAACACTTAAGAAAACTCCCTAGAAAGTTACCGGAGAATGACTTTGCCACATCCCAAAGGAGAAGTTATTCTCTGAGGACATGAAAAGCATCAACCAGGAGGAGGGAGGAGGCAGCTGGAGAGATGGCTCAGGAGCTAAGAGCATTTGCTGCTCTTCCAAAGGCCCAGAGTTCAGCTCCCAGCATCCACTCTGGATGTAAAGTCTAAGATTAAATACTCCTTCCTTCCTCAGGTTGCTGTGGTCAGAGTCTTTCTGTCACAGTAGCAGAGAAGCAAGCTAGAGCAGTGCTTGTTACTCCCGATGGGGAATTCGTAGGATGGCGACCAAAGCTCCATGACGGGGCCACGCCCATGCGCATGTCTAACTTCCCTCTCTTCCCACGTGTTAAACTCCTGCTGCACATCCGCCCTCCCTGCTAACATGCCTCTTTCTCCTCTGCCTCCGGTCTCTGCAAGTATTCATGCTTCTCGGGTTTGTACAGGTGATATCTCCCTGCCTTTCAGAATTCTAACCCAGACACTTTTTTCAGAGAAGAGGTCTTGCCTACCACTCAGCTAAAGAAACACTCAAGTCCTAGATTATAAAACTGATTTTGTTTTATCTGTATAGCTCACAGAATCAGATGACGTTTCCCTGCTTTTTGTGGATTTGATGTCTTTGTCTTACCTCTGAAATTTATGCTCCACATGAGCAGAGTCTCAGCAACATTCACAGCTCTTCCCTCTAGCCAAGTGCCCTGCAGAAGGAGGAATCGGGTCATGCCAGCACCGTGCACCACGATCTGCGTGGGCTCCAGTGTGCAACTGTGGAAACAGAGACAGAACACTGAAGGATTGGCACATGTGGAGAAAATGACAGAATTGGGGTCTGAACCAAGGATGATGATTTCACACATCAACAGAGCCATCTGACTGCGCCATGAATTCTGCTTCCTGTCCAGTTTCAGAAGAGGCATCTACCAGGGCAAGCCAGCCTGAGTTTTATCAATTCAGTAAGACATACCTACAAAACCAGATAACACACAGCTATCTATACAGGGTACAAAATCGTGTCTCCTTTAGCACACACATATTTTTAAAGTAATATTTGTACTTATTCTTTGAACCCTTTATCCATGTACAAATAAATTTGGTAATACACACCCTCCACTACCTCCCTCCAACTCCTCTAGTGACTCCCCAGCCCATTTCCTCCCCAATTTCATGTTCTTTTTAAAAATATTATTATTAATAATCTCCTAAATCTAATTAGTGTTAACCATACGTACATGGGTATAGAGGTATAGGGAGTAATACTTGATAGATTATATGTATCAGAAGACCCCAACAATTAAGATACAAAGCATATTGTTCCCCCAAAGACGCCTGGTGTCCCTGGATAGTCTATTCTCTCATCTGTTCTTCGTTCTGGGTTACAGTTGATATTGTGTTTGACACAGTAACTTAGCTTTCATCTCAAGAAAATGAAAAGAAATGAGCTCAGAGGATGAGTGCTGTTTTGTTCCTGGCTTCCTTTGATTAATATAATGATATGGAGATTCCTGAATGTTAACACAATTATAAATGACTTTTGCTGTGTTGAGTAATATATTGTTATATACATATGTAACCATTTTAAAGAATCATTTTTTAAAATCATGTGTATCATATATGTGGGCATGTGTACTATCTGTGTGTGATGCTCACAGTCACCAGAAGAGGGTGCTGGATCACTTGGAACTGGAGTTACAGATGCTTGTGAGCCACCATGTGAGCCTTGAGAATCAGACCCAGCTCTTCTGCAAGAGATTCTTAACTTCTACAAGTGCTCTTAATCACTAAAGCTCTCTCCAGTTTGTAGGGGAGTGTGACTGTTGCAGCTCTGGAGCTGCAAACTTATCCTGATTTATCAGGAAGTCAGACTATTCTTAGAGACACAATAGGACAGGTCTGGAGGCTGGGGCCTCAATAGGACAGCTCTGGAGGGGTAAAGCCACAATAGGGCAACTATAGAGGGATAGAGCCACAACAGGACAGCTCTAGAGGCTGGAGCCTGGGAGGGAAAGGTGGACTAACTTGCTGGGAAGTCAGGATACCTGAAGCTGAGGTGTGGTGGAGGATGATATCCCCACAGGTTATAGGAATCCTGCTCCTCTCCTGGAGAGCCGCTACAGGGGAGCTCTGCTTTGTTTCCCTAAGGGAATATCCTAGCCCAGTTATCAGCTTCTTCTTCCTCTTCTTCTTCTTCCTCTTTTTCATCTTCTTCTTCCCAAGATGTTACTCCTCTTGCTAGCACTCTGCTAAAGGGGAGACCCCTGTAGAAATGTAGCAATATTCTCTGGCTCCACGAAAAGTTGTTACTTTCTTCTGTTCTTCTCAACTTTACTCAGTCTCACTAACAGGTTCTTCTGTGCCAGCAAATGAAGACCATCACCAAAGACTCTTTTGAAAAAAGAGATTTATTTGGGAAGGAGAAGTCCAGGAGAATGGCTGTCTCTGCCAGGGTGGTGAAGGAAAGCCTCTAACTGAAGGGGCAGAAAGGCTTTTATAGGGCTTCTTAGAGGCAGAGTTTTCTCAGGTAGAAGAGGGATTGGTTAGTTTTCCCTGCTCAGGCATTGGTTAGTTTAGTTGGTCAAGGGCAAAGATGGCTCTGATTTCAGGGCTAAACTGTTTCTTTCACTGATCCTTTTTAGCCTTTTGGCTCTAATCTTAGGGCCAGGGCATATTTCTTTCACTGTTTCTGATTCTAGGGACAAAGTGTGTTTCTTTGGCACTGATTTCAGAGTCAGGGCATGTTTCTTTGGTCCTGGGTTCAGGGATAAAGATGTTTCTTTCCCTGAGTCAGGTCTCAAAACCAGGGTGTGTTTTCTTTCATTGGCTCTAGGTTCAGAGTCAGGGTGCTCCAGTTGACCCTTTTACCCTACACAGACCCTATATAACATGTTGAGTATCTTCACTTAAGCCATCACCATACACCTGGCTCCTTGGAGACACAGGATGTTTCTCTGCTGTTTTGTTCTCTCTCAGTCCTAACTATAGTCTGTACCCTCAGGATACTGGTGTTGTGTTTCATAGGTCCTTGCTCTGGCGATGACAGCTGGACCCTGTCTTTTGCAACTGAAATCTTGTCAACATGCCTCCCTGTCCCTCCTGGAAAAAATTCTACCTATCTCTGCCATCAGCAATGGGTCCATGCCCTGGGAATGGAAGAGTTGGAGAGAGGGGGCATGTGAGGGGTTGGAGGGAGGAAAGAGTGAAAGAAAGAATGTAATTATATTTTAATTAAAATAAGTTAATCAGTTAAAATAAATCTGTTTTTCATCAACAGATAAATTAATAAATAAAATTTGGATAAGGAAAATATAGAGAGAGATACATACTTCAGCTCTAAAGAAATTACAAAATTTGTTGGAAAACTGGTGGACTTAGAACACATATAAATAAATAAATTGCAGAATCTAGCCAATAATTTATATACATATGTAGTCAAACATATGGGTACAGTGTGACATGTAGAAAAAAGAACAGAAAAGGTGAAACACTAGAGCATGAGAAAGAGCTGGATATTGGTAATGGACACGGGACACAAAGCTGATTGTTCTTCTAGTTCTAATTCGGCCATGGATTTTTCCTTTCTTTCCTTCTTTCTTTCTTTCTTTCTTTCTTTCTTTCTTTCTTCCTTTCTTTCTTTCTTTCTTTCTTTCTGCTTTTTGTTTGTTTGTTTGGTTGGTTGGTTTTTGGTTTTTTGAGACAGCTTTGGAGTCTGTCCTGGAACTAGCTCTGTAGACCAGGCTGGCCTCAACCTCACAGAGATCCGCCTACCTCTGCCTCCTGAGTGTTGGGAATAAAGGCGTGTCATCACAGCCAAGCCAGGATTTTTCCTTTTTAGTTATGAGTAAAATGTATTCTATAGTGAAAGTGAAGGCCTACAGCACCAGAACGGTTGGTTATTCTACAACAAGTTCATCTGCAACAAACAAGTTCACATTGATATCATCTTGCAGCACCTACAGGAGTCTGGTTCCAGAATGCTCTATGGATAACAAACCCTGAGTGTGTTCAAGTTCCTTATGTGAAGTGGCATGATAATTACATGCAACCTGTGACTATTCTGCTGCATAGTTAAGTCACTGCTAGATCACTTCAAATTGAGATATGTGGACTGCGATGTGTAATGTTTATTTTCCTTGTAAATTTTTAAAATAAAGTTTATAAAAAGAAATATATATAAGACATTTTCTATTTAAAAAAAGACAAAAATTTAATGAGGTGATACGGAGCACACATTGGTGCTCCAGGGAACATGTGTGAGTTTCTTCCTTGTGCTTGGAGCCTAGGTTCTCCCACTGACACTAAGCTTGTGCCCAGTCAGTCCTCAGTCACTCATCATAAGTGGAATTCCTGCCACCTGCATAATGACCACCTCTTCATCCCATAATCTGGCAAAGGTAAAACACCCTGGGGTCCTGTATCCTTTTGAAGGGCCCAGCCCTTTTCTGCAGCTCAGTGGACCTGTGGCCTTGTAGCTCTATGATGAATACAAGAATGGCTCTATCTCTAAAAAGATGACCCAAATCTCATACAGATGCTGACGTCTACGAATTTCAAATTTCAAATCTTGGACTACAACATTGAGGAGAATATTATTTTACAACATGTAGTAGCCATGCAGTTCTGTATTAATCTATGCCTAGAAGAATTTTTTTCACATGTTCACTATAGATTTATAAAATTCAAGCTCTGTGTTTTATAAAGTATAATGAACACCAACTAACCAAAATTAAAAGAGCAAAGGGCATAAAAAGATGATGCGTCAAAAATGAAATGCAAACGAAGGGGCATGGAGAGATGGCTCAGAGAGTAAGAGCACTGGCTGCTCTTGTGAGTGGCCATGTTCTGTTCCCGGCATCTGCTTCATTGGGTTCACAGCCATCTGTGATTCCAGCTTCAGAGGATCTGATGCCATCTTCCCACCTCCAAGGGCACCACATACACATGGCACACACAAACACACGCAGACACACATCTATACGTCATTTAAAATAAAATAAGCATTTAAAATAGTTTAAAGAAAATACAAATGAAAGGACACTAGTGAAACTTTGGAAATTCGGCTACAACAGCTTCTAATTGGTGTCTTTTCACAGCACTTATGGAAGAATATTCTATGGAAAACAGATCGGGGCGGAGGGGGGGTCCAGAACCTTATATGAAGTGGCACAGCAATTCAGAGCAACCTGTGACTATCCTGCTGTGTGGCTGAACTACCTCAGTCCCCTAAAATCCTCTGCAGTGTGATTGCTGTACAAACTTACACGCACCGCACCGTTTATAGAATAAAGACCAAGATCATACTCGTGTGCACTCCATGGGGATGCAACTAGAAATATATTCTGAGAGGGCTAGATAGGCATCTCAGTCAGTAAAGTGGTTGCCGTACAAGCGTGATGACCAGAGTTCAACCCCCAAAGCTAACGTTTAGAAAGTTGGGTGTGATGACACTGTTGTATGTTCTACAGTGAGGAGGGAAGATAAATGGATTCCTGTGGTGTCTAGGTAGCCTTGTCTAGTCAACAAGCCCCAGGTCCCAGTGAAAGACCCTAACTCAAAGTACAAGATAACCCACGCTTGAGGAATGACACCCAACGTTGACCTCTGGTCTACACATGCATGTACATATAAATAGGTGTGCACTTCCCACACACACACATTCATACACATGCACACATTTGCACACACACAGATACTGAGGAAGAGAAAGCCACTTTTATTTGGTATTGAGGCTTATAGTATGTGGCCCATACCCCAGCGATGGCACCATACCAAAGTGTTATGGGCAACACTAATTTGACTCAAAAGACATGAAACTAGGAGGGGACCTGTTGGAGGATTCAGATAGAAGCTGGAGGGAGGGAGGGAGAGAGGAAGGGTACGTATGGTCAAAATACATTATATAGTTGTGTGAAATTTTCAAAGAATAAATAAAAATTTATTTAAGGGCTGGGTAGTGATACACATTTTTAATCTAAGCACTTAGGAGACAGAGGCAGGGGAATCTCTGAGTAGGATGCTATCCTGGTCTACACAGTAAAAACTTTTCTCAAAAATATTATA
Organism: Microtus pennsylvanicus; assembly: GCF_037038515.1. Taxonomy (NCBI): domain Eukaryota; kingdom Metazoa; phylum Chordata; class Mammalia; order Rodentia; family Cricetidae; genus Microtus; species Microtus pennsylvanicus. Next base: position 111,466,216 of record NC_134579.1, read on the forward strand.
TAATAAAAATATTTTTTAATTTTTATTTAAAAAAATTGTTTTCACTGAGCAGTGGTGGCACATGCCTTTAATCCCAACACTTGGGAGGCAGAGCAGGCAGATCTCTGCAAGTTTGAGGACAGCCTGGTCGACAGAGCGAGTTCCAGGACAGGTTCCAAAGCTACTCAGAGAAACACTGTTTTGAAAACATAGAAAAAGATTATTTTCATACAATATATTCTGATCATACTTTCTCCCCCTCTGAACTTCTCCCAGATCCTCCTTATCTCCTACCCACCCAATTCCATGCTCTCTCTTTCTCAATAAAAAAAAAAAAATCAAGACCAAAACAAACAAGAAAAGAAAGACACACACACATGAATAACAGCATCAACACCAAAAACCTACAGAAAGGGGAAACAAAATATATAAGTAAGCAACCAAAAGAACCAAAAAAGGCCAAAACAAATTAGTATGTGGGGGGGAAAAAAAGCAACTACAAAAGTACTGCTGGCCTCATATTGTATTGGTTGTTTGCTCCTGGTCATGGGGCTGATACTTAGGCATGGTTGATATACCCAGTAAAACTCCATTGGTTGGCATTTTTTATTGGAAGTGGGTATCAGCTGTAGATAACTACTTGGTTAGGTATGGGAGCCAAGGTCTACTTCTCTCTCTCAGTGCTGGGACCCTTGAACATATGCAGGTCCTGTGCATTCTACCAGTTTCAAAGGAAGTCCCTAGATTCAGAGCCCCGTAGGTATAGAGGGTGGCTACCCACACATAAAAGTATACTTCATCTTAATGTACTTTTCTTCGATGAATATGAAATGTCCTTCTCCATCTCTTTTCATTATTTTGAGTTTGAAGTCTGCTTTGTTGGACATTGGGATAGGAACCCATCCCCCACGCTGGATGACCTCTCCCTGCCTTTTTACAGGGGAGGAGCTCCATCCTACCTCAACTTGATGTGCCATGGTTTGTTCAAGCCCATGGGAGACCTGACGCTTTCTGAATGGAGACAGAGGAGGAGTGGATGGGAAGGGGGATAGATGGGAGTCAAGGGGAGAGAACAAGAAGAGGGGAGGAAGGGTAAACTGTATGTAAAATAAATGAAAAACTGCTAATTAAATAAGATAAAATTTGGAAAAGAGAATTTTTAAAAAATCAAAATACTAACCATACTGGTGAAAATTTAAATATCTATATCAAAATGGATATCTTAAACTGAAACAGTTGGAAAGAGATAGGGAGTTTTATAGACTCTGAAGGCTCACCTAGCAATGTGCGTCATGAACTCAGAAAATATGCATACAAGGTTGAACTTGGGACTCAGCCGGTCCAGTGCTGTGCAGCATACACAAATCCCTGGGGTTCTTTCCTCACACTGCATAAGCCAGGTGTGGCCACACACACCCGTAGTCCCAACACTCAGGAAGTAGGTGCAGAGGGCCCAAGGCTCAAGGCTATCTTTGACTATATAGCAAGCCCCAAACCACTTTGAGCTGCCAGAGACCTTGCAACAAAGGATCCGGAGGGGGACCGGAAAAATATATATAACACAATCATTGGCACACTTGTTTCATGGGCTGCCAGTCACCCTGTGGAGTTGACCACAGGTGGCGAATGACGCTGTAGCTCAAATGTATTCACTCACATACATTGAGCAGTCTATGCTCACCAAACAGGACCCATTCTAGCACACAAATGAGAAACCTCTGAGGTAAATTTCAGAAGCTTTGGATTTAATTTGGACCACTCAGAGAGGTAAATAAGATCTGAATTAGCAACCAATAACTAAATGGGTTTTCCAGAAGGCTGCACCTCTTCGAAGAGCAGAGGAGATTCCTAACAGTTGTGAGGATGTGGATCCATAATAATCTATTTAAAACACAGAGAGAGGGGCTGGGCAGAAGGTTGAGCTGCTAAGAGCAAGTTTTCTTCTTGCAGAGGACCTACCCAAGTTCATTTCTCAGCACCAAGGTCGGGTGGCTGAGAACTTCCTGTAACTCCAGCTCCGGTGGATCAGACGCCCTCTCCCGGCCTCCAAAGTCACCTGCACTCCCGTGTACACATGCACACAGACACACAGGAATCTTTAAAAGTACAAAGAGAACTTTTATTGCAGCTACGTAGTAATTTCCCTTTCAGAGGTCTCCACCCACGCCTTCACGGTGCTCAGGTTTCTCATACTCTTTCTTTACCTGTCAGAGTCCTGTGAGCCACTAGATTTATGACAGCGGAACTAAATAGCCAATAATGTGGGTGTAAAATGGAACGGTGAATGCCCAGCAAACCATGGAACAAGAACATCTCTGGCACAGTGTGTCGTCCTTCTAGTTCATGTCCCTGTATTATTTTTTATGTTGCATGAAATTATCACAAAATCAGTGATTCGAAATATGTGAGGAGCATTGCTGGTCCCTCTGCTTGGCTCTCAGGATGTCTAGGCTGGATCTCATTTGAGACTGTATCCTCTAGGGGTTTTCTGGAGCTGTGGGATTAAAGTCTGGGTCCTGGCAGCCCTGATAAACCAGGCTCACTCATGAACTCTGACTGAAGATAACAATTACGGAGGCAACAACAGGAAAAACCGAGAATGGACTTATTTGATGTGGCAGCACTGGGGAGAGAAACTGAATAACGAGGTCCAGTTAACCCCAAGTTTAGTCTCCAGGTCATACCATGAGCTTTAGGTTCAAGAGAAGGCAGAAGGTACACGTCACCGAGCAGACCTTGTCCAGCTGTAAACTGCCCATCATTGACCCTCACTGGCCATGTGCCAATCTGTGCTGCAGATTGGATTGACAAGTCAGAACTGTGTGATGCCTCTTCCTGGGAGCCAAGGTTTCCCTCTGAATGAGCTTAGATTCAGCATTATCCCTCTCCCAGCACAAGGCCCCCAGAAAAATTTAATTCTCTGGGGTTTCAATAGTAGTCCAAGAAAGGGGTACAGAGAGTTCTCCCTCTAATATCTTCACTCCTGTCAGGATGATTACTTCAGACTTATGACTATTGACAGAATTCTTTCTTTGGGACCTTGTGTCTCCAAACCAAAGAATGTCTTTGGTGCACTTGTAAAAGGCTCAACTTATCAGAGCCAGTGTACAGTGGGAGTTTTCTCTTTTGATTAAAGCAAGGCAGCAGTCCCAAACTTCAGCTCTAAATCCTTTTGCCTTCACTCTGTAAGAACCCTATGCACAGATCCTCCTTACATAGAAGAGTGCACATACCAATGGATCAGGAAGGCTGACTTAGCATTTGGGTCACCAAAATCCTGTATGGATTTTTGCAAAGAATAAACACTTGAAAAGCCACGCACTGAAATTATTACCCTGGTCTCCACATATTGAAATGACACATATATTTTCTCTTTGAAGCGGTCTCCATTTTTCAAATCTTCTGTGGGAAGATGGACTTTTGCAGTAAGAAAAATCAAAGAGTGATAGGGTCTTGTTGGTCTGAATCAGCTCCAAGGACTCATCAAGACCGAAACTCTAGACTTGAACATGGGCCCCTAAATTTGCCCTTAAATATTAACCATTTGGAAGGCTAGGTAGTTACCTCAGTTGGTAAAGTACTTGTCCTGAGTTCAATCCCCACACCCACATTTTCAAAAAGCCAGGCTTGACGGCATCCACTAGGGAGACAGAGACAGGAGTATCTCTGGGGCTTAATGGCCAACGTAGTTCGTAATCATACAGACAAATCCCAGGACAGTGTCAAACCCTGTCTAGAACAACAAGGTAGACGGTATCTGGGGAATGACAGATAATGTTGTCCTCTGGCCTACACGTGCATATGCATACATGTATGTGTCTAATGCACACTCACATGCATATATACACACACACAAATATGCACACACACAAACATATGCACACATAACACATACACACATATATATGTATAAATTGAGCCATTTACTCCCTTTCTCAATCAATGCACACACACACACACACATCACACACACACCACACACGCATAAGCTGTGCCATTCATTCCCTTTCTCAGTCACTCCCAGGCCTGTGCTTTTCACCCAGCATTTTCGCCACAACTACATTGTGGTGTTTTTTTTTTTTAATTTGACCTATTTCCCCATTTCTAAAGTGGGGAAGGTTTTACAGAGGTGGATCACGCCTGCACATATCAGGGAGGAAAAGGCAGAGTAGACAGCTAACTAGGCGCAGGAAAGGGGTTGCTCCTTTGAGACTCTTATCCTGGATCTCTCCAAGCTCTTTGGCATTGACCAAGGTGACTCTCAATTAGGGATGATCTGCAAACAGGGCCGGGGCAATGACTTTGTTAGAGTCAGTACTATTGTGACGAGACGCCATGACCAAAAGCAACTTGGGGAAGAATTTATTTCTCCCATATTTCCATATTCCAGTTCATCATTGAAAGCAGAGAGGGCAGGAACCAGGACAAGATCCTGAGGCAGGAGCACTGCTTGCTCCCCACAATTCGTTCAGTCTGCTTTCCTATAGAATCGAGGACCACCAGGTCAGGGGTGACACCACCAACAATGGGCTGGGCCTACTCACTGAACCATTAATTAAGAAAATGCTCTAAGGGTTGCCTGCAGTCCCATCAAATGTAAGCATTTTCTCAGTTGGAGTTCCCTCGCCTCAGATGACTCTGACTTGTGTAAAGTTGACTTAAAACTAGCCGGTACAGGCAGGGTCACAGCTTAGCTGTAGAAAAAAGGAGCTGAGACCAAGACAGACTTTTAAGCAAGGTCCTGTATTTCAGCTGAATCTGCGGGAATAAAATGGGGTTTCAGAGGGGCTGATGCTAATAAACCGACTTCACGGGAAGTTTCAAAACTTAGAAACAGGAAGTGCAAAAGTATTCAGTAGCTTGTATGCTCAGGATGGGTGTTTTTCAAGAAAAGGGGAGAGAGAGGCCAGTGACTGCTCTGCCTGCCTTCCACATGACTTCTTCTATCACAGACTTCTAATGGAGGGAGAGCCATTCCCTAAGGACTGTTCCTTCTCGGTTAAGAGGAGAGCATAGATTTGTCTTGCATGTGCAAATAATTTCTGGATCTCCACGAAGAAAGACCTAGAGCCATGTCCCCCCTCTAATTATCAGCACCACAATGGGCTTTCCTCAGGTCAGAAAAACCTGGTGCCCACCGGCATCGGCTGGCATTCACCCAGAGCAAACCACAAAACCATTGCTTCTCGGATTCCTTCTCCTTTGACAAGCCTTCAAATGACAGAAGAGAAGAAATTCTTAGTCAGCTCCCCTCCGTGGGCAATTGAAAATTACATCTTACAGTTTGGACAATGGATATTAATAAACAAAATATTATTTTCAAACTTTATTATTCACAAGCGAAACTTCTTTTTAATCGCCGCAGTGTTGAACTGCAACCGATGAATTCATTTCTATTTTAATTAGAAAACTCTAGAGAGTTCCGGTGCCAGCAACACAGGGCTGTTGCCTGCTAGACTTTGCTGGCCACTGGCAGGTGGCAAGAGCCTCATTATTCTGCGCAGGTCCCTTCACTGACTGTTTTAGAAGGAACCACTAGGTTCTTTATCCTGCTTGTCAGTGGGTTATGCTGCAGCTGCGGATTATGCTAATTCTTGCTTACTTGCAAATAGGCCTGTGTTTATTTTGTGCCTCACCAGCTGTCAACAAAGACATTTTGGAAATAATTCCCATATTTAAAAGCAGACTTTGTTCAAGGGATCCTGCTCAAGTTTTCCCAGTATCTGGACCTCTCACTGGTGGATTCTTGGACTACCTACCTCTGATGTGGGAAAACTGGATGGGTGTGGCCCCAACCCACCACAGCCCTGTTTAGCCTCCTCTCTTCGTGTCTCTCTTCCACGCCTGTAAGTTTTGCTGGAGCCCTAGCCAGGCCTAGTTTCTCTGCAAGAAACTTAAAATGTCGCTTTAACTGGTTCTCCGTGGATAGGGAGGGGGAAATCTCATTTTATGGTGGTTAGGGAGGCTGAAGATTTCATTGCTTTCAAATCAGTATTTGAGCAAACATCCTCTCAAATTGGAAACCTAACACTTCAGAGGGCCTGCCTCACTGTCCCCAAGGCTTTGTAAAGCGTTCCCACTTAACAGTCGCAATGGAAAGCAGGTGACAGCCTCTAAGCAAATAATTGCATGCCTGCTCTTACTTCGGGGTTCTGTCCTATTTACGCGTCCTTTTCCAAATTTTATTTGGTTTGATTTCATGAAAGAAGCAGAAGAATGTTTAATTACTTTTTTCAACAAGTATCGCTTCAAACCAAGTCGGGGAAAGTCAGCAAATCAAAAAGCATTTAATTTCCACCAGGTGTTTTTCTTAGAACGACTTTTCCACACAGCCGTCTTTTCAGTTAGTAGGTGAATTCAGATGAAACAATCCACACATAAGAAGCACTCCTACCCACACGGCTGAGCACACGCTTCTGTGGAGGCTTCCCAGAAGGCTTAGCTTATTGTTTCAATTTCTCTCAAGTTACATTCACAGGTGCCATCTCTGTTTCCCCCAAAACATAGTGTGAACAAAGGAAAAATCCAGGATACTTAAGATTCCTGGGGCGTGGGAAAATAAGCTCCCTAATGTCCAGCAAACACGCAGACCTGATGAGCCGCCTAGAGGTTAGAACTCAATGCTAAACAAAGTAATCCCCAAGATGCCTCAAAGGATCCAGATGTTAGCCTGCAGTCAGTCATGCCTTCAGCCCTTGTTTACCCAGCAAGCTTTCTACAAAGCCTGGGTGTGAAAGGAGCAAATTAGCAGGATCTGTTCCCAAAAAAAAGCAAAGTAATGCCAGTCGGCCCTTGATCTCTGGGGGTGAGGTGATGGGAGCGCCCTTCCAAGTCAGTGAGGGCAGAGATGGGCATAGTGCTGCTCAGTGTTATGTGGGCATCACAAATGGAAATATGCCAGGGAGGGACACTCCAAAGACAGCCTGAAGATGGGTTAGAGAACCTAGATAGAAGGCTGCCATTGGTTTAAACCCCACCACTGCCACCCATCAGCTGCATTTGTCAGTGTGTGATTGGATACGCGGTGAATTTCCAGACCATGGAGTACCACACAGTGCTGCAAAGGGATAAACCATTGCTGGGATGGCGGTGGTGGGGATGAAGATGATGATGGTGGTGATGATAACGCTAGTAACAATAGTGATTATGGTAATGGTGATAATGATGGTAGCGATGGTGATGGTGGGATGATTATGGTAATGGTGATAATGATGGTGATGGTGGGATGGTTATGATAATGGTGATGATGATGGTAATGATGGTGTTGGTGATTATGATGGTGATGGTTATGATGATGGTGATAAACACTGCTATTGATGATGATGATGATGATGATACTTGTGAATAATAATGGCAATAGAGTGAAGTTACACTCATGGTGGTTCTGACAAGAGTGAAAATATTTACAAGAAGTATGCCTGAAATAAATCACATTGTTGTCCAATTTCTAAGTTCAATCACCAGGCTGATACTTTGTCTTCTAAATGCCTCTCAGCATGCTGAGAACCAAAACTTCTTTTGGGAATGTGGCACACACTTTTCCTGAGCTGCTGGAATTAATTGCATTTTGGGGATCAGCAAAGTTTCATGGCAAGGGCATTATCACCCACAGACAGAAACGGGTCTGTGGAGTACACATCCCTCAATGGTGAGAAGAAACACAGTACTTTCTTTGCCAGGGCAGCGTGGCACTGAGCTGTTAACAGAGTGCAGGTGAATGGATTAACTTAAGTGTCCATATTTTTAGTTCTTTGCAAAGTGTTTTAGTTTAGTTGGTTGGTTGATTTGGTTGAGTTTTTTTGCGTGTGTTTGTTTGTTTGTTTTGAAATAGGGTTTCTCTGTGTAGCCCTGGCTATCCTGGAACTCACCTATAGACCAGGCTAGTCTCAAACTCAGACATCTGCCTACCTCTGCCTCCTGAGTGCTGAGGTTAAAGGCAGGCGCCACCACCATTAAACACTCAACATTATTTCTCATGACTGCAGAGTTAGAATAGTGGTTTTCACTTTTTCCATGTAGGTTTGCTCTTCCAGGTGTAGACTCAGGGAACTGACCAAGTCTCTCTATAGACTGATGCTCAACCATGTTCAACACAAAACTTCAAGTTTCCTGTGCTCTGCTGAGACAAATAGCTCAAAGGGTATGAATACACCAAATGGCAAGTGGCAATTTCTACATTTGGATACGGCTCCCATGGATTCTGTTCTCATTTAGTTTCCTCATACATACAGAGTAATGTGACCCAGCTATATTCAGGATGAAGGGGAATATGTTTGAAAAATACTCACCAAATAGTTCCTGCTACAGATCAATGGCAAGGGACAGTCTCTGGTTCCGGAAGCCATCTCTGTTCTACTCAGGGTGCGTCTGCTCCTCTCCACAGCTTTCTTGGGAGCCCAGTGTCTTAATTCGCTTACTACTGCTGTGATTAACACTAAGGCAAAAGCAGCTTGGGGAAGAAAGAGTTTGTTCCAGCTTACAGGTAACAGTCCATCATGGAGGAAAGGAGGGAGTGTGCTCCTTTGAATGTTAGCTGTCCCTCATAAACTCATAGGGAGTGCCTGTTAGGAGGTGTGGCTTTGTTGGAATAGGTGTGGCCTTGTTGGAGGATGTATGTCACTGTGGGGTTGGGCTTTGAGGTCTCTTTTTTTTTTTTTTTTTTTTTTTGCTTCTCTCAGTGTGACACTCAGAGCACTTTCTGTTGCCTGTGGGTCAAGATGTAGGACTCTCAGCTTCTTCTCTGGCCCCATGTCTGCTGCCTGCCACTGTGCCTCACCGTGATGATAATGGGCTAAGCCTCTGAAATGTAAACAATTAAATGTTTTTCCTTTATGAGAGTTGCCATGGTCATGGTGTCTCTTCACAGCAATAGAAACCCTAAGACAGGAATGAAACTCAAATCAAGAATCTGGAGGCAGGGACTGGCAGAAGCTATGGATGAATGCTGCTGACTGGCTTGCCCTCCATAGCTTCCTTAGCCTGCTTTCTTATACCTTCCAGGACTATCTGTCAAAGGGTCACACTGCCCGTAAGGCTGGGTCCTCAGCACTTCAATGGTTAATCAAGTAAATGCACCACAGGCCTATCTAATGGAGGAAATCCCTCAACTGAGATGCCCTTTCTTGTGTAACCATAACCTGAGACAAGCTAACAAAAAACTAAACAACATACCCAGATAGGATGCTCAATTTAGAAATATTGAACCGGACTTAGAGACACTAAGAATATCCCTCAGTCCCCACGACAAAAAGTGTTAAAAGCAAGAAAAAAAATAAACTTTTATCATAATCACTAGACGGCACTTTGGCACGGTTAGACGGCATGGTTCATCTCAAGACTATGTGAACAAATTTCACATTATCCTGTACTGGGGGGGGAGGGCTTGTTATTCACTGGTCTGGCTAGTTTTATGTCAACACGACACAAGCTGGAATCATTGGAGAAGAGGGATCCTCAACTGAAAAAAAAAATGTCTCAGTAAGATTGAGCTATAAGCAAGCCTGTAGCACATTTTTAATTAGCAATTCATGTCAGAGGGCCCAGTCCATTGTGGGTGGTGCCCCTCCTGGGCTGGTGGTCCTGAGTTCTATAAGAAAGAAAGCTGAGCAAGCCATGGGGAGCAAGCCAGTAAGCAGCACCCTTCCCTGGCTTCCTCATCAGTTCCTGCCTCCAGGTTCCTGCCCTGTTTTGAGCTCTGGTGTCGAAGGATCTTCTTTCTATGTGTTGCTTTCATTGGTTGAATAAAGAGACTGTCTTAGCCTTTGGATAGGGCAGAAAATTAGGTAGGCGGAGTAGACAGAACAGGATGCTGGGAAGAAGAGCGGAGTCAGGCAAAGGCAATGATTCTCCAACCCAAGATGGACGTAGGTTAGAATCTTCCTAGTAAGCCATGACCTCGTGGTGACATACAGATTATTAGAAATGGGTTGAATCAAGATGTGAGAGTTAGCCAATAAGAGGCTAGAACTAATGGGCCAGACAGTGTTTAAATGAATATAATTTGTGTGTTGTTATTTTGGGGTATAAGCTAGTCAGGCTCCCGGGTGGCGGGAAGCTGCCCACCGCTCCTTTTTACTACAGACCTCCCATCCTGACTTCTTTCAGTGATGAACAGAGTTGTGGAAGCACAAGCTGAATAAACCCTTTCCTCCAGTACTTGCCTTTGGCCATGGTATTTCACCACAGCAATAGTAACCCTAAGACGGTCCCTGATTTTCATTTTATTTGTGCTGTGCCTTCTTAAGCTCCAACTTAGAATGGCCAGACATATTTGAAACACAGTCTTCTTTGTAAGCTTATAATTATTAACAAAAGATTGGCAGTTGTCAGTATTTCATGGGAATTCTTGGCAAAGGCTTAGCTTGAATGGATTCTAGAACATAAATTTAGAAAACCAAGTCCAATTTAGAACTTAGGAAGGTCACAATCTTCTTTTTCAAAATTCACTCAGCACCCCATCCCCTGACGTCTACCTCCTAGGGGAACATATGTGAGCTATTCACAGATCACCTTGTCTTCTATGTTCAAAGAAATCTTTCACAGTCAACCTGCTTCTCATGTTCTTCTAAACGTTTAAACTTTCTCTGGTTTAAACGGATGAGAAGTACGGCATAAATTTCACTCGGAAGAGACCTGTAAATGAATAAAAGAGAAAAAAAGATCATGGCAGCAAGAAAATTACAAGAGAAAATATCAAAGGGGAATTGTCGTGAACTAGAAGCGCAAAGGGTATTTCTAGCCTTGGTCCAGACACATCTGAGGGGGTGAATGTAGACTGGTGCATCCCTAAAACTTCTTCCCAGTTGTACCAGGTGAATTCCATGTACCTCAGTGGTGGGTCTATGACTGTGTCTTCATGGATCACCTGCTTTAGCCTGGTGATTGACCTCTGCCTGTTCACCGGCATCCTCCTCTCACACAGGATTGTCCCCAGGCAGTTGTTAGGATCAAGCAGAGCCATAGAGCTAGTTGTTGCTATGGTTTTCAGAACTGACTCGTGCAAGCTATGAGGAGAACCAGCTTCTCCACCACTGCCCACCCTGGGGCTCACTAAAATGGGACTGTGTTCCAGTGCCTCTGGTTCCCCAGTGAGCTGGGTATTCTAGCAGCCCTCAGTGTGCAAACTACATTGAAAGACTTGAATAGAATATTTTTATTAGTTTTCCAAGTTAGCGTACACAGAAATGGGTTTCGCTGTGGCGTTTCCATAGTGTCACAGCTGTACCGTCAGGAGTGTGTGGCTTCAAGAATCGTAGAAAGATGATTAGGGAGAGAAGGAGGACGCACACTGAGTCCTCACAACCACAGTTCAGAAGTGACAGGCACCACTTGCATTTATAGGTCTTTGGTCAGAAACGGTCACATGACCCTCAAGTAATTGTGCAAAATTTAGGGGGAGTACCTAGGATATTTGAGGGGTACAAATAGCCGCGCCATTCACTCAGACATTCGAGGTCTTATCGAAACACCTTCTGATAGCTCTGCTAGAGCAATCGTAAGATCTGATGAGCATTTATTAATTCTTAGCTGGGACTTTACACCTTAGCTGTCTCTGCATTTGTCCTATTAGCTTGACCATCTGAAGAGAGAAAAGCAATAAAATATGCGCAGGAGAATAGACAGCATCAGAGGACTTGGGGAGTCAACCTTAAGTGCTGTATTAAGCAGTTTTATATGCCCATTCCCTAGAGCTCTCCTTCTCCTCCTCCTCCTCCTCCTCCTCCTCCTCCTCCTCCTCCTCCTCCTCCTCCTCCTCCTCCTCCTCCTCCTCCTTTTCAAGACAGGGTTCTTCAAGACAGCCCTCGCTGTCCTGCAACTCACTCTGTAAACCAGGCTGGCTTTGAACTCACAGATACCTGCCTGCCTCTACCTCCTGAGTGCTGGGCTTAAAGGTGGTTCCACCACCATCACCCAGCAAGTTGTACTTCTAACCGGCACAGTTCTTAGTGAAGAGCTGAGCCCTGGAGCCTCTAGCCACTTGTGAACTTTAAGAGGAAAGTCATCCGTGCAACAGGCTTCCCTGACCTCAACAATTAGTAACTTATCTGTGCACTTGGCTTCCTTCACCTCTCCAGTGGCTCTTCCACTAGCCCATGTCAGATGGAGGCTGAACTCTTCCTCAGAGAGTTTAAGGGTTGGTTTGGGTGGGGAAGAGTTAGTCAGATCTTAATCCCTGCAGCACACCTCTTGTCAAAGAGCCAGGTGTTGAGTCAAAAGCCTCTCTTCTCACCAGATCCTCATGTAACCAAGTGCAGTTGTGATGGGGGAGTATCATATATCAATCTGTTGATTTCATTGGTTAAGCAATAAAGAAACTGCTAGGCCCATTTGTAGGCCCACCCTTAGGTGGGTGGAGTAAACAGAACGGAAGGCTGGGAGAAAGAAGCTGAGTCAGAGAGTCGCCATGATTCTCCCACTCCAGACAGACGGAGGTTAAGATCATTCCTGGTAAGCCAGCTGGTGGGCTACAGCAGATTATTAGAAATGGGCTAGTCCAGGTGCAAGAGCTAGCCTAGAAGAGGCTAGATAGAAATGAGTCAAGCGGTGTTTAAAAGAATACAGTTTCCGTGTAATTATTTCGAGTAAAGCTAGCCGTGGGGGCAGCCGGGTGCCGGGGACGCAGCCCCGCCGCTCCTATTTCAACACAGTTGGCATCCTGGGGTGAAATGCACTTGCCACAAACCCATACACATTAGTCCCTGCTGTTGCCCAGTTCTGAACCCATCTCCCACTGGTCCCTTGCTGTGGCTGTGGTGAGCAGAGAGCACCCCCCAGGGGTCCGATAGATCCATGGAACTGAATTTCTAACATTAAGAGAACACTCAGGGAAGAGCAAAATATGATCCAGACAGCAGTCATTATAACATAGTGAGAAAAAGAAGACTAACAAGCTTCATTTCAATGCTATTAACATGAATTTCAAGTCTCGTGTTTTCTAAATATATTTAACAGCATGGAGAGATGCTTCTAGTGGATTGGTTTTTAATAGATGAATGAACCCAATTTTCCAAAAACAATGAAATATAATCGGCTTCTGAAAGTTCCCACCCATTATTTATGAATACATTTCTTTGTTTTATGCCTAAAACAAACAAGAGAAGGAAGGAAATAAATCAACATATTAACATGGTTATTTCTACTGGAATCATAAGTGGTTTCTCTGCTTTTTATGCTTCTTAAGTTTCGTTTCTGTAATAAACGTCTATAGCTTCATAGCTATGATGTCTCCATTAGAATGTTGGAGTGGTTAGTTTTTGTCGACTTGATACAAACTAGAGCTACCTGGGAACAGAGACCCTCAACTGAAGAATTGCCCACATTAGACTGGTCTGTAAGCAAGTCTATGGGTCATTTCCTTGACTGGTAATTGAGGTGGGAGGGCTCAGCACACTGTGGACAGTGATAGGCTGAGCAAGTCATATGAAGTAAGCCAATAAGCAGCATTCCTTCATAGCCTCTGCTACTGTTCCTGCCTCCAGGTTCCTGCTTTGAGTTCCTGCCCTGACTTTTATCCACTGATGGCCAGCTGCAAGCCAAGGTAAACCCTTCCATCCCGAAGCTGTGGTCAGTGTTTTATCATTGCAACAGAAAATCAACACAGGATATAGATAAAAACAACTGATGATATTTGACAGGGAAAAACAATGCATCCGACAGCCTATGTCAGCCATTCACACATCAGCCACAACCTGGACCTGTCGAGAAAGAGCTTCCATGCAACCTCAGGACAGGGTAGAATGCAAATTTGGTGCAGGACAATGTTCTGTGTTGTCTCTAGGTACCAACAGGCAAAATGATCACATTCCCAGTTTTTTTTTTCTCGTTGCATTTAATTTTGGAAGAGAAAATCGGGCCTGATTTATCAGGCTCTTTTTTATTACTAATTAGCGAGGCATCCCATGATCGAGAGGCAAACATCACATCTGCAATCGCTTTCCAAACAGCAGCTCCATCTCGCTGACAACGCATTTCCTCTCCATCCTCATCAGATGCAGCTCCAAGGTTCGTCTCCGTGACACACAGATGCCAGATGCTCTTCCTGATTTGAATTTCAAGCTCCACCGCAACGGTCGCCCAACTGTGCCCATCGCTCTCCAACAGGAAGGTCTAGACCCTAACTCCATCTTAAGCTCCATGGCGGCCTTCAAGTCTGACCTCCACAGCTGCTAGCCTGGCCAACCATCACTTGGGGGGTTATTTTGAGTGGCTTCTGTTGCATGCGATGGTGGTATAATTAACATGCAAATTGCAACTACATAATTCAGAGACCCTGAGGATAAGCCCTGGCAGTGCGCCTCTGTACTAGGCTTTCTTTTGGGGGCCACCACCAGCTCCCAAATCATGACATGGAGACTTATTATTAGTTTTGAATGCTCTGCCTAGCTTAGGCTCATTTCCTGTTTATCTTTTGCCTCTGGACTTTTTACCTTTCTTTCTGTATGTCCTACCCTGTGTCTGCTGGCTGGCAACTGCCTGGCAGGCCCCAGGTATCCCCTCTCTTTCTTCCTAGTTCTCTCCTTTCTTCTTCTTCCTCTCATTCCCTTTTTTAAAACTTAGATTTCGCCTCCTTTGTATTCTCCCTGCCTGCCAGCCTCACCCATCCCTCTCCTGCCTAGCTATTGGCCATTCAGCTTTTTATTAGACCAATCAGGTTCCTGAGGCAGGCAAGGTGAAGCAAATGCAACCCATCTTTATATAATCAAATGTATGCAGTATAAACAAATGCAACACATCTTTACGTCATTAATAAGGGCAGCTGAAACAAGTATAACACACCTTTTCACAGTTAAAGTAATATTCCACAACATAAATAAATGTAATACGTATTTGCCTTGCTAAAATAATATTCCACAGCACCCTTCTTGCTTGAGCCTGCCATTGTGGTTTCTCCATCAGACATAACTAGCAAGCTCGCCTCCTGAGATGGGAGTCAGACATGGAGAGGTAGGATGTTTGCTAAGGCGTCATATACAAGTGTCTGAGCCATCAAGACTTTCCACATGTTGACTCTCCTAGGAATAATTCATTGTTGGGATTGGATGCTCATGTTCCTCCTTCCTTCAAACTGGCACATTGAAACCTGACTCCAGAGTGACAGCATTTGGAGATGAGACCCATATGGAGATAGTTGAGTTAAATTCACAGTCATGAAGGGGAAGCTCAGTGCCCAGCCACATGCCCAGCAATGTCCCATGATCACCTGAGACTCAAGAGTGAAGGCAAATTAGAGGAGAGTCCCAGCCAGTTTTCACTTCATAAATAAAGTGTTTCACAAATATTATGTTTTGCATTAATCTAATTAAACTAATTGGCCTAGCTGTCTTAATCATCAACTGGACACAGCCTGCAGTCATGTGAGAGGAGACGCCTCAGTTGAGGAATCCCCTGTATCAGGTTTGTCTGTGGGGGTTGTCTTCATTGTTATTGATGGATGAGGACCCAGCCCACTGTAAGTGATGTCATTTCTCAAGCAGGTAGTCCTGGGCTATGTAAGAAAGCCAGCTAAGCCTGGCCTTGAGTGATGGAGGAAAGTCACTGGTTAAAAAATAAAGAAACTGCTTGGCCCTCATAGGTGAAAACATAGGTGGGAGGAGTAAATAGAACAGAATGCTGGAAGGAAGAAGAAGTGAGCTCAGAGGCCATGCTCCCCTCTCCCGGGCAGACGCAATGAAGCAAGCTGCCAGGCCAGACATGCTGAATCTTTCCCTGTAAGCGCACCTTGGGGTGCTACACACATTATTAGAAATGGGCTAGTCCAGGTGTGAGAGTTAGCCGAAAAGAGGCTAGATATAATGGGCCAAGCAGTGTTTAAAAGAATACAGTTTATGTGTTGTTATTTCGGGGCATAAGCTAGCCAGGCGACCAGGAGCTGGGGCGGCAGGAACACAGCCCGCAGCTCCTTACTACACTTGAGTGAGTCAGTTAGTATTGTTCTTCCGTGATTTCTGCCTTGACTTCCCTCAACAGTGGACTGTATGACCTGGGTGTATAAACTGAATTAACCCTTTCCTCCCCAAGATGCTTTTGGACAGAGTGATTTATCCAAGCCTTTTTAAAGTGACATGACAACTATGGAAATCTTGAAAAAAAATTGATAAAATGCAAGAGAATACACCAGTGACTTCAGAATGACATCACCTCACTGCCCAACTATGACCAGTGATGGACACAATGCAGTGAAGAGCTGTGGGCTTTGGGAGGCTTCTATCCATCAGTCTGTTTACTTACCTTTTTTTATAAGTCTTATATGGTGAGAATGTTCATTAATCTTATTGCTCAGAAGACCACCAAAGAGTAGTCATTCCAATGTCACATAGCTGATGTGTGGCAGGGCCTGAGCTCCCACCAGTTCTTGCCACAGCAGAAGTCAATGACCTAATTCCCATGCCTTTGTCTTGCTCCCATCAGAGAGCCAACGTCACTCAGGGACCTTCCTGCCATTCAGACCAATGGCCATCATTCTTAACCCAGCCGACGACTACAAACCACCATAAGCAAAGTAGTTTATGAATAATACAAACATATCTGTCACTGTTTGAACGGTGAGAAGTCTAAGGTGAAAGTGCTGGAAGATTGTGTACACCTAGAACTGCTTCCCAGTTCCATAGCACTCACTTGCTGTATCCTCATGTATTGGAAGGGGCACAGCATCTCTAGGTTCCCTCCCATGCTCACTCTGACCCCTAGAGGCTCATGGCCTACACACCCATGAAAGGCACTTCCTAATACCTTTGTGTTGGGGCCAGCATTTAAACATATGAATTTGGAGGCTTCTGAACACCCAGCCTCATTGTACCCCAGCACCAACTGAGGTTCAAATTTATCATCCACAGAAAACTAAAGGACACATAGCACTAAGGCTTGAATCACAGGAGTGATTAAGAGTCCTGGTGACATCATGATGATATTTTCCTTCTTCCCAGACTTTAGCCACAGGATTCCAGAACTATTAGTGAACATGACGCTGGGGACAGAAGGGCTGAGAGACAGTGCCCCAGGGGCTGAGAAAGGCACTGCCAATTCTCCTCCTTGCACAGACCCAAACTGTCTTCCCATCTGTGCTGTACAGCCTCCCCCAAGCAAGAAAGTGAGCACAGACCCTTTAGAGTCCCATGAAGAAGCAAGAAGGATGGAAAATGAAGCTGAGCTGAGCCCTGGTTCCCCTGTTCCCCATGGTGATGCTCAGGTAATTTAACTTCCCAGGTTCACGTGTGTAAAGAGCATGAACAACCATGCCTGCTAAGAACAGGACCTGAGCCCTATGGTCAGCACACGTGGCACATGGTGGGAGGGTGTCAGTATTGACTTTCTCAAGTATCCACGGTCCGTCCTGTTCCCAGTGCCTCTGGGAAAATGACCAAGTCCCTTGTCTTTCCAGTTATAGAACAACATGAGGCAGCCACTGCCATGGGCGAAAGGACACCACTCCACTCAGTAAATCCTTAGAAAAAGCTGTGTGCTGTGCACACATGTCTGTGTGCATGTGTGTGTGCCTATGTGAACAGATACGTGTGCATGTGTGGAGATGCCTGCACATATGTGTGTGGATGCGTATACATGCATGTGTGCATTGGACAGTATGCCTGTGTGCATCTGTGTATGCGTGGCCATGCACATGGATGTGTGCCCACTGGCATGTATAGCACTGGTAAGAATCTGAAACTGAACCAACCTTTCTTTGTTTCCGCATTTGTTGCAGTCTCCTCTCCTACAGCGCCACCATCTGATATGGCCCTGTCAGCGTTGCGGTTATTGAATGCTCAGAATGGGTCTGACCCAAACAGAGGCTCTGTGTGTAGGTATTGGACACAGCCACTGGGTTACCAAGATCCAAACTGAAAAAGAAAAAAATGGAATATTTATGATCGTATGCTGAAATGAAAACATTTAGCTATAGTCTAGAATTGTATATAGGAATAAAAATAATTTCACCTGTTTCTGTTTGTATTTTTCTGCTTATATATGTGACTCATGTTGAACAACACTGCCCCAAGAATGTGTTTCTTGTGAAACAGAAATTGCATAGAAAACTCTTGAATCTCACTTTAAATTTTCAAGGAGGCAATTCTGATTGGCTCAGCTCTGGACTAAGTATATGTTTTGATTGGCTCATCTTTACGGCTAATTCCTCAAGACCTGAGCTCTACCCAGAGCACCCACATGGTAGAAGGAGAGAATAGATTCCTGCAAGCCATCTAACTTATAAACACACACACACACTAAATACAATAAAAATATTTTTAAAATTAAAAATAAATTAATCCATGGGGCCTCCTTTATTTTGAAGAACCAGCCAGATAACCAGACATTCTGACATTATTGTCTATTCCCCAGCTTGTCCACCAGTCAGTCGTCTGAAAAATGGTGCAATGTTTAAAGTTAAGCAGGCTAGTGGGGGCTGGTTGGTACCTTCTAGAAATACATGCTGCCATGTGCATATTCTTAACAAGAGGCACTGACATGTCTGTGCTAATACTGGGGCTGTTTTGATGAAGAGATGTCTAACTCTTTAATGTGCATGGATATACCCATTGTTTAAGCCCAGGACAGAATGACGGCCACTCCCTGATCCGTCACAACTACTTAGAGGTCCAAAGAATGTGTGCTGCATCCACACCTCAGACACATTGGGATGGGGGTTAGAGCTGTGTGTGTGTGTGTGTGTGTGTGTGTGTGAGAGAGAGAGAGAGAGAGAGAGAGAGAGAGATTATCACCCAATGTTTGCAAGGCCCTGGGAGTGACACCCAGTACAGCAACAAAAACATTAACCAAAATTTAAGAGGTTTTATATTCATTTGACCACGCTTTGACACCCTAAGGGGTTTATAGCCCTAATACATAATTAACCAAAACGTATACTATACAAAGAGATTCAAGTTGGGCTACAAGAATTTAGTAAAAATTGAAGAAACTGTTTTCCCAGGTGGTTAGCAACTTAGAGCCCTACCTTCTCTTACAGAGGACCCAAGTTCTGTTTGCAGCACTCACATAATGAGGCTCACTACTGCCTGTAATTCTGGCTCAAGAGAAATCTGTCACCCCCTTCCAGCCTCTAAGGGAATCTGCAAATGCATGCGCACACATGTATACATACACATAATTAAAAATAAAACTAGAACTTGAAAAGAAATACATACGAATATCCACAGTAAAAACTACCACCCTGTAGTGTAGTATTAATTTTAGTACTCCATTGAAGGTGGCCAGAAAAGTCCCTATTGCCTGTGCCTAGTAAGGAGCAAGCATGTTTCCCTGTGTTCCCTGCGGCAGAATCTGGGCCATGGGCCGTCAATCACACTTTGGTAGCCGGGGTAGAAGCAGAAAAGGCCTTTTACCCTCACGGTGCAAACACTCTCACCTCTCAGCCTTAAAGTCACTCATTTCTGTTCACGCTAATCTTTTTTTCTTTTCCTGGAGTGTTTCTAAGTCTATTGTTAGATGTGCGCGTTCACTGTTGCAGAGTGCCCACGTTTGATGCGGTTATTAAAATGGTGCCGATATAAATTACCATAGCGACAAACACAAATTCACAGCCCGATTTATCCTGTGGGGGCTGAACTCTTCCACAGCTCCTGAAGGCGCAAAGCTCGGAGCAATCAAACAGCTGCCGAGAGACTTGAATATCCATCAACACTGACTGCCATTCAACCCTCGGTAACAGTCAGTGATGGACAGCATGGGCCAGTTCTTCTGAATGACCCTCATCTTAAAAGGGCCGAGTGTGAGCACAGCATCTTCACCTGCGTGGCATGTGTCTCTGTCTATCACAAGCAGGCTACATTCTGATGACCATCTGAGAAAGAAAAGCCCCAGCGCAGACAAGGATACTCTCCTTTATTTATAATTACGTTATGTGTGACTCACAGCCATGGTCTCTGTCCCAAGTCATAAACATGAATCTAAACAGTAAAAAGGGCAGAAACCAAAAGAAGGACATGTCACTTGCACTAGACAGCAAATACACAGCTAAAAATAGACGAGGGAAATATATGAGTATGGGGGGGGCAGTATCCTCCATCCTGTCCTTGCTTGACAGGCACATGGATTTCTTGTAGCTCCCTCATCCAAACACAAGAGTTAAAAATAAGAGTTAACACCTGTGTTCTTCGGCAGCGTCTTATGGTGACAACGGCTTTCAAGGGAAGAGTGTATTTTTGGTTAGGCACACTGAGACATCCCTTCAGCAGAAAATACTTAGGAGGATTTAGATTTGATTCTGACAGGGGAGCATTTGAGAGTTTCTCCTTCCTTGTATGTGACTGTGGACAAGGTTATAAGACAGATTCATCCCCTGAATGTCCTTTTCCCAAGACTTCATTCCACACTGAAGGACCATATGCCCATAAGATTAAGTGCTCATGGATCCCAAAGCACAAAATTTTTTACTGATTTTCTAGGCGTGAATTTAGAGGGAAAAGCTCATCTTCTTCCTATCAATGTTTGGAAGAAAACATCCTATCTGTTTTTGTATGCGTGTGTGACATGTGTGTGTGTATGTGTGTGTGTGTGTGTACAGTACACATGTACATGTGTATACAGGTGTGTGGAGTCCCTAGGTTTGTGTCAGGTGTTTTTCTTGATCACTTTCCACCTTATATCTTGAGGGATGGTCTCTCACTAAACCAAGAGGACACCATTTTGGTTCCTCCGGCAGCTGGCTTGCTCTGGGGACCCACTGTCTCCATTGCACCAGGGTTACAGGTGGACCACAACACCCAAGAGGCTTTTAAGTGGGTTCTAGGGACACAGTCTCCTGTCCTCATACACATACACTAAGTTCTTATCCACTGAGCCATCTTCCCAACCCTGGGAGAAAACAAAATTGACGTGTTGCTTGAAGGAAACATTCTTGCATTGACTCAAAATAATCTTTGGTTCCTGATACGTGTTGGTACACGTTCATACACTAGAGATTTGGAAAATCAAACAAATGAATAAATAAGTAAAATAAATTTTAAGAAAATTGATGTTGGAGAGATGACTCAGTGGTTAAGAACACTGGCTGCTCTTTTGGAAGTCCCACCACATAGAGAGAGGGGGGAAGAGAAAGAGGAAAAGAAAAGGCAACACTGAAAAAAAAAATAAAATTCAAGGTGGAAGAAGGGAATGGACTCTGACAGACGCCACATAGAAAGCCCTACAGATGCCAACCCGAAAGATAAAGTCAGAAATTAGAGTAGTTACAATATCCAAAGCCAACATATTAAAAACCATTTGTTTCTATACATTAAAATGATCTATTGCAAAAAGAAATTAAGGAAGCAATCCCATTTATCCCAAAGAGGAATACATTTAACCAAGCAGGGAGGAAACCAACACACCAAAAAATTTAAACAGTAATGTATTCTAAAATTTGTTTTTTCTCATTTGAAAAAAATGGGGGACACTTTTCATTCGTTTGGAGGGCTCCAATAAAGATTTCATCAAGCACACACGTAGTGACCTTAAAAGGCTGTAGGAAGATACTGAAGGACTACTAATAATGTAGACAGTTTTTTCAAACCAGGTCTTTCCAGCCTGCCTCCACTCTTGCTCTGAAAGGTGAGGGGGGAGCTGGAATTATAACCAAAACAAAATCAAGAGCCTCGGGGAGGAGGCTCTGAAATAAGAGTCAGAGAGATGAGAGGATCTCATCTGCATCCGCTGAGATCAGTGAGCTCCAGTCCCTCACCAGGCATCTTGTAGGTTTTACATACACCACAATGGCACCCCTAGAATAATATTTTGGGGTCCATCACTGGTCCAGGTAAGGAAACAAGGCTTCAGCTTTCTCCATTATAGATCAACTCAACATGAAACACCCCGATAAGCAGAGACCGCATCGGTCAGAGCGTAGTAATTCTCTTTCTTGTGTAGAAGTGCCCGGTCACACTCTTCAAGCACACACGAAAACGCTGATGAAGAAAAGGAAAGGTCGAGAATCTTGTGAAGGAGAATGCTGCTTCTGAGGGAATATTTGTCTGTAGCTTGGAGGCAGGAGAAATGTAAGTTGTTATGGGAAAGAAAAATCGGTCTTCTTGATTTAAAGCTCCATGACTGTAGAGGGCTGGAAATGTATCTCTGTAGATAGAATTATTGCCTAACATTGAGGAAGCCCTGGGTTTGGTCCCTAGAACCCTCCATACACTCCAGGCACAGTGATATAATCCTGATACTAGGAAGTGGAAGCAAGAGCATCAGACTGGGTATGGTGGTACCTGCCTTTAGTCTTAGCAAAGGCAGGCAGAGCTCTGTGAATTTGAGACCAGCTCAGTCTGTATAGGGAATTTCAGGATGACCAGGGCTGTGTAGAGAGACCCTGTCTCTAAAGAACAAAGAGGATCAGGAGTTTAAGGTCAACCTCAGCTACATATTAAGTTTGAGGGCAGCCTGGGCTACATGAGTGTCTGTCTCAAAGAAGGAGGACGAAGAGGAGACAGCCTTGGAACTTCTAAGATAGTAATAGGCTTTTGTTAGATAAGGATAGAGGGGAAATAAGCTGGAAGGTCCAAGGACTATGGGCTGGAAGATTTTAGTGAGCATTCTTTCCTTTCAAAGAGGCACGAGGCAAAATTTCTCGCCTTGCTCTCATTCAGGGCCAATCTGTCACCTGAGGTCTTATGTCATAATCCAATAGGGTGGCTCACCTTGATTTCAGCATGAAGAAAAAAAGGCTCTTCCACGCTGGCTCCCAAGAGGAGAAAATGGGTTTGAACTTGTGACACGCAAGAGAGTAGTCATCTTGCTGAGTGATGAAGAGTGGTAAAGGTTAGCGTGGGCCATCGGAACCCGTGCTTGCATCAACTCTGCAGGGATTTTATGGTTCCCTTCCAAACCTAGAGCATGGATATCCCCACCATGTAGGAATCAATATTGTGTTTAAATAGCAGCAGCTGTTGAGAGTGAATGTCGGGAGACTGCAAATGCAGAAAGGGGAGCCCCTGCCTGGGAAAACATTATCCCCCTCTTTCCCTGTTGGAGGGAGGAAAAGGTATCTTCAGTCTAGCAAGAGTTTGCAACTCTGCGTGGAAACTGGGTAGAAACTGTACATATGTCCAGGTCTGTTATGGTTGATATACAACAGTCAAAACTGATCAACTAGGGGCAGACATTCACAGCAGTGTGGTCCATGCCAGAAAGAGAGAATTCTGAGCTTTCTCTGGGCGACATTTGAGACGTTTTATTGTACCAGGGTTCTTGGAGGTTCCTCCTCAGAGGCCCATTCTCTAGTTTTCCTGTCGAAATTTGGAGCCAGTCACTTGGCGTTCCCCCCATCACCTTTCTCATTGTGCAAGAGAGTCACACACGCTTTCTGTCGCGTGGGCCGAAGAAGCTCAATGTGGACAGCATGTACATTTATCATCTGGTCAAAGAAAATAGATGCCCTGTTCTCAAAGCTCATTAGATGCTTCAAGGTCCAAAGGAGGAAAAATCAGGGAAGAGAATTACCAACACACTGTAAAACTGGCCTTAAACCTTTGAACAGCAAATATGAACAAAGCAAAGAAGCCATTTTTCTCCTGACACAATTTTTTTTCCTGCCCCGTCTTCTCTTTTCTAATAAGAAGTATTGGGTTTTTTGTATTGTTTTGTAATTTTATGAGAGCCCACTTCAGATTTTTAAAGAGACATTGAACTTTCAAAGTGTTGGATTCTTTAAAGGCTGTGGAACTTTTAAGTTGGGTGGTATTTTATAACAGGATATCAGATTGGTACTCTGGGGAACAACAAAGGCTGTGTTATGATTTAACAGTGATGTGTTGGACTGAAGAGGTGGCTCCGTGGTTAAGAACACACTCTGCTCTTGCAGAGGACCTGAGTTCAATTCTCAACATCCACATTGGGTGGCTCACAACTTCTTGTAACCCCAGCTCTAGGAGGATCCGACTCCTTACTTCCATGGGCAAACAGTACTCATGTATGCGTGCGCGCGCGCACACACACACACACAGTAGAAATTAAAATAAATTCCATACAACTATTGACCAAAAGAATAAAAGCAGGACAAGCCACATATCTTTTATCTCTCCCATGGGTTTGGGGCTCAGCAATTAACAAAAAGCGAAATGTTTGGACCTAGGGTGTCCTCACCTGCTTAGACATCAAATCTCAAAAAAATGGCTCAGAAGCAAAGGGTCTGTGCACTGGCTGGGTGTTAGAAGTACATGAGCAGTTACTGCCTGACCTTCAGCCTCTGGCCTCATTGGTCTGTTTGGACCAGGACATCCACTGTGGGTCAAGCTCTCTGTGCGGCTCTGCTTCATCCAAGCTGAATGCACCACTCACACACAGTGGAATCACGTTCATTTAAATGCCACTGGGTGAATGGCAACTTCCCACAGCGACTTCGGCTCCACAGTCTTAAGAGGAGTCTATGCCCAGATGTGTGTGAACAGCTGGCATTGTTGCTACATTAATCCTTCCTTTGGCCTCCCGAGTTGTCCACATACGTGCTCTGGTGAGAACTCTACTGGAGACCTTCTGCAGATGCCCCAGCTTTTCCCCAAACTCTCCTCTGATATGTGAGTTCTGATCAGTTCATTGCCTGAAACTCTGCTCCTTCACCATAAGATGGTCAGTGTGATGGCTAATCTTGGTTATCAACTTTATTGTTTCTGTGATAAAATAAGAGATGTGTCTGCTTCTGTGTGAGTATATAAGGATGTTTTCTGGGAGGATTAATATAGGAGGAAAGACCTTCCCTCAGAGGTGGCAACAGACCAGGAAAAGGGGCTCTGAGACAAAGACAACCCTCCTCTGGCCAGCCCATCTCTGTTCCTTGCTCGTGAGTGCATCCACTCTGTTGCTGCTGCAGCTGCTGCTGCTGCTGGCGCTGCTGCATCCTTGGCCAACACTGGAACCCAGTTTCTGTGGCTTTCTTATGTAGACTGAAGACCAGCAGCTCACCAGGAAATCTTTCAGACCTTCAGGCCCAGGCTTGAACTGCTGGGGCATCCAGGTTGGGTTTTCAGTCTCTCTAGTGTGCAGGTGGCTATTGTTGGACTAGTAACCTGTATCATGAAAGCCAATATAATTGTGTGGGGGTGAGGGAGGGAGAGCGAGATTACAAAAATATCTGTTCTGAAGAGTCATGAGTTATGTAACATTTCCCCCAGGTATACAACACACACACACACACACACACACACACACACACATCTACTTACCCTGGATAAGGAAGCCATGACAAACCAAAGCAGCAGTTGCACACATATCCAGTTGGTGAACTGAATTTTTACTGGGATCACTTCCAGGAGCAGAAATAACATGAACACAGCCAGGCTAGCGAGTCTCCTCTCCCAGGGGCATTGACCACTAGTAACACTGGGGCAGGGTCCTCTGGACTCTTTTAGGTTTCAGCTTTCCAAAACTGTGAACTTTGCTTTCCTCCTGAGGCTTGGGAGTCTCCCTGCTCCTTCTTGAAGTGTGTGTTTCACTCCAGGGGAAACTGCTCCTTAGCATGGAGCCAAGTTCTGTGCAGAACATCACACTCGCTTCTCCTGGGCGTCAACCTCAGAGCACACTCACTGACATCACACTCACTGACGTCACACTTGCTTCTCCTGGGTGTCGATCTCCAAGCACACTTGCTGAACTACGACAGAAGCATTAGCGTCTGTAGGTCCTGTTCAAAGCTTCCTCTATTTCCAAAGCGGCTCCGTCCCAACACACTGTTGACTTTGTTCCGCAGGAGTGTTTATTAGTTCCTTTGCCCTGACTTTAAGCTGCCGTAGTCATTGTTCTTAGTGAAATATTGTATATCTCGGCTATTATTCTTCGCTGACTACAGAGTAACGGGGGCGCCATCTATCCTCTGCGTGTCAGCAGGAAGCCCTGCCCATCCATCCTTCATTACTTCCCCTCACTGGAGACCCTGGTCACCCCGCCGGAGCAATCGATTCTCTCCTCATCACTTCATTGTGGGCTCCTCGCCCATTTCTGCACCTCTCAGGCATCCATTCTCACAGTCTCTGGTGGGCTTCCGAGAATGAAACACCTTGAAGAAAACAAAACATAAAGAATAAGAAAAATCTATGCTGGGCTTTTCAGTCTTCACAATTCCCACACTTTGCCAAGAGTAAAATTATATAGATCACAACTCTAGTAGTAGCCCAGTGGGCCCCAGATTGGTGTGCCTGCCATGTATATGTGTATGTGAATAGTGTGAGTGTCTGTCTGCATGTGTGTTTGTGGACAAGTTTGTGGGTGTCTGTGTGTATATATGTGTATGGTATGTGTACATATCTGGGTTAAGTTTGTGTGTATGTGGATATACATGTGCATATATATGTATGTGTTTTCTTGTGTGTGTGTGCATATGTATCTATATTCTGCATGTATATGTGTGTACATGTGTATGTGAGTGTGTGTGTGCATGTGGGTCTTTGTGTGTGCATGTATGTCTGCATGAGTTAATGCATGTGTATTTGTATGTCTGTTTCCTCGTGTGGGTGTATGGGTGTGTGTGTGCATGTGTATGCATGCATATGTGAATGCATGTATATGGACGTGTGGGTTTTTATAGATGTTTTACTACTCTGAAAAATCTGTGCTCTCACGAGAGTGTTCTCTGCATCACTGCAGGGCTGCATCATGGGTAATGAGGCTCTCACCATTACTGTTGGCTGAAAACCTGGAACCTACTGAGTCTAAAGCAGCCAAATTAAAGACCTGCTGGGTTTCCCTCTCTGCCATCAATCCATACGCTTTCACAGAAGCGTGGGGTGTTCCTGGGGTGAGATGAGTGTTCACGAAAAGTCCGCATCCCTCCCCAGGAGCACAAGTTCATGTTTCCTTATAAGACGCCAAGGAGAAAACAGACACTGGCCTTATAGATGATAAAAGATTGCCAATATCTTGAGCTAACCAGAAAGAATACTGCCATGTGCCTGCGTGAGCACACTGACTAAGCAGAACCAGGGGGTTGGCTGTGGGGCTGGCCCTGCTGAATTCAGTGCCCTAGAAATCTGTCATCCTAGAGGCC
The DNA here is from genome assembly GCF_037038515.1 of Microtus pennsylvanicus. Taxonomy (NCBI): domain Eukaryota; kingdom Metazoa; phylum Chordata; class Mammalia; order Rodentia; family Cricetidae; genus Microtus; species Microtus pennsylvanicus. The sequence continues at coordinate 111,493,157 of NC_134579.1, forward strand.
TCGGTGGTTGTGTCTCTAGCAGCAGGGAGGCTGGGACAAAACTGTAGACCTAGGTTCACCACGCTGCTGAGAAAACAGAAATCACACCCAAGACCCCTGACTCCAAAGCTGTGGACTAATCTCTGCATTAAGCACTGGCCTCCTACAGGCCCTTCCTGAGTTGCAATGACAGTGGTTAAGTAGAACTTCATTCATTATCTCTCTTTCCCTCTTCTCCCTGTCTCTGCCCCCCTGTGTCCCTGTCTTTTTCTAACTTTCCTCTGCTCTGTCTCTCCTTTCTCTCTGACTCTCCTTTTTCTTCTCTCTCCTCCCTGCCTCCCTATTTCTGCCATCAAAACAGACAATATTTTAAGCTGTGACAAGATATTAAAATGCCAGAGTGTGCGTTGGATGGTGCTGAGCTGAGCATCACATGTGCAGGCGGGACCCTGCAGAGACATTGAGAGGAAAGGGAGAGGCAGATCTGACTGGGCTAGAAGACTTTTCTGTGGGTGGCATGTCCCTCTCTTTCTTGTTCCCCACTACGGGGACCCTCAGTGACCCTCATGAGGATGCTGCAGGCTGATGGATGGGGCATGGCGATCGTGAACTTCCGGAAAGAGAAATGGGGATTCTCTGAGGTCAGCACAGACTCTCATGCAGAATATGATGCTTTAGGATGAAGGATTTTTCCAAGGAGATTCTGATGGACAAAAATGAATAAGGCTGCTCCAAGGTCAGTCTCTCAGGAGGATGCCCCTTCTTGGCTGGATGAGTATTTCTCCTTTCCCCCAGAACATCAGCCTCATTGTTGTTGCTAGGGGCTTCCATCACCTCATAGCTCATCAGCCAGTACTTCTCTGCATCCACTGGGGGCTGTGTGTGTGTGCACATGTGTGTGTGTTTGTGTGCATGCGTGAGAGTGGATACACTTTGAAGGCAGAGGTAGACCTGGCTGTCATGCCTCAAGTCATCATCTGCATTGTTTTTAAGACATTCTCCTCCCTCGTTGCCCTGAAAACTCACCTAGTAGGCTAGGTTAGCACTTGTGACTATTGGGGACACACCTGCCTCCACCGTGCCAGTGCTAGGATTATAAGCAGGCACCACCCCACCTTTCTTGTAATGTATGTTCTTAGGGTTGAACTCAGCTTCTTGTACTTGTGAAATGTCAATCAGTTTACCCAGCCATCTCTCCAGCCACCACTGGAGTCTTGATGGAGATGGGAACCAAGGATACCACAGAGCTGTCAGGTAGATTCTAGAAGAGCAAGCTCAGTTTGATTCTGAGATTAGGGAATGGCCATGAACATTTCATGTTCCAATGTGTTGGTACCTTTATTGGTCACTGGGTTATTCCTTTAAGGCAGGGTTCCTCCCAGAAGAGAAGCATTTGCTGCTGTTGTACAGGACCAAAGTTTGATTCCCAGCACCCCTGTTGGGCAGCTCACAACCACCAGAACCTCTGGCTCTAGAGAGTGTGATGTCCTCTTCTAGCCTCCTCAGGTACTGCACTCATGTGGCACAAAGATGAAGACACACATGCCCATGAAATAAAAAAAATTAAATAGAAATATTTTCCAAAGAAGAGGAAACTTTTTGTCTATCTGCTTGCTTTGTAAATTGTAGTAGATTCAGGGTCCCTCGCCCATAATTTTCTTCTATCTATAAACTATTTGGAACAAAGATTTTTTTTCTCTCTCTCTCTTTCTCTCTCTCTATCCCTCTCATATTAATAACACTGCAGAGAGTTCTTGTTCTTGCAGCATGGGACACTGTGAGCAGACAACAAATCAATATCTATATTCCAAAATGAAGAAATTGTTTATTGAACTGCTTCAACACTCTATTTTTGTAAGAGAACAAAATAGAACCAAGCCAACTATTTATCTGCCTATTTATGTGGATCCTGTGTCTTCCCGCCAGGTCTTGAGTTTCTACAGCTTTCAACCCGAGTCACAATGTGACCCCAGATTACCTTCCAATCTCATCTTCTACCCTCCATTTTCAATGTTCACTTGACTCTCCCTCCTAATTCAATTGTTTCCCCATTCTTAAAGTTCCACTGTATAATAATAAGCCCTATCTTTCTCTTCGGACTGTAACATGAAGGGGCCAGCTTGTTGGGGTTTCTGTCCTGCCCAGTTCCTGCAGCCAGCAGCCCCAAAGAAATCACACAGAGAGTCTGCATTACTTATAAACTGATTGGCCCATTCGCTCGGGCTTCTTATTAGCTCTGGTAGCTTATATCAACTCATTATTCTTACCTATGTTAGCCACTTAGCTCCATACCTTTCTCAGAGGGGCAGCTCACATCTTGCTTGCTTCGGAGTCTGGGCAGGAGTGTGTAGGGAGCTTCCTGCTTCCCAGAATACTCCTGTTCTCATCGCCCCGCCTCTACTTCCTGTCTGGTTGACCCACCTATACTTCATGCCTGGCCAATCAGTGTTTATTTAAAACATGATTGACAGAATACAGACAATTCTCCCATACCATCGGACTCTCCTGAATCCCTAGAAGCCCCATTTCCAGACCTGACCCATCGGGATGCCAACGCTGCCCATCATAATCACGCCACAGGTGCCAGAGGCCAGCCTGTGTTGTGGACAGTCATCCTTCAGGCATAACATGGCTGCCACAAGATTGGGCCCATTAACATTCACCCATAGACGGGGAGGAGGGCTCACCAGCAGATCATACAGCCTTTTCCCCATTCTCTTAGTTAATGGAAGGGCAAATTTTTTCCTGTTAGTGGCTTAACTGTGTTATGTCCCCCTACAGACTCAGGTGTTGTAACATTTAGTTCCCAGCAGGTGGCAATGTTTTAAGAGGTTATTAAACCTTAAGGAGGTGGAGCCTCCGAGGAGTGGGGTGTGTTTTCGGTCCTGAAGATCTGGTAGCTCTTCCGGAACCCTTCTTCCAACCACAGTTTTCAGGGTCTCCCCTGTTGCTCCTCACAACCTTCCATCAGCCCCCAAGTCACTCTCTTTATCTCTTTATTTCTGCCTCCTTTCCTCTTTGTCATTGCTGCTCTCAATCTTATCAGTTCCTTGCTTCCTCATTCTCTGTCCCCTTCCGTAGCTCAGTGGCTGCTGCCAAGACAACTTGGGGTACTCAGATCAGAGGATGGGATTTCTCAGGAGCTGGAATGTGAGCTGAGGCAACCAGGAGCCAGCTCAAGGTGCTGTGCTTATCCTAGCAACAGAAAAACAATCAACATAGCCGTCAGCCACCAGCAGCTCTTCATCTGTCAAACAGTGGGTGCCAGCAACTCAACTTAAATGAGGGAATCGAGTGTTTGAGCATCAGAAGTTAGGATACAGAATCCGTGCACTACCTCAAACCAGAATCTATACCGGCAGGTTTTATGTCAACTTAACACAAGCTAGAATCATCAGAGAGGAAGAAGCCTCAATTGAAAAAGTGCCCCCATATCTAACTGTAAGGCATTTTCTTACTTAGTGATAAATAGGGGAGGGTCCAGTCCATTGAAGGTGGAGGCCCTGGGGTTCAATAAGAAACCAAGAGCAAGACATAAGGAGCAAAGCAGTAAGCAGCACCTCTCTATGGCCTCGGCATCAACTCTTGCCTCCAGCTTCCTATTTGTTTGAGTTCTTGCCCTGACTTCCTTTGGTGATGGGCAGCAATGCGGAAGTGTAATCCAAAAAACCCTTTTCTCCACAATTTGTTTTTGGTAATGGTATTTTGTTGCAACAATAGAAACCTTACCTAAGGTAAATCGGTGCGAGGAGTGGGGTATTGCTGTGACAGACTTGACCACGTTTGGGGAGAATTGTGGAAGAACTCTGGGCTAGAAAAGCCGCTGAGAATTGAAAGCTCAGGGGAATGTTCTTGAGGAACATGAAAGAGAAGAATGTGGAGAGCAGTGCCAAGATGGAGGTCTGGGTTGTGAAATTCAGAGGGAAAGTTAAAGACTCCGTCAGTGTCGTTTGCTGTTGCGAATTAAGATTCTGTCATTCTGGTCTCCTGGGGCTGTAGCGTCAGCCATGATTAACAAGAGACCAGCGCCATCTACATGAAGCCTTAGTGTTGCTAGAAGAATTGATGCTGGACAGCTGAAGCTATGGAGTTAGCAGTGATTAAGAAGAGGCCAACATCGCTAAGGTGAAATCCTCTAGGAAGTGTTTCCTGGCAGTACAGAGAAGCTATGTTACTGGGGGCAGCCAAGGTTGTACCTGGTGCTGGCAGCTGGTTCTGGTGATGTGTGTGAGTCACCTGGATGATACTGGTTTTGAAGACATGGTGAGAAACCGAGGCTTGGTGCTCTGAGATGCCAAGAGAGGCCATTGATGGAAGTGCAGCTTCAGTGGCAGTTGAAGGGATCATGCCGAGAAGTTGAGGATGGACACCGTGAAGAGACCCTATGAGAGGCTATCCTTTCAGATAAGTCTAGCTGTGTCAAGCTGACATAAAACCAGCCAGCATAGGCAGGGAAGCCAGAAGAGGGTTTCAGAACCCACGGAGCTGTAGTTACAGGCAGCTGTGAACCATCTGGCAAGAGTGTGTGCTCTCAACCAATGAGACATTTCTTTAGACCAGTATTGTTCATATTGAACCAATAACAGCCATTTATTCTCACCACGCACAGCCCTGCCCCTTAGAACTGGCCACCAAGGTAGTCCCTCGAACTAGAGGACGTGCGCCCTCTGCGTCTTTGCTTACATACAGAAAAACAAACATCAGAAGAAATGCTTACAGGGGGAAAGTTCTTTAAACCTGATAGGTAACACTAACAGCAATTCCACAGATTTCGACAATGCTTTCCCAATTCCTGACACTGCCCAATGTCCTGGAGATGGGGTCCCCTCTTCTGTCTAAGGGGGACAATGAGGCCAAGACTGAAGCTAGATGTTTTCTTGTCACACATCTAGGACTTGGGACCTAATTACCTTCAACTAAAGGAGTCCTGATGGGTACCATCGTCTTCCACGCTGCCTCTGTCTCCATGAACATCACATTTTCTTCCTGCTCACAAGCTCTGCTGTACCTGCCTTTTTTGAATGGACTGCCTATCAAAAAAAAGACAAATCTTCATCCATTCTTCAGGTCAAATATTTACTTTGCCACAGGTCCCCATGGAGAGGCCAGCAGATCCCCCTCCTGGAATTCCAAGTCCTCGGCAGATACCAAAGAATCATTTAAGGGGTGGGACTTGTCATTCATGACTGCAGCCTCCACAAGCTCTGACAACCCATATTTGCTCATTGTGAAGCTGCCATGCAACTTTCTCGGGGCGGGGAGCACTTTGCTTCCTTTCAGGCCTTACAATGCCTGTAAAACGCACTCCGCATCCCCCCCCCAACTCTGCTCCTTGCTTTTTCCTTTGTGACTCTGAACTATGAATTTATCAAGGGGTGGGCAGAGTTCTCCTGTCTGCTGCCAGACCTGTGGGAAGGTGAGAAGCAGGATCCTCAGTGCCTTGGCAGTAGGAGCAAGAGAGAAAGCCATGCCAGAGCTCCATCTGCTCTGACTTCACCACACTGCCATTTTTAAGAGCCTTGATGTGACCTTCCCAGGTCTATGAGGGCAGCCATAGCTGAGAGTAAATGGAAGGGCACTAGTGCATTTGAAAACACTTCCCATCAGTGCCAGCCTGTGTCTTTGCATGTATCATTAACAGGTAAGCAACTGTGTCTTTGCATGTATCATTAACAGGTAAGCAACTGTGTCTTTGCATGTATCATTAACAGGTAAGCAACTGTGTCTTTGCATGTATCATTAACAGGTAAGCAAGCCGCTAGAAAGAGAAAGAAAAGGAGTTCTAGAGACTGCCTGTCGCTCACAGGAAGCAGCTGATATGGTCCCGAGTAAAGTCACTTGAGTCAGACTAGCAGGAAGGAAGGATCTAAATATTGCTCTCAGGGGACCCTTGTTGATAGTGCTAAATTGTCTTCTGTGGGAGAAACAAAGGAGCCTACAGGCTAGGTATCCTAGGAAAAATCCTGGAACAGAAAGAGGAAATTTGACAAAAAAAAAAAAAAAAAGGAACAGGGCCTGGAGAGATGGTTAGGAGGTTAAGCGTAAGCGCACTGGCTGCTCTTGAACCTGGGTCCAATTCCCAGTACAAACATGGCACTTCACAACCTTCTATAACTCCAGGTCCAGGGCATTCAGTGACCTCTCATGGTGAGGATGTGTGAATGCACGTAAAACACTCGTACTAAATAAATGGTGTGTGTGTGTGTGTGTGTGTGTGTGTGTGTGTGTGTGTGTGTGTGTGTGTAAAACACAAAAGGACACGAATAAAAAATGAAGTGTGACCACAGCAGTGTATAAGTACTGGTTCACACTAACAATAGTAATTCATACAATAATGATGCAGTAATCCCCCTTCTCAGTGAAAGATATCCCCCAACACCCACCCCCAGTGGAGAGTGCTGGACCCACATGCACTGTGTCTTTTCCCGAGTACGTGCACCCCTGAGCAAGTTTAACTTCTAAATCTCCACAGTATAAGATTAAGAATAGTAACCAGTGCTCACAATGCTAAACCCATTTTCTCCTGACTGAGCTGATGATTTTTTTATCTTTTATATATTCACTTAAAGGAAGCACTGTACAGATGGCATGTATGAGTCACTTTCAAATTTGGGGGATTCTTATCCAGAAATATGACAAATAAAATTATATTAATCTGATCCCCAAAATGATTGCCAGATGATTAATGGGAGAGTAACATATACAGCCTGGTCACACCGAACCCAGATTCTAAGTGGGATGAAGAAACATATAAGATGGAATTTCATAGCACAACCAAGAATGGTGCATTATTTAAAACTTATGAAGTATTTTTTTTCTGGAATGTTCTATTTAATACTTTTAGACTCTAGATAAGTGCAAAGGAAACTGAGGAGAAGGGCTGACTGCCACAAGAGAAAAATCATGTGGATTGCATTAACAGGAACTTACTGTAGAGTTAAAAGACACCTGTCCCTGGGGTTATAAATTTCCCAAGTGACACTGGCGGAGTTCCAACTCCTCCCCATCTCTGGGTCTGTGACATGAGTGGATCACTTTGACCACCTTAGGGTAATATGACATACACCGTACAGCAAGGTGTTCTTAGATGGTTTCTATTATCCTCCCGCCCCGCCCCGCCCCCCACCCAGAGAAGGTTTGCAAAGTTTTCTTTCTGAAAATGATCATTGTATTAGGCTTGGTTTTTTCCCTTGTGTCTAAGTATCTGACAAGAAACAAACAAAAGAAGGAGGGATTTGTGGTGGCTTATGATCCAAGGTGCAGCATGGTGGGAGGCACGCAGCAGGAGCTTGAGGCAGCTGGTCACATTGTAGCCGCAGTCAGGAGACAGATGAGGGGGGGTGCTCGGCTGGTCATATTGTAGCCGCAGTCAGGAGACAGATGAGGGGGGGGGTGCTCGGCTGGTCATATTGTAGCCGCAGTCAGGAGACAGATGAGGGGGGGGTGCTCGGCTGGTCATATTGTAGCCGCAGTCAGGAGACAGATGAGGGGGGGTGCTCGGCTGGTCACATTGTAGCCGCAGTCAGGAGACAGATGAGGGGGGGGGGGGGTGCTCGGCTGGTCATATTGTAGCCGCAGTCAGGAGACAGATGAGGGGGGGTGCTCGGCTGGTCACATTGTAGCCGCAGTCAGGAGACAGATGAGGGGGGGTGCTCGGCTGGTCACATTGTAGCCGCAGTCAGGAGACAGATGAGGGGGGGTGCTCGGCTGGTCATATTGTAGCCGCAGTCAGGAGACAGATGAGGGGGGGTGCTCGGCTGGTCATATTGTAGCCGCAGTCAGGAGAGATGAGGGGGGGGTGCACTGCTCACTTTCTCCATTTAATTTAGTCCAGAACCCCAGCCTAGGGAATGGTGATGCCCACATTCAGGGTGGGTTTTTCCTTCTAAACTAATCTAATCTAGAATCCCTTCACAGACACCCTAAGAGATACGTGTCCTGGGTGATTCCATATTCTATGTAGCTGACAAAGATGATGAACCATCACAGCCATTCAGCAAATATTTCCATTTTAAAAACAATACGCCTGCCATTAGTGCCTAACTCTGCCCTTGTACTGTGGAAGCATCCATCAAGGTTATGTGGCCGAGTTCAATTTTGATTTTCTTTACAAAACAACAGGGGATCCATATTTGGTCTGTAGATCATAATTTTCTGGTCCTCTACTCCAGACCACTGACTTTCAGTGCCAGCTTTTAAAAACTGGTAATTTTGGGCCTGGCAAGATGGCTCAATAGTTAAGAGCACTGGTTGCTCTTGCAGAGGACCTGGGTTCAGTGCCCAAGACCCACATCTCACACCCTCTCTGGCCTCCTTTTGGGCACTGTGCACATATAGTACATAGAAACAAATGCAGGCAAAACACCATACACATAAAATACAAACAAATCTTTTAATGTTGGCAATATTCTCTCTAAATATGACTTAATTTCCCAGGAAAGAATCCTGAACATACAATTTCTAAAATTCTCCAACAGAAGTCTAGTGTATGTGCATTCATAGCTGAGCATCACATGTCCACTAGAAGGGTTCAAGGGGATTTTGGGGGGTGGTTGTGGTGTAAGAAAAGTAACTGAAGGTTAGATGAGGAGATTTTCCTTGTGGGTGAAATGAAAATAGAGCGGGATGCTGAGCATCCTAAAAATAGAACTCCGTCTTTTCACATGTCCTCCCTCCATTACTCAAGGCAAAAAGCAGCCAGTTCTAAAAACTTAAAAGGGACTCTATTCTAGGATCAGTTGCACAAGTCTCCGTGGGGGACAAACACCTGTAGTATATGTCACTGCCTTTGAATGTGAATTGGACTTTTCACAAGTGTTAAGATCTGAACATCTGTAGATAACAGTATCCGCTGTACTTTCTAAGTTATACCTTTTTTATTTTTGCAATGCTCCTGTTGGGCACTTTTAGTGGCCTTCCCATGTTTAGCCACCTTTTCTCGATTTTCATAAAGATAATTTTATGTTTATTTTAGGTTTTTAAGATCCTTGTATCAGCCCCCCTGCAACTAATAATCTCTATAGCCCAAGTCTCTTTTTTTTAAAAAAAAATATTGTATTTTATATGTATGACTACATGCTCGCAGTACCCATGGAAGCCAGAAGAGGGCATCTGATTCCCTGAAACTGGAGCTGCAATGATTGTGAACTACCACATGGGTGCTAAGAATAAGACCTGGGTCCTCTAGAAGAATAGCCAGTCCTCTTAACTGCTGGAGGTTCCATTGCATGGGCTGGGGTCTTGAGGTTTTGGAAAGAGGAAAGTGAGCCGAGCACCAGCTGCCTAAAGCCCCTGCCACCAGGGTTTCTGCACCATGACGGACTGAATGCTCTAACTGTGAGCCCAAGAGCAACCCTTTCTCCTTAAGTTGTTTTTGTTACTGTGTTTTATAACAGCAACAGGAGAGCAAAAGAAAAGATGCCCCTGACCTGACTGTCATCCTGTTCAGTAAGCGAATGGGGAGTGGTGGGGGTTAGATGTCAAGACTCTTGGCAGCCTTCACCATAAACAAAAGAAAGTCATTATCTGGAAAGTTCTGACAAAAATCAATACGATGAGATAGATCTTCATGTGACTATTATGGGTTATCATGATGTGGTGGAAATCTATTATGATGCAGCTATGATTTAACATGGTGAAATCTCAATGCATTATGATGTAATGAGATTGATTCATCATGATACAAGAGAAATTTGTTATGATGTAATTATGACTTATAATGTACTAGAAACTTATTGTCATGTACAGATCATAAAAGACAATATGACATAATCCTATAATACAGCAGATTTTTTTCTGTAATATAATAGGTCATGGGAGATCTGATGGTTCTTCCTGATGAAATGGAAATGTACGATAATGCAATGCTTCACAACAGGTTTCAGGATTTATTGTGATGCTATGACTGCTTCCTTATCACATAAAAGGGAGACAACTTCATCCTTGATCAACAAACTATTTTCTCCTGGCTCCTGAGAGGTAAATTGATGTGTCCTCGACCTGCAGAGAGAGCTCAGGCTTCCTGCCATCTCCAGCAAAACATGCGGGATCCACACACACTCACAGGCTGGTGGCTTCTTCCAGCTCAGACACTGAACACAGAGACCTCTTCAAACCTGCCACCATTCCGGAAAATGTTGGGTAGCAGAACACTTGTGGGATTTCTGTAACAGAGAATGCTACCTGAGGGGTGATGGCACAGTAATGTCACCAAAATCCTCAACCTCCTGTGACAAAAGTGTAAAGTTTGTGTGCCTCGTGAGAAATATTTAGCATCCAACTTCCGTTCCAACCTGGAGGCAGAACATGGAAAGCTGTGTTAGATTTTTCCTGAGGCATTTAGCAGGCGCACAAGGTGTCTGTCTTCCTATTGGCCCAGCTTCCCACTGCATCCACAGACAAGCAACCTTCTGAGATGGCTTAGCAGAATTACCACTACTCTCAGACAGCATTTAATCCAGACAAAGCCTTAATGATTTTAACTCTCCCCCCAATACTAAGCACAAGCCCAAATCCCATGATTTGCCTTTGCTAACACTTTCATGTTGAGAGAAATTCATGAAGCCCCGTGACCTACATTCTCTCTAGTTGCTGTAAGTCAATAAACTCCAATCTGTTCAATAACAAAGATCAAAGACTGGCCTCACTCTCCTGATCTCCAGGCTTTGTTCCTAGTGCGTAAATAAATCGGAAGCTCATTGTTGGTTTTTATTTAGTTAGCCAGGCTGCAAATAGTAAGTCATGTACATCTTCTCATTGTTGAGCTGGACTCCAAGGAATCCTGGGGAAAGACCCTGGAGAGCAGGGTCCCTCATTATTATCATGAGCACTCACAGAACAAGAGCAGTAAGTGCTCACAGCAACTACATCCCACCATGGAGTAAACAGAACAGAGAGGCAGCCCAGAGATTGGTTTATGTGGCTTTTCAATACCAAGAAATATAGGGACATATGAAGAGTGCTTGGTGTTCTTACAGAGGACCAGAGTTCCCAGAACCCACATCAGGTGGGGCACAATCACCTGTAACTTCAGCTCCAGGGAATCTGGCGCCCTCTTATGGTTTCTGCAGGTACCCACACTCCCATGCACATACACTCATAAGTAAAAAAAAACAAATAATAAAATAAATATAAGTTACTGATAGGGATGAATAAAGAACTAGTAAGCTAGAATGGGAATGGAAAGCAGTTGATGTCACAGTGTGAAGACTTTAAGAACAAAGAGTGGGCACCTGCCCCAATTTCTTCTCAGTGATCAAATGATAGGAATCGCTTAGCCACACTGATCTGTAATCACCCACAAAGGACCACTGTGCCCAGTCTTCTTAAGGAAATGGGCTCCTCTGAAAATAAATATCAGAATGGAAGAAAAGCCTGCCTCAGTCTCCATCAACAAGTCCAGACACCACTATGTAGCCAGCCTCCTGGATCATCCTATAGAGAACATTCCAGGTGGCCTAACAGCCACGCGATTTCTTTCAGTTGAGATGGAAATCTGTCATTCAGAGGAATAAATGAGAACATGCCCTGAAACCAAACTGGAATTTTTAGGACAAACTGAGGCAACACCCACTAAGGAAATCCTACATTTAGTCTTGGTCCAGCTCACAATGCACAATGCACAATGGCTAAGACATTGCATTCTGGTCCTGTAGCCTCAAGGTTCAAGGTACCAGCATTTATTAGGGTGAAGGGGTGGACTATATAGCTTATTTCTAATAAAATGAAGAATTCTGATCCCCAAACCGGGTCTCTGGGTATCGATTTCCACTCCGAATTTAGCTTTAGGCTCGAAGCCCTTATTTGTAAGCAAAACTGAGACCAAGTAGATTTCAGAATAATTATAATTTTTTGAAATTACTTAAATCTCCAGGGATGTCACTTGATCAGCAGTTGCATTACAGAAAGCTCCAGGCTGGGGGTTTTTGCAAGGAAAGTCCTTCTTCATGGGAGAGCTCGGCGGTGAATTCTCCAGTGAAAGCTAAATCTTTCTTTCAGGTGATAAGGAAGAGTTGACCACCAGGAGCAAACACCTGAGCAAATGCATGCACACACAGGAACATATATGTATACCTACACACATGTCCTGCATTTTGCATGCACACACAAGAACATGTATGTATACCTACACACATGTCTTGCATTTTGCATGCACACATAGGGATATGCATGTACACATACACACATACTGTGCATCTTAGCATGCACACATGTGTTGTGCATTTTGGACTTGGACAAGGATAAGTCTTAATGCTGACATGACTTTCTCTTTCTTTTGGGAGTGGAGATGACAGGAGGCAAGTAGTCACACGTGGAGTTCATGCTTAACAAGACCAGACCAGCCAAGCCACTTCCCTCAGTGGCTGCCCCACAATCCATACCCCACTGGCCATATCTTGTACTCTCTTTGGAAACCCTGACTGCTGTCGACTTATCATTTTCTTTTTGAAAACAGGGTCTCCCTTGCAGCCTAAGCTGATCGGGAACTAACAATTCTCCTGCCTCAGCCTCCTAAGTGCTGGGTGACAGGAGTACCCCACCGTGACTGACCTTCAATTCCGTTTGCTTATTGTTGTCTCATGTATCTGGGAGTGCTGTGTGCATTCTTAGGCGTGTGCATGTTTGTATGTATGTGGTGTACATATGGACCACAGTTTTTCACGTCTGTGCTGACAGAGGCCAAGGTTACTGGACCTCCCCTACCGCTCTCCACCTTCTTCACTAAAGCAAGGTCTCGCAGTTGAACCCAGAGCTCACTGATCCAGCAAGTCTAGGGGGACAGTCTCCTCTGTGGATATCCTGTCTCCACCTCTTAAGGGTGTGGAAGGGCCACCCTAAGTGTGGTCAGCACCATCCCACACGTTGTGGACCTGGACTGGACAGAAAGGAAAAAGTGAGCTGAGTACCAGCTTCCATCTCTCTCTGCTTCCTGACTGAGGAGACAATATTCATCTTTTTTGGTGAAGAATCTGTTCAAATATATTTCCCATTTAAAAATATTTTTAATATTTGCTTCTTTGGAGAATTTTATGCAATATATTCTTATCATAATTATTCCTCAATTCTCCCTCAACTCCTCCCAGATCCCATCTGCACCTCCCACCCCAACAACAGGCACCAAATTTGTGTCCTCATTTTTCCTTTTTACAAATGCTGTCTGTACACTCCTGAGTGTGGAGCCATCCTCTGGAACATGCTAGATCTATCAGAGCCCCACCCTTAAAGAAAACAAACTCCCTCCCCCAGAAGTCATCACCTGCCTACAGCTTCTCAGGTCGGGGTGGGGAATTGTGAACCCCTTTTCCACTCCATGCTGGAATGCTGACTGGATTGATTGTGTTCAGGCAGCCACAGCTGCTGGGAGCTCGTGGGCGCAGCTGTCATATCACATCCAGAAGACCCTGTTGCTCTCCAGTCGTCCCTGACCTCTGGCTCTTAGAGTCTTTCCACCCTGTCTTCCAAGATGGTCCCTGAACCGTGGAGCATGTGACAGAAATGATCTCTTTTGGCCTCCATCTGGTAGATCAAAGCGTGAGACCATCTAGTCTTCCGGAGTCTGGGAGGGCAGGGCTTATACCCTTCTGCTGCTGCAGCAAACACGCTAGAGATTTCGAAGGAGTTTTGAAAACAGCTACAGAAAGTCTAAAGTGCACATTATCAATGCTCATCCGATTTATGTGTGAACAAGCAACCAAACCTCTACACACAAAGGAACTGAGTGTTGAGCTACTTGGAGGTGACACCCTGGAGCACCCGCTTGCTCGCGTATGGCAGTGTTAGCTATTCAGCAGCAAGGGTGGGTGGGTGCCTACCGGTATCATCACCGCAGCCCTATTCACCCACCAACTTATTCCATCTGAGGATGCAGGGGAACTCCCATCACCTGAGTGACTTCAAGATCTACATGCATCTTTCTCTCTTGCAGCTAACCTCATGCTGGGAGGGAGAAAAAATAAACAATCATCAAAGAGGCACATGAGAGGTCTTCAGATGCATGTACCATGCATGTATCCAAAAGGGACACAAAGCACAGCCTGCTTATGCCAATGTGGGAGACTGAGGCAGCAGGATTGCACATTTTGAGCCTGAATGGGCTACAGAGAGAATTCAAAGCCAGCTGGGGAACTCAGTGACACTCTGCCTCAAATAAAAAAGTAAAGAGCTGGCTGGGGGTCTCCCGGTGGTAGACTGCTCACCTAGCACAGACAAGGCTTGAATTCAATCAAGTCCCACAGTAATGTGGCAGAGAAAAACAACTGTGGCCACTCTAGAATGGAAGGCTGTGTAGAGGGTATCAGCCTGGTGCCAAGACAAAGCCACTGTGTGGATACCTGAGGAAAGAGGGGCCCAGATCCACAGATACAGCAATAAAAGCAGGTGCAAAGGTCCTGTGGTAGGAGACAGGAAGGGACCAGAGAGACTGAGAACTGAGGAAATTTCAGTGGTTGAGCACTGGAGAGCCTGCTTGAGACAAGAGTGATCCAGCAAAGAAAGGACAACCAGCATCAATGTTCTTTGTGGAGAAATGCTGTCAGATGGGGAAAACTGTCTTGTTGCTAGGGGAAAAACCAGACCACCATCCACAAGGACACAGAAGACCCAGGCACGGAGCCATCTCATCGTCAGTGACTGGCTGTGGGACTGTTACACTGTGACAAACTCGGAAGGAAGGTGACCAAACTGCTCATCTCCAAGCTGGGGATGACAAAGAAGAGGATGTCTGACCCCTAACCTTTCCCAACCTTCACCACATCACTGCACTATGATTTTTCTAAATGTCACCAGTGTCCCCAGGAGCCTCCTGGAGCTCGGAAGACCCTCCCTCGTTGTTTATTGTCCTTTCAGTTAAAATCCGTGGGCTCTAAGGAAAACATGATAATGATGGTTCATGCACAACCTTTAGCTTGCGCTGTGCTTTTTCTCCTTTTGAGATGTTATGGTCCTGGCGGGGAGCTGCTTTTCCCCCAACTCGAGGAAGAAGAGGAAAAAGGGTGTCATCGGAAGAACCTTTTAAGAACACGGTCTTGAGTTTTAACCCATAAATGCCTTTGCCTCCCTGAGTTCTGAGTTCAACCTATCCCTCCTGGGGATGCATAATAAAATGATATCCCCAGGAAGGAGGGTCCACAACACAGGTGTTGTTGTGTGGGACTGGCTCCCCACATGGCCTCTCCTGTCAGAGACATTACAGGGAGGGAGTCCCCATGAAAGTCAGAAAACAGGATGCTCTACTCAGATCCCACTCAGAAAAAAAGCCGTCACACTCCTTCCAAAGACTCCTCGAGACTCAGCTCCTTCAACCCCTCCCCAGCCTGACTTCCCTGACTTCTCTCCTCCTGCCTCAGAATGAGTCTGAAACATCTCCAGCAAGAACCAACCATCGCATTTACCCTTGTTGTGTGTGAGAGCCTTCCTGGTGAGCCAGGACACACACGTCTATCACACAAGATAGGAAACCAACCCACAACAGACCAAAGCGTTGACTCTGCCAAAGTCCAGCTTGGTGAGAAAATAAAACTCTTTCTCTCTCTCTCTCTCTCTCTCTCTCTCTCTCTCTCTCTCTCTCTCTCTCTTTCTCTCTCTCTCTCTCTCTCTCTGTGTGTGTGTGTGTGTGTGTGTGTGTGTGTGTGTTTGTGTGTGTGAATGCAGCACTTGTGGAGGCCAAAAGAGTGCATCAGATCCCCCCCAGAGCTGGAGTTACAGTCAATTAGGAGGCAACATCCAGGTCTTCAGCACAAGCAGTATGCACTCTTAACTACCGGGCAATCTCTCCAGCCCCTCAATGAGTTTTATTGGGGTTACATATGGCATCATGGGTAAGTGATTACTTATAGGAGCCAAGGTGACCCCAAGACAGATGCATCACCAAAACTCCAACAGAGGTAATAATAGTTCATGAAAGCTCCGCCCCTTAGCTCTCCACTGTGCTTGCAGGCCACAGCATGGGTCAGAGAGTCTCCTCTCAGCACCTCAGCTGATCAAGTCTTGTTCCCCAGCAGGTATTGGTTGCTTTTATAACCTTGGAGAGGGACCTTGGTGTACCTGGCACATTTTGGCCTTCCCGAACATATGAAGCTTGTTTACCTGCCCCACTCCGAGAATCTTGAGTGTTGCTCCCACCCACCTTCTTCCCGGGGCGGTGTCATTGCAACTGAAGGAAACCGCTGTCTACAGCTCTCAGCGACTCCTATCGGGGCTACCGGCTTCTTCTCTTAGAGCCGTCCTGTCTCGGCACAGAATGTCAGGCACGCCCTGGACTTTTCTCTCCCCACACACATTGCTCTTCTCCTCCATCTTATAAATTACCAGTGCCTGAGTCATACTTAATTCCTGCTTCTATTTCCTGGCCCCTCCATAGTGGAATCTTTCTGGGGACAAGGACGCCTAATGTTCTTTAGAAACGAGGCCAGTTTCTGCCGCTTGGGAAAGATCTGCTGACGGTGGGGGACAGTTTGAAGTGAACGAGTGAACGAATGAAGGGCAGCCCTGTGAGCCGAGAAGAGCAAAGCTACTTCAAGGCGCCCCCAAGGGCGCATGCGCAGCTCCAATGAAGCCCCGTGAGCACAGCCCAAAGGCAGCCACTTTGTAACGGTTACATTATCTTTTTCATGAGATAATTAATTAATTAATCAGGGCCCATTAACCTCTGTGCCCAGCCCTGGCTTGAGCAACACTTGTGTGGGAGAAGAGGGCAGGAAGAAAAATGCACAAAGCCAATTGAAGCCAAGGCCAGCCTCTGAAGAGCTCACCCTGTTGACACGCTTACACATATCATGGGGGAAGAGAATAAACGAAGTCAATGAGAGGTGGTGGCAGGGACAATTCTATAGGCCTCGTAGAATCTGTGTGCAAGTGCGTACACACACGTGCGGAGGTCAGTGGATATCCTTAGGTGTTGTTCATTGGTTGTGTGGTTTTGGTTTTGATACAAGGTCTTTCCTTGGTCTGGAATCTGCCTGCTAGGCTAGGCCGGCAAGCCAGTGAGTCACAGAGGTGCCCATGTTTCTGCCTCCTTACCACTGGGAGGAAAAGATCCAGGTGTAGCGGCCCATGCCTTTACTCCCAGCTCTCCCAGTGGCAGAGGCAGGCTGGTCTCTGAGTTTGAGGCCAGTCTGGACTAAGCAAGTTCCAAGACAACCAGGGCTACCCAGAGAAACCCTGTAGAAAAAAAAAAACAAAAAACACTAATCCTCCCACCCACCTTTTTTTTTCCTAACTTCTGGGCTGGGGACTCAAACTTGGGTCCTTACACTTACAAGGCAAGCTCTTGTAAGTGAGCTATCTCCACAGCCCTCAGAGAAAAATTTTAATTGACATTAGACATCATTAGGGACATACCTTCAAGCTGCTAAGATTTGTTTCACAGAACTCAAGAAAACCTTCAGAGCCAGGAAATAATACCCATCCAAAGTAGCAAAAGTAAAAGACCTTCTAGGACAAAGCCAGAGGACACCACATGCCAGCGCCCACCTTTCCTTACAAAGCTGCACAGATGGGGCCTGGTCCTCCCAACAGTGCTAAGGCCACACATGGAGAGGATGCTCAGCAAGGCCGCTCACCAGAACCACGGAGGTGGCAATCCTTATTTGGGGTCAGCCCGATCATCACACATGCCGTTGACTTTCCCCAGCTCCTCTGAATGCCCAGTGGATGTCCTGAGATACTGACCATCTCATATGGTTCAAGGCTGATTGAGGACTGAGCCTCACTTTGAAAGAAATATGTGGTGTTTAGCAGTTCAGACTTGCTGAGGTAATCCTTCCCTGTACAAAAACATGTGGTCATGATTTAAATTTAAAAAAAGAAACAGAGACAGTTTGCATAAAAGCATGCACACCTAGAATTGGGGAGACGGCTCAGTTGGTAAGGTGATTGTACCACAAGCACGGGGACCTGAGTTCAGAGTCCCAGAAGCCACACCAAAAGTGAAGCACAGTAGAGTGAACCCTATAACCACAACACCGAGACAGGAGGATCCCCGGCACTCCCTGGCCAGCCGGGCTCCTGAATCACCTCAGAAAAATAAGGTGAAGAATGACTGGGAAAGAGGCCCAGCACCAGCCTCTGTCAACACACACATGTGCGTGTGCCCGCATCCAGAAATACACGCACATTTATGCAGGGAAAACCAACAAACTAAGACTGGGAGACTTCCCACTGGGTCTTCCATCAAAGGAGCTGGGATAAAGGAGGAGGGCACATGGGTGGCGGGCAGTAGAGCTCCCGTGTGAGGCAGGAGATGAGGAGCTTGCTCCGTCTAGAAGGGATGGAGAAGATCCAAACTTCATACGTCCTGTACAACCGTCAGCCAGTTACAAAGCTAGCTTACAACTCAGATACCGTCATAAAGGACTGGAAAGTTTATTGTTCAAATACCTTCATTTCTAAGTGGCCTGCTGTCCACGAATGAGAATTTCAAATCAGCTTAACAGCACTCTGTACATTTGCATTGATTCCAGGGACACACTGGGACAAATTCCCTACTTCATTGTGCTGTAGTGCTATGTGTCACCTTTTAAAGATTACTGGGCTGGCCTTGGTCACATAAGGAGATTACAGAGACGACCCTCTGTGTAATGTTGCAACCCGAGGGCCGAGATGGATTTTTTTTTTTTTTTGGTTTTTTCGAGACAGGGTTTCTCTGTGGTTTTGGAGCCTGTCCTGGAACTAGCTCTTTTAGACCAGGCTGGTCTCGAACTCACAGAGATCAGCCTGCCTCTGCCTCCCGAGTGCTGGGATTAAAGGCGTGCGCCACCACTGGCACAGCTGTCACCTACACGAGAATCCGTTCCATCCCTCTGAGTTTGGAAGCTCAGTTGTAGGAAGGACAAAGTCAGCCACGGCTGCTGGGTTTAAGGAGAAGGAAAGAGTGTGGGAGAGTCTGGGGGAGGCGACAGACCAGAGGACTAGGCCTCAGCACTCAGGCCGACAAGTACCCGGTTCAAGATGGCGATGTGTCTGCTGCACTTTGGATCTGGTTATAACACATGGTCCTCTTCGTCAGGCCAGCAGCGTCAGCTTGCAGGTGACCATCATATTAGGGCTTCTTGGTTGTTGAGGTCCCCTCATAGAAGGAGGTGATGGGAAGGGTCATTGCCCCCCCTCACCCAAGATTCCTGTTGTGTCTCTCAGCCATCTGCATACGGTTCTCTCTTAGCCATCTGCATACAGTTCTTTCCTGATTGCAAGTAGTCTGTGGACTCAGGATTGTCCCCATACTGGAGACAGGTGATTGAAGGGCTCCATCAGTACTGCTACTGCACTGTATACAGATCTCCTAGTGTGGAGGCACTGGGGTACCCGTCCCCACATTCTGCAAACAAGCCCAATCAACTTACTGTTTCCTCAGGGTCGACTCTGATGGAATTATACTTACGTTTGCCATTGGGACATAATGAGGAGGGCATGATACTGTTTACCCCCACCTCCAGGAAAGGAATTCTTACTGTGTTCCCCCCAAACCATGTGTGTTAAAGGTGTGGTCCACAGCTCGGCATCATGGGAGGCTATGGCCTAGACGAAGGTGTCAGGCCATCATGGGTTTGTCTTTTAAAAGCAGCAGCTCCCTATCTTCCTGGTGCTGCAACCCTTTCATACTGTTCCTTGTGTTGTGGTGACCCCCAACTATAAAACTACTTTTGTTCCTACTTCATAACTGTAATTTTCTACTGTTATGAATTATGGAAATTTTTTTGAGTTGGAGGTTTGCCAAAGGGGTTGTGACCCACAGGTTGAGAGCACTGTTTAGGAGGCCTTGGGCAAGTTCTTACCCTCTCATCCTTGTTTTCTTGCTACCACGAGGTGAGCAGCCCCCTCCACTACAGACTCCTGCCACAGGGGGCCTCATCATAAGCCAGAAAGCAACCGGACTGAAACCTCTGGGAAACGAAGCTAGGCTTTCCTGTGATACATAGGCCCCTCTAGCATTTTGTTATTATAACAGAAGGCTATAATTGAGGGTCCTTACCTATTAAAATCTAAGAAAGTTGGAGAGATGGTCAGTAGTTAAGAGCACTAAGTGCTCTTGCAGAGGACACAGGATCCATTCCCAGAACTCACATGGGTACTCACAACTGTTTGTAACTCCAAGTCCAAAGGATTTGACACCTTCGTCTGGCCACCATGGACACTGCATGCACATGGGACACAGACACACATGCAGACAAAACACGCATACACATAAAAATGAAAACAATCTTTTTTTAAAAATTCTAAGAAACTAGCAAAACGCATAGTGTCTTATATTCTGACATTTAACAAATGAGTATTTTTAAATATACACTCCCAAATATATCAACAGTATTCTGAGATGGACAATAACTCTGAGTTCTTACATGTTCTGTGGTAAAATGCCACCCCTCCCACCTTCCTTCCCACCCCCATAACACACTCTGGACACTTAAGTTACACGTCCAAGAAGAAGCATATTGTTCACAACAAATACATTCCATTTAAAAATTGATTGTTCACAAACCAGGCTTGATGGTGCACACCTTTAATCCCAGCACTCTGGAGATAGAGGCTGGTACATCACTGTGAGCTGGAGGCCTAGCCTGGTCTACAGAAGAAGCTCCAGGCCAGCCAAGACAACATAGTGAAACCCCCTCTCAGAACTAAAAACATAAGTACTGCATAAAGAAGTAAGTCAAAGATGGAAACCATAACCTAAATAAAATGAGCCATCATTAAATTAAAGCCACGGCATCTTTACCTAGGATGCGGAGGCTGTAGACTCTGCAGAGCAGCGCGTGTTTTTGTTTTATTAAACAACTGCCCGTGACTGATTCATGAGTGACTCAAACCCAGTCTGATCCCTCACCTCATGACAACCTGCAGGGCAGGATAGTAATAAACAACCATAGATTTGTCACTTTCTGTTACATCATCGTCTTGGTGGCAGGAGCCCCCCACATTAGTAAACAAAGAACTGCTAATATTAACAGCTGATTTGGGGCACTGGGCTCTTCCATAGCAACACAGAGTGCTTTTCCGATTTGGTCCAAGGCCTGTGTAAAGGACCAGACTCAGCAGTGGTGGGAAGGGAATTATCCTTGCCATCTCTACATACAAGGCTAGAACCCCACAGGGTTCTTCTGTGTGGGAGCTGAAATGTTGTCACTGCCGTTCTCTTGACTGTGAGGTGACAAGGCAGGAACTCCAATACCATGGTCTTGTGCAGTGCACAAATGCAAGAGGGAGGATCTCCCGCCTCCAGGTGCGGGGTTCTGGGAGTCAGTCCCTGGACGGAGCCACCATGTGACTCCTGTGAAACTGCCCACGAGGCTCCTTGGTGCCAGGCTGTTTGACTTCCTCTCTGAAGCGCTTCTTGGGGCTGTAAACTGGGTTACCTAGGAAGACAAAGTAGCATCCCTTTCGAGACATGGGAAAGGGCATCTGGATTGTCACAGTGATTCCTGCAGTTGTTAAAGAACATCCACTCAGGGATGGAAAGATGGCTCGGTTCTTGAAGCGCTTGCTTTGACAGCATGGAGATTCAGGTTCAAACCTCACCATTGGCATACACACAGCCAGCTGTGCTGATAATGCTTGTGTCAGGAAGTGGAGAACCTGGGATTCCTGGGCCACCAGCCTCTCCTAGCTGATGATCCCAAGCCAGTGAGAGACCTGGTCTCAAAAGAAAGAAAATGGTCGACGGCACCTGCAGAGTGACACCTGAAGTTGTCCTCGGGTCTCCAAATGTAGGCGTGCACCTGCACACTCACATGTACAGAGAATCCATTCACCGTTTCTTTAAGTTACATTTTAAATTATTTATCTGTGTGTGCATATGCACACACATGCCATTGTGGTCATGTGGAAATCCCCTCCCACCATGTTAGTCCCGAGGCTCAAACTCAGGTTGTCTGTCTTGGTAGCAAGGGCCTTAACCCACTGAGCCATCTCATCTGACCCTTTTCGGCATACCTTACCTCCAAGCTCCCTCTGCCAGTCCCAAGAATATACCACAGAACAGAAGATGATCTTTGGAAAGGATGCTTAGTCATTTAGCTACTCAGAAGAACATGGCCAGGAGCCCCTTGCACTGATGGGTGTCGTCTGGGAACCATGAAAAGGAACTCCAAAGGAGGCAGTCTTGGTGCCTGTCCCCAAAGTATTCTTATATTGCCTGACATCTTCAGGCAAGTGACAGTCGGCCACACTGGGTGCTTTGATGGTGGTGTCAACGGCGTCTCCCTTAAAATGTCATCAATGATTCTACTCATGTCCTCTATAAGCTGAATTGGGGAGAAACGCAACAATTCCCAATGCTTCTCCAACTTCCCTGGAGGTGTGCAACTCTGGATGGATGCTCGTGTGCATTTCCCAGGAAGGTTCAAACACACACTCACATCCCAGAATGCTCTGCTGCCCTTTTCCTGGTGCTCTCCGTACGTTCTCTACTGCAGATACCTCTATCAGCAGCTCAGAGTGGGGCAGCCAGCTCTCGCCTTCATCACTGGTGCGGATGCAGAATGCTGTCAGTCAGTGCCACCTGCTCAAGTCCTAGAGCTTCCTGCACCCTCTGCCTGGGATGTTCACCCACCCAGCATCTGGATGGTTCGCCCACCCCCTCTTCACATCTCTGCTCTGATACCCCTGTTTATTTTCCTCCTCCAGACTCAGCCACCGGAGCTACCTCACTCTCCTTGAGCTTTTACTTATTCTTGCTTCTTTCTTTGCAGCCTACGTCCAAGAACAAATGGAACTTTAACACTGCTGTGGTCCTGAGTCGTAACATCCTCACAGATTTTTAACTTCAGCAGGTCCCAAGAGCCCTCAGAAGCATTGAGGAGACTGATATTACTAGAAGATTGTTTTAAAACCAATAAGTCTGGGTGGCACCCAAGAGTTGCATTCCTAGTTAGTACTCAAGGATGCTGATGCTGTCAGCATAGGAACCACATCAAGATCCGCCGCCTGGCGCACAGGGTGTATTCAGAAAATAACTGTAAAGTGAAAGAATGGATGGAGACATCATAGTGTGTCCCACTGACTGGTGACTTTTCCTTCATCTGACAGGTTCTCACCATGATCACCTCTTGCTGACTTAGGTGCCATGAGCACTTCTCCCTCAAATTCAGTCCCATGAGCATCTCTCCTAGACTTGATATCAGGAGTGTATCCACAGATATGTTAGCAATGTTCACACATTCAGGAATTTGGGTTTGCACTCCCTTGCAAGCCCTCCCCCAGGAAGCCCATGTCGTTGCAGAGACCATACCACAGATGGCATGGCTGGGTTTTGTCTTTTAACAGCGTCATCAAGGTTCCCATCCAGCAGGATTTTCCCATTCATATTTGAGAAGGAACATCACCACCCCATTCATAATAACCAAAAACAAGAGAGGTCCTAAGCACCCAGTGATGGGGAGACAGTCAAGTCAATGACAGTCTAGCTGCATCCTGGAATATCTTTCTGCTATAAAAAATCGTGTTTACACAGATTGTTTTAATGGCTTCACTCAAATGCCTTTTATATAATCCTATAAAAGATAATGCCAGGGTAACATTCTCTTTGGAACTCGCTCCAGCTGGGGTACTCAGAGGAGACCTTGCCCTGCAGACTCTCACATGGCAGCTGGTGGGAACGGCAACCTTGTGCTGGTTGATAGGCGTGCCTGGTGAATTTGTTTTAGTGTGGGGGGAATGTTTGGTTGGATGCAGGAGGACGGGACAATGTGATAGAAATAACCTGGCAAGTGCTTCCTGCCAGGCCCCCAGACTGGATTTAGCTTCTCTATTTAGAGAAGACTGCAGCAACTTTATAATAACACAGGAATAACAGTTAGCGCTCTGGAGCAGTAACTATGCCCAGGGCACGTATTCTAAGCTATCTGCGCATATCAGTTGCATTTCATTTATTCAGAAATCCAGTTACTTAAAAAAAAAAACAGATGGAACAGTTTTCATGACTCACTCTGTGCAGACCCAGGAGAAATCAGGACTGCCGTCCCTAAGGTGGCCTTTATTGAAACATGCTGGCTAAAAATTAGACCCCTCTCTTGTGAAATTAATATTCTTTTTCATTTTGTACTTAATTGTGTGCTTTTGTGTATGTCTTCTGTGTGTTTGTGTATTTGACTGCTGCTGTCTGCAGAGATCAGAAGTGGTTGTTGGAATCCCTCCCACCCAAGAGGTATAGGCAGTTGGGAGTCTCCTGATGTGGGTGGGAACTGAACCTGGGCCCTCTGTAAGAAAACAAGGGTTTTCAAGATCATAGCCCACAAACCCAACTGAGAAGGACTCATAGGAGTTCGCAGAGACTGACGTGACAATCAGGGAGCCTGTATGGGTCTGAACTGGTCCTCTGCATATATGTTTGTGTAGCTTGGTGTTCTTATGGAACTCCTAATAGTGGGAATGGGGGTTTCTGTAACTCTTTTGCCTGCTCTTGGGACCCTTTTCCTCCTCCTGGGTTGCTTCATCCAGGCATAATAGGGATTATGCCTAGTCTTACTATAAATTGTTATGCCATACTTGGTTGATATCCCTGGGAGGCCTGCTCTTTTCTAAATGGAAATGGAGGAGGAGTGGATCTGAGGGAGAGGGGAGGGAAGGGGCAGGGCCAGGAGTGGAAGGAGGGGAAACCATAGGCAGGATGTAATATATGAGAAAAGAATAGATAGATAGATAGATAGATAGATAGATAGATAGATAGATAGATAGATAGATAGATATAGATAGATAGATATAGATATAAATTTTTGAAAAAGAGTAGCAAGTGTTTTAAAGCTCTGGACTGTTCCTCTAGCCCACAGAGTGAATGTTCCAGAATGGGGGAAATGAGCAAGCAAATGAGAACAGCTATTACAAACTGCCGAGTGCTAAAATAAGGGGAGCGAGGCACAAGAACGGTTGACAACCACTAGGCAGCTTTAAGTAGCAGGTGGCAAGAACCCTAACTGAAAAGTAGACATTCAAGACAAAGTTTGAGTTGTCATGGCCCTGAAAGACCCCAAATTTCATGTTCCAATGTGGCAACAGTTTCCTGACGTTATGTGACAGCAAAGCAAGACAGTCATAAATCCAAATTGATTACATGAGCCTTTATATAAAGTATAGTATAACTACTATAAGTAGGCAATCTCTACAATCTCGCCTGCATTATGATACAATTCCCCTCTCTCAAAAGTCTATAAAATGGGGTTTTTCACTTTTATTAAGTAGGCCTGTAAGGATTTGAGTTGCATTGTTAGTCTTTCTGACAAAGAGGCTATTACCTTTATTACTTAATCTCACTTTTTTTTAACTTGTTAGCTATAATTCTTAGGGTCTTATCTTATGGTTGAATTAGGGTTTATAATGTAACTGCAGTTCTGGGGGAATCCGACGCCCTCTTCTGGCCTCTACAGGCACTGCATACACATGGTACACAGAAGCACAATAGGTAAAACACTCGTACGCATTAAGTAAACATAAATAAATATTAAAAAAAATAAGATGAAGAATGATTGAGGAAGACACTCAGTGTCGGTCTCTGGCCTCCGTGTGCATATGCACACACACACACACACACTGTACATGTGGCTCTGCCTGTACACGTGTACACACACAAGCATGATGGGTGTGTGTGCATGTGTACAATATACAACAAAGGACAATGTTCAACTTTATGAAACTGATTTCACTAGGATGACAAAGCTGCACTTGCAACTCAATCTCAGCCGTGGTGGCAGCGATTCAGCCCGACAGCTTCTTGTGATGAAGAGGAATTTATAGCCAATCAATACTAATGGCAAAGTTGCTTCTGAGCTTTGCACCAAAATTGAGAAGTGATCACACAGCCTGAAGTGAAGCCGGTGTCGAAGGCAATGAGAGGGAAAAGAGGTCAAGACCCTTCCAACTTCCTCTAGACCCAGGAGTGATTGAAGCTCCATTATGCAAATAGCACCCGTCTCTCAGAGAGATATGTGTTTAAGTTGGAAGATAAAAGAATAGGAACACACAGTGAGAGCTTTCTTGAGAATTTATTTCTCCTCGTTCCTAAAACCTGCTCATTTTTTCTGTTTTTCCCCCCAAACATCCAATTTCTTCCCTTAAAAGATGAAACTACACCGTGACCCACTGAAGCTTCCACTCTTCAAACTTCCTAATATTAGGTAGCTTACACAATTTCTATTGTATGCATTTACCACTCAGCATGTAACTGACTCAAAGTCAGGCAGGCCCCACGGTGTTTACAAAAGTTTGTGTCATGGTCTATATTCAAAGAATGCACAAGAACTCTGGAGAGAGAAAGTGGGAAGTTATGCAAAATTGAAGTGAGCTTGTGTTTCATAAATTAGATTTATTTTTACTTATGTGTATGTGTGCCTGTATGTGTATATGTATACCCACGTGCAGTTACCCATGGAGGCCAGAAGAGGGCATCAGATCCCTCTTATCTGGAGTTATAGGTAGTTGGGAACTGAAGCCGGGTCCCCAGCTAGGACAATTAACACTCTTAACTGTTGAGCCATCTCTCCAGTTCAATAATTCTTAAATGACATTATATTTCCGTTTGTATCGTTTCAGTTATGAATCATTGTACTTATATATATGGTGCTTGTTTCTTAGTGCTGTATAAAACGACATTGTCTTTTGCCTCAGGCTGGTTTGTGCTGGTTCGTCTGAGGAATGTGCAAGTAGATTAAGCAGCTTGGGACAGACTAAATGCTGAGTGAGCAGAAAGAACTGCATGGGCTGCGGTGCTCAGATGCAGAGAAGAGAAGTCTTGCCCTAACTGCCCCTGGTCCCTGTCTCTGCCCATCTCCACTCTGCACCGTGTGCCTTCCGTGGAATCCACAGCTTTCAGTGTCGCCCTGGCTGAAGTCCCTCCAGCCTCTTCCGAGTCCTCCTCTCTGCAACCCAAGGAGATCATCCTGAATGACTCCCGCTCCCTGACGGAAATTCTCTAGTGCTCATCATCCTCAGGCTAAAGCCCCAACGTCCTGGGTGGGAAACAAAATCAGTCAACCACAGCCTGATGTCAGGCCCCACCCACTCTATCCACCGTTCAGGACTTCTATTATGAAGTGGTCAATGGTCATATTGGATTAGGGACCCAGCACACTCCAGTGTGACCCCATCCTAACTAGTTAGATCTGCAATGACTCTACTGCCAAAAGATATCAAAGCCTGAGCAGCCAGGAGTAAGGACTTTGCAGATGGGAGAGGTCGATGCATAAGCCCTGTCTGGGATATTGACTTACTTCATTTGATTTATGATAAAAAAAAAAAAGAAAGAAGTAGAAGATTAGAGAGGATTTCCCTGAGGGTGTATTAGTTCTTTCATGTCTTTAATTCCCTCACATGCTCGTCTTTACATGAGCATCTACTCCAGGGACTCAGATAAGCAAGAACTGACTCCCCCTTTCCACACTAGATAAAGCACGGATAATCCCTGCTGAAAACGGTTGAGGTGAGATGTTAGGAAGCCTGTTGGAGACATCAGCTCTGGGAGTCAGACTCCCCATCCGAGACGTTCGACGCAGAGCTTCATGGAGACAGCAGATTTGAAAAGAAGACAAGGCTGAAGGCATGATGCTGGTCTTGCTAATAACAGAACTCAAGATCTGCACTTCAGAGAGAAGAGCGCTACAAAGAACGGGCTCTTCAAGCATCTCTCCCTGGCAGTGCTCCTGCAGGGGTTGTGGGACAGCTGCATCTCAGCCTCAGGGAATGGAGATGCTGAGGGTCCAGGACATCACAAGCCTGCCCCAGTATACAATGGCTTAGGTAAGTCTGGAGAGACACCCGCTTCCTCACTTCCAAAGAGTCCGAGGAAGGATGCTTTGCTCTGTCACCCTACCTTGGAAAAACACCTTCATTCATGTCTTTCATGCGCAAGGCTTCATATGATCCTCAAGTGTATGGTCCTGATTCAGGTGAGGTGTGCAATATATCTCATTTTATGACAGAGAAAACGGAACTTCATTTCTTTTTTTTTTGAATGCCTGCATGTGTGCCTGCAGGCCAGAAGAGGGCACCAGATCTCATTACAGATGGTTGTGAGCCTCTTTGTGGTGGCTGGGAATTGAACTCAGGATCTCTGGAAGAGCAGTCAGTGCTCTTAATCTCTGAGCCTTTTCTCCAGCCCCAAGATCAGTTCTTTAAGCAAAAGCTTTAAATATACACCCCACTTTGTGTACCCATCTCTATTGTTTTAAGGGTGAGATTTTTTCCCCTTCCTGGGAATTTAGCTTGATTTTAACAAAATATGAGAAGGAAATGGATTTCTTGAATGACTAATGTTTTCAGTCCTCTGAGGTCTACGCCCAGATAGATGAGACGAATGAGCAGAATCTCACACACATAGATCTTAATGCCGATTATCTTGGCTTTTGATGATGCTTAAATAATGGGTTTTTGTAGGTGGAAAAAAACACAATAGTAGCGATGTATCCCAAACTTTAACAGGGATACCCATCATGCATCCCTGTTATGCTTTGTTTCACTCAGAATGACAAGCGCTCCTCCCATGACTCCATATTTGAGGAGATAAAGAGGTGAGGGAGGTCCATAGAATGATGCTCTTGGGACCTGAAAGTAACCCTAGTGGTCGTCTTCTCCAATTTGTACTTTAAATATCTCTTGCAACCATTTATAATAGTAGTTCTCAACCTGTGGGTCACAATCCCTTTGGCAACCGCTCTATTCCCAAAACATTTACATTACAATTCATAACAGTAGCAAAATTACAGTTAATATGTAAATAATCTCATGGCTGAGGTCAGCACACACAAGGAACTGTACTAAAGGGTCAAAGCCTTAGGGAGGTTGAGGACCAATGACTTACAGTCCAAGACTAAGTGTCTAGGTGTAAGCCAGGCAACTATCTGAAACAATAAACAAAATGGAGAATATCCCGCACACCACTAAATATGGAGTAAAATGCAGGCTGTCGAGATGGCTCGGTAGGTAAGAGGGCCTGATGTGGAATTCCCAGCACCCACCTAAAAAGCTGGGCACAACTGTACATGCCTGTAACCCACCATTGAAGGGGTAATGACAGGTGGAGCTCACAGCTTCTGAGTATCCAGGATAGACAGAGCAGTGAGCTTTGGATTCAGTGAGAGACCTTTGTCTCAAAAACTAAGGAAGAGGAGGATAAAGGAAGACACTCAGAGTCTTCCTCTGTTTTCCTTATGCACACACGCACGCGCACACACACGCACTCACACACACACACAGCTGCATTAGAACAAATAGTCAAAGAGTTTAGCTTTGGGGTTTGGATTTCCCTTTGGACATCCTATCTCCCCCTTTTTCTTCCATAAAGTTCTTTTTGGAAAGTATATTGAAGGCATACATGTCAGATATATTTTCTATAACATGAGATGGTTCTTCTCCAGAACCACAGTTTACCCCGTGATCAAAGTTCCCCACCACCACTTAAGACACAGCTCCACCTGGAGGAAGAGCTAGACATTTGAGCTAAGACTTTGCATTCCAGTGCTAAGATCTGCGGTGTCACAAACTGCAAAAGGTGTTCCATAGAACCGAGGATTGCACACACCCTCATCGTCTCCCTCCTCCCAAAGTGGGGCTGCTAAAAATAGGTGCCCAAAACTCGACTTTACAACGGGCTGCATGTGACTCTCCTTGACCTTTCTGTTAGTGCCATAAAACTTTATTTCCCACAAAGAGAGTAGAGCATCAAAAGTCTGTGCTGACAGTGGCCACACCAGGTTGGCTTGAGGGTTCATACCATTTCCAGGCTCTGAGGATGGAGCCGAGAGAACCCTGCAGAACTTAGTAAGGTGCTGGTTCTCATTCATATGCATTAATGTGGAGAGAAATGCGTATTGATTACTCTCCTTGTTGCTATGACAAAATATCCAACAAGAGAAACTTGAAGAAGAAAGGAAGCATTTGTTTTGATCCATGTTTGCACTGATCCCATCCATCAAGGCAGGGAAAGCACAGCAGCTGGAGTGTGAGATGCATGGTCACATTGTGAATGCAGACAGGAAGCAGAGAGTGTTCAGTTTGCCTTCTCTTTTTTTCTTTAAAAAAAAATAGTATAGGATTTCCCTTGCTTGTATGCATGTGTACTATGTGTATACAGTACCCACAGAAGCCAGAAGAGGCTATGGAAGAAAGTGGGTGTCACTGTCAACAGAGCATGGGAGACAGCATCACTCAGGCCAGTCTCCCTCGTGACCACGTGTGTAAACATCAAGGTGAGAGAATGGAGAAGGCCCCGAAGGGAAAGCTGAACTAGAGTTACTGATGGCTGTGAGCCACCTTGTGGGGGCCAGGATCTGAACTCGGGTCTTCTGCAAGAGCAGTCAGGGCTCTTAAGTCACCAAGCCACCTCTCCAGTCCCACACAATCATTTTGTATACAACCCCAAAACACACAGCATCACTTGATAGGTGTGTGAAGGTGCACACAAGACCCACAGGGTGATTTACATGTGTCACTGTTCCCAGCTGGTGAGACATAAAGAGCCTCCACATTCAGAAGCCTTTGCAGAGCTGTTTTCTGTCACTTGGTGGCCCTCTCCACTCTCGGCCTTGTGGTTTGTACACACCTTCAGGAGGGAAACGGCCCTGACCGCCCCACAGCCTCTCACCCCCAACTCCCAGCCACACTTCGCTAGGCTAGGTATCACCTTGGACTCTACTCTTCGCATTTTGTTCAATGTAGTGGAATCTCTAAAATAATAAAGTGGAATCCCAAATGCAGAATGAAGAAGTTTTACGTTGCTTTGTTTTGTTATTCAAGAATCCGTCTCTCCTTGTTTTTGTAGGTTTTTTCCGCTTCTGGTTTAAGTTAGTGTAAGAATCAGGGGTAGATGCTTAGTTCAGAGTTTTTAGAAGGAGTGTGGGTGGAATGAGACAAAGGGGAAATTACTGGAGAGGTCACCAGGATGTTACTGCAGATACAAGTTATTTATTGACTTGATTTTCAGTCACACAGAACCCTGAACCACACTGACTCAAGCTAAAACTCCACATTCAACAGATTGATGAAAGGAAATGGAGCCATACAAGCAAAATAGATCCCAAAAACTAAACCCTGAGGTGTAATGATTGACACTCTAGAAAGATATACATTACTTAAACTTTTAAAAAAACCTATTTTGTTTTTGTTATTATTTGACACTTTCTTATATTTATATGAGTGTTAGTCTTTTCCACTCCCTATCTCCCTCTCTCATCCCCTCTTTAAATTCCCCCTTGACCCCTCCCTCGGTCCCCTCTCTCATGCCCCTCCCTTTCCCAGTAGCACCATTATTCTCAATAAGTCCCTCCTCATACTTCATGTCTCCTTTTTGTGTGTGACCCCTGAGTTTAATTGATTACATGAGTGCAAGGGTATTCAACAGAGTAAGGACAACTTATCTGTGGCTACATCAATAAAGAAAATAGAAGCCCCTCCTCCTGTAAATGTTGATTGCCAAGTCGTTCTATAGGGAGGGACTTCACGGTTCATTTCCCATCCATGACGAAATGTTGAAGAACCCAAACTCATGCAGGCCTTGTGCAGATAACCATAGACACCGTGAAGTTATGAGAATAACTCAGTCACATCCAGAAAACAGCTTTTTGCTGTCACTCTTTAGAAAACAATAGTCTTGGGTTCCTTCATAGGGCCTACAGCTCCCCAACCACAGGTTCTTGACTAGGTTTAAAGAACCAGATATTGTATTTCCTCCTGTTGACCAGGCCTCGGATACATCACTTACCTCCATGACAGCCATGCCACTATTGGACTAGAGGACACATTTTGCCTGAACTTGTAGCTTGAATAGTTCACAATTGAGTAAGATTGTAGGCAGCCTAGATAGCACCTTCTCAGGCCATGAAGTTTAGCCATTATGGAGGATGTATCCATCTCAGCTTCAGATAAATCCTTCTATGACATGTGACCAAAGTATTCTGTGTCTTCAGCAATGGGGTCTTACCACCAAGTTCTGGTGGACAGCCAAGAGCAATGACAATAGCCTGCAAACTTGTCTTTGGAGTCTCCCTGGTCAGCCTTGTAGGAAGACATCCCACATCTGATATTGGAGGTTTTGTTTAGTAACTGTTCAAGTTTTCTTTTCTGTTCCTCTGATAAAAAAAAACACTCACCAAAACCAACTTGAGGAGGGAAAGGTTTATTTCATCAAGGAAAAATCAACGCAGGAGCTTGAAACAGAAACCATAGAGAAATGCCACGTTCTGGCTGGCTTCTAAACTCACATCCGGGTACCTTTATACAACCTAGACCCACCTGCATGGGGGTGGTGCTGCTCAAAGTGAGTATGGCCCTCCTACATCAACTAACAACCAAGAAAATGTCCCCCTAGACATAGACAAGGTAAATCTGATGGAGGCAGCTTCTAAACTGAGGTTCTTTCTTCCAGAGTATGCCAAGTTGAGAACCAAGATTAGCCATCACAAATGGCTTCTGGGAGTAGCATGACTCACCCATGGAGGGCACCTCCATTGGAACTCAACAGTTAATTTTATAGATAAATTCTGTGGCGCAACATCTTATTCCCCCTCTCACTAAACCCATCCTAACCTCATCATCTAAGAGGGAGATGCATTGCAAAGTAAATAGAAGAGAGCTGGAGCAGAAAGAAACACTTATCAGAAATAAAACAAGTAGCAGGCATTACTGCATCCTTGATGCTTTCCTCGTATTATCTGTGCAATGATGATAAAGCCATTAAGTCCCAGGTACAATAATTTCCAGTGTTACCAATAATATAAATAATACTGCTTATCATTCATAAACCACATTTGCGCTAATCATTTTGATGTGTTTTTCTAGCTCGCTCCTAATGGAGAACTGATGAATTGGAATTGTTCGTTTGCTCATTTACACACGAGAGAAGTGCGGTTTAGAAGTTGAGCCGGTTTACCAATACTCTAAGCTAATAAGCGGCAGAGTAAGAAAGCCACACTTCTCCCTGACTTTGTGACAGGGGCTCATGGGAAATGTAACGCAGCATTCTTTGAAGATTCCAATGCTTAGTATACGACAATTGAACATTATCTTAGATCCAAGGTTGGGAATGAGGCTCAACTCAGCTGAGTCCCTGCTCAGGATTCCTGAAACAGAAGAGCAGAGGATGTTAGAGAGCGAGGAAGACTCTTCAACAGATCATAGAGGCTGGTGATGCAAATCCAAGGCAGGGGTTTGTATGTTGGCCTTTATGGGGGGTGGGAAGAAACACTTGTTTAGATGCCCACCTCACGGAATATGCAGCCACAATGAGGGCAATCTCTGGAGGTCTCTTTGAAGTCCAAAGGTTTTTGTTGTGTTCGACTTTTCTTGTGTGTGAGTGCATGTGTGTGTGTGTACACATCAGGTTTGCATATTTACGCACATAAGCATCTATGTGGGTGTACGTGTACCTGTGTATATGCGTGTTTGTGTGAGTCTATGCATGCACAAGTGCATTATGCATACATAATGTAG
This sequence comes from Microtus pennsylvanicus, assembly GCF_037038515.1. NCBI lineage: Eukaryota > Metazoa > Chordata > Mammalia > Rodentia > Cricetidae > Microtus > Microtus pennsylvanicus. The sequence continues at coordinate 111,526,538 of NC_134579.1, forward strand.
GGACTCATCCATTTACCCTTCCACTGGATTCATTGAAGCAGTCTCCCAGTCAAAGCCAGAATTCATCGGTATGACTAGTCATACCAGCCAACTTGCTCTGGGGACCTCCTGTCTCTACCTCCCAGAACTGGAATTATATGTAGGCCACAAAGCCTACTCATTATTTACTTGGGGATCTAAATTCAGGTGTTCACACTTAAACTGCGAGCATGCCTTATCCCCAGACCATCAAAGTTCAAATCTTGATGTTCAAATCTTGATGTTGGGCCCATCTAGTTTTCATGTTTTCTTTTCTTCTCCTTCTCCCTCTCCCTCTCCCTCTCCTCCTCCTCCTCCTCCTCCTCTCCTTAGATCATAGTATCAGAATCAGGTTAAGATATGGTCAGCTCAAATCGCTCCCACTCGTAAAGCCTAAGGAGAAGGAGGACCACTGAATCTAAGGTAAAGGTCATGGCAGAGGAGCTGCAGGACATGCTTCACCTTAGGGTGTGGTTGCTGCTGCTGATTTTGATGTTGAATGAGGCTGGCCAATGAGGGGCTGCAGCTGAGTCACTTACAATAACAGATAAGATGGTGTACACTTAAGGCAGGAAGATGACAGATCCAAAGCCAGCCTGGACTATGAGCAAAATTTCTCCAGACCGCATCAGCTTTTCTCGACTTCTTTGGTTTCTGTTTCTCCTCTTTTTTCTAAATTGACGCTACTGAAAAGAAGGACCTTCACTGTATCTGATGGTCCAGGACCTCCAAAGCAGCCTGGCAAGCCCAGCAGTGTGGCAGACAGTTCCGTTTGGATTTTTGAAGAAAAATATGACGTAACTGAGGTGCTGTCTGAAGAGATGGTTCTAAGATGGGATGACGACCTGAGAAAATAGAAAAGGCGTGGAGCTCATGTGCCACCCAGGCTAGTTTTCTTACGATAAAAACAATGATTTTTCTCAACCAGGGTCTGTGTTGGGAATACAATGCTTTGTTTCCATTTCAACATTGCATAATTTCCATATGGCAATGCTGGGAATCTTTTCTGATATTAAACAGATTATAGCAGTGACAAGTTGAGTAAACACTGGCATTAAAAGATACTTAAATGATGAATAATTTTAAAAACTTTTTTTAAAACATTTATTTATTTACTATGTATACAATATTCTGTCTGTGTGTATGCCTGAAGGCCAGAAGAGGGCAACAGACCTCATTACAGATGGTTGTGAGCCACCATGTGGTTGCTGGAAATTGAACTCAGGACCCTTGGAAGAGCAGTCAATGCTCTTAACCGCTGAGCCATCTCTCCAGCCCTTTTAAAATCTTTTTTGTCTGTGGTGCTAGGTTCTATGTTCTTCACGAAGTCTAAAACATATCATTTCTTTCATAAATTATCAAACAGAATGGACTTTATATTTCTTAGTCTTGTTCTAACCAAAGCCACAGAATATCATTCCTTACTTAAAAAAAAATACTGGTTGCATTTAGTTGACTTTTTTTTTCATTGGTTTCTTATCTTTAATGTTATTGCTTTGGGATCATTTTTAAGATTATTTTCCCTCATGGAGTTAACTCCTTTCTTATTTTCTAGTGTAGATAAAAACTTGGGTTCCTGGCCCGAGTGCACTGTTTGTTTCTAATAAAAGAATTAGTGTAGTAAATAAAGCTCCTTCTTAGAACCTTCACAACTATGTCCCACAAATTTTGATGCTATGTTTCCCCTTCTTTTCCCAACACTGCATATTTTATTTTAGTTCCTTCTTTACATATATATTGTTTATGGGTGTATAATTTAATGTTTACGGATTTGGAGATGGCCCATTGCCTTCTCTTAATGACTTCTACTTTGACTTTGTTTTATTAGCAGAGCACATCCTGAGGGGCTGGAGATGCAGCTTACAGGACAGGGTGCTCACCTAGCACACACAAAGCTACTCCCTCTACCAGCACCACATAAGCCAGGTATGGTAGGTATATGCCTGCACTCCCAGCACCAGGGGGTGAAGGCAGGAGGATCAGGAGTTCAAGATCATCCTCAGCGACATAGTGAGTTTGAGGCCAGCCTGGGCTACACGAAACCTGTATAAATAGATAAACATATTCTACAAGACATCCTTTCTTTGGTGTTTATCACACTGTGTTCTGTGATCCCGGAGAGTCTGTTCATCTTGTTGAGTAGTCCATGGGTACCTGAAAAAAGGAGAACATCCTGGTGCTACTGGGAAGTGTCAGTCGGTGACACCGGCTGGTGGATACCTTCACACCCCTGCTGGTTTCCTGCCTACTTCTTTCTGTCTTTGATGCACTGATTGATATCCCCAACTTTAACTGTAGATTCCCTGTTTTTTTTTCTTCAGTTCTATCCATTCTTGCTTCATGTAGAGGCTGTGATGGCTAAGTGTTATGAAGAACTGGGGTCTCCTCCTAGTCCATCAATCCTCTCAGTACTATGTGATATTTCTATGTAGAAATATTTACTCTGATGTCTACTTTACCAGAAACAAATATAATACTCTTTCTTTTTTGTTTGGTTTAGAGCCAGGCTTCACTGTGTAGCTACAACTGGACTGAAACTCACTATCTAGACCAGGCAGGCATTGAATTCACAAAGATAAAGCTGCTTCTGAGTGCTGGGATGAAAGGACTGACCACCATACCTGGCTCCTTATTTCTTATTTTTTTAAAGATTGAAATTATGTATGTGTGAGAGTATGTGGGTGCACACGCACACATGCACATACACTCCAATGCACCATGTGTGAGTACGGTGCCCAAAGACGCCATCAGATCCATTGGTGCTGGGAACTGAACCCGAGTCCTCTGCAAGACCAGCCAGTGTCATCTCTCCAACCCCTACTACCTTCTCTCCTGTTTCTACTTCATTGTTGAACTTACCTGGACGCTCTTACTTTAATCCCCCACTCTTCCTACTTGTAACCAGTAATTCACATTTGCTTCACTCTTGTTTCTCCAGTTTCACTGACGCTGCTTATTTTCCTTCTTTTGGGGAGTGTCTCAGGGATTTTTGAACACCGGCTTTAGGACAGATGCTTAAAATCCTTTCTAATGATTCTGACAACTGTATCCAGTTGTATTCTCTTGGTTTCACCACCAGGGAACTGGTTTTCCTCATCTGCTTCTAACTTTGGGTATGGTCGTGGCATGGCAGCGATTCTGATTTTTAACCTTTTTGATTTGTCAAAAAGGTCGGCAGCCCTGGTCTTTTCCATATTTTTTCTTTCCGTAGGCAAGTACCCTGCCAGAGTTTAGCCTGTCTTGGCCTGCGTATAGACTGTGAGTTGTAGTGATATTTCATTTGTATTTTAATAAATAAAGCTTGCCTGAAGTTCAGACAGTAAAACAGCCGCAAATTTCTGATCTTCAGGCAAACTTTATTTAATAAAATGTAAATGAAATATCTTCACAGTGGGTCCAATGGTTGTTTAACTTTCATAACTTTTTGGTGGTGGTTTGATTTTTCTGGATTTGTCTAACTGAGTAAAAGGAATTTTTTCTCCAGGCTAGACTGGCAGGGATGCTTTTGAAGGGTCTGGACATATTGGGATGCCCTTATCAGTAGAGACGGCCACTCCAGTGTTGCTGGGCAGAAGAAGAACATCTCCAATCCTTGGAGGCCAAGGGTCTTCCAAGATCAGGTTTCTTTCTGGGCCCTCTACCTGTGTCCACACCTTTACACCGTGTTAGTTGTCGGTCACTGCTGTATCAAATGACCACAACTTATTAGATTAGAGCGATAGTTTTCTTTTACACCCTTGAAAGTGAGGATTCTGAAAAGGCTTTCTGTGATGGCTGGAGCTCTTCCTGGAGAGCCTCAGATAGCTCTCTTGTTTCATTGACTTTTCCTTTATTCACTGGCCCCTTTCATCTCCAAGGCCAACAGGGATTGGGTGAGTCTCTCCCAGGCTACACCTCTACCACCTCTTCCTTCCTGCTACCCTCTCTCACTTAGAGCCCACATGATAACTCTGAGTCGATCTCATCTCCAGTAAACAATAACAACTCAATCCACTTTCCCTTGCCCTGTGAGCTGGTAGCTCACTATTCGGAGGCATTTTCACCCATGTTGTCTTGATAAAAACAGAATAACATAGATTGGCTAGTCTATAGTGAAGCAGATCTTGCATGATTTCCTGGTTCAGGAGCCTGGGAGTCCAAGATCAAGAGACCATCAATAGACGACGACATTCTTGTTGGGTGTTGTCATCGCAGAAGGCATCCAATGGGCTAAAGAGACATGAAAGGAAACCAAACTCCCTTTTATAATTAAACTTTTCCCACGATAGCAGCATTAATTGGTTTTTCAGGTCAAAGCCTTCTTGGGCTAATCACTTCCTCCCAGATATGGTTCCACTGGGGATTGAGCTTCAGAAAATTGCTTTGGGGGAAACACACTCAGACCACAGCTAAAGGTGAAGATTTGGACATGTGTAGCGGTGGGAGCATTATTCTTCCTACCTCATGTTCCTTTAAGATCTCTAGCTCCCCTCCCTATGGTAACCTAGCAGCTCCCTGAGTGATATGAGTTCCAGAAGGTTAATGGCATACACAGACTGAACCACTTTGCCATATCCTGCACTGTAACAAGTACAAAGTAGCAACAGCCATCGGTGGGAAGAAAAATACAAATGGAATTTAGAGGATCTCGGAACTATAGACCTCTAATTTAATCAAAACCATCATTTAGATTCCATTCCTTTATATTAATGTACATTAAATGTAGAAATTAATGGGGTTTGTTGTGACATTTTTGTGCCAGTTCCTGCTGTACTTTGATCCTCTCTGTCCTCCTCATTACCCTCCTTGTCCACCTGAACACTAATCTCACTGGACCCCTTTCTCTTCTTAAATACCCCCTTTTATTTAATGTCCTTTACTAAACCTCAAATTTCACAAATGTCTTTTTGAATTTGGCTTGTTTTATTTTACAATATACTTTCCTGTTCCGTCCATTTTCTGAGAATAAAACACTTCACTGTTACCCATAGATGAAAAATACACTATTGTGTATATACCACATTTTCTTTAACCATTCATCCAGTGATTGGCTGCTAAGGTTACCCCATGGCTTGTTTATTGTGGGTAGTATCTTGTGTGACAATCAACACAAATGTTCAGAGGTCCTGGTTGGTTTCTATTGCCAACGTGATGCAATCTAGAGACCCCCAAGAAGCAAGACCCTCAAATGAAGAGTTGCCTCCATCACATTAGCCTCTGGTCGCGTCTGTGAGGAATTACATATTACGATGGTCGATGTGAGAGGGTCCAGACCACTATGGGTAGCGTCAAGCCTAGGCAGGTGGCCCTGGGGTGTAGGAAAAGGAAAGAAAGCTGAGAGAGTCATGGGTTGCAAGTCAGTAAGCAGCACTCCCGAGTTCCTGCCTTGAGTTTCCCTCAGTAACAGATTAGTGCCTGGAAGTGGAAAGTGGGATAACCTCTTTCCTCCCCAAGTTGGAGGCTATGGTGAGCACATTTTTCCTGTAATTATTGGCTGTTTGTGCTTCATCTTTTGAAAACTCTCTCCTGTTTTATTGTCCATAGAAAATATTAGGTGTTTTCTCTCATGGAGTGTGTGTGGGTGTGTGTGCACATGAGTGCACGTACATTCTCCAGGTCAATTTCATTAACCTTAAAAAAAAATCGCCAGGGCTGTCAATCTCAGCAGGTGCCGGGAGGAGGAAGATGAAGAGGGGAAGGAGGAAAAAATGTCATTTGAGTTAAAACCATATTGAGGTCAAGCACATGGTGGAAGTCACAGTGGCAGGAGGCCGCATAAGGGCAGAGGAAGAGGAAGACTCGAAGTATGAGGGTTAAAAACACGCTTAGAAAAGAAATAGGATGAAGAAAAGAAGTGGACAGACTTACAAAGCTGCCATAAGTCAGTAAGCTCTGAAAATATGTATATGTAAGACATGAAAATAGAAGGAAATTATTTGGGATGAGGGAGAGGATGGACAGGGACGGGGGATGAGGCTGGGAAGGATCATTTTGAAGTTCTGAAGAACTATGTAACGTGAACCATTAAAGTGCCCTCTGTAATTTGCAAGTAAATTTCATATTTACCAATGTCCACTATTGTCTGCCCATATTTCAAAAATGAAATTACCTCATCTATTTCACCCTGTTTTACTGCGTTTGATCTAATAAATTCCTCGTAACCAGAAGTGCTGGCAAATTTTAAAGACATTTAAAATATGACTGGTCGATATCGGATTTGTCACAAGTTTACCCCGACTTTGGAAGCAGGCCCAGGACCTAATTTTTCCTCGCTCTTTGCAAAGGATCCATAATTCATGATTGCCGTTGACTTCAATACAAGGTATTTAATCCTGTCAAATTCCAGCTTTGTTTGAATAAAAATGGCCCTCCTCTAATTATGGGTTTTGATAAAGCTAATTTTGGTGTGTTATCCAGTGGGTTGCCTCAGCAAAGCTGGCAACATTTCTGATACGAAGAATGGTTTAAAGATAACCAAGGGAGAGATGGGAGCTAGGAAAAAAACCTGCAAGTGAATTGGTGACTCAGAAACCGGAGACCTTTTTTTATTCTTTTCAGAAGAAAAAAAAAGATACAGGGAGTGAGTTGCTTGGGCAAGAGTGTGGCTCAAGTAATCGAAAAGTTGAGTGGGGACTTTATTTTGCGTCTCCAGACGGCTGTATGCGCAGCTTTTTAGGACCTGGATGCTGGACGCTTCTGTGGGTAACTAGGGAAGAAACCGGCCTATCAGGGATTCTATGACATAAACAGAGCCTTGGTGATGTCACAAAGCCGTGGGCGGGGCTTGCGCATCTGTTCCACTAGGGACACTAGACTCCCCTGAAGGTGCGTTCACTATCTTCACAGCGGCTGTGGAGGCCAGTTCAGCTCCTGAGCCCCGCGGTTGTTCAACAGGTTTTTGGCGCCTGAACGTTTCCAGAAGACGGAATCTGGACAACTAGGACATTTTCTTTTGGTAAGTATGTTTATGAAGCAGCTAGGAACTCTGTAGTCCCAGAAAGTTAAAAGTTTTCCTTCAAACCTCCTGGGCGGTCTACCTTATATGTTGTTACTGGCTCCCATGTTTGATAGCTGCGGGGATGGTCTAGGCCAGCCATTCTTCTGAGTTTATTATCTTTGCTAACAGTATTAAATTCATCATTCCACTAAAATGCCAAAGCTCCTCTTTGTCCGTATGTGTTTTAGAAGACACTAATTATTTCTAAATGGCTGCTGTTGCCTAGACTAACGAGTCCTCTTGTTGCAGTGGGTCTCGCGGTACTCACTTCTGTAATGGAAGCCACGGAACGGCTCTATGTAACCCACCTGGGTCTGGATCAGGAGACACAATACAGAGAGCCAGTGGACAGGAGTGCCATGACCTTGGCAGGTGTTTGTGGGTGCAGCCACCTAGCTCATGGCTTGAGGGTGAAGGAGAGGTGTGGCGTCCTTCTGGCTTCTTTGCCATTCTGTTCCGATTTGCTTACTCACGTTGTGGACAGGCGTACCTCCTCCCCTCATTGACTTTGTCAGTTTAGGGAGTAGGTTTCTTAGCAGAGGCGAATTGCCTCTGGGCAGCAGAAATGTGTCTCTGAGTCTGTGAAACTGAGCTGTGGAGAATCATTTGCTAATTTTCCTATTAATTTCTTATGACAAAATTACATTTAGATATCCAAACCTGTTTAGCGCTGCCTGCGTCATCTGCCCCAGAGCTCTCCCAGAAAAGAGCCTCGGCCTCATATCTTCCCCTTCTTGCAGGCAGTCATGGTGGAGGCAACGACTTTGCATCTTGTTTAAACAGACGAGTTCTTCCAACCCAGAGAGTGGGCAGCTATGAAGCCCAAGCACAGAACGATAGTCACAAGACAGTGGACCAGGAGTGCTGTGGCCTACCGCACTAGGTCTGCAGCCATGATTGAGATGCCTCTGAGTCTGAGAGGCTGGCCACCTCTCCAGAAGAGGGATGGGTCATGTCTCCAGAAGAAGGACGGGTCATCTCTCCAGAAGCAAAAACTGGGCAGACCTTCAGAGGTCCTGGAGAACATTGTTGGCCACAGAATTTCTCATGGATGGAAAGAAGGCGATGAGCCAGTCACCCAGTGGAACGCCATCATTCTAGACCAACTGCCGACAAATCCCCCCCTCTATTTGTTGAAGTACGACGGGATTGATTGTGTCTATGGATTGGAGCTTCACCACGATGAAAGGATTTTACAACTGAAGATCCTGCCTAATAAAGTGTCACTTTCTCAGGCGACAGACACCCACCTCACAAACAGCATAGTTGGCAGAGCAGTGACACACGAATTCGAGGGCACAAATGGCTCTAAGGATGAGTGGAGAGGGGTGGTCCTAGACGAGGTGCCGATCATGAAGACCTGGTTCTACGTTACCTATGACAAAGATCCGGTCTTGTACATTTACCACCTCCTGGATGACTACATTGAAGGCAACCTCCACATCATGCCAGAGAGTCCTCCAGCAGAAGTGACATCGGAAGTAGGCAAGGATGTCATAATAGGCAAATGTGTGCAGCTCAGCAAAATCGACGGAACCATAAAGACGGGCAAAATCATTTACCAAGTTCCCACCAAACCTTCCATGTATTTGGTCAAGTTTGAAAAAGACACCCTTATCTATGTCTATGATGTGGATAAGATCCAGTAAAGTGAAATTCACAAAGTGTGGAGGGGCAGACATAAAATTTTGTTTGGGGAGAATGCTCTTTTTTTTTTTCAGAGATAACTAAGGTCCTCTAATAACCCCAGTATCTTTTCCAATGGAATTTGTCTTGCTCTAAAAATAAAAAATTTGTGAACATGCTGTGTTGTTTGGTAATGGAGATTGGGTGTGTCTGGTGGGTGGGACATCAAAGGACATCACATGTTGGCTCGGGCTGTGAACGGTACATCTAGGGTCACAGTAGGCTCAAAACAGAACAGGACTTAGATGGTCTGGTCTGCGGGGAGAGGGAGGAACTGGAGATGTGGGGTGTGAGGAAGAAGACAAGATGGCTGTTTAAGAAGCAGTGGAGAGGGGCCAGAAAGAGGTAGGATCTCAGGGAGGGGTAAAGCTTGAGGGAGATGCGTGCGATCGGGAAAAGTGTGAGAGATAACAGTGAGGTCTTGAAACTTAAGGGGAAACAGAATCAATTGATCAGGGAGGAATACAAATGTAAACTCAGAAGCAGAGAAAATTCGGTTTCATTTGATTAATGGTTATAAAGTAAGTCATCAGATCTTTTAAGAGTTACTGTTTTTGATTATGTAGATGAGGCAGGGTATGTGTATGTGAGTACCGTGACCACACAGGCCAGAGGAGCCAGGTCCCTTAGAGTTGGAGTCATGGGTGGTTGTGAGCTGTTGGACACGGATGTAGGGAAACAAGCTTGGGTCCTCTGTGAGAACAGAAAGGGCTTCTCACCACCGAGCCATCTCTTCAGCCCCCTAAAGTCATTTAAATGAATCCAATCTTCACAGACAGAGAAGAGAGCAGAATAAAGGTAAGAAAGATGGAATTGACAGTGATCTGGAGAGAGCTAAAGGACTCATAAAGAGGGAGTAGGGGACACTGAGGGCAAAGGAAATCCAAGATCAAATGATTAAAGGAGTTCTCAAAATTTGGGGGAAGGAGTGTGAAATGGGACCCAGGAAGAACAGGAAGGTTCTGGAAAGAGATGAATTTGAACCATATCCATATTGGCTTCCTTGACTCTTTAACACAGAACCTGTCTGCCACTTAAGAAAGTGGGCACGGGTTGAATGTTTCCCAAAGGACATTTTGACCAGAATAACTCAGACTAGTGAATCTAAAACTAAGTTTATATCTATGAGACTCCTGAAAACATACAAAAAACACCGTTTTGTATGATTACTAAAATTAAAAAAAATAAAAGAGAAAAGGAACGCCTGGTGAACGCCTGGTGAACTGCTTGACGGTGTTAAGTGGATCTGGCGTCGCCTCTCTGAGCACCATTTGCCTCGGTTACAGCCTGTGATCTTCCCGAGGTCTCTGTTGGATACTCCAGAGGACCACCAAGAAGCTTCCTCCCCAGGAAGTTCTGCCTCACTCCTCCCCTTCTGTGTGACTTTCCCCGCACACTATGGTCCTTTCTGCCTATCTAGCTCCAGGCAGTTCCCTTTCACTGCACACGTGTGACCTTGCTCCCAGCAAATACTGAAGGTGCTGCCAGTGCAGATACGCTGAGCTCTTTCCTGAACCAGTTTTCGTGACTTTCAAATGCTATCTCCTCCTGAGAAGGCCCTGTGCTGCATAGGGTCTCCCTGGGCTCACCTCTGTACTCCAAGAATGACTTTTGAGAGACAGGCTTGTCATGGCTGGACTGGTTCACTGCTGTTTCTGCTTACTAGAATCAGTTTCTATGATGGAGGAGTGAAAATATTTTTTTAATTGTTGATTCATTTTGTTATTATTTGGGAGGCTTTTTTATAGAGAGAAAATGTTCAGTGGAGTCACAGTTGTTCATCCCGTAGCCACAAATAAAAACCAGCTAGACACTTCATTTTAATTTAAAGTTAGGATGTGTACATGTTATGCCTGTTATGCAGTTGTCTTAGTTTGATTCTTTTCTCACTGTGATGAACACCATGACCAAAAATAACTTGGGAAGGAAAGGGTTTATTTGGGTTACCATTTACAAGCCATCACTGAGAGAAGCCATGGCAGGAGCTTGAGGCAGTAGCCAGAAAGAATGTGCTTGTTGGCTTGCTTCCTGCCTTAGTCACTGGTCTATGGCTGAGAAGAGACACCATGACCAAGACAACTACTATAAAAGAAAACATTTAATTGGGGGCTGGCTTACAGTTTCAGAGGTTTGGTCCATCATCATAGCAGGGAGCATGGTGGCATACTTGGTGTTGAAGCAATAGCCAAGAACTACATCCTGCTCCATAGACAGAAGGACTAAGGCGTGGCATGGGCCTTTTGAAATCTCAAAGCCACCCCTCCATGACACACTTTCTCCAATAAAACCACACCTCCTCCTAATCTTTGAAAATACTGCCTCTCCCTGGTGACTAAATATAAAAATATAAGAGTCTATGAGGGCCCTTCTTACTCAAGCCACCACAGATACCATGGCTTGCTCAGTAACTTTTCTTATACAGATCAGCCTGTCCGTTCCCCCTCGCCCCAACCATGATGGCCTCGACCATAGTAGTGGGCCCTCCTACATCAGTCATTAATCAAGAAAATGTCCCATAGACTCACTCAGAGGCCAATTTAGCAGAGACAGATCTTCAGCCGAGGTTCCCTCTTCTCAGGAGACTCTAGATTGCCAAGTTGACAAAAATCAATCAGCACAAAAATGTGTACCATCCCCCATGTCACACTTCTGCACCATCTACACACACACACACACACACACACACACATCTATGACTAACCCCTGTCTGTCTTTGCGTAGGTCCACTTCCCTGTGCGATAGAAGCGAGGGGTAGCTACTGTCAGCAATGTGAGTACCCAATGGTGTGTGATGGATAATTTCTGCACCCTTCCATCCCATTCTATGTATTCCATACTTTCCGGGTAACTCCCCAACATAACTAATTCCCAGTTGGCCACTGGAAATTTAATGGGTCACAGTAGACCACAGAGCCAAGCAGACAGAACCTATTTCCTCACCTCTCAATAGAAGACATGGCCCTTTACCAAAGCTGGTGGGCCTGTCCCTATCTCACACTCGACCATAATATCCTAGAATATAGAAAGCAAGTCTTGCACAGATTATATGCCTCAGCTGTGCACAAATCTTTGTAGCTTCCACAATAGCGCTTTGTGAAACTCAACCCCTTCCAGGAGCACAACCCTCTGTTACCCAGAGAACATTCAGAACCACACACTCTCTCCAGATTTGTCCTCAGTCAACTGTCCAACTGCCAGTCAACTCAACGACGACCCGTAAACCCCCACTGAGAAATCCAATACATGTGACTTGATTTTTAGGGAACAGAGTGTCCCCCCCACCTTCATGGCTACCCTGGAGTCTAACTCATCTGTAATAAAACTCACTACTATTAAGAGCAACATTACAAGAGCTATGACAAATATCAAGTCACAAGACAACCATCACAGTTAGCCAAACCTTTTCAACAGCTTTATTGAAGCAAAATTTCCATACTAAAAAAAATCCATTTATTTTAAGTGTGCGATTTAATGATTTTTAAAGCAAATTTACAGATTCCTTCCTTTTTATGCTCATTTCCCACTAATTCATATGATATTGAAGTCTATTAAAATATAGAAGTGAAGTCAGGGGAAAGATCAGAGTGGGAGGCAACAAGGATCTTGTTGTCACTCAGACAACAGATATATTGGCAGAATCTTCCTGATGTAACCACTTGAGAACATTGGATCTGCTCTTAGCTTGCAGCATCAAGTCCAGATCTGACCTGATTTGGTCAGCATCACTAATAGCCACATTTGTCGGTCACCCCTTTAGTACTAAAACAAAATATCTGACAACTTAAAAAGAAAATGGACTTACTTTGGTTCACATTTTCAGAGATTTTGGCCCATGGTTACATGGGCCATGGATGATGGAGCACACCTTCTCACTTCATTGGCATCCAGGAAACAAACACAGGAAGGGACCATGGACAAGAAATACCCTCCAAAGCAGCATCCCAAATGACCAACTCCCTCAACAAGCCCCAACCTCCTAGTTTCTCCCACCTCCAAACACCATTGATTAGAACCCTCAGAGTTCAATCACTTCTCAGAGCTCCACCTTTGAACATTATTCCAACATACAAACCTGTAGGGGACATTTCAAGCCCAAATCACAACAGTATCTGTCACCCACATTTGGTACCCCTCTGATCTCTGCAAGGGCCTCTCTGTCCAGCGGTTGTTAAAGGATAGTCCCCAGAGCAACAACATCAGAACCACCCAGGAACTTTTAGAGATACAAGTTCAGGGTCTTGCCTCCCATCCATGTATCAGAAACCTGTAAAGCGGGCTAGCAGGTTGGCTCAGAAGTCTCACCTTGGCCTCACAGTAGAAGGAGCTGGGAAGATTTCTAACAAACAGCTGTGTTTCCCTGCACAAAACCAAGCCGGTCAGCACTCTATCATGGAGTGGGGAGGGCCTCATCATCCCTCACCCCTAGCTGAGGAGTATGGACAGTTGATGCGAGAGAGGGGATTTTCTTCGAAGGAGTGGCTGGTGCTAAGTTGACCATGCTCCAGTGGATAGCCCAATGCCTGTGAGTTTATGAGCAACACAAATCACTCAATGGGTTATTATGGAGCGAGGGAGGTTATTAAGTTGGGAGGGAGAGGGATGGATCTGGGAGGAGTGATGCAATCCAATATGTTGTATGAAGTTCTCAAAAAATTAATAAAAGTAGTTTTTAAAATACTCCATCTGTACTGAACACACACAGATCATTTTTCTTGTCATTTCATAAAAAAAAACAGCCCCCTGCAGGGCAATTGCATTGCATTAAATACAAAAGTAATATGGTGATTATTTAAGATGCAGGATGATCTTGGGGATCATCAGGAGTAAAGTGTTTGCTGCATAAGCTTCAGGACCCATCACCCACATAAAAAGCCCAGTGTGTGGTCGCATGGGCACCTATAACTCCAGTGTTAAGGAAGGCAGACACAGGAGGATCACGGGGGTTATTGGCAGCCAGGACAGCTGCAAGTTCAGCAAGAGCCCCTGCCATAGGTGTCATACAGTGGAGAGTGGAGGAGCAGTACACGTTATGTTGTTTCCCCCTTCCGGCCCCTGCACTTCCACGTACAAGTCTATATGCACGCACACACTTAAGTAAGTATAATTCAAGTATACAAGCGGATTGCATATAACAAGAGGGTTATATGGAAATACAATGTCATTTTAGCCAAGGAACCTGAAGACTTTGATCCCTGGGGACCCTGGAGCCAACACTCCAAGATAGCAGAGGCAAGCGTATCTTCTTCCTGTGCAAACGAAACCTTGGCTGAGTGTGTGTGTCTTGGTGGATCCACAACAGTTCTCCTCTCAGCTCCTGTTCACAACAGATAGTGTTCTGGAAATGCTGGGGAAAAAAAAGAAAACTAAAGGCTTCATCAGGGTTTCTAAGCTTGTACTAAAATCATATTTATCACATTTTATTAAATGGAAAGGAAATCTCCAGCCCCCAGCAACAATTGACTCAATCATGTTGGCTTCTGTTTCATCCCACCATGAATAGCAATTAATTGCACATCAATAGTTTCCATGCTTTGAACTAAATCGGCTGAAGGGATATGGTTTCGTACCGACAAGTGATGCCAATGTGGAAAATCGAGTAGAAAAAGGGGAGGGAGTGTTAGGATTCCTTTGGCTTCTGCGAGAGAGATGGCTGATTGGAAACTTGTTATGCAAATATCCTTAACCCTCCCCCCCAGAGATAAAATGTAACAATAAAAAATGGATGTCCAAATGGATGGACAGGCATTACTTAATTCCCCTTTTCCATACTGTGATGGCCCTGATAGGCTCTTATATTTGAATATGTTTGGTTTCCAGTTGGTGGACTGTTTCAAAAGGATTAGGAGGTGTGGTCTTGTTAAAGGAGGTTTGTCACTGGGGGTGGGTCTCAAGGTTTCAGAAGCCCTTGCCAGCCACACCTCTGCCTCTTCCTTTTTCCCTCCCTCTCCCTCTCCAGCTCCCTTCTCTGCCTGCTGTCTGCAGGCCAGGATGGGCGCTCTCAGAACTGCTCAAGCGCCATGTCTGCCTGCCTGCTGCCGGGCTATCAACCATAATGGTCATGGTCACAGCCTCCACTCTGAAACTGTGAGCAAGACCCCAATCAACTGCTTCTTTTTTTTAAAAAGTTGCTTTGGTCATGGTGTCTCTTCACAGCAATAGAATAGAACTAAGACAAATGCCTTCCTGTTTATTTTTCTAATAGCTCTGTTTATTTCACTAAGTTTCCTTTGGTCCATTGAACAGTCTTAGGGATAAGTTCAAAGGGATTGGAGAGATGACTCGGAGAATAAGAGTTTACTGCTCTTACAATAGACCAGAGTTTAGTTCACAGCTCTATCTCTGGCTCCAGGAGTCTGACATTCTTTTCTAACCTTGGCAGGCACCTGCACATACACACACTTATTCACACACTCACATATACATACACACATACATAAATACACACTCGCAAATATTCACACACATATACATATACACAAATGCACACATATATCCATATATACACATATACACACATACACACACATAAGTAAATCCTTATTTATGAGGATTTTAGATTTATCCAGGGACCCTGCAATTTCATTTGGTCCACCTGACACCTGTGCTCACAGCACATGTCTCTTCCTGCTTCTTGCTCTAGGGAGTCTGTATACAGCATCTGTAGACTCACTGTATCCGACTTTATTCCCTTCTTCATCTTTCGGAATCTCAATTGTCAGAGAGGGGGATGTCAGGAACTTGTTTTAAGTAATTCTTTTTGCATGTGGGTCACTTGTACCTCAAATCACAAAGTGGGGGGGGGGGGATAAATAAATGTGTGTCTAAACGCCAGTACCAAACTCATATCCATTGTCCTTAATAAATGCTGGCTTTCAAAATCAGAATTCAGGAGGAAATGAGGCTTTTGAAGAATTCTTCTTCTCAGGGAGGATATGGTATTTCTAGTCCCCTGAAAAGGAACACCGATAGAAAAGACAAAAGGGTGCTCGCATTTCTCCACAAGTTGAATCAGAAGCATTGATGATGGACATGGAAGAACTCACCCCAAGTCTACAAAAGAACAAAGGAATGTGGGAGGTGAGGAGACGTCTGGGGAGTGGTCGGTGCCTTATTAGTATTAAAAAATCCCCAAACTCCAGAGATGACATTCAACAGAGGAAGAACTACATTTTCACTAGGCAGAACTGTTTTTAAAATAGCCTTCCTTTTAGTCATGGAATGGAGGGGTTTGGACCAGTAGGGTCAGTTTGTGGATGACTAAAGTCATTCCCATCAAAATTTTAAGAATAATATGAATTTTTTAAAATGGACTTGAAAAAATTAGAAATTTTACCTATTGAAGAGGAAGAGCGGTGTCCCAGAAAGAGACAAAGGCGTGCCAGAACGCTATATTTGATTCTTTCAATAAATGCCCTACTGATAACTCATGTGTGTGTTGGTATCAGGAGAAAACCGCAAGTTGGATTTCTTGATGCAGAGAGATTTTAACGCGTGTGAATAGCTGCCAATAAAAAGAATGGCTCTCAGATTTTCAAAAGGCGTGCGAAAGCCACTGTGGAGTTACTGCATTTTGCTTCAAAAGCCTTGGTTCCCTGTGTGCGGGCACACAGAACCTCAAGGGAAAGGCCAGAGACCTCCTAGCGATAACCTCCAACAACTTCTGAAACCATGCCCACGGGAGGAAGAGGCTTTTCTTGGAAGACGGAGCACAGAGAGCTGAAAAGTGGAGGCCAAGCGTTGATCAATAGCTGTAATAGAACAACGTAGAACAGCGGCAGCCGGTTCACAGAGCGAAGCAGCCGTCAGCGAGGCAGCCAAGAGCTAAGAGGATTTGAAAAGATAATAATACAGACTTCATAGAAGCAAAGATAGACTTGGGGGTCTGCAAATTTAATCTCACGTACTTTGGAAAGAAAAAGAAAAGAAAAATAATCAAGCCGAGGGATTGCTCTGCTCAGCCCAAGGGAACTCTGGGTTGTGCTGCAGATGGCCCATGTCAAGACTCAATGCGGATGTTGGGAGCCCGTGATGAAAAACCAGAACTAGATCGTGTAAGCGCTGTGAGCAGAAAAACATGGCACCAGTAATGGCTCAAGTCAGCGCCGTCATTGGGAAGAAGAAAATCACACAGCACCAAAAGTAATCCTGGTCAGGGCCTGTGTAAGACCAGAAGTGAATGGTGCCATGGTCAACCAATAATCACTGCCTACAGGTATATGCTGAGCACAAGCTTCCACATCGTGCTGTTTCTCCAGCAGAGAAATGACCTCCAGGGAGAGAGCAAGCTAAGAAAGGCTCCTAGCACCGGAGAGCCAGAGGCAGGCAAATCTCTGAGTTCGAGACCAACCTGGTCTACAACAGGAGTTCCAGGACAACTGAGCCTACACAGAGAAACCCTGGCTTGAAAAAACAAAAAAGGAATAAGATAATAAAAGCACAGAGATGGGTTGGAGTAAAATGAACAAGGGGAAATCTACAAATCAAAGAAAGGAAAATTCAAAAGACTTGTCCATAAAAGACCAGCAGTGTAGGGAAACCATCTTGTTTTCAGGGCTCATCAAAGCAAACCCACCAAGGACAATCCCTGTGAAGAATCATCTCCGGAAGTTACACACACACACACACACACGCTCACACACACATACACACACACAGACACATACACACACACACACACGCTCACACACTCACACACACATACACACACACAGACACATACATACACACACACACACACACATACACACACAGACACATACATACACACACATACACACACACACACACACGCTCACACACACATACACACACAGACACATACATACACACACACACACTCATACACATACACACACACAGACACATACACACACACACACACACACACACACACACCCCAGAGTCTAACTAAGGAGGATTTACGGAAAGGTACCCGTTAAACCTGAAGATTTGGTGCTAAACCACATGAGCTTCTGTAGGAATGAGCTCCAACCAAATTTCACAAGTTCTACAGCCATCTGTGTGCTTCCTCTCCCCCTTAGCTGCGGGGGTATCACATAGATGGCTGTCACTTCTGCCTTGGTTTTATTTTTACTGTGAATCTCCCTTCTCCCCTGTTCAGTGCGGCCAAGGCTTCCACATAGAAGGACCTTGCAGAGCATTTGTGTCTAGTGAGGCAGGAAAAACAAAATTAAAAAGAGGCTTAATACTATAAAAGACATCAAAAGCAGGGCTCAGAGAATACAGGAGATCCCCCAGCAGACACACAGATCCAAGCTTACAAAGTTTGGCCCACGGCATCAGTGGGAAGCAACTAACTTTCTTAGCATCCCATCATGCTACTGGGGGCCTTCTCATCTCTGGAGAACAGAGTAAGATGCATTTGGAAGACCCTCTCCCTTAAAGTGAAGATCATACTGAAATTCTAAAAAAACTTCAGAACAGTTTTTTTAAATGGGAATACACACACATACACACACACACACACACACACACACACACACACACGGGGGTGGGGTGGGGCTAAAGGATTAAAGGATACATTTCCAGGAGCAGATGTCTGATGGGAAGAGTTCAAAGTTCAGCTAGCAACCCCCAACCAATAGCCCCATCCGGAAACTCAAGACTCTGACTTATTTCTAAGAAGTCATTATCTACCTCATGGAACCTTTATAGAAAACAAAACTAGACTAGAATGAGTTAAATGGAAGCCCTTTGAGGTCTATTGAAGTGTTTTGGAGCCAAACTCCATAGACAATTACGGTGTAGAATGTGACCCAAGACCGGTTTGCATAATACCATTCAACTCTTTGCAACATTTTTTGGCTCTCCTAAAAGTCACAAAAGTGAGAAGAAAGGAAGGCAGTCAGTGGAGCACACTTCAGTTTCCATATACAAAGTGCACTTTTCAGCCAAGCACCCACAAGGCAGCTCACCAACCCTGGACACGAGGGCATTAACAAATATGGCAGAGCCACTCCCTCTGGTTCCTGCCTTCCGGAGGCTCCAGGATCATCTCACCCTGAGTCTGTCACCATCCTGTTGACAAGTGTCTTGTCCTTATCTTTGACTTAGGAATATTTTTTTAAAGATTTATTTATTTATTTATTTATTTATTTATTTATTTATTTATTATGTATACAGTGTTCTGTCTGTCTATATGCTTGCTGGCCAGAAGAGGGCACCAAATCTCATTACAGATGGCTGTGAGCCACCATGTGGTTACTGGGAATTAAACTCAGGACCTCCGGAAGAGCAGTCAGTACTCTTAACCTCCGAGCCATCTCTCAAGCCCCTAGGAATATTTTCTTTAGTCATATGAATCCTTCTCCTCCTCGTCCTCCTCCTCATCACCCTCCTCCTCCTCCTCCTCTTCCTCTTCTTCCTCCTCATCTCCTTTTGTGTGTATCTGTTGATAAACATTGTAAAAGTGAGAAAAAGTTTCCGGGTCTAGTAAAATCTAAAGTAAAGTTACTTAAGAAAGAAATTTGGTGATGGGGGTGATAAAGATATGCCCCATTTAGGGCCGAACACTCAGCCTCTTTTCACTACTGAGGCTCAGGAAACATCTTGGAAGAGGGGCATAAAGATGTCAGAGTCAGAGGATGGGGGAGGAGAGCTGTAAAACGCTGTCTTCTGAACGTGACGTGGATGTTGCACTCGTGAGATCACGGCAGCTGTGGTTACCTGCAGAAGACCCATACAGGATCATCAGCCTAAATTCCAGCACCACAGAGAGGGGTGCTCTCCAGGCCCTCCTCTTACTGAGGAGCTCGGGGCAGGTGGTGGCAGCTGGGGTAAGAATCAATTCTTTGGGGGTGTGACTACCGGTAGAATTCCCATGTCCTGTAGATGGTCCCATGAACACACATACACAAAGCTAACTGCCCTCGGTGGCTGTTGGTGGGGGAAGACAACATGAATTTTGGAGGGGGGCTTCTTGGCGGTGAATTTGGGGAGAGCAGGAGTGTGAAATGAAAGTGGTTATGATTCTGTTTCATTGTATACATGCACGGATCACGCAAGGTCAAAGACAATTTATTTCTTAAGAGAAAGAAAAGTTAAGACTTTAACTTTAGGTCTGCAATGAAAGACTGTAGGACTTTAAGACATTTAAATATAGAATATAAAATTAAACCCCATGACGACCTTATGATTCAAGGGGTAAATTATACACGCTTAATGTAATGCATTCTCTCCCTCATTCTGTCTGTCTGTCTGTCTATGTGTCTATGTCTGTCTCTCTGTGCCTGTCTCCTTCCCCACCCCCACAGTCATAAATGTATGCTTTGATTGGTTATTTTTATGTCAAAGTGTCAAAATTCCTGACACAACTGGTGTAAAGAAGAGCGGTTCATTTTAGGGCACAGAGTCACCTGGAACAGGCATCGTGGCAGGGATAACATAGCAACAGCGTCTGTTGAGCTGTGCACTGAGAGCCTGCATGGGGCCTGTTCACATGTGGGTGTATCAGGATCTGAACCAGCAACCTTCCACACCCAGTGACTTCCTTCTGCTAGGGGGCAGTCCCAAAGGTTCCAGAACCTTCCTAGACAACATGTTAACACAACTGAGCCTGTGGGGAAATTTCACATTCAAACCTTAACGATACTGAACCAGGCAAGTAAGAAATACTTTTTGAACAGAGTTTAATTTCAATTTTGTAAGCAGAACAGAGTTAAACCCTTTGGGATGGATTGATTTAGTCTTTGGCTCACAAAATGTACCCTAAATGCTACATGGGGTAGAAAATACATCTTTTTCTATGTAGTGAGTGATGCTGAAACCGATCATTACCGTAATGAAGATAAAATGCAAAGAACTCGAATATACATAACAATTCCAATTGTCAGCGAGAAAGGCTCTTTTATTTATATATGTGAGCTGCTGTTATTATTTCCCTACTGGGCTGATTTTATAAGAAAAAACATTGCAGGCTCTGCCTAGCCCATCGACCATGGCACCGTTCATCACAGTGTTATGGGGCTGCAATGTGGGGATTAATCATCGGGGTTTGACACCAAAATCCATTGGCTCAATGCATGAGACTTCAGCAGGGAAAGTGAAGTTACAAATGTGTGATGCCCTTTGGCATCCTCCCTCTGAGTCTATTGTGTGGGTGTTTCCTGTTGTTGTTGTTGTTGTTTGTTGCTGCCTCGGCTGCTGCTGTTAAACTGAAATATTGAAAGCAAATGGTAGAGACTAACAGGTCTTTTACAGTCTCACTTTCTCCTGCCCATCTTTCCCTAACTCTTCCAACCTTCAGCTTTCATTTGAATATACTGAAAGATGAAACACCGTGATATCAAGATATGTTCATCATCTCTGATTCCTGTTCGTTTGTTGACTGCCATTGCCTAGTAGGCACCAAACACCAGGTAATGGGACCAGAGAGAAGGACCAATGGGTGACAACGCTGGCTGCTGCATGAGCGTATGGACCTGAATTCAGATCCCAGCAGCCAGGAATCAAGCAGGGTGAGCCTGTCACCCCAGTGATGAGGAAAGGGGAGCAGGATAACTAGGGCTTACTGCCTTCTAGCCTGGATAAAAAGTGTGGGTTCATGGTCAAGCAAAGGCTCTGCCTCAAAGGAACATGGTAGAGTCATAGAGAAAGATACCGCTTTTCTCTAGCTGCAAGATACTGCATACCTGCACAGACACATATGAGCTCATACATGCACACACACAAGCACATTTAATTTTACTTTCTTTTAAAATTTTTGTTTAAGAATTTCACACATTCACATAAGGTGTTTTGGCCAAATCTACCCCCATCCCTCCCCTCAAGTCCCTCCCCTTTCTTCCTCAGCACTTTTCCTTCCTAATTCTGTGTGCATTAAAAAAATCCAGTGAGTCCACTTAGTGCTAACTGTACTTGCGTGGTTAGGGACCAGCATCCACTGCAGCATGGGCACCCTCTAAGAGGTCAAATCCTTGAGGAAAACTGACCCTCTCCCCCAGCACCTCCAGCAGCCAGCAGTTGCCAATAGCTTCTCAGCTAGGGGTGGAACTTTGAAGACCAAGGCTATAGAGGAGAGGGTTTAGAAGCCTCTCCAAGACCAAGAGAAAGACCAACAAAGGTGAATCACTAGGAAAGAATCCAAAAAGTCAGGAGCCAACCATTCATAACTTAAAAACCTTCAAAGACTGGGGAAAGCTTGGGGCTAGTTACCACCAAAAGTAGGAGTAGAAAAACTGTAATATAATACAGGACCTGGACTACTAAATACAGTGTGGGTGGACTCTAAAGTATGAATAAGTGTTACCGTGACTATATCCATGTTTCTCCTTGTATGACATAATGGTGTCATTTAGGGGCTGAAGAGATGACTCAGCTAGTAAGAACCCTCAGCATCCTTGTCCCCTGGCTCACAGCTAACTCTGGCTCTAGGAGGTCTGACTACCTTTCTGGCCTTTACAGGTACTACACCCACGTGGCATACACAAAAAGACATATGAACAAAAAAAAATTAAATGTGTCATTTAGTTGATATTAATGCACCAAGGTAAATGTCTTCTGATTATTACCATAGGATTATGTAAGATGCTAATATATGGAAACCATGAGTAGGATGTATGGGAAATTGCAACTATTCTAGAAAATTCAAAAACAAATGTGTTTTTTTAATGCAAAGTCAGTAATGGTATTTTTTCCATTTCCATTTTTCCAGTTTCTGTATATTCTAAAATACTTGGGTTTATTATATCCACAGTAGAAAATGTTCTTGTGATGTAATATGGAGCATTTAGGCAGCCCCACTAAACTTCTTTCTGGAAATCAGTCCCCCCAGTACTGGGAGCCATGATTTAAAGTTGGGCCCCACCGTGCTCACAGAATCACAACCCATTCCCCTTCTACCTTTCAAGGTCTTCAAGGAATGTTTGTTAGCAGTTGTTTTTCTGTTATTTATTCTTTGAAAATTTCACATTGAAACAATGTGTCTGAATCCTACCCACCCTCAATTCTCCTTCCAATGATTCCCCTCAAGACTCCTCATTACAGCATCCTCCAAACTTTGCATCCTCCTTTATAATATTCTTTAAACCCCTGAGTCCAATTATTGCATGCATGGGCATGAGGTCATCCACTGGGACATATGGCCACATTTGTCCCCAAAAGTGACCACACACACATGCACACACACAGCAGCAGCAGCCATCAAGTATCAATAGTACCTCAGCTGAAGCTGTGACTTCCGCAGCCCCGCCCCACTTTATGTTGGAATGTTTGACTGGCTTGATTCTGTGCAGATATTATGCAGGCAAGCTGCAGTGTGAGCTCACAGCTGCTGTACACGCACGTGTTCAACAGCCATGCCATTTCCAGAAAACAGTGTCTTTCTTCCCCGTCCTCAGCTCTTACAGGCTTTCTGTCCCCTCTCCCTCAGTGTCTCGAGCCTTGCTGGAGAGGTGGATGGAAATGACATTTCAACATTTCTGAAAATGGGATGGAGCATCTCATGGTGACGTAGAACTGCATCTGGTATCGTCCATTCTTGCATTGCATACGGAGCACCAGGACGCTAACAACTGAGAGAGTTTTAGTTCCCTTGGAAGTGCTGATAAAAGGTTGGGTTATTTAATCCCATGCCCAAGACCAGAGTGAAGTGTGGCATGGAAGGAGGAGAGATTTTGATCAGGCGGGGCTGGATTTATGTCTCTGTACGGTCTAGCATAAGAAGACAGACACACTCCTAACTCTCCCGCGGGTCCAACACAACGTGTTATTTCTGATTTTATCTATCTTGTCTGGGATTCCCTATTTTTGCTCTTTTTTTCAGAGATGGGGGGGCTGCACGAATTCTTTTCTTCTTTGTGTGTGTACGCACTCATGTAGAGGCCCGAGGTTGATGTCAAGAAGCATCCTTGATGTCTCCGTACATCTTGTTCACAGAGCTGGGGACTCTCAATCCGAGAAAAGGCTCCCCAGTACATGCAGTCTTTCTAGACAGTCTGTTCTAGGTATCCTGTCTCTGCCTTCTGAGGTGGAATTACAGGGTGGTCTCCACACTCTCCTGGCATTTATATAAGTTTGTGGGGAGCCAGTGCTTAACTGCTAGGCTTTCTTCCTAGCTCCTTCTTGCAGAACTTTCTCTCCCAACTATTCTCCACTTTTGAACCCTAATGGCAAAGCATTTCTTTCTGAAATACATTATTGACAAATGGAAGCTGTATGCATTTGAGTTGTGTGGTGTAGTGTTCCGGTCAAATTATACATTGTGGAATCATTTTTAAAACCCCCATAGTGAGATCCACTCCCTTGGTGTATTCCACATACACAAACCCCAATGACAATCACAGTCAGTTGTTTGCTGTTCGCCAGGCTCTGGTGTGTGTACGTGTTGCAACAGAATGATTCTTATACATTCTGGCCAATCTATTTCCCAACTAGAAAACAAAGGATTCCAGTTCAGGGTTGACCACCCCCTCCCCATGGATCCTTCCCATCCTTATTGTGCTAGGGGAAATTGAAAAGTCCCTCTGCTGAGAGAGAGATGCATTCTAGAAAGACCAAAAATAATGACACACCATCTTGAGTCTGGGAAATCATCAGTTTAGCTTCTGGCTTTTATAAACTGACAGAAAATGGGTTTTACAAAACAATAGAAATGTAAATTTTTGCGTTGCTAGAGTACTCAGGTTGTAGATGCTGAACTCGGGGTTTCACTGGGGTGGGGGCGGGGTAGTGGGTATGGATGGAGTGTCTATGCATGAGTGGAAGGGCACAGCTATGTCCATATGTGCAGAAACAAGAGCAGAATGCCCGGAGTCTTCCTCGCAACTCTCCATCCCTCACTAAGCCAGAGCCCACTGTTTTGACAAGTCTAGCTGGCCAGTATGCTCCTGGGATCCATCTGCCTCCACCCTTCGATGCTGTAGACAATGAGCAGTTGCCTGGCTTTTTACAAAGATGCAGAGGATTTGAACTCATCGTGCTTGCGCAGCAAAGGCTGCAATCTCCCCAGCCCCCATCAGGATGTGGTTTATTGTAACCTTCACACCTTGCTCTCTGCTGTGTGCGTCTCACAGTTAGATGGACTATTCTCTCAGGGGGGCAGCTCCAGCCCCCACGTGCCTCTGTGTCTACACCCAGAACAGAGTGGATCTTTCATCCGGAGATCTTACTCGGAAGCAGACTGGTTCTGATTGCAGGCTCTCAGGGACAGGAGAGCTTGGCTTCACCTTCAAGAATCAGGCTTTGAATCTTACTCGGAAGATCTTTCATCCAGAGATCTTACTGGTTCTGATTGCAGGCTCTCAGGGACAGGAGAGCTTGGCTTCACCTTCAAGAATCAGGCTTTGAATCCTCCTTACTGGAGGAAGGGAGAGAGTGAGAGAGAGGAGGATGGAAGGGAAGGGAGGGAGGCAGGAAGGAGAGAGAGTAGGAAGTCACATTAAAAGTTCCAAGTGAGCAGAGAATGGATAGGTAGAAATTGATAGTGTTACCGTCACCACACACACACACACACACACACAGAGAGAGAGAGAGAGAGAGAGAGAGAGAGAGAGAGAGAGAGAGAGAGAGAGAGAGAGTCTGCTGTGCCCCAGGTGGCATTACCCATGAAATAAAATGGTCTATTAGGTTTATTTGTCCCTCTCATGAGTAGCCTGTGATTAAATAACCACCTTTTAAAATCCTGCTATTTTGAAAGAAAGCCATTTGAGCATTTTTTCCTTAGCTGATGAATTACACGGACCAGTGGTCCTTAATAAACAGGCCTGTTCAAAGCCAACACATGAGAAAAAACACTTCTAGAACAAGTGATAAGGGATTAGATTCCACATCTCAGGCCTGACTCAGTTACCAAGAGGGAGGATGACCTTTACCCCCAATACACAGGATTCTGTTCTCCACAGGACGTTCAGCCCCACAGCTAGGGACAGCCACAGTCTGGCTGCAAGACTGGATTTGCAGAGGGCATAAGATCCAGTAGGGGACACTGCCGGGAACCCATCAGACTTGACTTTTCCCAGGAAATGCACTGTTGCTGCCTGCGCTAAGACACATAAGCCAACAGAGTAAAGAAGACAAAACAGCTCTGTGGTGACCATTTCTCCTAAACTCCTGTCGGGCCCAGAGGTTTCGTCTTCTGCTTCCGGGCCTGGTCATGGCTATAATGGTCCTGATCTCTCCCAATAGACTTCTTTCTAAAGGATAATTCTTCTGCACTTCCTTTCCATGGAGCCCACCACACCATTTAGATAACAGATGTCTATGTATCTTTTTTTAAGAGAGCAAAATTCAGTCCAAGTCTACCCTCTGGCACCCAAAAAATGCTTGTCGTTTCCTCAGCCAAGTACTTCAGAGTGCTGACTCATTCCTGCATCAAAAGCCTCATCTAAATCGGTTCCTGGTGAGACATGGGTATGGTTCACCATGGGGCAAATCTCTTCTCCATTTATGAGTCTACAGATCAGGAAAGCAAGATACATGCAGTGGTTAGCACTAACTATAACCTTTGATTAACTCAGCATCACATGAAAAGAAAGAGGAGAGAGAGAGAGAGAGAGAGAGAGAGAGAAGAGTCTCAGTTGTCTTATTGTGTTGGTCTGTTATGTCTATTTGAAATTGCCTTGATTGTCCGCTGACTTAGGAGGGCCAAGCCCACTATGGGCATCACCATCCCCTATACAGATAATTATGAGCTGTATAAGAAAGCTAGTTGACCGGGAGCAAGTCAGCAAACAGACCCTCCATTGCTTCAGCTTCAAGACCTTGCTTGAGTTCCTGCCCTGACTTCCCTTGATGACCTGAAAGTTGAAGTCAGAAAAGAAAACCTCTTCCTCCCGCCACACTGCTTTTCATCGAGTGTTCTATCACAGCAACCGAAAGGAAGCTAGTACAGACCCCATGGGTCAGCGGGAGGACTGATGCTTCAGGCTCACAGGTGCCTGAGTTTACAGCTTCTGGTTCTGCCATCCTCTTGCACGACAGTGACCTAGGCAGGCACCAGTGATGGAATGTGGATGGTCTGCATTATCTGGGAAGCAACACACGTCCCTTCTGCCTGTATTTCAAGGACAAGAAATAGTGCTAAAGACCCAGTGGATGATAAAGGAGTTTAGCAGTGGGAACAGGAAAAAGAGGAAGGATGCAATCATGATGAAAATTAGCAGCTTCCCACAGGGTCAACAAGGTGATGGGAAGGCAGAGGTAAAAATGGACTCTGCCACCCGTTTCCTGTGCAGGCTCCTTTCCCACACCTAGCAACCAAACAGAAGGTTCTGAGTCAAGAAGAGAGAACAGAGCCACCAAATGAGAAACCCAAACAGCTCAGTAATGCCACTGCCTCAGCTGCTCCACACCAGACAAAGAACCCTGATGAGTACAGATACTGTCCAGTAGACCTAAAGGTTGGGGAATTGTCTGCTTTTCATGTGATGATTGTTTAACTG
Source organism: Microtus pennsylvanicus (assembly GCF_037038515.1). Lineage (NCBI taxonomy): Eukaryota > Metazoa > Chordata > Mammalia > Rodentia > Cricetidae > Microtus > Microtus pennsylvanicus. The sequence goes on from NC_134579.1 coordinate 111,553,615, forward strand.
ACAAGGAAGACTGCGATGATGGCCCCAAGGAAGCACTGAGCCTGCTTCGCAAAATCCAACCTCTTACAGTAAAAGAACAGAACTTGAGGAAAACTCCAGAGTTCATTGAAAAGATAGCAGCAGTATCACCACCATCTCTGACTTCTGGTTTGTAAGGGATTTGAGTGTTCCTGGTGCCCTACCTTAATGTCAATGCTCTCTGGCTTTTATAAGACTGTTGGCTCCCAAACAACTGGAATGACTAGACAAACTGGAGTCAGAAGCAACCAAACTAAACATCAGACTCAGACACCAACCCACATTCTTGCAGAAGCCTTCCTTATAAGCCTGCAGTCAAAATAGGCATTAAGTTCATTTTATTACTGGTGCCATTAGTTGTCAAAACATTGGAATATTTAAACCCTTTCTTATTAAGGGGGAAAAACTTTTTTATTTCCTCTTTATGGGCCATTTACTTTGGTGTTGCCAAGACAATAAGAGTAAAACACAGTAGACATTTATTCTAATACATGATTTAAAACACATATACAGGAGGACATGCATCAATATCCAACTATTTCTCCTTTAACTCTAAGCATAGGTGTCCCTCTCTTGTAGATTATAGAAAAGGTTGCTAATGAGAGCTTTCTAACTCCCCCTTTGTCTCCAGTTCAGCTGTTCTCACGATCACCCAGGCATCCATGCCCTACCATATTCAGCAATCAAAAGAAATGTATGGAAAGATCAGAAAGATTGGCCACAATCACATTTGCAGTTAATAACCAGACACTATGGGGGCTGGAGAGCTGGCTCAGGAGTTAAAAGCACTTGTTGCTCTTACAGAGGACTCAAGTTCAATTCCCAGCACTCACGTGGTGACTCAGACACATCTGCAACTCCAATCCCAGGGGATTCAGCACCCTCTTCTGGCTTCCCTGAGTGTCAAACACACACATTGCATACATACGCACATGCAAATAAAACACCCCTACACATAAAATAATATGAAAAATCATAGAAGAGGAAGAAGGAGAAGAAGAAGATCTCATGGAAGCCACAAAAGTACTGCATTTGGTCTTCCTGGATTTTCTACTCAATGAGTATTTGCTTTGAAGGAGACGGCAGGTTAAATGTGTGAATGCATGTGTGTGTGTGTGTGTGTGTGTGTGTGTGTGTGTGTGTGTGTGTGTTATATTATTAATCCCATGCTGGGTATTCAGAGACAGGTGAATCCTGGGGCTTGTGGTAAGCTTATCTAGCCTATTTGATAAGCTCAAGCCAGTGGGAGATCCTGTTTCAAATGAAGTGGATGGCATACCTGAGAATGATACCACTCCTTTTTTTCCAATGGTTGTTGTGGAGCACATATTTTTCTCCACTCCACTCCCTTCCTCTGCCTTCCCCTCTTTCTCCCATGAACCCTATGCTCCCAATTTACTCATGAGATCTGGTATTTTTCTACCTCCCATGTACATTAGATCCATGTATGTCTCTCTTAGGGTCTTCTTTGGTATCTAGGTTCTCTGGGATTGTGAATTGCAGGCTGCTTATTTATTGTTGTTTCATGTCTAAAAGCCACTTATGATGAGTACATATGATATTTGTCTTTCTGAATCTGTGTTACCTCACTCAATATGATGTTTTCTAGATCCATCCATTTGCCTGAAAATTTCAAGATGTCATTATTTGTTTCTGCTGCATAGTACTCAGTATTTCATTGTGTAAATGCACCACATTTTCCTTATCCATTCTTTGGTCAAGGGCATTTAGGTTGTTTTCAGGTTCTGGCTATGACAAACAATGCTGCTATGAACATAGTTGAGCACATGTCCTTGTGGTACAATTGAGCATCCTTTGGATATATGCTCCCAAGTGGTGTTGCTTGGTCTTAAGGTAGGTTGTTTTCTAATTTTCTGAGAAATTGCCATACTGAAATCCAAAGCAGCTGTTAACCAGTTTGCACTCCCACCAGCAATGCAGGAGTGTTCCCTTTACCCCACATCCTCTCCAGCATAAGTTGTCATCAGTGTTTTTGATCTTGGCCATTCTTACAGGTGTAAGATGGAATCTCAGAGTTGTTTTGATTTGCATTTCTCTGATGGCTAAGGATACAGAGCATTTCTTTAAATGTCTTTCAGCATTTTAGATTCCTCTGTTAAGAGTTCTCTGTTTAAGTCTGTACCCTATTTTTTATTGGATTATCTGTTCTTTTGATGACCAGTTTCTTGAATTCTTGTATATTTTGGAGATCGGTCCTCTCTCTGTCCAGTGTGGGATTGGTGAAGATCTTTTCCCATTCTGTAAGCTGCCATTTTGTCTTGTTGACTGTGTCCTTTACTTTACAGAAGTTTCTCAGTTTCAGGAGGTCCCATTTATTAATTGTTTCTCCCAGTGTCTGTGCTATTGGGGTTATATTTAGGAAGTGGTCTCCTGTGCCATGTGTTCAAGTGTACTTCCCACTTTCTCTTCTATGAAGTTCAGTGTGGTTGGTTTTATGTTGAGGTCTTTGATCTCTTTGGACTTGAGTTTTGTGCATGGTGATAGATATGGATCTATTTTCATTCATGTTAATATCCAGTTATGGCAGTACCATTTGTAGAATATGCTCTCTTTTTCCATTTTATATTTTTTGCTTCTTTGTCAAAAATCAGGTGTTCATATGTGTGTGGATTGATATCTGGGTCTTTGTTTTGGTTCCATTGGTCCTCCTGTCTGTTTTTATGCCAATACCAGGCTGGTTTCAGTATGTAGCTCTGTAGGAGAGTTTGAAGCCAGGAATTGTGATGCCTCCAGAAGTTCCTTTATTGTACAGGATAGTTTTTGTTCTCCTGGGTTTTTGTTGTTGTTGTTGTTTGTTTGTTTGTTTTTCCATATAAAGTTGAGTATTGTTCTTTTAAGGTATGTGAAGAATTATACTGGGATTTTGAGGGGCATTGCATTAAATCTGTAGATTGCTTTGGTAAGGTTGCCATTTTTAGTATGTTAATTCTACCTACCCAAGAGCATGGGAGATCTTTCCATTTTGTGGTGTCTTCTTCAATTTCTTTCTTCAAAGATTTAAAGTTCTTGTCATACAGGTCTTCCACTTGTTTGGTTAGCATTACTCCAAGATATTTTATGTTATTTCTGGATATTGCGAAGGGTGGTGTTTTTCTGATTTCTTTCTCAGCCCATTTATCATCTGTGTAAAGGAGGACTACTGACTTTTTCGAGTTAATCTTATATTCTGGTACATTACAGAAGGTATAATAAGTTGTGGAAGCTCCTTGGTAGAATTTTTGGGGTCTCTTATGTAAACTATCATATCATCAGCAAACAGTGAGAGTGTGACTTCTTCTTTTCCGATTTGTATCCCCTTGATCTCCTTTGGGTGTCTTATTGTTCCAGCTAGAACCTCAAGTACTCTATTGAATAGATATGGAGAGAGTGGACAACCTTGTCTTGTTCCTAATTTCAGTGGGATCACTTTGAGTTTCTCTTCATTTAGTTTGATGTTGGCTGTTAGCTTGCTGTATATAGCCTTTATTATATTTAGGTATGTTTTTTGTATCCCTGCTCTCTCTAAGGCCTTTATCATGAAGAGATGGTGTATTTTGTTGAAGGCTTTTTCAGCATCTAATGAGGTGAACGTTTTTGTTGTTGTTCAGTTTGTTTATATGCTGGAATACATTGACAGATTTTCATATGTTGAACCATCCCTGCATCTATGGGACGAAGCTGACTTGATTATGGTGGATGATTTTTCTGATGTGTTCTTGAATTCGGTTTGCCAGTATTTTAATGAGTATTTTTGCATCGCTGTTTATGAGGAAGATTGGTATGTAATTCTCTTTCTTAGTAATGCCTTGGGTGTTTCTGGTTATCAGCGTAATTGTGGCATGATAGAAAGAATTTAGCAATGTTCCTTCTGTTTCTACTGTGTAACAATTTGAGGAGTATTGGTATTAGTTCTTCTTTGGAAATCTTGTAGAATTCTGCACTGACACCATCTGGCTGTGGGCTTTTTTTTTTCATGACTTTTTTTTTGATGACTGTTTCTTTTCTTTTTCTTTCTTTTTTTTTTAAGCGGTTATGGGTTTATTTAATTTGCTTATCTGGTCTTGATTTAATTTTGGTAAGTGATATTTATCCAGAAAATTGTTCATTTCCTTTAAGTTTTTTAATTTTGTGGTGTACAGGTTTTTGAAATATGACCTGATGATTCTCTGAAGTTCCTCCATTTCTGTTGTTATGTCCCCCTTTTCATTTCTGATTTTGCTAACTTGGATATTCTCTCTCTACCTTTTGGTTAGTTTGGATAAAGTTTGTCTATTTTGTTGATTTTCTTGAAGAACCAACTCTTTGTTTCATTGATTATTTGTATTGTCTTCTTTGTTTCTATTTTGTTGATTTCAGCTCTCGGTTTGATTATTTCCTGCCATCTAGTCCTCCTGGATAAATTTGCTTCTTTTTGTTCTAGAGTTTTCAGGAGTTCTGTTAACTCACTAGTGTGGGATTTTTTTCAAGTTTTTTTTTTTTACTTTTTTTGGTTTTTTGTTGTTGTTGTTGTTGTTTGTTTGTTCGTTTCTTTGTTTTGCAGGACAGGGTTTCACTGTAGCTTTGGAGCCTGTCCTGGAACTAGTTCTTGTTGACCAGGTTGGCCTCAAACTCACAGTGATCCTCCTGTCTCTGCCTCCCGAGTGCTGGGTTTAAAGGCAGGTGCCACCACCGCCCAGCTTTCTAGCTTCTTTATGTAGGCATTTAGTGCTATGAATTTTCCTCTTAACACTGCTTTCATTGTGCCCCATAAATTTGGACATGTTGTGTGGTCATTTTCATTGCATTTTAGGAAATCTTTGATTTCTTCCATTATTTCTTCCTTGATCCATTGATGATACAAATGAGCATTGTTTAATTTCCATGAGTTTATGGGCTTTTTGAAATTAGTGTTGCTGTTGAATTCTAATTTTAAGCCATGGTGATCTGATAAGATACATGGGGTTATTCTAAATTTTTTGTATCTGTGGAGGTTTGTTTTGTTACCTAGTATGTGGTCAATTTTTAAGAAGATTCCATGAGGTGCTGAGAAGAAGGTACATTCTTTAATTTTGAATAGAATGTTCTATAGATGTCTGTTAAGTCCATTTTATTCATAACATCTGTTAGTTCCCTTGTTTCTCTGTTAATTTTCTGTCTGATAGACCTATCCAGTGCTGAGAGAGGGGTGTTCCAAGCCTCCCACTACTAGTGTATGGGGTTTAATGTGTGATTTAAGCTTTAGTAGTATTTCTTTTACATATGGGGGTGCCCTTTTATTTGGGGCATAGATGTTCAATATTGAGATTTCCTCCTGGTGGATTTTTCCTGTGACTAATATGAAATTACCTTCTTTGTCTCTTTTGATTGATTTCAGTTTAAAATCTCTTTTGTTAGATATTAGGATAGCTACACCAGCTTGTTTCTTACATCTATTTGATTGTAAAAATTTCCCCAACCCTTTATTCTGAGGCAATGTCTCTCTTTGAGGTTGAGGTGTGTTTCTTGTATGCAGCAGAAGGATGGATTCTGTTTTCATATCCAATCTGAAAACCTGTGTCTCTTTATAGGTAAGTTGAGTCCATTTATATTAAGGGATATTAATGACCAGTGGTTGTGAGTTCTTGTTATTTTAGTTTTTGTTGGTGGTGATGTTGTTGTGTGTGTTTTTCTCTTCTTTGGGATTTGTTGCTATGAGATCACCTATTGTCTGTGTTTTTGTGGATGAAGCTAACTACCTTGGGTTGGAGTTTTCTCTTTCTACTGCTTGTTTAGTGCTGGGTTTGTGGCTAGGTATTGGTTTAATCTGGTTCTGTCATTGAATATCTTGTTTTATCCATCTATGGTGATTGAAAGTTTTGCTGGGTATAGTAGTCTGAACTGGCATCCATGGTCTCTTAATGTCTGTAAAACGTTTGACCAGGACCTTCTGGCCTTCATTGTTTCAATTGAGAAGTCAGGTTTAATTCTGGTAGGTCTGACTTTATATGTTTCTTGGCCTTTTTCTTTTGCTCTTCTTAATATTCTTTGTTTATTCTGTATGTTTAGTGTTTTGATTATTATGTGGTGAGGAAACTTTTTTTTTGATCCAGTCTATTTGGTGTTCTGTAAGTTTCTTGTATCTTCATATGCATATCTTTCTTTAGGTTGGGAAAGTTTTCTTCTATGATTTTGTTGAATATATTTTCTGTGCTTTTGAAGTGGAGTTTTCCTTCTTCTATCCTTATTATTCTTAAGTTTCATCATTTTATGGTGTCCCATATTTCCTGGATATTTTGTGTTAAGCTTTTGTTAGATTTAATGTTTCCTTTGATGAGTCTATTTCCTCTATTGTATCTTCAGCGCTTGAGATTCTCTCTTCCATCTCTTGTATTCTGCATTTGTGGTTCCTGATTATTTTCTCTTAATTTCCATTTCTATAATTCCCTCTGTTTGTGTTTTCTTTATTGTCTCTATTTCAGTTTTCAAGTCTTAAATAGCATCTTTCACATGTTTGATTGCTTTATCTTGGTTTTCTTTAAGGGATTTGTTGATTTCTTCCAATTGTTTTGTCTTTTTTTATCATTTCTTTGAGGGAATTTTTTATTTCCTCTTTAGGGGCCTCAAAAATTCTCCTAAAGTTGTTTTTTAGGTCATTTTATTCTGCTTCATCTATATTTGCTTGTTCAAGTCGCGCTGCTATAGGGACACTAGTTTTTGTTGGTGTTGTGTTGCTTTTTATGGTGTTAAGTGTGTTCTTACCTCGTTTAGCCATCTTTTCCTCTGATTGGTGTAGTTAGGTCTGTGTCTCTGCTGATCAGTCTTCCAGGTACCAGTAGATCTAAGGCTTACTTGGATTACTCCTCATGGTGAAGTCAGGGAAACAGTTCCAGTGACTCCAGAGGTCATTCAGTGCTCCTGGAGGTCATTCAGCACTCCCAGAGGACACTCTACAATCTCGGGGGTCATTCAGCCCTGCTTGACGGAGGTTGCTGACTCAGGCCTACTCTGGCAGAGTTTTCTGGCTTGGCCCAGCTCCTTCAGCAGTTGGCTCTCTTGTACCTGTTCCTGTGGAAGTCTTTGCCTTGGGCCTGCTCTGGTTGAGGTTGGTGGCTCAGGCCTATTTCCACAGATGTCCCTGGCTTGGGCCTGCTCCCATGGAGGTCCCTGGTTTGGGCCCAGTCCCACAGAGGTCTCTGGCTGGGGCCTGCTCCCTCAGTGGTCACTCCCTTGTACCTGCTCCTGTAGAGGTCACTGCCTCAGACCTGCTGTGACTGAGGTTGCTGTATCAAGCCTGTTCTGGCTGAGGTCACTGAGTCAGGCCTGCCTGTTCGCATAGATGTCCCTGTCTTGGGCCTGTTTTCCCAGAGGTCCCTGGTTTGGGCCCAGTCCTGCAGAGGTCTCTGGCTCAGGCCTGTTCCTTCGGAGGTCCTGATACCAGTCCTTTAACGTCCACATACATGTGTGCACAACTGTGCATACACACATGCATGCATCAAAAATAAAAATAAAATTTGGAAATTCAATAAAGAAACCTGTTTTCCAGCTGGGGTGTGGTAGAGGGTATTGTTTCTCTGGAGAATAGCTACCTCTGAAGAGAAAGCAAACAAAGGGCTTAGCCAAGAGCCTTTGAAATACAAAACTGCCAATCCAGGGTCAGACCTCCTCTCTGGCCACAATTATCTTCTTAACATGGTTCCACATTGTCCCTTGGGACCTGGGTTTTCCCCTTCCTCATAGCTCTGCCATCCTCTGGGCCTAAGAACCCAAACATCTAGCCAAGAGATAAGGGAAGAAAGTACAAGAAGGGCTGTCAAGGAAGGCACCAGTAAGCTAATCATATACACAGTCCATTCCATTGACCAGGAGTCAGCCCATGGATGCTGGTCAATAACACTGTGCTAGAAGTCCAGGAGACAGGGCAATGTTCACTAACCAATATGCAGTCTTTACCACAGTAAGATCAGCCATCGACGAGCACTGTCAGTACACGGAAGAAAATGGCACCTGCATGTGAACTCTGCATGCCTGAGTGTGTGTATACTTGTATAGTAGGGTGTGAACAAAGGGGTGTGTGTGTGTGTGTGTGTGTGTGTGTGTGTGTGTGTGTGTTGGTATTATTGAGTCCTCATATATTATTTCAGATGTCTTAGTTCTGTGTCTGGTTTATTGGTGTAGGAGTTCCTTCTGTTTGTGTGTTGCTTTCATTGGTTAATGAATAAAGAAACTGGCTTGGCCTAGTTGATAGGGCAGAACTTAGGTAGGCGGAGAAGACAGAACTGAATTCTGGGAGGAAGAAAGCAGAGGACAGAGAAGCCATGGATCCTCCGCCTGAGACAGATGCTGGTTGGAATCTTTCCCGGTAAGCCACTGCCACGTGGCGATATACAGATTAGTAGAAATGGGTTAAATCAAGATGTGAGAGTTAGTCAATAAGAGGCTAGAAATACTGGGCCAAGTAGTGATTTAATTAAGACAATTTCTGTGTGGTTATTTTGGGGTTAAGCTAGCTGGGCAGTAGGGACAAACAAGTGGCTCCCTCCCTTTGTACAGTAAATGATTTAATAAATATTGCCAATATTGCATCCGATGTGCCAGTTAACTCTGAAAACATCCGTTGGTCACCCAGTGATGCGCTCTTTCTGCCATTATTTCAGAGAACTTATGGGTGAGCCCCTTTCCGTGAAGTCTGACAACGAGGAATGAAAGAAATTAGGTACAACATTGTCTAAAGTGACTTGGGATGGGGGAGCATATGGATAAGAAACTGTGGTGTGAAAACTGAGCCCAGACTGAACACAATGGGGACATTCACCTTTCTAGAAACCCCAGAAACATGCCTGAGGGTTTAGGCTTAAAAGCACCCTTATATAGAGAGGTCAAAAAAAAATCAATTCAGAGTCTGTTGGGACATTGAAGGGAAAGAAAGCCTTTGCCTCCACTCTCAGTAGAAGAGGCCGCAGTAAAATGGGTTATGGATGTGTAGGGCTATTGGTAGAAACAGATTTAAAGAAAAAAATTTGATTCATCAGCTTTGATCTGAAATCTTTATTACGGCAAATGGTGGTTATTAGATAAAGATGCTGTGCACATCCTCCATTCAGTCACAATGGCACTTTCAACCTATTTCAACTGGTTACACACTCATGGATTAAAAGCCTTTTAATAATATCTACTAAAAAAAATTCTCTCCCAGGGCAAGGTGGTAGCAAAACTCACTGTATGGCCATTATCTGAAGCCTGGACCAGAAAAATAATGGCTCCAACTTTATAAGGCAGGAGGGAGTGATCAATTATGTTCCAGACAGCTGACAGCACAGCTCTCTCCCGTGATCAGCAGGAGTGCTGGTGTTAACCTGGATTTCAGGGAGAGCAGACATATGCTTTGCCCACTGCTCTGTCTCTTGTGACAACAGGCATGGTCTCCTAGGAGCCCTGTGAGGTGACTTCATGGAAACCAGGGAGTGAGAGAAGAGAAGCAAGATGTTCTTCTCTGGCTCATAGGCAGGTCAGAGGTCAGAGCGCCTACTGCTAGATGAGTCAAGAGCCACACCCAGCGTGTGCGTATGAACTTTGCTGGGGTCTCTAGTCTATGCTCATATTCTCTTTCTGTTTATCATTTCCTACCAAAATCAGAAGATACCCAGCTCCATCTAGAGTGGTATATAAGAAGCAGGCCAGGCATGGCGTAGAGGACTAGACTCAGTAGCATCAATGAACATATGTGCACACATGCACACACATGTATACACACATTCATGACACACACATTCACATGCATACACACATGCGCACAGGAACACACAGATGAACATGCACACACATGTGTGCATGCACATGAACACAGTAATAATTTTATAAAAACACACACATACATACACATATGCATGTGTGTGCGTCTAATTTCACACGTGAAGTATTTGCATCTATATGTGTATATGTTAGCTTGTGTGGCAATATTTTCATTCCAACAATTTCTTTCAATACTCTCCCTAGAGAGAGTGCCCATCACCAAAGCTTTTCTTTTGAAACATGTGGTTAGATTTAGGGATGTAGCTAGGTCAATAAAGTGTCTGCCTCACATATTCATCTGCTTCCCCGTTGCTGTGATAAAAACCACTCTAGCTGAAAACAACTTGGGGAAGGAAGTATTTACTCGACTTACACTCCCAGGTCACAGTCGAGCTTTGAGGGCATCCAGAGAGGATGTCAAGGTGAGAACCCAGAGGGATACTGCTATCTGGCTTTCTCACTGGTCCATGCTTAGTCATCTTTCTCATAAAGCCCAGACCGCTAGCCTAGGAATGGTGACACCCACACTTGACCCACCCTCGTCAATCATCAAGCAAGACAGTCTCTCACAGACTTGGCCACAAGCCAATCTAACAGGCAGTTCTTCAGTTGAGATTCCCTCCTCTCAGGTGACTCTAGGTTGTGTCAAGTTGTCAATCAGTACTAACCAGGACATCTCATAAACATAAAGACCTGGGTTTGATTCCCAGAGCCCACTCAAAATACAAGTGGTACAGACTTCCAATAGCAGCTGGGGAAACAGAGACAGGATGCCTGGGACTTGCTGTCCACTCCATCTGGTTTAATTGGTCATTTCCAGGCCAATGAAAGACTCTGACTCAAAAACACAGGGAAGACTGTGCACAAGTCTACTCTAAGAGACAGAGAGTGTTCTCTGGCTCTACCCACATGTAGACATGCATATACACACTCACCACATATATGTATCTATACACATACACATTAGATAAATAAATGATAGATGGATACTAGATAAGTAGATTAGACAGACACACAGACAGACGGTACTACAGAACAATCTGGAGGTTCCCCTTCCCTATCAGAACATAACTTGTGTTACAAGGGGACTCTCAACTTCTCCACAGGAAACATGCATTATATTCCAGCAGAAAGGTGAAAACAGATGTTTACAATTTCTGTGTGCCTTCATGGGGTCAGAACTGCATATCACAAGATGAAAACATGCCCTCGTAACGAAGTGTTAATTTCATCATGGCAGAAATTAAAAGTGCATAACCTTAGTTAGCAGAGAGAGAGCCATAACCAGTGACTACATTTGACCTAAACTTCACTGAGCGCTGAAGTAGGAACTGTAGGTCCCAGGAGCCCTGAGCTCAGCTCAAGGATCCAGGAGAGAGGAAAGTTCCTCTCCCCACACTAGTGACACTTTCCTTTTAACTTTAAGCAACATTCTGTCCTCTCTGCAACCAGTGAGGTCATTACAATAGGGTGGGTTCCTAGAGTATTGATCCAGCCAAAGCTACTCAGTGTAGATGTGGATTGTAGGGTGGCCGTCTGCCTGCTGGTGTACAGACCAGCACAAAGGTGCAGGGATGAGGGACAAGGGAGAGGAGCACCCTTCCTTCCCAGTGTCCTCCAGACCCTAGGTCCAACAGCAGCTTCACTCTGTTAGCATGGGAGTCAATATGGCTTCTTTCGGTTGCTGCCCAGTTCCAGTTACTTTAACATAAGGGAACTTCAGCTATGTTTTAACAACCTGTGTCACATGACTTCTCATGGGTAGACCTGAACAGTGTGCATTCACCCCAGATATGCCACCAACAACAAACCGTTCCAACCATGTCCACTTATGGCTGCTCACATGAGTATGAGTGGTTCAGACAACTACATCAGTCAAAAACATCCCAGCACTAGGGAGGCAGAGGCAGGTGAATCTCTGTGAGTTCAAGGTCAGCCTGGTCTACAGAGTGAGTTCCAGGACAGGCGCCAAAGCTACAGAGAAACCCTCTCTCGAAAAACAAACCAACAAAAGCTACATCCTAAAGCTAGCAGCCTAACTTGCAGGCAGCTCGACCCAAGAACCCCCTTCACCATGTCTACCCCCACCCACCAGGACAATCATTCCCTGCTTATAACTTTGGAGAGGGGCCCATGAGTCTGAGCCTTCTGAGCATCCTAAACCTTGAATGTTTCCTAAACTTCTCAAACCTTCTGAGCTCCCTTCCTTCTACCCAGCAGTGAATGCTTCAATTCAGATGGAATCCTAACACAACCCACGAATAAATAAATGATAGGGAGAGGATATTGTTGGGAATGGCCTTTGTTTCCCCAGCAGCACATGCTAAGGTCTAAGACACTCTGGGTGAAGCAGCCAGGATCTCTGCCCAACTGCCCCACCTTGAAGGAGGAGATGCAAGAAGCCCAGAGAGGAGTAAGCTAAGCTTGCACAAGAGAGTAGGGAACCACGCCATAAGTCATGGCTGTTAACTTGGTGTTTGTGGAACTCCTAACAGTGAGAGTAGGTGTTTCTCTGATTCTTTTGCTTGCTCTTAAGACTCTTTTCCTCCTATTGGGTTGTCTTATCCAGCCTCAATAGGAGGGTTTTTTTTTTTGCCTTGTCTTATTGTATCGTGTTTTGCCATGTTTGGCTGTCATCTCTTGGGGGGCCTGCTCTTTTCTGAAGAGGAAAGAGACAGGGTGTGGATCTGGGGGAGAGGGGAGCTGGGAAGAGTGGAGGGAAAGGAAACTGTGGTCTAGGATACCTTGTATGAGAAAAGAATTTATTTTCAATAAAAAATGTTTAGAAAGAAAGAAAGGAGGGAGGGAGGGAAGGAGGGACAAAGGGAGAGAGGGAGAGAAAGCTGCAGTTTATTTGAGCCCTGCATCTCCTGGATCCACCCCTTCCCCAGGGTTACTTCAACATTTGCTCAAAATTGCAAACCACACTCAAGGAGGGTCCAGAGGGCTGCTAACCAAAACTGAGGACACATGGAATAAAAAAAGATGCCCCAGTGGCAAAGGCAGTCCAGAGTAAGCTGGGCTCAGCTCCAAGCCTCTGGCTGCTGCCTCCTCCCATCTCAGCAATGTGGATTCACCTTAACAAGCAGAACTCCTCCGGATCTGCCCCTTTAAGCAGCTCTGACAAGCGTCCATCCGAGAAGCCATTGATGGACTGACCAGAACAACAGCCATCTCTCCTCTGTGCTGGCAGAACATGAAGTTCTGGAGAAGGGAAGAGAGACAGGCTCACCTGGCTGGGAACAGTCATCAGAACTCTGCACACAGAACTCTGTCCTCAGGCGGTGACAAACAGCGAGAAGGAATGGAAGGAGAGCCTCAGTGAGCAGCGCGTGGTTTGGCACGTTTACCTTTTGTCTAGCATGACGACAGAGAGATAGTCGTGTATGAGCAGTGCCACCATCCCAGGAGGAGCTGCAGCAGTGGCTCCAGCTGCAGACATCCCATAAACATTGGCAGCTGCTCATCACATCAAGGCTAACACCTACAAGCGGATAGGGTCTTGCTGACATGTGAGTCCTGGGAAATATAACCCGGAAAACAGAAAGCTGTGACAGTCCCTACATGGGGAATCTCAGGTCGGGTACCTCCCCTTCTGTGTGGCCATTTCATACCCCTTCCCCACCTCGACTTTGGCTAAGTTGAAGGAATCCAGCATGAGTGTCCTAAAATGGCTACAACCATGCCATGTATGGGGGATGTCACAACAGATGCCCATTCTCTCAGCACTCTGGAGGGCGCATATCTAAAATCAATTGTCAGTAGGGCTGTGCCCGCTCTGACAGCGCCCCGCCCCTCACCTTCCTACCGCTGGTTACCTCCATCCTTGTCATCCTTTGGATTACAGACCCAGCCTCCACAGGACCTCAGAAGTCACCAGCAATGGAATAGGAACCAAGTCTGGTCCATATGGGCTCAGCCTCGTTCAGTGACGATGGTTAAGATGCTGCTTCCAAATAATGTCACACAGAGACACTTAAGTGCAAGGTTTCAACTCATCATACTGAAAGGAGACAACAGGGTTGACCAACTCCTGCCTCAGCACCAAGCCAGGAACAGCACCGGAGACACTCCAGACTGACTCCAGGTGAACTGCTATTAACTGTGCTAATTAATTTCCTCATTGGTGTAACAAAATGCCTGACAGATATAACCTAAGGACAGAGAGGCTGACTGAGGATCATGGTTTACGAAGTACGGGGGAACAAACGGTGGCACAAGCCTTTGGCAGCCACGCACAGCAATCCCAGGAGATAGAGAACCAGGCGAGAGTTAGGGCCGGACTATAACCCTCACACTCTGATCCTGGGGCTCTATGTCTGCTAGCTAGTCACCACGTCCAAAATGTCCACAATCCCTCTGCAGAATGGTGCCAGCAACTCGGGTGTGAGCGTTTCAACATATGTGCCTTTTAAACAAGAATTTCTGGAAAGAAGCTGTCTGTGGAGGCTGATGGGCTGGTTAGAACTGCAGTCAGGAGGAGGGGTTGGAATGTTGCAGATCCAGAGGCTAATCACGTGATCTCGGACTAGTTTTAGCACCCAGAGCCTTTCCCCTCCTCTGTGTCAGAGCTAATGTCCTATAATCATAGATTAAAAACCTTTTGAAACCTATTAACTCAGCAGACCCCCTAGTCACCACAAACCCAAAAGCTAAGAACGTCACATCTTGGGCCTATAGGAAAGCTTCCCCCATCTTGCTGTAATCGCCTCTCCGATATAGCCACCAATGTATTTTAAACTTGCCTTGATTTATGACTTTCTTTGTTCAGTAAACCTATAAAAACTGCATGAGACAGCTGTCGCATCAGGACGTAGAATCTGGGGTAACCTAAATCTGTATTCCTGGGTCTATGTTCATTCAAAATGGCTCCAGAATAAGTTATCTCTAGTCCCTTAAGGTGAGAGCTGTATTTTTGTTTACAGCCTCTAGGGGGCATTTCACATTCAAACCGTAACAGAAGAAGACACCAGAGGGAGCGGAGCGGGGAGGGGGAAACCTGCCTCTGCTGTCTTTGTTTCCTGAATGCAATGTGGCCACAAGGTTCCACTGACTTACATATGCCTTTGCCTCTGTTGTATTTAATAATAAGATGCGATGAAGCAATTATCTTTATCATGGAGAAGAAGTGTGGAAGGAGGGAGGGCAGGAAGGAAGGAGAGGAGGGAGAAATCTCGGAGAAGGTAAATCCAGTTATCAAAAGTGAGGTTAGCCCTGTGGTTGCCCCAAATTCACAGTCACCCTTGATTCGGGAAAATAGCTTCCTTCTGCTTTGTAAAACCCACCCATTCTCTGCCCCCACCCTGGACTAAAGACAAAGAGTCTGAAGGGCAGACCTTGGAGGCCAGACTCCTAGACCGGGGAGAAGGTAATGAACCAGGAGTAGCAATCAGCCACTAATGGGAACGCCGATAGCGTCTCTGACACCCTGTCGAACAAGAGCACAGAGAAAAAGACTAGAATTCTCTCCCTGTGAAATCTGAAAGGCTAGGAGCCATGCTCTGAATCACAGCCCCCACCACCAATACAGAAATGTCCAGCATCTCCGGAAATGGTCTACACCAAAGCTCAGAGCCCTCTAGGCTGAGCATTGCACTGGGTGGGGGTGAGGGTGTCAAGGGGACTAAAGGCATTTCTGAAATGATCAGATTGTCCCTCTGCATCCCATGGGGCTTATTTAGACATTTAAAAAGGAAATAATGGGACATTTTCCACCCACTAAATGGCTAATGGTCCTGCTAATCACCAGGTCTCCTTGGAAGCATTTTGTCGATGGCTGGTGTGAGCAGCCCAGCCTGGACCTGGGGCTCCCAAAGCCAGACTTCTGCAGACGTTTTCTATAACTCAGTGTTAGGGGCCAGGTGCTCCCCCAGTCTGCCTTCCAAGACTCAACGCCATCAGACACGTCATTACCAGCCACCAAACATGATACATTTCCACTGTCACCACGCTTTGTCAGGTCCCCACCATCACAGCTCCCCTTCTCATCCCCACTCAGAGGCAAACTCCATCTCCCACCCCCAAGAAATCTCTTGGTGTGAGGGCTGTTGCATGGTGTGAGCCCTTTGGCATTCCTCGGCCCCCATCCACCAAGGTGCTCTTCTATCCTGAAACCCTAACACTCAGACTTTTCAGAGCAGGAACTGGAGGGGAGGGAACTCAGGACTGTATTTGATCAACCCACATTATACACATGTGTAAATTCTCAAACAATAATAAAAGAGATTTAAAAGAAAAAAAAACTCATTCAAAGTGGCCCATTGCCTCCTTTGGTAAAGGGTTTTGTTTCCTGCTGGTGAGATGGCTCTGCAGGTCAAGGCCCTAGCTGCAAGGCCTGAGAACCCAAATTATTCCGGGTCCCACATTGTCAAGGGAGTGAACCAACTCCCAAAATTTTTTGTCTGACCTTCACACATGTGCTGTGGTTGGCGTGCGCGCATGCGTGCGCACACACACACACACACACACACACACACACATGCATGCATGCAAACTAAATAAATGCAAAATACTCTTTCCTAATAAATAAAACATTATAAAGCGGTTACTTAAATGAAAGGGTCTGCACTATTAGCTCACCCCCATCCCCTGCTCTCACACAGGCTCACCAAAGAAGGGACCACATATGACCCCACCAACAACCTGTGCTTAGCACCTGGATAGAGGCTGAATGTGTCAGAGGAAGGAAGAGCACTCTGGGAGTGTGAAACACGGTGTCTTTGCAAGACGGAAGGGCAGCATGAGTGTCTGGGTGCACGCATGCTGAGCCAAAGTTCAAATAAGATCTTGAGTTCATGAAATAACACACAGCTCAAGTCACAAACACAACTTTCCCGGGACAGAAGTTTGCCTGATTCTATCATTTTCCCAGAGGACCAGCAATCACTTCTGGGTTTATCCTTTCTTACTCTATTTCTACTTTGAAAAAAAAACAGAAAGAAAAGAATAAAAAGAAAAGAATCCTATCTCTCTGATGAATGCACAATTAGCAAACAGGAATGAACAGGTGTCTCTCATTAGAAGAGCATGACCTTAGCCTTCCTCCTGTACTTCAGCTCCATTTTTCCACTTAATACTCATCACTGCATCCTAAGGAACAAAGAGTTGGGGAAACGCTGCTGTTTCAGAGTTTGTGCTTGAGAAACCCTACAGAGTGAGGCAGAGGACACTGTAGCTGCAGTCTCATTTTGAGAGGAAAGATGGGAGTGCTCCAGGGTGCTGGCAAGTACCTGCTTTTCTTTAATATGCTTGCCCCAATTTCCACTCCATCTGCCTCGTACACAACTACCTTATGATGGAATTAAATAAATCAATACGTATGTACGTGTATGCATGAGTCTGTGTGTGGGTGCATCTGCATGGGAGGTCAGAGGTCAATCTTCCTCAGTCACCGGCTTCAGTTGTCATGTTGATACACCTGGAAAGGAGGACCCTCAGTAGAGGATTTGCCGCCATCTGGTTAGCATATAGGCAAATCTATGGGGATCTTTGGATTAATGATTGATGTGGGAGGGCCCAGCCCACGATGGAGGGCGCCACCTCTGGGCTGGTGGCCCTGGTTATATAAGAAAGCAGATTGAGCAAGCCATGAAGAGCTAGCCAGTAACCAGTGCTCCTCATGGTATTAGTTCCAGTCCCCGACTCTAGGCTCCTGTCTTGACTTCCCTCAGTGATGGGCGGTGATCAAGACACTGCAAGTTGAAATAAACCCTTTCCTCCCTGGGTTGGTTTTGGCCAGAATTTTATCACAGCAGACGGGAAGTCAGCACAGCTCCTAGCTGCCGTGTTTGGTTTTCCTGAGACAAGGTCTCTCACTTTTACCTCAAACACACCAATCTGGCTGGCCGGCCAGAGAACCCCAGAGATCCTCCTGGCAGCCTCCCAGCACCAGGAGTCCAGGCCACCATGCCTGACTTTTTTAAGAAATGTGGGTCCTAGGTGTCAAACTCAGATGCTCAAACTTGCATGGCAAACACTTTACTGGCTGAGCCATCCCCTTAGCCTGAGAATCTTCTCAAGTAAGAACCTTTGAAGCCATTTCTTCACCAGATCCCGTGCTCTCCCTATAGTACATGTTCCCTCCATGTTGATGCCATGTAAGCTAAATTTCTGGTCAGGAGACAGGAAGCCATGTTGAGCTACATGCTATGAAGGGAAAATAAGTACATTTTCTCTCATTTTCCATTATTCCTCAATTGGGCAGCATTTTGAGTTTGTGGAGTACAGAGGTGCTGCTATCAGAAACCTTATCTGCCTTTATGCTCCACAAAGAAACTAAGTACCTTCAGGCCGCAAGGTGTAATTGAACACCCATAGTAACCATGAAGATGGAGGGGATGATTATCTTGTGTGGTCCAGAACCCATAGTCATCATAAAGATAGGCAGGGTGGGTATCCACCTTGTGTGGTCCTGAAGATGATCAGGGATTTAGCAGGCAATTATCAAACACTTAACAGATAGGGGGATAGAAGGGAATGTAACTTTGAAATTATATTGACTTCCCTCTTCTTTGACCAGACACACTCTAAATAACACCCTATTGGGCTTACTGTAACGTGTTTTAATTGTGGTATCACTAATTCTTGGGACATTGATGCACATTCAGAAATTGGCCCCGATTCAAGTGTGTGGTGGTTAGTTACTAAGGAGGGCCCAGAGAGTGGCTAAGATTGTGCATAAGTCAAGGAAAAGGGGGTATAGGATGGCAAGGCACAGGTGAGTTCAAATGAGAGGTTGGCACTAATTCTGGCCTTAAAAGGGCAAACAGGATAAATACATCTGCTGGGAATGTGTTTGGTCATGGTAATATAAACTGATCAATATCCCTGATTCACTTAAGAGGAAACACTACAGTACAAGTACAGTTGGTTCAATAGTCCAGCAACACCACAAGGCTCCCAGCTCATCCACCTCTCTCATCCTACAACCTTGGTGGATTGGCTATAGTGTGCAGGCTTTTACCTCACAGTCACAAGATAGACGCTGCATATCCAGACAGCACAGTGCACCCTCCTGGCACAGAACTCAAAACACTGGGTGAGAGGAAAAAGGGGCAGAGATGGGACTGTCTTATATAGCTTCCACTTTTGACAGGCAGAAAATCTTTCAGTAGCAGATTTTTGGTGTGTCTCAGTGAGTCATGTGATACACCCTAACACCGGCGATGGGCACCGAGGAATGACGCTCCCATGACTGGTTCAAACTAAGCAGGATGCCTGTCCTGGACTAAGGAACAGGTAGACGGTTCACACCTAAGAGCCAAACAGGACTTGCTAATGAATGATTAGCATTCATCGTCAGCCACAGAATATAGGGCTCATGCATCTGATGGCAGCAGAGACAATTTTAGGTAACAGGCCAGGTGGTTGCCAATATTATTTAAATGGAGTTTAGCAGCTCAGCAAAGATGTGTCTTCCCTTCCCAGTCATTTGGGGACACACTACGCTTCAAGGGGACATCTTGTCCTTGTTTGCTCTGTATGTCTCAGTCTCTCCCTGCTCGTTCCTCACACTCTGGTGTCTGATGTCCCCTTGCAATGAAGAGGTGCCAGGCTCGTTCCATGACAACTGGTATTCCATTACATCTGTTTTCGCAACTATCTTCTATTTAAAGAAAATACTTTGGGCTTTTGTGAAGAAAATCCACTACGTGCATGGATGCTTAATAATGTGTTTTGCCCATTTGTGTGTGTGTGTGTGTGTGTGTGTGTGTGTGTGTGTGTGTGTGCGTGTGTTCATGTGTGTGACGTGGCGGCCGGAGGACCACCTTGGTTTTGACATAGTCTCTCTGTCTGGCCTGGATCTCACGACTCAGGCCAGACTGGCTGGCAGTAAACCCCAGGGATTCTCCTGTCTCTGCCTCCCCAGCTCTGAGATTACAAGCACATACATCCTTGCTCAGTTTTTGATGCGGTTTCCAGGCTCAGATTCAGGCCCTCAGCTTGAACACTGAGCTACCTCTCCCATCCCAAGCAGTGGGCTTTAAAAGAAAATGTGAATTAATGAGACAAATGGCCGGGGCAGTGTGATTTCAACATCATAAGGGTGTTACACAAGGAATGGGAATTTGGAACTTTGAGAAGAGAAAGTTTTAAAAAGCACATTTGACAGCTTTTAAAACCTTCGGGACAACACAGAGCCTACTAGGGAAAGCTGAGAACTGCGTCTCCATTAATTCAAGGTGAAATCAACAGAAACCCGAGCTTATGTCATCGTATTTCCTACAAAACACCCTAAGCTTGTTTCTCATTTGAGACACCTAAGCTTATTTCCCTCCGAAGCCATCCCTACCACTCCAAATAAAGTAGAAACTGGTTAACCACCGCTGTGGGCCTGTGTGTCGTCAGGTTTCTGGCATTGGTGTCACATGGGCGCTTCCCATTGACCGCTACAGCAAAGGCCATCGCTTTTGAAGGTCGGCAGCAATGTGCAAGGTCAGATGCATTGATTTCCATCCTGAAATTTGGAATCACAATGACAGGAAAAGACATGGCTCTGTCAGTGATGTGTCTCCCTTTGGACAGAAAAGGAAAAGCTAAACTAAAGACAAATGTTATCTGGTAAAATGTCCAGACGAGAACGCGTACCAAAGCGTGTGTGTGTGTGTGTGTGTGTGTGTGTGTGTGTGTGTGTGTGTGTGTGTGTTGTTTACTCACATGTCTGCACACATGTAGAGGTCAGAGGGCAACCTTGGGTGTCTTTCCTCTGGAGCCATTCATCTTTATTAATTTTTTATTTATTTTTTTTATTAAAAGTTTCCACCTCCTCCCATTTCCCTCCACCTCCTCCCCTCTCCCTTCCCCTCCCTCTCCAGTCCAAAGAGCAGTCAGGATTCCCTGCCCTGTGGGAAGTCCAAGGTCCTCCCTGCTCCATCCAGGTCTAGGAAGGTGAATATCCAAACAGACTAGGCTCCCACAAAGCCTAGAAACAAAACCCAGTGCCATTGTCCTTGGCTTCTCAGTCAGCCACATTCAGAGTCCGGTTTGATCACATGCTCCATCAGTCCCAGTCCAGCTGGCCTTAGTGAGCTCCCATTAGATCAGCCCCACTGTCTCAGTGGGTGGGCACACCCCTCTTTATTAAATTTTTAAAATGATTTTATTTTACTTATTTTGGGGGGTACACACACCACAGCACAGATGTAGGGGTCAGAGGATAACTTGCAGGAGTCAGGCCTCTCTTTCACCTGTTGAGTCTTGGGAATTGAATTCAGGTAGTCAGACTTGGTAGCAAGTGCCCTTCCTTTCATGCTGAGCCACCCTGCCGACATCTTTCTTGTTTTTTGAGGAAGAGTCTCTCACTGGGACCTGGCTTGCCAGTGAATTCCAGAGAACCCTAGGTCTCTCTCTCCCTGTTGCTGGGGTCAGAAGTGCTTGCTACCACTCTGCGGTTTTAAGTGGGCTTACGGGGATCGAACCCAGGTCCTCAAACTTATGCAGCAGGTACTTTATCAACTAAGCCATCTCCTCTAACTAACAAACAGATTTAAAAGGTTGTAGATGTGGTTCCTGAGTGGCTGCCATCAGGAAAGCTGAGCTCTGGTGCACACCAGGGCAGCTGGTGCCAAGGAGACATAACTGGGCCATGCTTAGGATTTATGTTGCCTTTTCTGCCTCCACATGAAAGCCTGGTGTGTCTATTGGAGCTGAAGAAGGAGAACCATTTCCAAATATAGAGGTTGCTATGGTCTAAATGCTTATTGCCCCCCTCTCACAGCCACCAGGTAAGATGCTGAGGTCCTGATACCTATGATGATGGCTTTGGGAGGCAGATCTTTGAAGGGGATGACTTCAGTTGTCCTGAAGATAGAGTCCTCCTCAGTGTGAAGCTAAAGCTTCCCACCATAGGAGAATATGCTCTGTTTACAAGCCAGGTAGCAGCCTTCCGAAATCTGTCAGGGCCTTGATCCTGGCCTCCCAACCTCCTTATCTGCCATCCAGTCTCTGGGACTTCAGTGATAGCAAGCTGGCTTGTTCCTGTGTGACACAGGGCACAGTTAGGAGTGGAGTGAACATGCAAGGTGCTTCTGCTTTGTAATCAGAGCAAAACACAGAAGAATGCTTCTCAGACTAAGCACTATGACATGTCTTTGTTACTCTCTAGGTCAAAATTTAAGGTGAAAGAGAAAGATATTATGGAAGAGATGACAGACATAATCATTAATCTTAGTTGCCAACTTCACTGGCTCTGAAATCAATTAAAATGCATGCCTCTGGGCACTCCCGTGAGGGATTTTTCTTAATCAGATTATTTGAGTTGGGAAGACTCACCCTAAACGTGGCGGCCAAGATTAAGGGCTTTGGAAGAAGAAAGCTTTGCTTTTTGCCTGTTTGCCTTCACTCTGGCTGACAAGTTCATCTATCCTGTGGCTGCTGCATTCCGTTGCCAATATTAGAACCACCTTCCTTGAAATCCCACTGTAGACTGAAGACCAACAGGAGCTCTTAGAAGCTCACAGGCCTTGAGCACCAGACTGGAACTGCTGAACCATGAAGCATCATGGACCAAGCAGAGCAGCCCTGGGATTCTCAGCCTTTTGTGTGAGACCACCATTGCTAGACTATCCAGACAGTGTCCTGTAAGCTCATCAAATAAATTCTATCAGTTCAGTTCCCCTAGGGACCCCTGAGGCAGAAACAGGCCTCCAGAGGCAGAAACAAGTGCCTGACAGTCAACACACATTCCAGTTTGTTTTTCTAGAGAATATTTGTTAGGCTGTTTTTTAAAATAATTTGTTGGGTTTTTATATTTTGTTTTTTTAAGAGTAGAAATGCATTAAACTTCTTCATTCGTGACTGGATGGCAAACCTTAAGCTCACACCAGCTAAACTGATTAAAGCATTAGGAATGGGTGTATACAAGTATAAAGATATTCCTGTCGAATTTGGATCAGAGATAACATCAGCCATGTGGGCAAACCTGGACCTCAACCATTTAAAACAAGCAAATCAGGCCAAACTGTCAGCAGCTTGCCAGGCCAACAAAGATGAGGGCCTGGGAGTCGTGTTCTTGTTTTCTTTTATGAATTTGCAGCAACCCTGCTCATTAATCGTGTTTATAATGTTAAATTTAGCACCTTTCCTTGGCTCATCAAATATTTCCTTAATGAACTGTCAGCTCACCCCATCTCAGTTGTAATGACTTTTGAGTTAGGTTCGTCTTGACTATTGGGATTTTCAGAATTCTATGCTGACAGAAAATACAGAAAAAGAACTTTTTTCTTTGTATTTGAAGAAAGGCATAGTCATTCACCTGCCACCTTCCCACAGAGCTGACCATCCAAGCTCAGTGCTGAGACCTTGGCCCACATTTCCCTGTACACCAGCAGATCCATGAAATGAGTGCCCTCAACTGGGAAGGAACATTGTGCTGACACAACTGTGCCGTGCTCCCTCGCCTGCAGTCACCCTGTCCCAAGGCCCCTGGTGTCCTTCCCCCTCCAAAAAAGAGTTGCTGGGATCCACATCCAGCATCGCCTAGGGCCAGAATCCAAAGCCCATAACCTGTACAGTTTTTTATTTTGATTTATTTATATTATTCAATGTGCGAATGCTTTGGCTACATGTATGTATGTGCATGCCTGGCGTCTGAAGAGGCCAAAAGAGGACATTAGATACCTCGAAATTGGTTAGCCAAAGAATGTGAGTCATCACGTGGATGCTGGGAATAGAACCTGGGTCCTCAGTGAGAGTGACAAGTGATCTAACGGCTGAATCATCTCTCTGAACCCCAAACTCTATATGCTATCCCTGAAGATGCTTAGCTGGTCTACAAAGTTCCATGGGGGGCTTGATGCCAATCCTCAAGGTTCCAAGCTATCAGTGGAGAGGATGCCAGGGCTGGTGGTACCGAGAACACAGAGGATGTTCCTAAGTACAGGAGAGTCCTGTGGAGAGCAAGATTGGGAAAGCAGCCTGGACCGGGTAAGGGATGGGTTGGGCCCTTGAGGCAGGTGGAGGTGTCATGGTGCTAAGGACAGTTGAACAATCCCATGAACTGTCCAACTGGGGATTCTCCATGTGTATAATAACTACAGCCTTGTTTCAAATCTTGTGTAAAGACCCATGATGATTGTACGAAGACCACTAATTGGGACTAGGTAGCTCCAAAGAATAGGAAGGAAGTCCTGAATGCTGTGTATCTCCCTGAAGTATAAAACTGGCATGCAGACACAGCCCCACACATTCTCTGATGCCACACTGCGTAGCTCCAAGGTGCATTCTCGTGAGTGCCAGTGTGTATGTACCTTTGAGACACAAACTCACAGAGCCAGGCCCTGAGGCGCCAGCGCTTTTGTTTATGGCTCTGAACTCTGGCCTGGATGGATGGGCAAGCAGTTTTGAGGAGGAAGATGACTGGATGCAGCCAAAACCATGGAGGTGTGTGATTTGATTGCAGAGCTGTGGGAATCTGGCTTGTTTTCTTCCATTCCGTGTGAGTGACACAGTCACTCTGCACAGCCACTTGCAGAAACTCACAGGGAAAAAGCACAGGGGACACTTGTTTCACCCGGCCCGGATTGTGAGCCCTGATCACATTCAAATACCCACAGCTACTGGAGAACACGTCATTGCTTTCCAGTTCAAAGAAGCTCATTCCTTCTAAGCACCCAGGAGGACATTGGGCAGATCTGGGTGTTTGGCGTCAGACCACGATTCTTCCTGTGAAATCCCCTCATGGCCAAGTGAGGTGGCCACATGATCACAAGTGCACCCTTCTGCTTGGCACCATGGCAGACCAAGAATACATGATTTGGGAAAATGAGATGGGCAGATCTTTGGACCATCTCATATGCACAGCAAAGAACAGTGTTGGGAGGGCTGGAGAAGATGCTGGCTGACCTCAGGCCTCTTATAAAAACAGCTGACAACCGCTCCACAGTGTTCCAGCTATGGGTGTTCCCTGCAATAACAGGGAGTTTAAAATAGCACGCTTGCCTCCCCCTCCCTCCCCCAGTGAAGGGCGGCAGGCCCACAGGCTCCAGGCTTCCTGCAGGAGCAGCCTTGCTGCTTCCCTCGGAGCAGCTCTCCAAGAAAATAAATAGCATGTGTTCATCATTCAAATGAGGCTTAATTAATGCAGAACTCGCCCCCAAACTTTCCAAGACACCCATGGTAATGAGCTCCCAGCTCTCCTCCCTCCAGCTTGTGATGTCAAGCTGAAAAGCTGCACGTGACAGGGATGAACTGTTCTGAGGACTGGACTGTGGTTTGACTCTGAGGTTTCATGGCTTGCTGCAGTGTCTCAACCCCAAAGCCTGTATTCTACCCTCCTGCCAGGGGTAAAGATGGCGGAGTTGGTGGCTTGCTCCCCAGAGTTTCCAGGGTACAGAAGAGGCTCAACTCAAGGGACTTGGAGGTAGGTTGTCTCTAATTTATATACTTGAAGCAACCCCAGCCCTTATTCCATGCAAGACATTTCATAAATGGTACAGCAAGAGACACTGAGTCACCCCTGTCCTTTATCCATAGCCTCTATCTAGGCCTTGATCTCTAGAACCAAGGACAAAGAGAGGACACACCCTCCAGAGTCCTAGAGGGAGCAACGGCACGGCACGGCTGGGGTTTAAGCAAGGCAGGATGGAAAGCGGAGGGTGAAACTGGAATGGAAAGAAACCTGTCCTCTGGGGTCTAGCCCACATCTCCTGATGACTGGGCATCAGAAACGTCCATGCAGCTGATCCAGCTAACCTTGCCTACAAAGACAGTGCGTGTTTTCCTAAAGACTACTTAGGCGAGGGTAAGAAATAAACACATGAGATTGAAGACATAGCTCATTAGTTAGGAGCATTTTCCAGTCTTGCAGGGAACCTAGGTTCTAGTCCTAAGACCCACTTTAGACAGCTCACAGCTGCCTGTAAGTCCAGCTCTCAGGGATCTGATGGCCTCTTCTGGCCTCCAAGAGCCCTGCACTTAAAACACACACACACATAGTATATGGCCTTGAATCTCACAGTTATTTATCATCTCTCTCTTCCTTAAGCCCACACAATGCAACTCATGGAACCATCTAAGAACTTTATTTACAAAAAAGAAAATCCTCTGAGAGAAACAAGCAGGAGCTGGAGAGCTGGCTCAGTCATTAAGAGCACTGGCTGCTCTTGCAGAGGACCCAAGTTCAACTCCCAACATCCACTCGGCAGCTCACAACCATCTATAACTCTAGTTCCAAGAAATCAGATGCACACTTCTGATACCTAAGAGTATTCTGTATCCATGTAGTGCACATGCATACGTGTAGACAAATCACTCATACATATAAAATAATAAAATAAATCTAAAAATATTTTTAAAGAGAAACAAATAAATTAAATAATTATATGTTTACCTAATTTTAAAACTTTGCGTCATCCTTCAGCCTTGCTGTAATTTATACCTTTTGAAAAACGGTGCCTAAGAAGCCACAGAATTATGTATAAGATGCTCTCTAGAGGACCATATTCACCCCAGAAACATTGACTGTCACCTTCTCTAGGTAATAAACTCACTGTCTTTGCTTCACTCTGAGTCTGGTTGACTTCTTTTTCCTGTGGTGCACTTAGGGACCCAGCTTGGCCTGAGTGGAGGTCCCAGAGTGGGAGAGGAATGTCTCAGGCTCTGGCGACAATGTTCTCTTTGTCTCCCCACCACTGCTGACAAAAGGACAGCGTCGTTCCCAGGGCTCCCATAGACTGGAGGTGCTGGTCCAACAACCCAGTCTCTTGCATTCCCCACCTGTGCGGTAAGGGGAAGTACCCATTCACCTACCTCAAAGCACCTGAAAGGAGGTGGGCTGGGCACTGTGAACAATCAGAAGCATCTGCAGAATGAGACATCCTCCCTGGCCCTCCCCAGGGCCCTGAGAATGTCCATGACCTCCAGTCCACAGAGATGAGGGCATTCCTGCCACTGTGATAGCCTCACTGGGAGCAAAAGGGGGGGCAGAGGAGGCAAACACTACCTTCCTCTCCCAGCCCCCCATATTGCTTACATACAAAGCACGCAACATGCATATCCAGCATTTGAAACATCAGGGACTGGGAGAGGAAGCATGGCATTAGGAATCTGATGACCAGAATTTAAATCCCCAGCACGCTGGCAGGATCTCTCCCTGGGAGCCTCACCCCTTCCCATGTAGGCTCTACCAGCAGGAAGGTTTCCAACCACCCCATACAGGGCAATAATGCAGCCCCTGCCCCCTTTCTGTCTTTCATTTCCTTACTAATCAATAGCTACGAGCTACGTGCAGAGACAACTGCCTTAAAGGAAAGCATGAAAACACAGGGTATGTGCAGATCCGGGCTAATCCCATGATGTTTCCGTGATGTCAGAGCCATGGTCTCCAGGACTGCGCCTGGACCCATTCTCTGTGATTTAACACTTTAACTGGACAGTACCGGGAGGGCTCAGAAGAAGGTCTCAGGGACACAGAGGGCCCCAACAGTTCCCCAGGAGGGAAGTGGTCCTCCTGCTGCAACCCGTTCCACTCTTCCATCCACTTTAGCCTGTGATTCATGAATGAAATTAATAGAAAGCAACCAAGCATGGCCGTGCCTACGGTGCTATGTCCAACAACAGATGTTTCCTATGGTGAGCAACTGTGACCCAGGAACACAGCCCGCTCATCAGCCCTAATATCACTAAGCATCGCTTGCACCAACGAGACTGATGGTGGCACTGAAAAGGGCAGCTGGGACGAAGGCTATGCCTAAACTGGTCCTGCCCCGCTATGCATCCCAAAGACAGTCGTAGATCTGTTTCCTCCATGGGGAAACTGAGGAGTGTCTCTAGTTTAAGATGTGGATCTTAGCTCTGGCATTTATGGCTGTGTGAGTGTCTGAGATGGCCCAAAGGCCCTGGGGAATGCTGGGACAGGGAAGACACTTTTCATTCTAGACTCACCATGGTTCCCACAAATTTTGACAGCTTAATGCAATTTGCATGTTTGCTTGATGCTGTCCTGGTCAGTCTAACAGAGAAGCAGCACCTCTGCCTCTGCATCCAGTAAGGTCCATCTTTCCCCTCCTTCCTCTCCCAGGCCTCTTCCTCTTCCACACTAGACACACTAATGAAAGATTTTATAGAGCTAAGAATTCCAGAACCTTTGAATGAGGGAAAACACGGTGTTTGCCCAGTTTGCTTAGGATGGGCTCTCCCACTCCAAGCCCTTCAATACTTAAAGGACAAGACACCAAACGACCCCACACAGGTGCCCTAGAAAATACCCAAATTTCCAGGGAATCCTGAAAATCCTGCTAACTCCACCCTCTTTCTTGCTGTGACCCAACACATGAATACACACACACAAACACACACATGGATGCACACAGAGAAAACACACACAAACTCATTCCATGCAAAGCCCCCATCTGAAGAGAAAGCAGGCAGCTAGGGTTCAGTACCACATAGTGGACAGAAGTCAGCCTGAGTACGTGGACACTGTGTCCATAGGACTCAGAGAGAATGCATCAGAGGGCACCTGCCTCCATGTTTACTGCAGTACCACTCATAGCCACCATGTGGAGTCAGCCTGGGCATCTGTCACCAACAGCCCAGTGAAGTAATTAGTAAGATGTGGTATACACACACAATGGAGTTCTATTCAGTCATGAAAAGAATGCAATTGTGCCATTGGTAGGAAAATGGATACAGCTGGAGACCACCATATTAAACAAAATAAGCCAGACACGGAGAAGCAAATAATGCATCGTTGTCTCACTTGTGGATCCTAAGAATTCTTTACAGAATCTTTATGGATTCTTTACATGTCCATAAAACCATCTCCATCCATGATGCCGTGAAGGTAGGCAGAGGCTTGGAAAAGGAGACTAGAGGGGAACACAGAGAAGGCGGGGTCGGTAGGGTCAAGACACAGGATACATTGACAGGCAGTTGTCTCATGCAGCCCAGCACTGTGGATAACGCATAGACAACAATAAACAATAAAAATGGAAGAGGAAGAAAGGCTCCAACTCCAGAGTTAGAGACATCTCCAGAGAGCGAGGATCACTATTCCAACTACACCAAGAGCCATGCTCCCTGGTCTGAAGTGGCTTAGGTCCCACTCGTTTGCAGTGTAAAAACATATGCTCAATCAAATAGGAACATTTGAAATATACTACGGAGGCTGGGGGGGCGGGACAACTCCACTTCTGTGGAAGTGTAAAGACTGAGGTTCAAATCCCCAAAAGCTCACATAAATTCGGGGAGGGTATAGAGGTTGCCTATACAATTAAAGCCTGGGAAGGCGGGGGCAGGGAAACCAGATCACAAAGTGGCAAGCAGATCTAGTCATATCAATGAGCTCTGGGTTTAACTGAAAGACCTTGCCTCAAAGAATCTGGTGGAAAAGCAATGAAATCCCTGACATCACACACACACACACACACACACAAACACACACACACACCAGTACACATTCAAACACATGAGTTTACATACATGCCACACACACCAAAAAAAAACATGAAAAATAAAATACTTAAGTAGAAACTGCAATTAGGCTTTATTATCCATTTATATTAAGAGAAACAGGTTGATGGAAATGCCCTGGTTTATTTTTAGGTGGCACTGGAAGCGAAACCCAGAGTCTTGTGTAGCTAAGCACTCTCCTTGAATCCCCACTGGGCTCTCACTGACCTATAAAAGGGCAGGTGGTCTTCTCGAACTGGAGAGACTTGGTTGGGCCCAGGTCAGGGGTGGCTACAGCTCCCGCGGGTGTGGACTCACCAAGGCACTGTCCCTCTGGCCGGCGCTAGAGGGCGCACATGACCGGGAGCCCGTCCCTGAATTCGCCAGGCTCCACTGGTCCAGGTATGGGACCCCTCCCTACTTTCTAAACCAGGAAGGTAGGAGCTGAGCCTGAAACGACTCTGCAACCTGTCCAGGTGAAGGAACGCTGCCTGCTCCCTCCCCGCCACCCCTGAGCTTGCGGGAGAGGCTGGAGGAAGGCTTTCCTTATGCACCCAGGAAGAGAGCACAGCTCTTAACAGAAGTTTTTCTCAGTGCACAGTGGAAACCAAGTCAGTCCTTAGAGATCTTAATGGCAACTTTTGCTTTGGGAACAATGGCTAGAAGAGGAGGTTTGCATCTCTGAGAATGCCTTAAGAGTCAGACATCCCCCGAAGGTGAATCTCAGCTATATCCTTTGCTGCATGGGTTTGAACAAGGGAAGACATCTCTGAACTTCAGTTGCCCCTAGTACTCAGATGCGTACTGTGGGGGGTTGAATGAAAAATGGTCCCCATTAGGCTCACAGGGGGTGGTGCTATTAGGAAGTGAGTAGGTGTGGCCTTGCTGGAAGAAGTGTGTTACTGGGGGTGGGCTTTGAGGTCTCAGGTGCTCAAGTCAGTCCCAGTGCCTCTCTCTTCCTAATGTCTGCCTCTCTGGATGTAGAACTCTCGCCGACCACCTCTCCAGCACCATGACTGCCTGCACACTGCCAGACTTCCTGCCGTGACTAAATGTCTGAACTGTTAGCCAGCCCCAACTAAATGCTTTCCTTTACAAGAGTTGTGATGGTCATGGTGTCTCTTCACAGCAATAGAACCCTAAGACAAGTACCTCTAAACTGTAGCCTTGGGGCAAGAAATGTATGCCTCCTACACCTGCAGGGGGCTCCGAGGGCACCTGTAGAGACATGTGCCTGTACCACACACACACAGACACACACACACACACACACACACAGAGAGAGAGAGAGAGAGAGAGCTCCAGAGTGGGGTTTCTGCTCAGGAAGAGAAATGCTTCCTTTCCATTGCTCTGCACAATGGCTTTGTGTGGCTAATCAGCCTAAACTCTATTCTATTGTTTGTCTGCTGTTAGATCTAACTGTTGATCTAATTACCCAAGTCTAGAATTAGACTCTCACCCTGAGCTGGGAGATCTGCTCCGACAATCTATCTCCTTCTAAAGGAAAGCATCCTGAGACTGAGAGAGTCCCCAGCAGCCTCAAGTTACCATGAGCTCCAACGGCAGGTAGCAGAGGAAATCTTATTTTTCCCCCAAGCCCTAACTAATTATGGAATGTCATCACAGCCCGATTAGTATTTACCCAACAACGTGCTGATTCCCGATCCAGCCAAAAGCTTAACTGCCATTTAAATGGTGCATGATATTTAAATCTTAATTTCATTACCTCCCGGTAATAATCTTACAATTATAAATCTGAAGTATCACTCGGAATACATTCGCATGTGTAAGGAATCTGTCCTCATTGTTTCTCCACGGCACACATGGTTGTTGGTTTGACTTCTGAACCAGGACTGAGTATCCCTTAATGGAGAAAGAGATGATATAATGTGTTCCTGAATCAAAGCCTGCTGGGTGTGGGAGAGAAACACGAGACGATGAAAGGGCGGATGGACAAGGAGGAATACCATATCCATCACCTGTGCGGCGTGACTCACCTTTGTGTAGTTTAATGAGGACCATGGTCTCTGTTGCCAAGCCAGTCAATATAACAAAAATCGCCTCAGAATTCCCCAAAGTTCAACAATAATTGTCACAGAGGGGGCGCGGGGACTGTCAACCACTGCAAAACTCTCAGGCTGCGTGGCCTCGGCGGCTGACCGTGTTATTTCTCTATATTTGGCTATGCTACTTCTCTAGGGCAGCGTTCGCTAAGTAGCGGAGATTGTGTAGGCTTCTCAGCAAGAGTGTGCGCATGTGCAGAAACAATGCTCTCAGCATCCAGGAGTCGGGTTTACAGGGTGTTTCTGGTTTGTCCCTTCACTGGAAATACGCTAAGGTCATAGCTTTTGACCTCTTCAATTCTAGTGAGTCTGATGACTAGCCCTGAGCAGAACCTGCGGTGGCAGGTAGGCAGACGACTTCCAGAATTGCCCAAGCCACCATGGCTCCACTACCAAACCAATCCCCACCTGCCTGGAAACCCCTCACCTTGTTGCCTCTGAGGGTTCCCTGGACAATTGACAGTGTCTCCCGTGCCTCTGCCCTGATAATCCTTAGAGCCTTTGCTATGACTCCTCTCTTTCTAGGGCATTCTATCCCCTAGACATCCTCTAGCCTACCCACTCTGTTTGCTCAGCTGCCAGTTTACCAATATCCTCTCAATGACAGTCTCTGTCTGGCACCGGCTCCACCTCTCTTGGCTTTTCTCTGTAACTCATTCCCCTCTACAGTTACGTGTTTATTGTCTCTCTGTGTTCAGTGAATATTGGTTGGATCAGACAGTATGCCTCAGACCTATAATCCCAGCTCTTGGAATAATGGGACAGGGAAGTTATGAGTCTAGGAGAGTTTAGGGTACACACGGGGATTCTGCTTCAAAAGAATTATAAACTGGTATCTATTGGGACAAAGAGTGAATACACACCAATAGCAACATCACCACTATCAGCACCATTATCATCATCACATCGCCATTATCACCATCATCATCAATCCATCATCGCCATCATGACCAGTCTTCATCCATAGCACCATCATCATCACAACTACCACCAGCATCACCATCATCATCTCCAGATGGAAGGTGCCAACAGAGTGCCCGAGACAAAAATAATGACATGAAAAGAATAGTACTTCCCATAAGCTTGTTAGCAAAGGTACCATGAGGAATCATCATTACCACCAATGAACTGAGTCCGTACATTTGAACAAGGCAGATGCAAAGCTTCTGAGTGTGTGTGAGCCCAGGCTGGGTGCTGATGAACTCATTGGGAGTAAACACTGAGAACAACACCACGTGCTCACTGCAGCAAATATCCCACTTACAAAGGAAAGCAATCATGCTAAGCCAGATTTAAAATACCCATACGGGCGCCTCATAACCACCTGGAAACTCCAGTTGCAGAGATTTGGCACCCACGTCTGGTCCCACAGGCACTTGCACACTCATGGCATGTACACACACACACACACACACACACGTACACATACACATGAGTGCTACAACAGTGTGCCCTGCTCATAACATCTTGTGTCCCTCTTCCCAAATTGTAGAAAAAAATCTGTCCCTACTGTGTGCTGCCCTGAAGCTGCCCCAACAGACAAAGCTTGCTTGGTTGTGTAGCTTTGATTGTTCTCTATAATATGTAAAGTCCATGCCTGACACTTCAGCCTAAGAAGAGCCCAAGGCTGGGGACTGATGGCTAGGACACAGACTTACATCCAAGACATCAAGTTCTTTCTACTGGTGTCATAAGCAAGCAGCATTGGAACCCTTGATTTCCAAAGAAATGGAAGTCAGCCAGACATGACTCAGTGTGTGACTATCTCTCAGTCACTTCCTTTCTTGTGAGTTTAATCATTTCGTCTGTTCTTCTTCATCTTTATCTCTTTTTCCCTGTGCTGGGAATTTCACTCGGCTTATATCACTGAGCTATGTGTCCCGTGCTCTTCTCACTTCTAATTGAAACAGATTCTCACTTACTTGCCCAAGCTGGCCTTGAACTCACTCAGTAAATATACTACATGGTCCTTGAACTTGAGGACCTTCTGTCTTCACTTCCTAAGTAGCTGGGATGACAGGCTTGAGCCACCCGGCCTGGATGGATCATTTCTTTATTTACTTAATTCTTGCTCATCTTTCTCATTTTAAAATTATATGTGTGTGTGGTGTATGAAATATATGTGTTCTCATGTGTGTGAATACATGCATCGGTATGCAAGCACCCACAAGGCAAGAAGTCAATATCAGCTGTCTTCTTCCGTCACTCACAGCCTTGTTTGTTGAGGCAGGTCTCTCACAGAACCTGGAGCTCACTGAAACAGCCTGTCAGGGTGGCCAATGAACCTCAAGGATCCTCCTGGCCTTGTGTGAGGGCTACTCTTGGTTATCAACTTGACTACATCTGAAGTGAATTACAATCCAGCTGAGACGTCCAGCCTTGTGAACTGAGCAGCTATGGGATTTTGGAACTTGCCATTCACAGGCAGCCATTATGCCATTAGCTGGACTACAGCGTGCAAGTCATTCCAATAGATCCCCTTTCTATAGAAAGAGATTCATTCTGTCTCCCCAGTACTGGGATTTTGGGTGAGCGCTGAGGCTCTGGGCTCTTTACAAGGGTGCTGGGGGTATGAACTCAATTCCTCATACTTGTGTGGCAGGCATGGAACCAACTGAGTGATCTCCTCAGCTCTCATTCCCTCTCCATAGCTTTGACATTCCTTTAACCTCACAATTGTGTGGGGGAGGGGATGTCCAGACTATTACCTGGTGTCACGGCTATTTTTGGTTGCCAACTTGACAACATCTGGAATTATATGAAACCCAAGCAGCTGGATACACCTGTGCGGGATCTTTCTCTTAATTATATCATTTAAAATGTGAAGACCCACTTGGAATCCATATTTTAAGGTGGGAAGATACACCCTTAATTCAGATCTTTTGAGGTGGGAAGATCCACCTTTAGTCTGGGCCACACCTTCCGCTGGCAGCCTACATAAAGGATGTGGGAACACCCAAGCCATTGTGGGTGACGCCATTCTCCGGGCTGAGGTCCTTCCGGACTTTACCAGTGGGAAAGGCGAGCTGGGTACTAAGCATGCATGCATTCACGTCTCTCTGTGGATGTGACAGCTGCTCCGAGTTCCTGCCTTGACGTCTCCATGACGACAAACTATAACCCAGGATGGTGAGCACAGCAGCGGAAGTGAGACTATGATGACTACACTGGGATTCACATAGATGTGATGGAGACCCACAGGGGGCTGTGATGGGAAAGGAAAGCATGTACCAGGGACGCAACAAAGGGAAGCAACCCCAGCCTGTGCTCTGCGTCTCTACTGGCCTTGTTACTGCATTCTGAGAGTCAGTTTCCACTGGAGGAAGCCACATTAAAACAACAGGTGATTCCTAAGTGGGAAATACAAAGTACCATGGGCTCTGTCAGCCAGCCAAGGGAAATTGGGGAAGTGAATGAGAAACGTCAGATCGAAAGCAAGTTAAGCCACCACAAGGACCATGGGTCCTCTGCATCCAGAGTCCAAATGCATGTACTCAGCCAACCACAGATTAGACACAGTCAGAGAGAAGTTATCTATACAAAGCATATAGATTTTTCTCACCAAACAAGACAGCCCAGCAATCTTTGAGAGCGTATAAACATTCTACCATGTAGAGTGTGTAATGAAGAAGTGATCACAAGCATGCAGGAGGGTGTGTAGATATTCTATGCAAATTCTCCTGGGATCTCATCCATCTCCTCACAGACACTGCAACCACACACACACTCCAAAGAGACTGAGCTGCAAATGTAATATTATCAAGTGGGCAGAAAATCACCAAGCCTACGCTTCTGAAAGAGCCGCTCACCTGTGTGTTTACACAGCACTTTGGTATGGTATCCGAAAACTCGCCTTCCTTGAGTCCCTGGGTCTAAGGATAGGTCGGTCTTCAACAGGAAATGACCAAGTTGTATCTCATAACCCACCAAGACCCACAGTGAAAGCCCAAGATCGATTAGAGGTCTTTCCTAAGACAGGAAGCCTGCTCGGGGCTGTGAGCTGATGCCATGATTGCTGCTTTGAACTGGGAAGATGACTTCCCCTAAGGGAGTCATTATTTTCCATCTAGAAAGTGGTAGTTTCCTGTCTGCTGGAGCCACGGAGGCATCTATAAATGCCAGAGACCACGTAGAATATCCCTGTACTCCTATTTTCCTTCTAGAATATCTAAGAAGCAAAGCAAGAATGCTGTATCACCTGTCATAATTGTATAAAACCAGCAAGAAATGAGCAGGCACTAAAGATTTCGACACCAAAAGAATCTGCAAAACAGTATTGTGTTTGCCCTCAGGCATCTAAAAAATCTAAACAGAAAGGTCCTTCCTTTGACCATCTCATTTCATGCTTTCTTCCTTTCATTTTGGGGGAGATTTTACCAAATGGAGTACAGCTACTCTGAGGTCTTAGCACACTGGTCTATGACTCACCCCTCCTAGAAAGCTATTAGTGGGAAGCAATTGCCCCAAATGGACCTGTGTACCCGGGAGAGTGCTGGGGCTCATTTGCAGCCAGCATTCAAAGCAAGAACACAACTCCAAGTCTCCAGAAGCCAGCGTCTGTACCCAGTTTCTTAACTGATGTCTTCAGGGCCCAATAAAAGATCAGAGGTGGCATGAGGCATTGCCAAGGCATTACCAGGAGACGTCCTCATTCATCCTGAAGGAAATGGGGGCAGTTTCGGGATTCTCATGGCCCTCAGACAAATTGCTCACTCGGAAGAGCTGTATACTAAAAGAATGATCTCCACCAACACAGAAAGACCAACACATCTTTCAAGTCCCAGAAGGTTTTGTTTTGTTTTGTGAGATAAAGGTTTAGAGGCTGGAGAGATGACCTAACAGTTAAGAGCCCTTTCAGTCCTTGCTGAGGACTTGGGCTCAGTTCCCAGCATCTACTTTAGGCGGCTCTCAACTGCTTATAATGCCAGTTCCAGGTGATCTAAAGGCCCCATCTGGCCTCCACAGATACTGTGCTCATATGCGCAATCCCCTCGCCACACACACATGCACAAACATACTTTTAAAAATAAAGTATTTTTAAGTAAAGCCTTTCTAGAGCACATTTTCTTTTCATGTCCATGTAGTGATGTGTCAAGGCTGTTAAACTCTCTGAAAAGAAAAAAAAAAGCCCACTTCTATAAATATAACCCATGACATGAATACCAAAACTCAATAAAGAGCACACAACCAAAATAATACAACGATTGAAGAATGTTCAAATGTTTATTTCCATGTTAAAAATGGTGAGTTACCCTGTGGTTAGAATATACCTTTATGCTGAAAAATGAAGTCATTTTATTTCTGAAATATTTCCAGTAAAGGGAGGGGGAGGAAAAAATTCAGAAAGTAATGAAGAGTAAGATCAAAATGTTCTGGAAGATTCCATCAGCAATCCCAGCATGAGCCACAATCTCCTTTCCGGGTCAGAATCCCTAACTGGGTGTATTTGTCAATGTCAGGCCCCGATGCTCTTCCCATCATCCATTTAAATATTGTTGAGCTGGATGTCTGTACACTTAAAGGCTAAAGTTTCACATGCTTTTATTTTTAAATGTATTTATTCCAATACACCGTTCACAGTTTCATTATATTGCCTATATTACATACAAAAATATCTGCTGTCTGTATTTCAGCAAAACTTTGTCCCACCGTCCACCCTCTATGGGACAGATGAGATGTATTACATTATACAAATATGGTTTTGATGGAGGAGAAAGGTGCGATTCATAAACCATCTGTGGCGTCATTTACAGAGACCTGGATGGAGAAACGTGACTCTCTTTACATGACCAGAGTAGAAAACCAATGGGCTGAAGATAGGATTTGGAAATACTGCCTGTGGTCACTGTAGGGGACCAGGGGACTCCTCACTGATAGACACAGCTTCACTGTGGTGTCAACCCTTTCTTTTGAACTTTCTCCTTTCTTTCTCTCTCTTTCTGTATGTGTGCGCGCGTGCACGTATGTGTGCACGCACACACATGCATGAACGCATGGAATCACATGTATAGACCCTCAGATGATACTCCTCAGGCATCACCCACCTTTGTGTTGAGACAGGGTCTCTGACTGTGATCTGGAACTTGAATATTAGGCAAGGCTGGCTGAAAAGGAAGCCTCAGGTGCCTGTCTGTCCCCACCCCTCTCATGCTGGGATTATAAGCATACCACCACACCTGGATTTTTATGTGGGTTCTGGGGGGCGCGAATTGCAGCCCTTAGACTTACACAGCAAAGTTTACAGACTGAATTCTTTCTTTCTCTCTCTCTCTCCAGCCCCGAGAAGAGTGAGACAGAAAAACGTTGATCAGAATACCCAAAGGGGACTTCCTAAACCTTAAATGAGTTACAAATTACTTCCATCCATAGGTGTGGCCAAGGAGTAAAATAAAACCAATGCATGTCTTGGTTGTATTCATGTCTATAAAAAGAAATGTCTGCCTAGACAGCTAAGAATCACCACAGTCTGGGGCTGTACCCTGACATGCATGCCAGACAGACAGCTTTCTAACATTAGTTAGTTGCTGCTTTCTGGCCAAAGCTCCCACTGTATTTATGAGTCTCTTAAACCCAGCACACCTGCCATTCAGCTCCAGTTCTTTGGTGTGGCACCTGCCTCTTGAGTCCCTATGCCTTGATCCCAAAAGCACCACGGGCGGATCTTGAAGACAGTAACACCATTGTCTGAACGTCCTGGGTCACACTACCTTTGTCTGTCCCGTGTCTCAACCTCTCTCTCTGTGGCCAGAGAACCTATAGCCTGTTGCTCTCTCCTGACTCTCCCGGGATGGATCTGAGCATAGACATCATTCTTGTGGCAGAGCAAGGGACTTGATAAAATATGTCTGGCTAGGTTAAATAATCATAAATATATATGAAATAAATATATCAAGAGTTATAATTTGGATATCTCAACCATGAAAACTGAAGTCCAGGCCAATTGATGACCCTGGGAAACTGGATATTAAGGCTTGATGATTTACGCCATCTCCCCGATTCTAGTTCAGGTTTTTTAGGGGCTAGCATAAACATCATAGCTGACTTGGAAGAAAATCAGGAGAGATAACCACAAGTTTATGAGCCGCAGGAGATCTTTAGAGCATAAGATGCTGCCAGGATGCTGTGATGCTGCATCCTGCCCAAGCCGAATCTGAGAATGACTGACAGGCTCTTTTGATTCCCACCAAGCGACTGAGTCCGTGACTCCTTGGTATCCACACACACAGAGATGTGGATACATGTGTTCACGTTGTATCTTCATGTACATACATAACTGTGTGTCACATGTTAAAAGGGTCGTCTCCCTCAGAACCTGCCACTTGGCTTTGATTTGAAGTGGTGGTGTCCTAACACAAAGACACATTGAAATGTGCACTGAGGCCAATTCTCTGAGTGTCTAAGAGGCCTACGGAGGCATCTTCAGAACCATGGTCAGCTCCTCCCCGCCCACTTCCAGTCTGTCAATCACAGGAAGTCCTTACTTGTGCTGCCCATGCTAATTTCCTGATAAGCTATAGGCAAGCCCAAGGCTCCAGCTAATCAACAGTAGGCAGCCTTCTTTGTCTGTCCCTGATTCCAGGTGGGTACCTCACTATTGGTTCCCACTATTTCTGTGACGGGAGATGGGATCAAAAACAGCTCATACAAAGAGCTGCACTTATCTAGAACTCGGCTGCCCTGCCCAAGTGGTTTGGGGCTACCCACCCCCGCCCCAACCTTTCTAGAAGCAGGCGGCTAACTAGAGCGCTCTAAGCAGCCGCAGATGTGAGCCAAGCTTGTGCAATACCTTCATCCTCTGGCTTCATTTTCTAGACAAAGGTTTCGGGGACCCCAGCAGTTTCAGTTCTTAGAGCCATTCTAATCACAGAAGCGAGCAAGCACAGTTCTGGAGGCTGAAGCACATGGCCTGCATGCCCAAGCCTGTTTGTCAACACACTGCAGTGCGGGGAGTGGGAGAGGCAGGGAGAAGATCTTAGCTGTCCAGTCATGGCTACGGGAGGAAAGGCTTCCCTATTTCCAGCCTGCACATATACAAAATGAGAGCAGAGGGATGAAAACATCTCCTCTGAGAGGCTCAGATAGCAGCCCTTGACATCAGTGGTCTCCTGCGTGTGCTTCCTGCTTGGGGCCTTTGAAAAATCCCATTGTTGAGAGCTGACCATGATGCGGTGAGTTCACAATGAGGCATACTAGTCAAATGTCTGATTTTCTAGTTACGTCATTGTGATAAACAAAAATGTCACATTTGCCAAGCCAAAATCTCTGCCTTTCTTGAGACTTCATGATGCTTGTAAACAGCACTTTTATTGAAAATTATGCAAAAAGTATTTTTTTTCTCTTGCAACTTTGATTTAATAACATAGTTTGTAACAGCTGATTCTTGGGCTCTGGGACATTCATGTATAGTTATGGATTTGGAAAAACCATTGCTTTCTCTACCAAAAGATGCCTGAGATGGTTTCTTCTCTGTCAAAGTAACAAATGAGGGTGGTTTTTCTTTCAGTCCTTGTATGGATGATTTCTATATATTGCTAACTTAGAACATTGGTTTGTTTGTTTTATTTTAATCTGCAAAGTTGAGAGTTGAATATGAAGCTGTTTCTTCATGTCTTTTTTATGTAGATCAATCCTGCTTTTTAAAAGATTTGGGATTTTTTTCAAGTTATGTGTATGTGTGTCTGTGTATGTGCACATAAGTGCAGTACCCACAGTGGCCAGAAGAGGGCACAAGATCCCATGGATCTGGAGTTAGAAAAGGTTGTGGGCCACCATGTGGGTGCTGTGATCTGAACTCCAGGTCCTGTACAAGAGCAGCAAGTGCTCATAACCACCAAGCCATCTCTCCAGCCCTTCAATCCTGCCTTTTAGTTTAGTTTGAATAATACACTGTGTTGAACACAAAGGACTTATATCCATACTGTGATGTTGGAGTCTCTCTGCCCTCAGACCTGCACCCCCAGGAGATCTGCAAATAACTAACAAGCCGACAATGAAAACAGGTGTTTGTGACACAACTTTCTCCAAATTTGTTAAACTTCATATGGAAAAAAAGGAAACAAAAAGTTCTCTCTTCTGTGTCTTCAGTGAGACCTCTGCCACTGAGATATATAAGAATGTCCAATGGCAAGAAGAAGGACATAAAGCGTGAGGACATGTCGCTTAAACACTGTCCCCAGCAACAAAGTCTTTTAAAAAATGGCATCCTGTGTGAAGACCCAGAAATGACAGGACATGATGAGCCCCATAGAATAAAACTCACAGGAAGAACATCAGACACACTTCTCCTTTATGTGTTTCTGAAACAACCCCTCCCCCTCAAAAAATGTAAGGTCAAAAGAACAGGTACAAGTCCAAATGTATATAAAAATAATGAGCCTCACTCCCGACAACTAAGGAAGCTACATTCAGTCAATCTTCCACCACGGAGATTCGAACTTAGGCCACGCTCAATGAGCGTCCACTGTGCTTTAAAAGGGCTAGAAATAGAAAAACCACCATCCGGAACATTCCTAATTACACACGGCCATTGGTCATGAGGTGACTCACAGTGTCTGTGGGGTTGTGCCTACTGCTAGGCTGCTGCCTCTGGGTGACTCCCATCCCTGGGAGCCACTGTTTAGTAGACATCGTCCAGCTGGAGCCCCGGTTCTCTAAACTGCTGGTACCCACTCCCAGAGGGATCCCTCCAGACCCCACACCCTGACACTTTATAGAGTCACCCCCTATTGCTGATCAGACTCACTGCTCCACCGTCCAGAAAACAGAAGGCATAAGGTGAATACAAACATAAGAAAGGTCTTTACATCTGGTCTTGTAGTCTTTCCATGTAGTCTCTGAAGTCCTGCGAGTCCCCCAGCCCCATATCCTGGCAGACCCACTTAATGCTGTCATCACTGTCAAACAGGATGGAGTTGGTGTACGGGCCCCCATCCTCGGGGAGGATGGTGGTGTAGGAAGTAAACTTGACTCTCTTCCTCTTGGGGCCGGAAGAACTCATGGGTTCATTTTTCAGCTCCTTCTCATACACATAGTCAGGAGGTCTAAGCAGCTGACTGTGAAAAGTCTTCTGGGAACTGCCATTCAGCAGGAAGTTCCTCTCCTCGAACTGCAGGCCCCTGTCAAGCATGGTGGTGCACTCCTCCGAGGGGAGAGTGATGTCCACGGGGTTCTCCAGAAGTTCTACCTCATTCCCAAGCCAGACCCAGTCGTGGGAATGGGGAATGTTGCCTTGCTCACTGACTGCAAACCTTTTGTGTCTATACTTCCAAGCAAAGGCCACGCAGTTGATCAGGAAGACCAAGATGGCCAGACAGAAGACACAGAGCAGGGCGTACATGCCAATCTCCAAATCTGTTAAGCCCCTGGAGGTCATTGTGAGGTCGCCAGGGTTATTGGATTCTGGTAACTTCCCCTGAGTGGGGAAGCTTGTGAAGGCATCCGCTCCGCCTTTGAGCAGCTTTCCTCCCATGGGAGCCTGTGGGGTTGTGCTTTTGTTGGTCCTGTCCTCGCGGCCAACTGGTGCACCATGTTGGAACCACTCCTGGGCAGCTCGCTCCTGGCTTCCCTCGCGCTCTATGGAATTGCTGAGGTGGCCTTTGTATTCCCGGTTTATGCCCTCGATGTCATTGCTGCCTCCTTGCTGCTCATGCATCCCAGGTTCAAATCTGACCCTGACACTTCCTTTACCCACAGCGAGAGTACTCTTCCTCTTGTTCTTCTGACAAGATTCGCTGATTGACATTTCTAGCTTGATCAGGGGCCCTTGTCCTTCCCCCTCGGCAACTATGATTGGCCATCTGGTCTGAAGGTTTGGCTGGACGGACACCACCATTTCATCCAAGGAAGAAACGGTCAGTGAGAAATCCTTGGGATCATAAATGTCTAAAGGTGTTACTGAGCCATCACTGAACAAAATCCAGGAACTGACTATGGCTTCCTAAGGAAAACAAAACCAGAGCACAGTATTATAACTGGGTTCCTTCAAATTACAAACATGAATTCCTCTGGACATTATTGGCATCTGCAGATAAAGGAGAATTTCTGTATGTAATGGTCTTAGTTCTTTGTATGTCATGAACCTGTATCATTAACATGCTATCACCCACTGAAATAAGGTGCCAAGAATGCACTTGGATGAATACATTAAAGTGTAAATTAATTTATTGCATGCCTTCCCATGGAGTGTGACTTTGGCCTTTGAGGAGACACTCAGAAAGATCAGGTGATTTATCTGAATCAATTTCAGATGTAACCAATCAGGTTACCATTCAAGATGATGTCACTTGGAACATCATTTATCAGAAGGTCAGTGCTGACCCAGCAAAACCACTCTCAGAGGAAGTTCTTGGTAAATGAGGTGGTGTGTAACTGGTCTGATTGCATGGTACCATGCACCTGTCTCCTTTATAAATGTTTTGTGCATATTTAAAGACCCGGGGGCATCTTAGCATTGCCAATCTCTGTCATCAACAGGACAATCTGGTATCAATTAACCATTCTTGTTCAAGTAGCTGAAATGGAATCTCCAAGCCTCAAAAAACAATCACCTTCTCTCTGTTTGGCAGGAATGAGAACAGGGGATCCCTTGATCATGGTCTAGTAGCAAACCATGTGTAACACAGATCAACTCACGGGAAAACAAAGGCTACAGGAAGTTGTAGCTAAGTCCTGAGTGCTATCCTCAGAGACAGAGAGAAACTGGACAAGAAGCAAGGAGATTCAGGAACTGCCAGATCTGGTGGTGACATTCTTCTGGCCTCCTTCCAAGGAGTCATAATGGGTCAGAGCTAACTTCATGCACAGAACATAAGCCCCTGGGAATCTCACCTGCTGTGGGGCTTGTAGAACATCCTGAGCAGCCACCGTAGAGATGATGGCCCTCTTGTCTGCTTTGTGAGGCTGCAGGGAAAGGGACAAGCCAGCCACCAGTTGCACACCCAGTTCTGTGATGGTGACGCGATCATCCAGGACGATAACTGTCTTCTCAGCCAGGATGGAGTCAGAGAGAGGCGAGAGGACCTAATGTGCCATGCAGAGAAAGTGGGTATTTATTTAATGGGTTGTAGAAGGATAGGGAAAGGGGTAAGGGGAGAAGGGAGAAGAGCAGAGAGAGGCAGAGAAAGGGGGAGGGGGAGGAAGGGAGGGAGGGAGAGAGAGAGAGAGGAGGGGAGAGAAGAGGAGCCATGGCAGCAGCTCCCTCTTCAGAAGAAAGATGGAAATGAAGGGAAGCTCAGGCTGGAAGCAGAAGGAAGTTCCACTTGCCTCAGTGGATGGGAGAGGGAGTGAGTGGGGCTTGTCTCTTAAAGGGACAGGACAGACCATTACAATAGAAATAGAAGAAGTGAAGTTTTTTCAACAGCTTTTCAGCAGTTTCTGAGCATGCTGGATTAGTGGCACAGTCTCCAAGGAAGTGGCACTCAGCCCAGCTCTCTGTGCACATCCCCTCTAGTGGGCAGGTGGTTATCACTGAGCAATAATAACCACTTCATGGGACATTGGATAACCACTGAAAACCAGATCAAGTGGCATTTCCTAAGCAGCTATGGCTCCTAATACACCTTCTGCTGTACATCTGGAGGTGCAGCAATGTTTGATAGGTGGAATTATTTCTAGAATATTTCCCCAAGACTTCCTGCTTTCACTCACCCATGGCACCTGTGAAAAAAATAAAACTCTTTCCCTGAGTCTCCAATGCCACACAACACAGCCACCTGATAGCCAGGAGGGACTGAATCACCCAGGGAACCCAGTGTGG
The DNA here is from genome assembly GCF_037038515.1 of Microtus pennsylvanicus. Classification (NCBI taxonomy): domain Eukaryota; kingdom Metazoa; phylum Chordata; class Mammalia; order Rodentia; family Cricetidae; genus Microtus; species Microtus pennsylvanicus. The sequence continues at coordinate 111,597,586 of NC_134579.1, forward strand.
TTACCAGAGTTCTATGAGGTGGGTCAGGGAGGCTGTGTTCCCAACTAGTGACACAAAGAAACAGGGACACCCAGAGTCCCTGCTGACAATGCAGGAGCTCCATGAGAAGGAATGTACAGGGCTCCTGGCCGACAGCAGCCAGGAACCAGGGGCCTGGGTGCTAGAAGCAGAAAGAGTTTAGCATAAAATGCTTTTGTTTTGATGAGCCATTCAACTATGGTTCCTTCTTTATCTCTTATAAAAAATGTATTTTTAAATTCATTTTGTCTACTATCCTGGCTATAACACAGACAATGGTTAAACTGTAAGGCTGAAGTGGGTTTATCTTTTAGAACATTTACTACTATCTACTCTGCTATGCAAGAATTAAAATACTGTGGCCAGCAAGATGGCACAGTGGGTAAAGGCACTTGCTACACAAGCCTAGTGACCTGAGTTCAATTCACAGAACCCACATAAAGGTGGAACAGAAGAATCAATTCCACAAAAGTTGTCTTTTGCCCTCCAAATACCCACACTTTGTGGCATACCCCCATATAAACACAATTACAATATTAATAAATAAAACTATTTTTTAAAAAATCTAGAAGCTTTTACTGCAAAGAAATAATTTCTGGTAACATGTATTTAATTTAGCTTTCTCTGATAAAGGAGATATTTTCTATACTCTAAAAATCAGAAGAACTTTTTTAACTTAAAATAGTTTTTTGATCATTTCAGGGATGTATTTTGATCACTTTTGCCCTCTTCCCATTCTCCCACTCCCTTCCCCACCCAATCCAACATTATGTCCTCTTTACTGGTTTAAAAACCCAAGTTTAATTTGTAGCAGCTGTAAGTCACTGGGTGTGTGGTCTCCACTGGAGCGTTGAGTGACCAGGGGCCACCTGCTTAAAGAAAAGATTCTCCTCTCAGGGGATCCTCCACAAGGGGTTGGACCTCTGTCTGCCCCCTACTTCCTCATGCCGGATTCTGTCTGCCCCCTACTTTCTCATGCCGGATTCTGTCTGTCTTGAGCTCGCTCAGGTCTTATGCATGTTGTCCAACCCCTGTGGTGTCATATGTATATCTGCCCTGTCGTTTCTGGGAAACACGGTTCCCTTGTCATTGCCCATGTGCCCTGGTGAACAGACTCACGCGCAGACAGGCCTAACATGTGTCCTTTGATGCACGCTGGTGTATGACATGCACACATACGATGTATCCCAGAGCTGTATAACATCAGTTAACTACGGAATCACCGATGTTGGGGGAGAGTGGCAAAGAACCCCCACACCCATCCCACCCCACAATACCTGCACAGTAGTGATGCCCGGCTCCCGCCCTGCCAGGATCCTGCCATCCTGTAACTGGGCAATTTTCGGTTCCTCCACCTTCACAAAGTCGGTTACAAGGTCGGTGATGTCAAACTGCCAGTCAGGGCCCAGCATGTAGGTCAGCTGACCCAGGTCAGGTGACTCGGCTACAAACTGGGTGAGAACTCGCACCAGGGCATGCTGGTACTGCAGGGTGCACCCTCGCCCCTTCTTCTCCTCGTCCTCCTCATCATCACTCTCCCGGGTGGGCCTGGAGCACAAAGAAAACAAAATGGACTAAGCCTCCTCCTTAGAGGAAAACCTTACCTGCCCTCAACTCGGCCTGACTGTCAGAGGGAATGTGGCACATTTTATCCTACTAGGTCTCCTCATCCATTGGTTCATTCACTCACCAATGAATGAACGAATTCACCCATTCATCTATCTCTCTCTCTTCCTCCTTCCCTTCTTCTATTTTTCCCATCCCTGTCAACAGCTTGCCCAGAGAAATCTTCTATGTCTCTTCAATTCTAGAACTTGCCCTGTGACCTCCCAGGGGAGGATTTTGCTGACTGCTCTGTGGATAGAAACCATGTCAGGAAGAGCAGAGCAGCAACCATGACAACTCCTGCCCGGTAGAGTTAGACAGACCACAGCCTGTTCTCCCAGAGTGACACTGACATCCCTGTGCAATGAGTTAGAAGACCATGAGGTCTGCCCCCTGTGATAGACAGACAGACATCACTGTGGTCATACATCATTAACTCATTCAGCCTTCACAGAACCTGGAGACTGAGGTTTAGTTCTTGCCCCAATCTGATAAGGAAAGCAAGATGGGGAGAACAAAGACCCCTCAAGCAAGGCCACAAAATGGGTCATCTGCAGAGGTGAGGCTACCTGCCCCCACGTGTGCTGTCTCCTTTTCTAGGTCCCTTCCATCCTTCCACACAGTGGCTGTAGGCAAACCAAGTGGTCCAGCCAACTGCTAACCACAGGTTTGAACCCAATTGCCTTTGATTTCTGAAACAATTTTCTGTTCCTTTAAGGTCTGAGAACAACACAGGAAGGTACATAAGAACTCCCCAGCACCACCTTAGAGCAATTCCAGGACCCCAAAGAGGTGGAAAGTTATCTTTATTGGTAAGAAAGATGGTTCTGGCAGGACAAAAGGATGTAGCATTAAAAAACAGAGTGGCGTACTCACTATGATTGCATGTGGTATGGCCCACACAGGCTTGTGGTTCTGAATACTTGGTCCTCAGCAGGTTTGGGAGGTTGTAGAGACCCAGAACCTAGCTGGAGGCATTGGGGTCTGAAAGGACATCCTTGCTCTTGGTCCACACCGTTTCCTGATTTCCCTACTGTGAACAAGCAGCCTCCTACTCCCACTGCCGTGCCTTCCCCATCGTGAGCGGAGAGAACCCCCTCCACACCCGGGTTGTTTTAATCACATATTTGATCAGAGCAACAGGAAAAGTAACCAGTAAGTGAGAAAAACCTATTATCTTTTTCTTTCCAGTCCTTTAGGATACGTCACAGAGACAGGATCTGCTTCGTGCGTGGGTGTCACCGATGATTTCTCTTAGAGAAGAAACCCACACAGACCCCCAACGACATCCGCAGCATTCAATAACACGTCCATGTTTTCTTTGCCTTGTCTTTGAGGTTGTAGTAAATGATGCTGCTGGGGAATCTGTGCGAGCGATGTGAATTTCCCCGTAACTAAACAGACAGAATTGAAAGGCTATCTTAAACCCATCAGAGAGCCACGCTGCGACGGTGTGGGCTAATCATCACCAGTGGGACGGTGACATATTTAAGATCTCTCCTTTGTTTTTAACTCTCAGAATTGTCAACATGCTATGTTGTTGTGCGGATTTCTTAGGGTTTTGGCCCACCGGTGGTTTCCTTGGATGTTTGCTTCTATATGCTTATATGATTTTGCCAGATTCGGTCAGTTTTCGCCAATGCGCTCTCAGTCCCACATCGTTGTTCTCCCCTTAGATTCTAGTTCCAGGTGTTTTAGACATCTTGTCACTGTCTTACAAGTGTCTCATGTTCTGCCCAACTGATTTTGGATGTTACCTAGGCTGAGTTTTATCTTCCATCCCTAAGTTTATTGGCCTTACTCGGCCATCCTTCCTGGGCCACTGAGCCTACCCACTGGGGGTTTCCTCCAGTTACTTCTCCTTGCTGAGACAGCCTACTTTCTCAGTGTTGCTGAGGCTGTTTCTGTAGCAAGTACTTTCCTCAAGATAACAAGCGATTTCAATATGACAATCCACATGTTTTCTATATTGTGATTTAAAACACACACACACGCTGATGCTGCTAGGAATCCACTTCAGTTACATTTGCTCCGGTTTGGCACACGGGTTCCAGCTTCAACGGTGTTTTGGAGTTTAGAAGCCATCAGTGGTGTTGTGGTCTCAGTGCTGTTCCTGATTGTCCTCACTCCTATTTCATCCCTGCTGATTTTTCTCAAGGGGTAATATGCCCCTCCATGTTCAGGGAAACAGGTGGAAGGTGTCAGTCATGCAGGTGGTACCACTTCACTGTGCTGACCCTTCATGTTTCAGAGAAGGAGCCTGGAGCCTAGTGCTGGGCCTTCGTGGTACCCAAGTCTATGTTTCAAAGCATGTCTGAGGGTTCCCATCACTCGTCATCTGGAAAAGCTGATTGCTTCAACACCATTGGGTACCTGTTCTCTTCTGTTCCACAGCCCTCGCCTCTGTTTACCTCTCCTCTCGAATTTAACTGTAAGAAGCAAGGAGAATCCGGGGCACACATTCAGTGCTTTGCCTGGAAATCTCAGCTCCACGGCTAGCTTTACTTGTTTTCCATGTAACTACAGGGCACAGCACTCTGGCATTCTGTAGCAGCCAAAGGAGCATCTATGTTCCCCCACACGCTCTGCACACTCACCAGGGCTGTTTTCTAAGCTCACTCTTGTTGAGGATGATTTCTATCTCCAACCGGGTGATGGGAGCTTTCCCACAATGCTCTGTGCAATCGAGCCCATTGTCAACACCTTCGCCACCCATGAGTCTATGAAGAGTCTGCCAAAGGCCACGGTGTTTCTCCAGATACTTGCACCCTCCGCCCACTGTCTGCTTCAAAGACTCCCTCCCTGAGGTGTTACAGCTGCACTCCAAAGCGGGTAACAATATATGGGTTACTTTCTTCCTTTGTGGCATAACAGAATGTCCATAAATCTTACAGTTTCAAAACACCATCCATTGGCTTGCTTGCAGGTCTGTGAGTCACGGTCCAACCAGGCTCAAATGGGGGAGTTCTGCGTAGACTCAGAAACTGAAGTCAAGATGTCAGCCAGGCTCTTACCTGAAGCTGCTGGGATGGGAAGCATTTACATCTAGACAGCCAGGGTGGTTAAGGTGTTACATGTAGTGATCAATGTCTACAGTTAGAAAATTTCCTACAATGGCCTGTGCTCATCATGAAGGGTTCCTGCATCCTACAGGCTCCATCGCTTTCTATGGTGCAATATTTCATCCATCTTCAAGGCCAGTCATCACTCTGTCAAGTGGTCCTCACCCAGCTCCAACCTCTCCAATGTCCTTCTATCATCAGCTGGAGGGGAGGCCCTGCATTAAGGGCCTCATCTGATGGATCTGGCCTTCCTGGATCATCCCCACATCCTAAGATAGATTGGTGGCTGGCTGTAATTGCATCTGTAAAGTCTCCTTGGCACAGCACCAGATTTAACACTTGACTGGATTTTTAATTTAATTTCCGTTGCTGCCATAAAATACCCTGAGGAAAAGCAACTTAGGGAAGAAAGGGTTGATTTTTGTCTCACAGTTCCTGTGGGATATAGTCCATCATGGTGAGGAAGGCATGGCCACAAGGGCTAAAACGAAAATGGTCGATTAGATTGTACACATACTCAGGAAGCGGAGTAGACTAAAAACAGGAAGTGGGGTATACTCTCAAAGCTCCCCCAGGGATATACTTTCCCCCAGAAAGACTCTGCCTCCTAAAGGTTTCATAAACTTCCAAAACAGCGCCGCCTGCTGGGGACCTAGTGTTTAAACACATGAGCCTATGGGGGACAGTCTCATTCATGTGGGGGACACTCCCACTCAAACCCCTTACATCTGAATGAGCAGCAGATGGGGAGTTTGATGCTAGCCACCCTGCCACACACACCACACACATCATTTCTCCAGACTCTTCAGACTTCTTGAAACATTGTTGCTCCCAGTTTATAGTTGAGGGAACTAGAGAACAAACAGGTGAAGTCACCAGGCCAGGGCTGTACCTTGGAGAAAGCAAGGCTAACATCCAGACAGTTTCATTTCCAACCATGCGATCTTATCCACATGATACCTCACTCCATGAGCGATGACTGGCAGTGAGGAAAGAGAAATAAATGACAAGCAAACAGCCGTTCGATGGACAGTGGGAAGTAGTTATTTTCTGAGTGCCAGGCTTTGTGTAGGTACCTCTTAGATCTCACATCACCCTCCTGCATCCCAGAAACTGTCTGTGAGGCTACCAGCATCACCACTGCTATTGCTACTATTACCTTTGATGTTATTTCCTCATGTCCAACTGCTAGTAATTACCCAAGTCAGATCGACAGGGGCCTGAGTCCAGGGCACTGTCAAACACTGCTGGAAGCCAAACCCAGTCCATGGCAGCACACCTCAGATGTTGTCTCCCACAGACACCTGGACCCCAGCAGCCTCTAACTCACCTCCTGTTGGAGGCCACCGGGATCCTCCAGCCCTTGATCTGGCTCAGCTCTGTGTCTGAGATCTCTATCTGCAGCGGCAGGCGGGGCACCCAGACGGTGACCTCCACCTGGGAGGTGAAGTGCTGGTGGGTGAAGTTCACGATGGTACCCACTTTGCTCTTCATCTCCTTCCCATTCACAAAGATGGCATCACAGGTGTTGGAGACCTTGGGAGAGAGGGCGAGAACACGGAGACACATTGGCAAGAGACACACCATACACACACCTTGACACCAGCAGAAGTTCACGCGCCTTGACAGCTCTGATTTATAAGGCACCAGAAGAGCAGGATGGGGACAAAGAGTAATTTGTAGGCACTCATTAGTGACAAATAACTGATAGACAGACTCCAGGAAAGCCGCTTTGCGTTAGGAAATACTGTCAAGTTAAACCATAAACATAATTTAAAGGAGTTCTGTAACCTCAGCTGCCTTTAGGGAGTGCGCTGTTTTCCTTACCTTACCTTTTCTTATGTGCTCAAACCACCACTAGTCGAGCCCCAGGTGTATCTTATTCCACTCTCGTACCACATTTGAAGATGCATAAAAGGTTTTAATGTTACTAAGAAAACGCTTTGTTCTGGCCATAAAGTGGAACATCTGAAAAAAGATCAAAGGGGCTGTGCTCTAGATTAAAACCCTGGTAGGCGGAGTGTTCATAGAATGCACTAGAAACACGAATGGAATCCATCCTGCAGACCATAACCTGCAGTTCCAAAAACTGGAGAGAAGGCGGTGGCATCACACAGCGGTCTCTCTCTCGGTACTTGGAGGTGCTCTAGTTCACTCACCGCCGTGGGGTCTTGCCAAACATGTCAGCTCCCTGCTCCGCTTCCCATCTCCTGGGTGAGCAAATAAGATGCTGTGGTCTTGTCTTCCATCGGGAAAGTGTCTTTGTGTGAAGTTCAGGGAAGGGGCTGAGGAGTCAAGGCTGGGAACCACAGCGAATTATAGACAATGAGGACCTGTGGTTTCATTGGAGAGATGAGAAGCCTAAGAAAATCAGTGTGGTCAGAGGTGCAAACTACGTGTGTGTGTGTGTGTGTGTGTGTGTGTGTGTGTGTGTGTGCGCGCATTTGTGCATTTGTGCATTTGTGCATTCGTGCATGTGCACGTGTATGTGTGTATCTCTCTCTCTGTGTGTGTGTGTGTGTGTGTGTGTGTGTGTGTGTGTGTGTCTGGAGAGCTCACTGATTGGGCAAGACTGGCTAGCCATTGAGCCCCTGGTATCCTCCCGTCTCTGCCTCCCCAGAGTTTAAATCACAAGCATACACCACTACACCTGGTTTTTCTCTCTGGATGCTGAGGATTGAACTCAGGTCCTTGTGCTTATGGGGTAAGCACTTTGCCAACTCATCCATCTCCCTGGTCCCTATTTGCAAATTATTACTCTGTCAAAGGAATGATATCTAAAATAAACAGGGACTTAAAAACCCAACTATAATGAAATCCCTCCAAATGCCCCACATCGGTTTAGGATAGATTTGCTGTTCAGAGTAGGAGATCACAGAGAGAAGGGGACCTTAGATGGTTATAGTCTGACCTAGCAGTAAAAGGACCTCAGACCTGGCTCCAGCTGCTCAGAGACAGGGATGATGGGAGGTTAAACACTTCATGGCAGAACAGCTGAAGTATTGTAGTTCAAATAACCTATTATATATTTTATGAGTATCCAAATCAGAGGACCTTGCAGGCTCCAACCACAGGGCAATGATAAGAAAATACAAATTGGGTTATCAGATTTGTATTGGGGTAGCCTACCCCACCACGCACCCACACACATGCACACAACCATTTTGCGTGAATTTATTTATTTGTTATTGTTGGGGTTTTTTTTGAGACAGGGTTTCTCAGTGTAGCCTTGGCTGTCCTGGAACTCTCTCTGTAGACCAGGCTAGCCTCAAACTCACAGAGATCCACCTGCCTCTGCCTCCCAAGTGCTGGGATTAAAGACATGAGCCACCACCGCCTGGCGTGAATTAATTTTTCAAATGTTTAAGGAGGTGGAAATGCTGGAAGCCTTCATTTGACCATTACACACTTCACACAAGTATGGAATTATCATACACTCACCCACAAATCTATACAACTAAAAGAACATTATTAAAAGAGCAATGACAGAAGAATCTGATGTCTCTCTTGAAGTTATCATCCCAATGAGGGGTTAAAACAGGGCCATTTCTCTTAGCTTCTCAACTTCAGTAAATGAATACTCTTTTCCAGACTTCTCTTTGCTTTTCTAAAGGGGGAAATACAGCAATGAGCCCCAAAGCTGGCTGTCTCTCAGGACTTGTTGGTGAGGCTTAAGCATGTGCTGTTGAGCCCACAACCACGAAGAGAACAATTGGAACAAGACTTCCATTTAGAGCAGGGCACAGGACGGAGGACCATGCTCTTAAATTCTATAGTGCCCATGGTGCAGAATCTGACTTCTAGTCATTAGATTCTCAGGAAGGGGTGGAAGCCAATCACAAATAAAAGCCCTCCCTTTCTGCAAGAGCACTGAGCTGGGGAAAGGGGAGTTTCATGAGGTCATGATCTTTCCTGGACTCTCTTCACTCTGCCAAGAACATGGCGTCCTACCTTCAGTCAAGCCAAACCAGGCACCAGACAGTTTAACTGTTACCTTCTTCCTGCCTCAAAGGTTGGTCATCCATCCCTAGAACTTCCCCAATACACTTTCCTAGAATTCAGACCTCACCGTTCCTGTGTTCGCGAGTAATCCCTGACCCTTCCTGGTCAGCTGGCTCACACCCACAAGAAATTCCAGCTCAGCTCACTCTGACTGCATCTAACCATCAGGGACATGTTGGCTTTAGGAACTTCTGTCTTCAGAATGCAAATCACTTGGTTGAGAAAATGGGTCAGTCAGGAAAGCACCTGTCTTACAAAGATGAAGACCCAAGATCAATTCCTAGAACCTACAGTTTACAACATGAAAAGGAAGATGGGCTAGAGGGTGGATTCATGGGGCTTGCTGGCCAGTCAGACTAGCCTACTTGGCAAGTTCCAAGCCACTGAGAGGCTGTCTCAAATGAGGCAGGGGGAAGAACAGTGTGGCTCAGCAGGTGAAGGTAACTGCTGCCAAGCTGGGTACTTGCATTTACTTCACAATGATAAACACTCTCAATACGCCCTTGGTGGTTTTGCAGGGACACACATGCACTGCTCCATGTCTGTCCCCAACACAGCAGAGGACACGGAAGATGCTCAGGGCGTGACTACATCCCAGCTGTTGCCCCTGGCATCCCTTCCATCCAGGATGCCGATAGTAATGGTTGCCTAGGTAAGAAGGATCGGTGGGTGACTCAGCAAGGTTCTCCTGCTAAGCCATGAAGAAACATGAAAGTCGGCCTGAGGAGTCAACTTAGTCCTATAGCGCTTGCAATCCAAGGGTGAGGAAGTGAGTTCCAGCACAGAACCCACACCTAAAAATATAATAAAATAATAAAAGCATTTGTGACGTATGCTGGTAACCCCGGTGTGGAGAAGGTGCAGACAGGAGGAACTGAGAGCCAAGTCTAGTCTCCTGTCAAGTCCCAGGCCAAAGAGAGACCTTGTCTCAAAAACAAGTTAGATAGCACCTGAGGAATGGGGTGTATGTACCTGTACACACCTATACTCAAGCACACACATGCATGCACACATACACACACACACATGATATGATAAAAATAAATGAAATTTATTCAATACATTGTGGATGGAAACAGATCAGTAAAAGACACAGGGCTTGAAGCTGATAAACACTTGTGACCTGGGAATTCCAATGCTCAGTGTGTTCCTTTCACTAGGAACTGAGATTGCAACATGGAATAACTACCTGTTAGGTAGAGAAAACATAACAGTATAAAATCCAAGTTCCCACTCCCATCATTCATTTAGCTAAAAAAAAAAATTACATGTATGGGTGTTTTGCCTGCATGCATGGGGATGGGGGGGGGATGCACCATGTGGGTGCAGTGCCTTCAGAGGCCAGAAGAGGGCATCAGATCCCCTGGAACTGGAGTCACAGAAGGTCATGCGCTGTCCTGTGAGTGCTGGGACCTGAACTCAAGTCCTCTGCAAGAACAGCAAATGCTCTTAACTGCTCAGTCGACTCTCCAGTCCCCATCATTCATCTAAATGAAAACTTTAGGATTCTCTGAGGCCCAAGGGGAGCACTGAGAACCAAAACCTATCCATCCTCATATAAGAAGAGCAGAGGCCAGGAGCAGAAGATGGAAAAAAGGCTAAGCCATGTCACGTTCATCTTCCAATGTGTGTAAAACAGTTTGTAAAATGTCATCTCAGGAAATCTGCCTTTAGAAGTTAATATTTTTACTGTCAAGTTATTACACTTCTGCAACTCCATTATCTCAGGATAAAAGACACAAAACGGAGCTCTGAGATATGGGGATGACTCCTCAGGGGATCTCGGGAGTTGCTCATATCATTCTCCATTTGGGACAGCAGGAGGGATGAAGACTGGATCTCCTATCCTGCATTCAGCCTGTTATTGGCCCATGAGGCTGTGAACAGGGAAGAGGCAATGGGTAGTCTGCTGTGACCTTTCCCAACCCAAAGACTGTGCCTACACCACAGGATCAAAGAGGGTGCCTTTTACCAATCTGAACAAGAAAATCTAGAGATTACAGATTTAAACAGGCAGAGGATAAGTTGTCATAGAAACTAAACACTTTGTAGGTCTTACTGCATGTTGCAAAATCCACTAAGATGCAGCAGGGATTCAGAGGGTATTTATTTATTTATCTTTAATTTTTAAGTTGCTTTTAGCATGTGCGCACACACACATTTGGGAGGGAAAAGACAACTTGAAAGGGTCAGCTCTCTCCTTCCACCATGGGGTACTGGAGATCAAGCTCAGTTGTTAGGCTTGGTAGCAAGTGCCTTAATTATTATAGATTGGCTTTTGCTTTCTAGAATATACAAATGGAATCAGGATACATGTTCTTATCCCTGCTTTCTTCTATCACGATTTCAAGTTCAGTCCTTGCTATATGGTGGCCCCAGGCTTTCCTTTGGATCCTTCCATCCAGAGTCATAGAGAAGGTTCAACAACAGTTAATCAGCTTCTTCCAAGTAATACTATAATCATATGGGTTCCCAGGGCAAGGTCCACTGGGGAAGGACACTAAAGAGGGCTTCTCACTTCCCTCAAGTTATTCTAGCATTTGCTTCCCCACAAGAAAGTGTTTAAAGATTCTGTTCTAACCAGTCCAGTTGACATAGCAAGTTCCAGGTCAGCAAGAGCTACATTCTAAGTCCTTGTTGCAAAAATAAAAATTGTCCTGAGTTTATAGCTATAACTGCAGAAAGATTATTTATCCTCAACATTTATTCTTCCACATCAGAGCAGGATGCAATGTATAATTTATCACCTTAGTACTCTTTCAGGAAACCTTCACGTCCAGGGAGGGGCTACTGTGAGATCAGTACCACAGTCTGAGGTGCAGCAACCTAAGTCTTATCTGTTCTTCCTCTTACCATGCTGAACATGCTCCCTCTGAGTCTCTGGAGTTAAGACCCTTCAAGAATGGCCCTGAGGAACCTAAAATCTCTAGTTCTGTCACGCATTCATGATGTCTCTCAGAAGCCAAGTTAGGAAGCCCAGTGTGTTCTGCTACCATATAACCTTTCTCTGCCTGAGGCACCTCGTCTGTAGAATAGGAATAAAAAGTCCCTTTGTTTAACAGACCCTTTAGCATTGTTGAGACCTGGGAGCTATCCTAGGTGCTGAACACCGAGCAAGGCCAGACAGAATCTCCACCCTCATGGGATTTACAAGCTGGCCTGGGAGAGGTGCTTAATTTAAAGAATCACAAGAAGAAGGAGGAGGAGGGGGAAGGGGAGGAGGAGGAGGAGGAGGAGGAGGAGGAGGAGGAGGAGGAGGAGGAGGAGGAGAAGAAAGAAAGAAAGAAAGAAAGAAAGAAAGAAAGAAAGAAAGAAAGAAAGAAAGAACTTGGTCACAGAAAGGGCTTGAAAGAAAAAATAAAACAAGGAAAAGAACAGAAAATGAAGGCAGGGTGCCAAAGTGGTTAGACTGGAAATCATAGATGCTGCAAAACAGGCAGGATGGCAGCAGCTCACTTCTGAAACAAATAACTGTTCCATTATAACTCTATGCTCAGGGAAAAAGCCTATCAAAGACAAACTTTTCTAAAGTATTTTTACCAGACAAAAACTAATGGAATCGTTAACAGATTGAACTAACTGAAAAAATGTTCAAGTAAGGCCACAGAGCTGTACAGCGATTGAGAATGCATCCTGTTTTTACAGAAGATCTGAATTTGGATCCAAGCTCCCATGTCCTGTGGCTCACAACCACCTATTGCTCCAGCAGAATTTGTCGCCTCCCTCTGGCTTCCTTGAGCATTGCACACACGGTGACACACACATACACATATACAGATAACTAAAAATTAAAAAGGAGAAGACTTTGAAAAGGATGCTAAGGAATAAACATCTAAGGAGAAGACAAAATGAGTCAGAAATTCAATCTATACACAGAAATAAGAGCACAAGGAATGGAGTAATCTAAACAAGACTAAAATTAACATTTTTCAGAATCATAATTGCTCTTCAACATAAAAATAATAGTAATATATGTTCACATCTGAAGCAAATATAAAATAGATGGCAAGACGGAGCAGATGGGAAGGAGTAATTGGAAACATAAGATTTCACAGGCTATATATTAATACGTCTAAAGCAGTATTTACCCAAAGGGGAATTTGGATTCTTTGACACATATTGCAAATACCAGCTGTGGTGGAAACACATAAAACAACAGGTGTTTTAATTTTTTTTAAAATATCTCGATGCTGAGGATGGAATCCAGATTTTTGCATGTGCTGAGCATGCATTCTGTCACTGAGCCATGTCCTCAGCATAAAAATTTAATTTATAAAATGATAAAAAACAATAAGCTCACAAGTTGAGAAGAAGTGTTCAACTGGCCAGACGGGCAGCAGAAATGGGGAAGAGAAGCAGAGAGCAGATAGGAAAATAGATAACAGCAGGACAGCACCTTGCAATCTAATCCTACAGATAATAATTCCAAATGTGAATAATTTATGTGCATAAATTAATATATAGATCACCAAGCTGTTTTCTAAAACCCAGGTCCAAGCATATACTCTGTACAAGAAACTCATCATAAATTATAAAAGCATGGGGACAATAATGATAGATGAAGAGAGAGAGATCCTAAATTTCAAAGTCTGTATGAATCCCTAACAAGGAGATAAGAAGAGATGCTACATACAGAACAAGGAACCTGGGAGATGGCTCAGTTAATGAAGTACCTGCCACAGAAGCGTGAGAACCAGAGTTCTGACCCCCAGACCCTCACAGAAGTGTGGAATATTTGTGATGGTAGCACTGAGGAGTAACAGACAGGAGGATCCCCAAGACCCTGCCTCAAAAAATACGGTGGAGAATCACTGACGAAGACCCCTAATACTGACCTCATCTCTACATGCATGTACATATACCCATATGCATATGTGTACACACCCATGTTAAACATAGAAACAACACACACACACAAGGACCATGGTTACATTTTTCCAAATACATAGGTATATATGGGCAGAGCTTCAGTGTATAAGATACTAAAGCTAATGGAGAAAGCAATTACACCACTGGCTATGACATCTAACACACATTTCTCAGTAATGAAAATCAGTAGGCAAAGATGACCCGAACCAGCACCACCAACCCGTGTGAACTCATCAGAACTATGGAGAAGCAAAGTATACACTACTCCACTGGCCACAGGGTGAGTGCTCACTAAGAGAGCCTTGATTTTAGATGGCAGGTCAGGAAAATCAAGGCTGCGGATTCGCCACAGCAAGCCAGCTGTCACTGGCACCCTGCTAAAACACCCACAGGGTTTTTCAGCTTTGAAGTCATATACCTAGCATAAGCTTTGTGTGTGTTTTTCTTCTTTGTGGTATGCAACATCTCAGATTCAAAGTTTGGTATCTTTGTAATTTTAGCTATTTTGTTTTCAAACATTTCTGTAACCCATTATTTGGCTTTACACACACACACACACACACACACACACACACACACACACATACACGATCACTTAATGCCACCACACAGCAAATGCTTCTCCCTCCACTCCCCCTTTCCCCTCCCTCTCTCTTGCTAGATGGTTTCTCTTACTCGCTTGGTGATTCAGTTGGGGTAATTTCTCTTAACACATTCCACTTCATGGATTCTTCCCTTAGCTCTAACTACCCTGGTGAGAAGTTCACACATGCAAACATGGAGATCTGGTTCTAGAGAGATGGCTCCGTGTTGAGCTTGTGTTGCTCTTTTACAGGACCTGAATTCAGTTCTCAGCTCCATGGAACCTGATGACCCCTTCTGGCCTCCATAGGCATTACACTCACGTGAGCATGCACACACACACACAAATAAAACTGAAAATAAATCTTTTTAAAAATCAAAACCGATGCAGCTGTGCATTTTTATTTCTAGTATTCCTGTGTTATTTTTCTTATGATTTTAATCTCTGCTAAAAATTACCCATCTATTCATTTATGTTGTCTGTCATCTCCATTCCAGCTTTTAACATGTCGATCACAGTTATCCTACATTCTTGTCTGAAAATTCCACAATCTGAGTCAACTAATCTAATTATAAACATTTAATATCCTCCTCTGGGGTATGTCTTTACATCAATTTTTCATGTGTTTTGGACTTTTCATTTAAGGATGGATATGTTCAAACTCATGCAAAGAATGAGGAGATGAATTTTTTGTTCTAATCAGCAATGGGCATACCTGCCCCTTGAAGCCTTTGGTGATGAGGTTTACTAATCTACCCAAAGACTGGACTTGGTCTGAGATGTTAAGGTCATGCTCAGGGCACGAAGGGCTTCAGAGTCCTCTCCCCTCCCTCAAAATTAGAATGTGAGCCCATCTCCCGGGGTTTATTTTCTCAAGTCTTCTCTGCTGTGGCTTCAGATACCTCCATTGTTAGCCACAGAGTATCTGCCTCGTGGCTCTCCCAGCTGCAATCACTACTGTTTCTTCCTTGTGCATTTTTGTTTATTGGAAACCTAGGGCTGCATTCTCTGGTGTTCCTGGGCCTCAGACGCAGGTTGTACCCACACTGTGGAGAATGTGGCCAGAGAGGATGAGTCCCCATCCATTGCTATGATAAAATAGGCTGACAAAAAGCAGTGTAGGAGGGAAGAGTTTATTCCACTCACAATTCCAGGCTACAGACCATTGCTGTCAGTAGATCACAGTGTCTGGAGCATGAGACAGCTGATCACATCACAGTCACAGAAGAACAGAGAGGAAGGAATGTGTGTGTGTGTTCACTTGCTTGCTTCATTTTTACATAGTTCAGGGGTCAAACCACAGAATAGTCCCTACCACTTAGCTCACATTCAAGGGTGGTCTTACCACTTCAATTGAGACAACCACATGCCCGCCAGCCAAACTGATCTGAGCAATCCCTCATTGAGATTCTCTTCATAGGTGATTCCAGTTTGTGCCAGCTGACGGCTAAAGTTGACTATCATGCCATTTTAGAAGCACAAGGAGTTCACGACATATCTGAAACTAAAATCCAGAGCCATCTCAGGGTCATCACTGCTTCACTGGGCTCTAAGCAAGGCTCTAGAGACAGAGAAAGTCTGGGACCTATGTTGAGGAGATCCAGCTGAGCTGTGAAGGTGCCTGGTGCAACGCTAATGACACATGGTACTCATGGGCTTGGGCCTGGCTGGCTGTGTCTATTCCAAAGAAAGAACAAGATGGGGTTGCTGCTCATAGTGACTTGAGATCCAAGAGGACTCACTGCTCCTGCCCTCACCATGGAGGAAAGAAGGTGATTTCCATCACTTACCTCTAGAAAAAGCATTGCCCACATCACGCTCAGCACGGCCCATCCCTACTCTCCATACGGGCATGATCCCGAACACAGACGCCCCTTATGAGGACTCCACGAGGCTAGGCCTGTGACCCCACGCAAAGTGCTTGTCTGTATGATTTTTCATTTGTGCATTCCATCCCAGCAAGTTTATTAAGAAGTACAGCATCATATATACTATTGCAGGGGTTGTGAGGACCAAGGTCAGCAGAGAGCTAACTAAGACAATGTTGGAAAGAGAACACGGGATACCTTAGAAACAACTGTGTAAGAACTGCCACAGCCCAGGGAGAAGAGTTGGAATCCCAGAATTGCAGCCTTGACTATTCATCCTCACACCGGTCTTGCTATGTCTGCTCCCGGACAAAGGACACAGAAATAAAGTTCCCTTTGTCCTTTCATAAGAGCCTCTGTGAAAGTCTTGGCTCCCCACAATCTCTCTAGAAGATACTTAATTTACTCAGAAACTTTGCTTTTATGTGACTAATTTATGCACACACCCCAAGCACCTTGACTTCCTGACCCACACCTGTGCTGCAGGCCCCTGCCTAACAAGTCTCTCCCAGATGACTTGGCCTAAGTTATCAGCTTATGCAAAACTTCCTAGTCCCGGTTATTGCTTTTGTCTTCCTTCTTTCTGATCCTGTGTCCTCCCACTTGACACTGCACCATTCAGAGACCCTTACTCCTGTATGTTTAGGTCAAGGGATAAAGAGAGAATCAGGATCAAGCTTCTGGCGCATGCATGCCTATAATCGCCCACATTTAGGAAACTGAGGAAGGAGGATTGTCACAAGTTTGAGGGCAGCCTGGGCTACATCAGAGAGTGGGGGGTATGAATAGAGGGAAGAAGAGAGAGGGAAGAAAGGGGAGAGGGAGACAGAGGGAAAAAGGGAAGAAAGAAGGAAAGGAGTGAGACAGAACCCTTTTCCGGGTTTGTTTCTTTAAAACATTTCAAAACTGCTTACGCTTTTGTTATCATCTGGTTTTAGGAAAAGAAACCTATGAGTCAGACAGATGCCTAGGTTGGTAGTTTGCTTGCATAAAGGCAAGAGTAAATCCCTCTCATCTTTTTTTTTTTAAGCCAAGTGAAACAACCAACATACATGCATAATCACAGAGGTGGAGACAGGCAAATCCTTGGGCCTCAGAGGTCAGTCAACCTAGATGAATCATGGAGTTCTAGGTTCTGTGAGAGACTGCCTCCAAAATGGACAAACCAAAAACAGGGTCCATGGCAGCAGAGGATGAACAACACCTACGGCTGTCCTCTGGCCTCCCTGCACTCTGACACACATATGCATTGCACCCGCATATGCATGAGCACACACGTACTCATACAAAGAGAGAACTATGAAGATAAGGTCAGCCTCAAGGGCCGAGAGTTTTCCTCTCCAGTCTTAAAAGGGAAAAGTCGACACAGACAGCAATCTACCCACCACCTGCTTCAGAGCATCGTAGGAAGGACTCTGCTCAAAGACCCAGCAGGGCCAAGTTTGTCCACTGCTGCCAAAAGGCAGCTAGAGGTCCAGGCTCACAGCCGCTGGAAAGATTTCCAAAGAGCTCTTTGACTTAGTTCTCTCATTCCAGGCCCTCAATCTGTTGCATATTTACTCTGTCCCTAAATATTACCACCATTGTTTTGCCCCCCACTGTCTCTGTGTGTCTCTATGTCTCACTGTCTATCTCTGTCTGTTTCTCTCTTTCTGTGTGTATGTGCGCACATGCATGCACGCCCATGATCACACATACACACACTCTAAGTCTGGCTGGCTTGTGAGCCCCCGGGGATCCACTTGTCTCCACGTTCCAAGCTGTAGGGTTACAAGTATGTGCAATCCTGCTAACTTCCTTACCTGGGCTCTGGGGATTAAACCAGATCTCCTCAGCCCACTTAGGGCTCTTTTGTGACAAAGGACAGAACCTCTTGCAAGGATAGGAGAGCTTCCTCACGATTACTAGATTCTGCTCAAACCACAGGCTTGAACTGGAGCCTAGGAACAGAAGGGCATGGCCCCTGTCCCCCTGCCTCAGCTCTGTCCCCTCCAGTTTCCACCTCTCACTTTGAACAATGGTTAACCCTTCCTCCCTTGTTCCAGAACACACACCCTGTGATGGGCACTTTACCCATTAACAGTTGCAACCAATACTAACTGATCTCAAATCCCCCGAGAGTTGAATTGGCCAACTCAGCTGGCTCCACATGTAAACATGGCTGCCAGCAGCCCACTCGCACGTATGAGAAGAGGCGAGAGGAGGTAATTATCAGAAAGAAAGAAAAATCAGAAAAGGAAGGGTAATTATCGCAACCTGGGAAGGAAGCCCACAAGGTGTCCACCATGTTGATATAATTAAGTGAGTGAGAATTCCAAACCAGCTGCTTTCTCATTAGTGGGCATGGACACTGTGCTCCCTGGGAGCCAAGAGGCACAGCACAGTATTTCCTGACACCGTGCTCCCTGGGAGCCAAGAGGCACCGCATGGCATTTCCTCATTTTTGGTTCCCATTGTGCAAACTTCTCTCTTCTTCTCAGATAATAATCACTCTATCTCTCGCCCAAGCTCTGCTATGCACAAACTCCCCTTCTTTGTGGAGGAGAGGGAGTCAGGCAGGCTGCGACTCTATGGGTCATCTGTTAGGGTCTGGCTATGGATGCATGTTCTGCTAACTTCAGCAGCCACAATTTGGGGGCAGAACCAGTCCTGCGAAGCCCTAGCCATTACATATTGAAGTTCTCTTCCCTGTCTTAAAGAGATCACCTCTGAAGTGTTTCTCCTTCAGACACCTGCAAAAAGGGTGGGGTCCTGTGATCAGAGGACATTGTCCTTAGCTATCCCAGCACATCACAGGGGCTCCTGGTCTCCTGCCCCACCAACACCTGCTCGAATGCTCACAGGAGATGGGTGTGAGCCAGTCCACAAGCCAGTCCTGAGGGATATCCATTATGGACAATAAAATCTCATCATGTAGTGGCTAGGGGTGCAGCTCAATGGTAAGGCACTTGCCTGACCTGTGCAGTGTCATGAGTTGAATACCCAACACCCAAACATCTCCATGCATGTGCCTACATCATATCTCTTTACCCTTCTGTCTGTTGATGGACACCTAGGCTGACTCAATGCCCACCTCCTGAACACTGAAACTCAGACGTGTACCACCATGCCTGGTATATATGCAGGGCTGAAGATGGCTCCCAAGGTTCCATTCATGCAAAGCAATGGCTCAACCAATTAAACCACAATGAGGATGAATGACCAAGTGTCTTTGTGCGATGCTGATGCAGAACTGAGGAGTTGCCTATCTGAGTTGCTCTGGACTCCCTCAGGGTCCATCGGCCCTTACTCACTGCAGCAGCTCCACAAAAAGTTGATGCTGCAGATGTGAACCTGAAAGTCCCTTCATGGGCCATAGGCGCCTTCATTGCTGCAGCTGGCTGTGTTGATCACCTGACAGACCTGGTCCCTGAGCATCTGCGGATGGAGTGAGTTCACTGATTCCTCAACTAATCCACAGTCTGTGTCTCAAGGGACAAGTGTCATCGCCATGGACTTCAACTAAGGGACACTGTTGTTGGTAGTAAGATATATTCTGTCCTATCTCTCCAGGTTGTGTTTTGATTTGGTTTGGTTTTTTTTGAGACAAGGTTTCCACGTACTCCAGGCTGGCCTCAAGCTCACTATGTAGCTGAGGAGGACCTTAAATATCTGGTCCTCCTGCCTCCACCTCCTGAGTTCTGGAATTAGAGGTGTACACTGCCATGTCTGATTTATGCAGTGCTGAGGATGGAAGCCAGGGCCCCATGCACACAAAGTAAGCAGTCTAGCACCTGAGCTACATCCCTAGTCCTTCCACCGTATTGCTCTGTGTGCTTGCCTGTCTTTTACAGAAGACTAGCATGGGATGATAGCCCTACGGTGGTTCCATTCTGTTCACTTTGTCATCTGTTCAGAACGCTCACTGCTGTGGGTATTTCTAGAAGGCTAATGTTTCAAACCTTCTCCAGCTCTAATTAACCAAAGCATTCTTCATCACACTGGTCATCTGGCCTTACCCATACATGTGATGGTACCCTTGAATCCTCCCATGCCCTTCATACCACAAGTACCCACGCCTGATTATAAATCCTCAAAACCTATCAACATCCCCTAAACTCTACACAGGTCACATTTACGGGGGCAGCACACAGGGGCAAACCTGTGCTCCAGATTCCTGAGTCATTTGACCCCTCTGGGACAGTGAACACAACATCAGAGAGATGTTGTCTCTTCCTCTCTGCAGTGGGGGAGACCCTGCTGCTATCTCAAGGGATAGTGTGAACCGTAAGTGAAGAGGTCAGTGCAAAGGACCCAGGTGGAGAGTGATTGACAGATGTGAGTTCCCCATTCCTGCCTTTTATAAAGTTGATGAAAGGACCAAAATAATAATAATGATGAGCTGTAGGAATGTATGAGTCTGTCTTAAAGAAAAATAGGGAAAGTATTCATGGATTTAGTAAGTATTTCTGAAACAGGAGTGTGTGTCCAGTGCCTCTTGGTGATGCTGAGGTATTGCTGCATGATTCACAGGCTTGGAGAGGATGCTTCCTTGCACTCCTAAGACAGCCAGAAATCATGAGTAACAGAAGGCCATTCTGGCCCCTACCCCCTATGCATCTCTGAGAGACAAATGACCCAAAGTCAGACTTGCGATATTCTTGACATCTTTTAAACAACATGAAAGTGCGAGGCAGGGCCTGCAGCAGCCTTACAAGAAATGTACAAGTTTGGGCCCTGTTTCTCTTTTTGACCTTCTGTAGGAAACATGATAGATGGTCGGAAGACAGTTCATGGTTAAAGAGAAACCATAATAGCATCAGCATTATCAACTGCATATTTTATGCCAGACACTGGACTTGGTTGCTTTATTTTCAAAGAAATGGTGTGTGTGTGTTGAGAGAGGGAGAAGGGAGGGAGAGAGGGAGGGAGGGAGGGAGGGAGGGAGGGAGGGAGGGAGGGAGGGAGGGAAGGAGGGAGAAAGCATGCATGTGCAGTGCTCACTGAGACCAAAAGAGGACATCAGATCCCCTGGTGCTGGAGTTACAGATGTTTGTGAGCTGTCGAGAGGGTGCTGGGTACCCAACTCAGGTTCTCTACAAGAGCAGCCAGTACTTTTAACCACTGAGCCTTCTCTCCCACCCCTTTACTAGATATTTTAAATATGGTCTTTATTTATTCTGCATTATCATGTGTGTTTGGTTAGAGCTTTTGTTTGAAATGAGGTCTCATGCAGCTGAAACTGACCTAGTACTCCATGTAGGATAGCCCTGTGGAACATAGAATTTGAAGAAACTTGACTGTTCCCAGGCCATGGTCGCTTATATTTGGCTCCAGAATAAACTATCTTATTCTCTTTGACCTTGAGGTCAAAACTGTGGTTCTGCAGCAACACCTTAAACTTCTGACTCTCCAGAACCCAGCTCCCAAGTGTGGGGCTGCAGACAGGCTTGCAGAGACATGTGTGCTATCACTAGTTGGTGATGTGCTGAGCAGCAAAACCAGACATCATGAATGCCAGAGGTGCCCTCTGCCAACTGAGCCTCGGTCTCCAGCCTTGTACTGTACTTCTTGCTAATGCACTTTCTCCTGTGAGCCAGGTTCACCCTGCTTCGCAGAACCATGGTACAGGTTCTGAAGTCAGAGCCAGTAAATTCTGTAGGACCCTCAGTCACTGTTTTGTCCTCGTGAGCTCAGCCAACAAAAGAACATGGAAGCCCATCATTATCATATGGTTTCAAATGTAGCCATCTCAGCATGAGGTTATCCTGGTGGTTAGACACAGGACTATCAGGATAGCTCCGATAGATTTACTAGCCTCCATGTTTTCAGGGGCATATGCCATTGGGAATGACATTTTTGAAAACTCTGATGATGGAAAGTGTTCCCTAACCCAAACCATCCAAGGTGACTCCCATCAGGGAAGGCACTTTGGACCATGTGAGATAAGGTTTCCCTGTAGCTTTGGAGCCTATCCTGGAATTAGCTCTTGTAGACCAGGCTGGCCTCGAACTCACAGAGATCCACCTGCCTCTGCCTCCCAAATGCTGGGATTAAAGGCATGCACCACCATGGTCCGGAGGCCTTTGCATTTTTAAAAGGGCTTGTTGGAACCAGTGAGATGGCTCAGGGGGTAAAGATGCAGACTGCCAAGGCTGACTACTTGAATTTGATCCCCAGGACCTACAGGGTGGAAAGAAAGAACCAACTCCTGCAAGGCATCCCCTAACCTCCATATGTGCACCAGGGCACATGCACACGTGCAATGAAAACAAGAAACCTAAAGGTGGGTGACACCTGAGAAATGATACCTGAGGTTGACCTCTGGCTGCCATACACACATGCAGGCACCTGCGAGCACAATCCTACACACACGCATACCTATCTCCTGCACATACACACACACATACACCCCAGAACATAGAAGCTGGTAGTGAAAAAAAACATGAGTTTCCCCGGCTCCACCTTTATCATCTTGACCACATGATAGAAATAAGGAGCATTGTCTACCCAATGGGAGGCTGTGGAGCCCACCCCTCTGCTCTCTGAAGACCCTCATCCCGATGCTCTCAGCTGAGGCAGAATTTATACTTCCCACCAGCACAAGGCAGCACTCATTCCTAAAATCCATATCAGTCTGCTGATACGCATCAATAAGGCACTGTGTTGCTGGCAGTGAATCCCCTGAGTGTCTGGGGGAGACGTGAGAGTCTCGCTGTCTCCTGTTTAAGTCATCACCTTTCCCGTGCAGGAAGAGAACTTGTCAGCCATTGGTTCCTAACGTCTTTGGTTTCCCTGTGGACATCTGAGATAGTTAAGAGAAAAGGGACACATTTTCATCTATAAAAGACAGTGCAACCTCTCAGGGTAAGCTTGGCAGAAGTCAATTTGAGGACAGTCCAGAGTAGGGAGGGGATTAAAAGCCTGGAGTCACTGTCACAAGCCTTTGCAGGGGCTGCATTCCCCGAGAAACTGGGGCACTCTCTTTAATACAGTGGTCAGAGCTCCAAGGCCCAAGTCCCAGCTCTACTCCCACCTCAAAGTTGCCCTACATGGCTGCACATCAGTAGGATGTGGAGTTTAACAGTCCAGCCCCAAGGGGTTTGAAGTACTGCAGGAACCGATAGTCATAAAGAACCCAGGTGCACCATAAATGCTACTTCTTATCTCATGCAGAGTTGGTGCCTAAGAGTCTGGGGAGATGGCTCTATGGTAAAGTGTAAGCACTGCAGGGCTGGTCCCCCCGAAACCCACTTGGGTGTGCTGGTTAAAGAGGCTTGCCTTACTGTCAAAGGATAGATTTGATTAAGAAGCTTTAATGAATGAGGTGGGGGGATGACCGAGGCTGACTCCCAACATCGATCTCTCTGCCACTGAATGCATGTGCACACACAAGCATGAGAACCCACACACATGCAAAAACATGCATACACACATATACACCATAAGCACACCACACACAAAATGAAAAAGAAGAAAAGGCCAGTGCCTAAGGCTCAGTTTGATGTCACAATCCCCCAGAGAATGGTGGTTGGGGTCCTTTCAGAACCCTCCTCCGAAGGACTCTAGAGTGTCTGTCTTCCCCAAGCCATGATATCATGTAACTTTCCCCACCAGAGCACATTAGGAATCTGTCCAGAGAACACTTGCACAGGCCAGTCATGGTGACAGGTGACCCAGATACACTGAGAAGAAAGGTTAGCGAGGTCCCCACTTCATTACACAGCCTCTGATCTAAGGGGAAAGTACTCACAAGGCCAATAAACCAGCATTCTCCCACACCCTCCTGACATCAAACACAGACTTATGATCACATTTGCTTGTGTGCACTTTCAGGAGAGAAGCAGGGAGGAAAACAGCGGATCTAAGGAAAGACCTGGCCATGCCGCAGTCCCTCAGGACCTCTCTGCTGTCTGTGGCAATGCCAAAACCTTATCCTTCCCCTTAGCGTTTACTGAGAGCGCTGAGTTTGCCAGGCACCATGGAAGGTGCTGGAGCTGGGAGGTGACAATTGAGACATGTCTGTGGCCCTCGGGGAACTCATCTATCATTCCAAAAGAGATGTCAGATGGAACATTTTGTCCTAGATACTGTGAAATCATCAGAGTCAGAACAGATTTCGGCTGCAGCTGACACACAAAAAGCACCTGCCTCATTGATGATGCTGGAGAGAAGCTGACATTTGAGATGGCCGGTACCCCAGTTCCCTAAGCATTCCCTTGAGCACTCGCGCTAACCCCGCAGCATCCCGCACACATCTGCTTTAAACTAGCACCTCAGAGGTTGAAATCCTCCGATGAGGTGTGCTTGGCTAGCACAGCCATGCTATTATAGATACCACCTACATTCTGGAGAGTCCTTCTCCCCAAGAGGAGCAAGATTAAGGGAGAGCAGCAACCCACCTCTGTCTCTTGGGGTATTACTCCTAGATGTTTTTGCAGTTTGTGCCTTCAACAAAATCTTAGAACCTACTGTCCACCAGGTCTGCCTCCGGGGAGAAAAAAATCATCACTGAGTGAAACAGGATATCCTACCCTCCCACGGGGGCTACTGTAGCAAACTCAAAAACATGCTGGCCACTGACATGAGTCGTCATCTAGGTGCTGTCTGGGTCTGCACCAACTTCTGACTCTTCCCTCTATGACTGTCCATGACATTAGGACAGTGAAGGGTGAGCTGTGCGTACTCCAAGACCTGACAAAACTGCTATGGATTTAACAAAAGTCAGTGAAGCTCAGCAGAGAGACGCTACCAAGGAAAAGCACTTCAGCTCTTTCCATTGTAAAGTCCCCAACAGAGTCTCTAGTGACAGCAGGACAGGTCCAAGGTGAAGAGTCCCATACGTGCCTCCCTGCGATGCCAACGCGCACTTTTAAAGTTGACACTCCCTCGACTGTTGACTCCAATACAGACCCAATCTGTGTGCGCTGTTTAAGTCATTTATTTCTTTAAGATACCAGCAGCCCCAGCAGCAGAAGCACAGTGGATGCCACTTTCTTGCAGCCTCACGCTCAGCTAGTTTTCATGCATAGCCCAGGACCACTTGCCAAGGGAATGATGCCACCCACAGTGGGCTGGGCTTGATTAACACTTGATTAACAGTCATGCTTATAGGCCAACCTGATGAGGCAATTCCTCAATGAGACTCTTTTATCTGCTTCTAAGCTGGGTCCGGCTAGCAGTTAAAGCCAACTGTGATAGTGATGGTTACTAACTTAGATAGCATCAATACATTGGTATAATAGCTATAACATAATGTAAAGCCTATCAGATTTTCATTTAAAGACTTACCTTTCATATATGTCAATCACTGCTCTGAAAAGTTGTTAGGGAAAAAATGGCAGAAGTTGACATTAGCCTTGCCACATAACCCCTGTACCTAGATCCACCCCTACTTGGGACTGGATCTTACATGTGTGTGACCTGGTTGAACTCAGAAGTTGGTTCCAATTAATCTGGGTTTCTTGAGGATGCCAAAGCGAAGCTGATAGCTCCACCCACCATCTAGTTACACTCAGGTCAAGTACCAAAAGGCATTCGGTTTCCTTCCTTCCCACTGAATGCCCAGAAAGCACATGCCTAAGAGACAATAAATATATCCATGCAAGTCATAGGCACCAGCTACCAGATCTACCCAGGTCTCGGTCTGCGGAAGGAGAGCAGCAGGTATTCAACTGCTAGAATGGGTGGGAAGGAAGCACAGGTGCACAGCTCCCGGGGGAAGCTGGGAGGTATGCAGGTTCGAGCTGGCTCACTCCAAGATTGCCCAGAAATATGCAGAAGTGGTTCCAGGATGCTTAGTTCTTAATTAGAGATGCCAAAGACAGAAAGGAACAAATGCTCTAATTGATATTGGAAGCGTAATGAAGTTGCCAGAACAAAAGGTTGAGAATACAGCAGTGTGTACACCCGGCCAACAAGAAATACATGACACATCTCCAACTAGAAATGCAACAATAAAAGTCCAAATTGCCAGCATAAAGAAGGACAGAATTAGGCAATAACAGCCAAACTGCCTGACAACTTATTCTTAGCTGCATGGCTCCTGGCAATGGGGGGAAGGAAGGAAATTCGTGCCCAGAAATAGACTAACAGCGGGGCTTTTTTTATATGGAATTTTTGTGTGAAGCATTGTGCATTGCAAGAGGGAAAGAAATGGCTTTAAATCTCTTTTGATTTTTTTTTTCCTTCTCTCCATGTTCTTTCAAGTAAAATTCACATCAGTCTGAGGCAGGTGGATTTGGGTTTCTATGACTTGAAACAACAATGAAAATAATAGCTGCTCATGCCAGAATTCATCCTCGTTCTGTCAAATCCTCCCTCCCCGTCTGTCACACCTGGCCAGCTCCCACTGACTGAAGGGTGATGTCAACTCAAGTGTGTCTCCCTGAGGAGCCCGCTCAGAACACACCTGCCTTCCATTTAATCTGCTCTGCAAGCCCAGCTACTTAGGGGGACTTTGATCGCACAAGCCTGCTGTGGGTGGCACACGCTGACCCAAGTAAAGCTGCTGCCGTGGGGCTCGCTGTCATTTCCCGTGGGGCTTCAGGGACCAGCTCCCCACACAGCTCAGCAAGCCACAGAACATTTTATCCTTTTCTCTGACATTCACCTCCTCGCCTCTTCCCCTCCCACAGACCAGCTTCTTCAGAAGCAGGATCCTTCCCTGGGGTAGAGAAGTCTTTAAAATGTCAATGCCTTTTGATTAGCCTTTCAAGGTCGCATTATTATGAATCCACCTGATACCTGTAGGTTAGGGATGTGATTATGGCAGTCAAAAGTTACAGGAGCCCTCTTCAAGATCTGCATAAGTTTATATTTATCTCTCCCTAAGTGTGAGAAGCTGTCCACCATGGATGATGATGAGTTTCACTGGTTCTATGCTATTGGCATAGAACATGCTATAGTTTGAGTAAGAAAAGTCCCTCACAGGCTCCCATATTTGAATACTTTATCCCCAGCAGGTGGCGCTGTTTGAAGAGGTAGCAAAACCTTTAGGATGTGAAGACTTGCTGGAGGAAGTATGTCACTGGGGGTGGGCTTTAAGAATCTATAATTTGCCTGACTTCCTGTCCTCTCTCTGCTTCCAAACTGTTGACGCAATGTGGCCAGCCAGCCTCACACTCCTGCTGCTATGCCTCCCTCGTAGCTATTGAACCAATCCCTCTGAAATGGTGAGCCAAAATAAAGCCTTTCTCCCTTACATTGTTTTTGTCATGGTGCCTTTTGCTTGCTTGTTTGTTCATCATGATGCTTTATCACAGCAACAGGAAAGAAATTATGACACTGCAACTACAGACATGTAATAAACACAAAACCACAACTCAGAAAGACAGCTGCCCAATGATTAAGTCATACTTAAGATATGGAAATAGCACTTCACGTCCATTCTCTCAAGACCTTTAAAGATACTCTTTAACAAAGAAAAAACAAAGCACACAGGGTTGCCTGAAAAGTAGGGCCTTTTCCCAAGTAATCCAGTCTTAATCCTGAGAACCTGTGATTACACAGTACAACAGGGAATCAGGGCATCCAAGAGATATATCCAAATCCTAGCCCCCACTGAGTGGGAGCTTGTTTTTTTTCTTTGCAGATAGAGGCTTAAAAATCTCAATAAAGGGTCATCTCAAGTTAGGATGGCCCTAAAATTCAAATGACAAACCCCTGTATAAGAAAAGACACAGAAAAACAGTGGTGAGCTCATACAACAATGAAGACAGTGAGAGAAGCTATACAAGCCAAGGAATGTCAAGAGCCACCTTTCCTAGGACTTCTAGAGGAAGCAGGGTCCCCACCAACACATTTATTCCAGATCCTGTTCTCAATAACTCAGAATAAACACCAACATCTTTCAAGTACCTGGTTTAATAATAACTTTTTATAGCAGCTCTTGGAATTAATGCACTGGACAAAGTGTTGGTGTGAGAAGTCCTTCTGTATATGTTTTGCTTTTATTGGTTAATGAATAAAGCTGTTTCAGCCAGTGGCTTAGCAGAATAGAGCTAGGTGGGAAAACTAAACCGAATGCTGGGAGAAAGAAGGTGGAGTCAATGAGAAGCCATGTAGCCACCACCAGGGAAAGACACCTCTGCTGGAGCCCACTGAAACTTTGCCAGTAGGCCACGACCTCATGGCGATGCATAGATTAATGGAAATAGGTTAGTTTACGATATAAGAGCAAGCTAGAAACATGCTTAAGTTATTGGCCTAACAATATTGTAAATAATATAGTTTCTGTGTGATTATTTCAAGTCAGGGCTGTTGGGAAACTAACTAACAAGTGGCCTCTGCCAACAAAGGGTATTGAAGATTCATTGACAATCCTGAGATCGCTTGTCTGGGTGACCCCCATGTTGTGAGAACAAATGTCTACTCATCCAAGATATGGAACTAACAATAGACCGAAGTCCAACTAGGTGAACTAATAAATTTTATTGGGGTTACTTACAGGAATATGGGTGAGAGAGCACTTACAGGAGCAGAAATGACTCAAAGACAGTTGGATCACCAAAGCCCAGTCCAGCATGGGTAATAGCTCAGTAAAGTTGAGAACCTGGAACTCACTGTGCAGCCTGCAGGCAGCTCAGTGAACTGAAGAGTGTTTTTTCCTGGTGGTTCAGTTGATCTGAGCCTCTTCTAAGCATCTCTATTGGTCTGTGATGATCTCTCAGTTGTATTTACTGCCAATATACTGTTGGGAGGGAGGGGTCTAGTGAATCTGGTCAGGTTCAGGAACTTCCTATAGCTACTTTGAGTTGTTTGCTTCCCGTCTTAAGGAGTTTCCCTGCAGGATAGAGTCTACCAACCAACACTCCATGTTGGCATTAAAGACCTAAGGGGAGGTGGAAGGGTCAGCGTCGGAGAAGCAGGTGTAATTATGGACTCAGACAGGGGAGGGAAAGGAGAGGGAGAGGGAGCAGGAGGGTGTTACCCTGTAGGCTTTCAAAATGGAGGAGGAGACATGAGCTAAGAAGGTGGGTTACTTTTAGGTCTAAAAGAACTAGCGATGGATTCTACCAACATCTTCAAGAAGGAACACAGCCCTGCCAATATCCTTTAGATTCCTGCCTATAGAATAAGACAACAAATTTATATTTTAAACAACTGTTACAGTTACCACAGAAATGGATATGATGTTATAACCCTAATACCCCTTCAGGTGTGGCTATGGGTTTAGTGTGGCTAAACTGCTGAGAACGTTAATTCCCTGTTAGCACTCTTCAGGGCTCGGTACCCTTAACTATAAAGAGCAACCCACTTGCGCCCCTTGAAGAGCACTGATAGACCTTCCCTTTGTGCCTGGAGCAGGAGCTGTCTGTCAGCCAAGCTTCCCCTTTTCCCAACACTCCAGAGTCACTAAGGAGCCTGCGCTCTGGCTGCAGAGATCAGTCCAGCCAGTGCTGCTCCCAGAGTCACTGCTCCTGTCTTGGCCACAAAATCTCCAAGCAGCTAGTACAAGCTTTGGGAGCTTCTCCTCTGAGAGAGCCAAGCCACAGTGTGCCACAGATGACCTGGTTCCCTGGAGTTATCCTCACCCTGGACAGGAGGAGGCATGTCTCCCTAGAGTCTCAGCAACAAGGCTCGCTGATGTAACACAAGGCTTATGAATGGCCCTTGGGGAAGCCTTATAACTAACAGAGTTGGGAGCTAATGCATCTGCCAGGCTGCGATGCCAATCTACACAGGCATATCTGCCTCTCTTCTGATGATGTGAGCAGGATGCCAATTGATTTGGGAAGCATCTTACCTGGGATTGCAATACCAGGGCCTCAAAGGCTCCTCTCTGCTAGTCTTCTGCCCCAGAGTGGTCTCTGTCTCTGGTACAGTGGGATGAAGCACTTGCAGGAAGAATAGACAAATACCTAGAGCATCCAGCTTGAGGGCTGCCAGACATGGCCACAACTACAGCAGCAACAACAAGGAAGCAGACGAAGAACTCTGAGCATCCCTGGAAGCTGAGGACCCAATACCAAAGCTAAGGGGTGTAACACCAGGAGGAGTGGCAGAGTTCCAGAGAGTGAATTAAGATAGCGTCCGGAAGAAGCTAAGACTGCAAAAGATGGCTTTCCTAATCAGAAAGTAGAGAAGCTGAGACTATGCAAAATAAGAGGCTGTGAGGAGATAAAGGTGGTCACTGAGCCACGAAGAACCCCAAGTCCCAATCCCAAGAAAAGACTGAGAGCATTTCCAAAGGTTAATGAGCCACAGATCCTGACAGTCAGAGCTCAGGAGCTGGAATTCCATTCCAAACCCCAAGTAATGAATCTGTGCCTTGAGCATCTATAGCGATGTATCTCTGCCTTGAGTATCTACACTTGCATCTCTGCCTTGAGCATCTTCAGCCATGCATCTCTACATTGATCATCTATAGCAATGAGCCTCTGGCTTTAAAAGCAATATACTACTGGGATAGACCAAGTATTGCATGTTTCCTTTGGATGTACACTTTTATGTAATCACCCCCCAAATTCGATATTGAGACCTAAGCACAAACAGATTTCACAGTGGAGGGGGGCAGTTGCCCATTCCTGGGATAATTCAGTAGCCCTCTGGAGACATCCACCAGGAGACATGAAGAGAGGAAGCAAAGGCATTCCACCTTTGAATGCCACTCATCTAGATCTCTCCAATACTCTCTTTAAAGGTATGCCATGCCCTTTCCTGCTCCAGAAAAGTTGCTCATAGCCCAATATTTTTTAATCAATTGTCTTGTTCTTCAGACATGGCTCAGTCAGTAAAGTACTTTCCACACAAGTATGGGGACATGAATTTGATCCCTTAGAATCTGTGTAAAAATCTGGGCATTACAGGTGTGCACCCATTGTCACTCAGTGCTGAGGAGACAGCGACACCTGGATCTCTGGGACCCACTGGTCAGTCCAGCTGAATTGGCCAGCTCCAAGTTCAAAGAGATGGTGTGTCTTAAACATGACAGAGAGTAACTGAGGAAGACATCCAGTGTTAGCTCTGGCCTCTGCATGCATGCATACACATGTGCACACACAGTAACACTCACTTTTTTTTAAAACAGCTGTCTTCTGAACTCCTAAATGTGCACATTTCTTTGGAGGAGCTTTGAGCTTTATTTTGACTACTCTTTGGCATGCCTCACACAATAACATTAGGAGAAATTTCTCTGTAAGAACCCTGTCCACTATCTCATTTGGCCTCCTGTGTCCTCCCCCTCTCTTCATAAGAGATAAGGAAGCGAGGCTCAGAGTAGTTACACAGTCTAACCAAGGTCAAACAGCAAGGAAGGAGGGAACCAGGATCTGAACGCATAACCAATGTCTAAAATCTTAGCCAAGGAACTCACCGCACTACCATCCTTTGCTCTCCACTGATAATGGCTCCTGTAACTGTCACTCTGAGGACCTGAAAGGCAAGCGCACACTGCATCTCCCCCACATTGGCTCTTGACAGATGTGAAGAGCATTACGATGGCCCCCTCTCCACTGATGCAATGGCACCTTCCTCCTCTGCACCTCACAGCCCAGCTGGCCTCCCACCTCCTCCAGTCTTTTCTCCTGTGATTTGATTTCCAGAATCCTCCATCCCCTCGCATCCTTCCTCAATCACACTTTTCCCACTGCCCCTTTCAGATTTTCCAAAGACAGACTTTGCCGCCAGAGTGATGTCGTGAACTGGAGTGTGTGTCACATTATTTTATAAAAGAGGGGGCCCGAACAAAAAACTCTCTACTTTCCTCCAACATATAAACCAGAAAATCAGCACGTAAGTATGACATCCCCACAGCCCCCTGCAGATTGCAGTGAGCAGGATTGACCTTCCACAGAAGAGACGGCCTCTGCTCGACTTCAGAAAAGTCTCACAGGAAGCGATGTAGACCTGTGGCCATTCCGCCTTGGGGGTTTTCAAGGGCTAGAAATACAGATTTCTACATGAATTTGCCAAATTTTTCATAATGGTGTGATGGCTATTCTTAGTTGTCAAACTGACTACATCTAGAATTAACTAAAACCTTAATGACTGGGCATACCTGTGAGGGGGTCTTTCTTCTTAATTAAAATTTTGAAGTGGTAAGAAACACTCCTAATCTGGATCTTTGAAATAGGACTCTTTTGAGGTGGGAAGAGGCACCTTTCATCTGGGCCGCACCTTCTGCTGGCAGCCTATATAAAGGAAATGGAAGAAGGAATCGCTTTCTCTGCCTGTCTGCTCTTACCAGCAAGTCCATTCCCTCACTGGCATTAGCATACCTCTTTGGGATTCTGGTGTGCACTGAAGACTAGCTGAGACGCCCAGACTTTGGGACTGAACACCTACTGGATTCTTGGACCTCCCATTCATTGTGGGATTAGCTAGGCCACAACCTATAAGCCATTCTGTTAAATCCCCTTTCTATATAGAGTCATTCTATAAGTTCCGTTACTCTAGAGAACCCTGACCAATAGAAATGGTACTAAATTAAATCATAATAAGTAACACATGGCCCGGGAGATGGCTCAGTGGGCAAAAACACTTGCCATTACAGTGTAAGGAGCTGCGATTGAATTCTCAGAATCTACTTAAAAGCAGGATGGGTACAAGCGTCTGCAACCCCTGTGCTCTTGACAGGAGGAGGGGTGAGGAGACAGGAGACTCCTCGGAAGCTAGCTAGCCAACTAGCCTTGAATAAGCAACAAAAACAGCAGAGACCCTGTCTCAAGCAAACTGGAAGGCAAGAACTGACATCCAGGATTGTCCTCTGATCTCCACATGTTCACACGCCTACTGTGGTACATGCCTACCTGCACTCATACACACGAAAGGAAAGAAACAACTTCCATGTGTACGAGTACACACACACACACACACACACACACACACACACACACATCTCTATACCCCTCTGGGCCAAGCCTGGCCCTATGGCTGTCTCTCTTTGCTCTGTAGTCAACTACAGATCCACTCTTATACACCGGTTAGACCACCTATAGACATCAACCCTGGCAGCTAGCAGACTTTTTGGATCTAGCCACTAATAATAAAGGTCAGGGCTTCCTACAGACAGATAGAGACACATATAGACATACTGATACACACAGAGACACATGTAGACAGACACAGAAGGGCAAACACACAGGTAGACACAGACACATATAGACAGACACACAGTCACACAAACACATATAGATACACAGAGACACACAAAACACACACAGTCACAACTCTAAGGCTTGTCTCCTGTTTTCTTTACTATGTGTGAGTTCCTCCACTCTCACCAGATTCAGAGAGCATCTGGCCCCTTTTCCAGCTGTCCGCACCTGTTCTCCAAGAGTCACAAGATCCCCAGGTCACAGGAGTGAGCCTGTTTGTCTCCGTAATTCTCATCTCGCCAAAATCAACACTTGATTCGCTCCTCTAAGTCCCAGGCCCAATGTGTAGAAATGGCTGGGCAACAGATCCACGGTGGTGCTAATGACTTTGTCGGTGTTGAGGCAACCCCTGGGGTGACACCGACGCTCATGCACAGCCCTGGAAAATTCCCTCCATCCTCCAGTCGCAGCAAATGTATGACAAATACAGACAGAGAAAGCATAGCAGATGCATCCGAGCCACTTCATTAAATCCCAGGGTCGCCAGCAAAGCCTGTCTGGACGCAGCCCCGGGCTTTGTGATCTGACAACTCACTCTATTTGGCTCCTCTAAAGAGTGGACCTTCTTCATGAGGCTCACACAAGACAGCCAAGATAAAAAAACAAATTCATCTTCCAAAATATCATATCCTTCAGGAAGGACAAGAGAGCTTTTAGCTCATTTTTGGGCATGGGAACAGCGACGCACATGACAGCAATGGGATTCACAATTTTGGACTCCCTTCTCCGAGGCGGAATTCTCTAGAGCAAAAGAACAGGGACTCCATCCTGCAGGGCTCCACAAGGCTCCAGGGAGAGACCCAGTCTCAGGAGAAACAGAGCAAGTCATTTGTTTGAGCCCATGTCAGTATAAACATTCAGACACCACCTCCCTAAGCCACCATCAATGTCTCCTTTTTCTTGAATGATGTGGAGACAGAGGAATAAATGTTCTGGGCTGGGGACAGGCTAAGTTGGTAAAGTACTTAACAGGTATGAGGACCTGAGTTCAGATCCCCAACGCCAACATGAATGATTAGGTGTGTGCTTGTGATTCGAGGAATTAGAGACAGGAGGGTTCCCTAGGGCTCACTGGCCAGCCGGTCTAGCAAAATCAGTAAGCATCTAGTTCAATGAGAGAACCTGTGTCAAAAATAAGGTGGAGTATGTGTGTGTGTATGTGTGTGTGTGTGTGTGTATGTGTGTGTGTGTGTCTGTGTGTGTCTGTGTGTGTGTGTGTACATTTGCATTGTCAGTCTGTCTCATACGTACCTACCTCCTGGACTCAGGTTTTTCTCAACTCCTAATATGGAAGGCCTTGGTTAGTTTAATCTGGCTTGCCCACAGAACACAAGGATTGCCAGGAATCTTAGGGCAAGGCCATATTGTTTTAAACCAGTCTGCTTTTGTCTTTGGGGACAATTCATGGCCCATGGCCAGGAAACAAACTATGTCACACTGGAGGTTCCTGCAGATCCCTGTTCAATGAGACTTTATGGATCCAACACCCTCCTTTATCAGACATACTCTAGACCAAACCCCGGTCTTGTGTAGGCCACACAGAGGAAGCACCAACCTTTTCTAGACATCCCCTTGCTAGCCACCAGGAAGGGGCGAAGACTGACACCAAGGGCTGGCAAAGTGGCTCGGCAGATCAAGACACCTGCCTCTAAGCTTCACGACCCGAGTTCAAGCCAGGAACACACACAGTGGAAGGAGGGGAATGAGTCCAGAAAGCTGTCCTCTGACCTCCACACACATGCGTGCATCTGCTTGTGCATGCACATGTTAAGAAACTAAATCAATGTAAGTTGGAAAAGCCTAAGGCCAGGTCTCCTTTCACTTCTGAACAGAAGCAGACATGATGTAAAGGGCAGGCTCTTTGGGTGCATTCGAGTTTCCTACACTATCTGAGCAGATTGGAACTGGGAGCTCTCTGGGAGATTCTGTGATCTCTGCTGCAAGAGCAATGAGCAACCGCTGTGCTAAAAAGCGACAACAGAAATACTAATCTTAAAGCTTCCTCACAGACAGCAAGGACAATGAAACTCCCGGCAGACTCTGAAAGAATTTGGAGCCAAAATATTCACTGATCAGTAATGAAGAGAATCGGGCATAAGTACCCCGTGTCCAGATTTCTCAACTGCAAGCTGTGTGTCCCTTTGGTAGTATTCAAATTAAGCCAGGAAGTGCATGCTGAGGTTTTTTTTTATTATGATTTTAATAGTCATTTACTTTAATGTATATTAACAAAATTTTAACACATCAAGCTCGTGGGTTTTATTATCTTATAATGACCCTAAATTAGTTTTTAAGCCTGAGAAAAGGAGGCTTTTATGGGCACCAGACTTCAGCCAGCTGAGGCAGACAGCTGCTGCAGGAAAGCAGGGCACGTGAAGAAAATATACTCGGTAAATAACCCAACCAGGCATAGCCAGTTGGTAAAAACAGCAACTATGTATGGATTGCCAGAGTAAAGAAAGCAGCCTGCTTATGAGAAAGACAGAGAGGAGGACAAGGGAACAGATCATCACTTGAGACCAAGAACGAGAGAAGGAAACAGCAGCTTCTCTGTTGCTAATCTCCTCCTCTGTGAGGTCATCTCCCTCCCTTCAAATGAAGGACATTCAGACAGAACATGCAGGAGGAGAGAGAGAGAGAGAGAGAGAGAGAGAGAGAGAGAGAGAGAGAGAGAGAGAGAGAGAGAGAGAGAGAGAGAACATGCTGGAGGTGAAAACATTCTGGAGGTGAAGGAGAGCGAATGAAACACATCAGCATGTGCGTTCCTCCGGTACCTTCACGACATCTTCATCCGCCGACCTGCATTCCACAGACTCCAACACATCCACCACAGATCCATCTTCTTGAACCCCCACGACCTTGACGGGAACTGAGACAGGCTTTCCGGTGAGGATGGCGGTGTTCAAAACTTCTGTGTCCTGAGCGAGAGAGCAAGGGGCACAGGTGAGCAAACAGGTGACAAGAGTAAGGAGGGGAGGGAGGGCGATCGAGCGAGCCGCTCACCACCTGGACTCCTGTTAGGACTACAAAATCCCCAGCAGGCTCAAATGCTTGAACATTTGGTTAGGCCCTGTTAGAACATGGGCCTGCCCTGAAAGGCAGCGGTCATTCTTGGTCAGGAGAGATGGCTCAGTAGTTGAGATCACTGCCTGGTCTTCCAGAGGACTGGGCTTCAATTCTAGCACCCATACAACCATCTGTAACTCCAGTTCTAGAAGATCCGACACTCTGGCCTCCACAAGTACTTCGTGCACATGGTGTTCATACAAACATGCAGATAAGACACTCACACACATAGAAAGAAATTTTTTCATTTATATTAAAAATAGTAGTCACTCTTTTTTTTGCAAACTAGCAGGGAATTTTATTCAAAAGCAAAATGCTCTTATAGAACCAAAAGAAATACATTGTCAAGAGCCATAATGGACCATAAGAATCAATGTGCCCTTGAGAGCCCAAATTATTGTCTTGGATTTCCTTTTATGGGATGCAAAGAGAGAAGGAATTTAGTTAATAGAAGGTATAGTTTGAGTGGTTCTCTATTTCAAATTATTAGTTTTCTTTTTTTGTTTTTGGTTTTTTTTTTCTGTTTTTTGTTTGTTTGTTTTTTGAGTCAGGGATTCTCTGTTTGGCTTTGGAGCCTGTCCTGGAACTCACTCACTCAGTAGATCAGGCTGGCCTTGAACTCATAGAATGCTGGGATTAAAGACGCGTGGCGGCACCACCTGAGTAGTCAGTCACTCTTAAGAGGCCAAATCCTATAGTGAAGATCAAGCCACACCGCTGCTTACAGCTCTTCTCTGAGACAGAGTTAAGAAGCTGCCTCTGTCTCTCTGTATCTGTCTCTTTCTCTCTGTCTTACAAGTCCCTCTCCAGGTTTAAAGGAAGCATCCCCTTCCCTTTACGGCTCTTGTCATGGTCATCAGCCACGTATACCATATAGTTCCTTCTGCTCTCCTTCCCACCCCCAGGGCTGATCGTGGTCCTGAGGCCCCTTTCACCTAATGCACCACGCTCCTGATGAACAGGCTTCCTTTCCCATATCTTCCACAGCTGCTCCATCATATCTAACAGCCAGCAGCAGTGGGCACTGTTTGAGACATTATGGAGCCGTTAGTAGGTAGAGTTACTAAAAGAAGATGGGTCCCTGGAGGATGGAAGATTCCAGAAAGTTGGGTGGGGTTCTGCCTCACACTGAAGATAATTAAGCCGCCCAACAGCTAAGCTCTCATTAGTCCCCAGTGGCAGGGGCACCGTCCTCCCTTCTCATCTTGCAGACATGACTGCCACTTGGCACAAGAATTATCTTCAATATTAATTAATTAGCACTGTACATCTGCAGTTATGTGGTTTGGGAGGATTTTTTGGAGGCTTTTGGAGGGTGCGTGTGTGTGTGTGTGTGTGTGTGTGTGTGTGTGTGTGTGCGCGCGCGCGCGTGTGTGTGTGTGTGTGTGTGTGTGTGTGTGTGTGTGTGTGTAGACCAGAGGACAACTCGAGTGATCATTCCTCAGAAACCACTTGCAATCCTTATTAAACAGCATCATTCACTAGGACCCAGGTGAATAGATGAGGCTGTCTGACCGGTCAGTCCCAGAGCCCCCCTGTCTCTGCCTCCCCAGCACACACCACCACCTTGGTGAGCTTTTAATAGGGTCTCTGGAGACTGAACTCAGGACCACACACCTTGAGGTACATTATCACTGAGCAAACCTCTCTCTTCAGTATCTTAGTCTTCACTTTAGATTCACTTGGAAAGTGATTGCTCATTTTGGGGGACTTCACAGCACAGTGATCACAGACTTCCTACGGGGTTCAAATTAAGAAAACAATAGCACAAAGGACCAGAGAAAACTGGCTACAAGTAAGCACCTGCCTACCCCAGGTGCCACCAGGACCTTCCTGTCCCTCACCTTCCAGTTCTCTCTGAGACTGTCCTCCAAATACAGACGTGTGTGGCTTTTCCTCTCTTGCTCTGGCAAACTGTTGGGACACTGTGGGTTCTATCTTCTTCACTCAGCTAGATCAGTCCATCACATGGCATACTGGTTCTGTTAGAGTTGATCCCACCTGACCCCACTAGGCTTCATGAAAAGGCATGTGACCCTAAAACAGCCAGGGAAAATATCCTAACAGTATGTCCACAGTAGAAAAACCACACGCAAGACCAGGTTCCTGATCAAGATTTCTTGATTCCCCAATGCAGCCCCACCTGAAGGTTACTCACTGTCTTTTGATACTTAGATAAATTTCTGCTTTCACTAAACTTCAGCTTCCCCTAAAGCCAGTTTGAACTGGGTTTTATCACTTGCAACCGAAAAGTCTTGTGTGAGACTAGGTGACAGGGTGGGCTCTAGAGAAAGAAGCCAGCTCATGCATCAGTCTGTGCCCTGGGGAAGCCCTCGGAGGAGACACGGATGCATCTCCCAGACTGAATTTCAAGCGTGCAGGCACAGACTTCCTAGAGCAAATCAAGGCTGACCCTGACTTCCAACCCTGGCTTGTGCAGCTCAGTGCCTGTGTTTCCACGTTTCGACTCTTCCATGAGAGGCTTAGATTTTTGCACCTTCCTCCCCCATCATCCGTGGACAGCCTCTCAATACTTCCGATGGCTATCACTCCCATCCCTCAGCGTACTGAAAAAGAAATTGCCACATCCAACATCACAGCAATGTCATCCACTGCCAAAGATACAAGGCAAGCATCTGTTGAGAGACATGACTCCTCAGCTCCTGATCTCAGAAGGGCTAGACTTTACACGAAAGTGTGCAGACAGCCTTTCAGAAGCATTTCCATCAGTGTTCAACCAAACGGCATCACAGAAGATGGCAGAGTAAGATGTGTAGAAG
The DNA here is from genome assembly GCF_037038515.1 of Microtus pennsylvanicus. NCBI lineage: Eukaryota > Metazoa > Chordata > Mammalia > Rodentia > Cricetidae > Microtus > Microtus pennsylvanicus. The sequence continues at coordinate 111,636,517 of NC_134579.1, forward strand.
ATTCTCTGCCCTGTGAAAGCAACCAAAGAGCTGATAAATACCATTGAAAACAACTATTCCAAATGCATATGGGGCCGGGACACCACTTACTCAAGAAACACAGAATCTTGGCTTTTTAAGCAAAAGGAAACCAGAGAACTCAGTGGCATTTTGCCCCAAGCTTCTCTCCTCCTCTACAGGGCTGCAGTGGTCTTGAACAGTGGCATCTCACCTTCACAGAAAAGCCTGCAGTGTAGACACTGCTTGAGGGTGCAGCTGGAGACCTCCTGAAACCTCAAGTTACTGGAGGACCTGCCTGCCGAGCTGTGTGTGACCTGAGTCTGAGCTCACCCAGTGGCAAAGCCTTCTACTCAGAGATGTTTGTCAAGCAGAATTATGGGCAATTGTTTAATCCCAGAGCTGTTGGAGGCCATGGACAATGGACAATACTTGAGCAAAAATCTTATGGGGAAAACACAGGGAGTGAGAGGACGGTGGGAGCTTTAAAGGGCTATGACTGAATCCTGGGAAATAACAGATAGGAAAAGTGACAGGCACATAGGGAGATTGTAGATACATGACAGATGATAGATAGATAGATAGATAGATAGATAGATAGATAGATAGATAGATAGATAGATGATAGATAGATAGATAGATAGATAGATGATAGAGATAGATAGATAGATAGATAGATAGATAGATAGATAGATAGATAGATAGATAGATAGATAGATAGATACAGATAGACAAGTAGTAGATAATAGGTAAACAGATGATGGATGGATGGATGGATGGATGGATGGATAAAGAGAGAGAGAGAAAGAGAGATGACATCAATAGATAAATAGAAAGATAATTAATAATGATTGAAGGTCTCCTGGCCTCCAGGCCTCAGGAAGAGTACCACAGCTGCCCTGCACTTGACATGCAGCATGAGCAATGCACCTCCAATGCACAATGCTACTAACAGTAGCTGCAAGTAACTTCCTGACGTATTGACTATAACCTCTCAGAGTAAAGATTCAAACTCACTGCAAACACACACACGCTGAGCCCTGGTTAGATTTTTGTCTTCCACAGCCTAGCAGGTGATTTAGCCACCGAAACCACATCAGGGTGCTGGGGAATGAGAGCCACAGCTCTTACCACTAGAAAAGTGAATCTTAAAATGGAAAGGAGATGCAGCGGGAACTCTGAGCACACAGTAGATCAGGGAGAACAAGTGAGAGAACTCATGTGCAGAGCTGTATGTGTTTACGTGTATACAGTTGGGAGTGTATATGTGTGTATACATAAGGCTTTTCCTCACTTCAGTTCTCTGAGAGGCCGTAGATGCAAACATCAGACTCATTCAGTATTTATCACGCCAAGTTTAAGTTCTACATACCATTCCCTGAATAAGAAGATAACAGGGCTCCGTGGAGAAATGGTGGATTGATAGGCAGAGGGAAGCAAAGAGCAGAAGCCTAAAATATCTCATGCAGCCAGGAGGTAACCAATTTCTCAAACAACAGAAATGTCAAAAAGGACACAGGAGACGGCATGAAGGGTCGTCCGTTGCCGACCAGGGACAATTTAACATCCCAGTAAACAATCATAGCAGCCAATTATAATCTATGGAAGAAAATGAGTTTCTGAATCCACACCTCTAGGATTAAACAAACAGCGGAGAAGGAAGCTGGGTCCTTGGGGTGGCATTCCGACTCATAAATGCAAAGGAATCATGAAATTAGAACCCCGCCACCTGGCAGCCGCCATTTATGCCTTAATTATCTCGGGTCAAAATCATTAATGCATTCCACGGCTGACTGGAAGTCTAAGAAACTGGCTATTTGCAGTGTCAGTGTCTTGGTGCAGGAGAAGTAACGATTTCCAAATGAAGCAACTGCAGCGCATCCTGATGATCAAAGATGCCGTCACTCGTGAAGGAATAGCCTGGATCTTGAAAAGGACATGGCGACACTTTGGAAGTAGAGACTGAACTCGGAACAAGGGTGTGAAATAAACCCAGCCAGGAGGTGTTCAACAGAGAAAGTGGGCTGTATAAGCGTGTCACAGTCTGAATGATAAATGGTGGGAAAGTGCTATGGATTAAGGACAGGACACATGCAGTGTCCTGGACTAGGACCTCAGACTGGAAAAAATAATAATTTGGCTGCAATGGACACAAACGGACAAATGGTAAAATGTGGGGAAAGCTTGGGGATGAGATAAATGTGCATAGAAATGTCTCTGTGCACTCGAGAACTCCAGGGAAACCCTGTGGATGAGTTGTTAGGATAAAATACCTGACGGAAAGCGAGCTGGGGGAAAGGGGTTTGCTTTGGCTCACAGTACTAGAAGGGAAAGCATGGTGCTGGGCCAGTTAGGCGGACCTGGCAGTCAGAAAGCAGAGGGAAAGAAGGAAGTGGGACCAGTCTGAAAACCCTTAATGTGCACCCTAGTGATGTACTTCCTCCAGCAAGGCTCCACCTCCCAAAGGTTCCATAACCTCGCCAAACAGCGCCATCTACTGGGGATCATTGTTCAAACATAAAAGCCTGTGGGGGATAATTCTCATTCAAACCACCACAACCTCTTTAAAGGGCCATTGTGTATGTAACTCACTCTCAAGCAGCTCAAAATAAAGTGTTCAGTTGGGTGGGATCGTGCAGGCCTTTAATACCAGCACCCATCAGGCAAAGGCAGGCATATCTCTGTGAGTTCAAGACCAGCCTGGTCTATATAATATGCTCCAGGCAAGCCATTGCCACAAAGTGAGGCCCTGTCAATAATAATAATAGCCGGGCAATGGTGGCGCACGCCTTTAATCCCAGCACTCGAGAGGCAGAGGTAGGCAGATCTCTGTGAGTTCGAGACCAGCCTGGTCTACAGAGCTAGTTCCAGGACAGGCTCCAAAGCCACAGAGAAACCCTGTCTCGAAAAACCAAAATAATAATAATAATAATAATATCATGTGTTGATGTTGACAGAGAACACTAACCCTTGTGGGAACTCTAGAGGAGGAATTTGAGAAAGGAATTTCTTTAGAATCATGAATCCAATCAAAAGACCAATAGAGCACAGCAAGGAGAAATAAAGGAATAAATGCACAGATTGAGGATTCAAGTGCCTTATGAACATAACTAAACACAGTTAATGCTTTTCTTAAATATTAGATAAGAACCAGACACTGTGACAAGTGATATCTGTCATTTATAGAAATCATTTTCTATTGATAATACACATTGATTTTATTAACACTGGAGTTACCCTCTGTGTCCCCATTGCATAAAGGATGGAATGGAAGCTCAGAAGAGTTCAGTGATTTGGCCAGAATTGTGATGTTGCTAAGCAACAGGGCTAGGATGGGGACAGAAGCTCTTGGATGCCACAGCTTCCATCCTGGGTGCTTAGCTGGTCTTCTCAGCTCACATGCACAATGGACCCTCAGTCCCATTCCATCTCCTAACTCCGAATGAAGCTTTAAGGATAAAAGACAGATTTGTAGAGACATTGATTTCAAAACCCCTCACAAATAAGTTATATAAGGGCGAGGGAGATGGTTCAGTGTTCAAACTTAATTGGCACACAAGCGTAAGGATGGAGTGCAGATCCTCAGAAATCCACACAAATGTTAGGGAGGAATGGAGAACAGCCAGTAATTCTAGCCCCAAAAGGCAGAAACAGGGGTATCCAGAAGAAGCTGGTTAGTCAAACTAGTCGTACTGGTGAGCTCTTATTTGATTAATAAACCTCTGCATCAATGAGTAAGGTGGGAAAGAAATGGAGGAGGACTCCCAACATCAATCTCAAGCCTCCACATGCATGTCCTTGCATGCACTCATGCCCTCACACATGCAAAGACATGCATACACATGTATACCTATACCACCTCTATGTGAGAAATGGAAAATTTTAAATGTTATATAAATAATCCATCCATGATTTTTATAAAAACAGTCGAGTAGTCTCAGGTACAGATGATGACCATGCATAGCTTCTGGAATGCTCTATTCTAACTTCTACCCCAGCCCATGAGGCTCTGGATCACCGTTTCTGAGGCCTGGCCTCCTCTGGATTCTGGTCCCTGGATTCTAAGTAGGAATCTAATTTCCAGACGCCATGATTTCTCATTTTTAAAACCACAGGGCAGTTGTAAACCTCACTCAGAAACCAGCAAGGACACAGGCTCTAATTTAGTTAACAACAATCAACCCGGTGTTGTGTATCATATAACTCAGAAATCAGCTCAGCTCCCTCACTCCCCGTGGCTATTTTTAGAGTGTAGTAATTTATTATCCACAAGGCAATGAGAGAGGTCAGAAGTCAGCTCTCTGTGAATTCTTGAGCAGCACAAACAGGATTGTCTCAAACAGGACAAGCCCCAGAGAGTCAAGGTGGCCTCCAGCAAAGGGCTGGACTGCGATCTCCAGGGTGCATTCCCAGGAGAGTGGGGAAGGCTGTTTAGAGCAGCGGCCCCTGAGAGCAGGAGTGTGACATTACCTGATGGATGAAATTAAAGGTTACCATAGGGAAGCTGGAGGTGTACCACAGCAAGATCCAAAGGGGTGCAGCCAGCCCCCTACACATGCAGCCATTCCACGGGGAGTAGGAGCTGAACTATGTAAAGCCACGGGAGCAGGATCCATGGTCCCGTCTTTGCCATGGCTTCCCATGCTGCCTGGAGTATATTGAGATCTCAAAGACTGCGGAATGATGGTAAAGCCATCCAGTATGATGTAAGGGCCATTTGTGGAAACCTACCTCCTCTGCTCCCTGTCACCATGGCAACAGTGACCAGGCACCAAGTCAGCATTTTATAGTCACTGTTGACTGGTCTAGATGTGAGCAATGGTCCATGCTGAGCCAACAAGCTGTCTCCTGAAAATCAATTTAGAACCAGGGCTAAGAGACTCCGACCTCTGCACAGCTTGTTTCCAGAAAGGAAAATCAGAACTGAGAGGCAGTGATGGAGCATTTATGCCAACAGAGTGGCAGGAAGGAAGGAAGGGGCAGAGATGAGAGGTGGGGGCTTCTGAGTCCTTACTTGCATGCCACGCCTCCCTCCTCCTCATATGCCAGGATGCACCATGCCCTTGCAAAGAATCCCCACATTGGGCTCCCACTGTTGCTGGTGGGTTTCTGTCACTTGCTGCAAGTTTAGATTTGGCTGCCAGCTAGTCATCTGGAAAGAGGGAACCTCGACCGAGAAATGTCTTCTATCTGCATGGAATGAATGAATGTCTGTGGGGCTACTACTGCTAATTGGTACAGGACAGTCAGACCACTGTGGGTGGTATGGTGGTACCGTCCCTAAGCAGATGGGCCTGGGCTGTATAAGAAAGGCAGCTAAACAGGAGACTGGAGGCAAGCCAGAAAGCAGTGTTTCTCCCTGGCCCGTACTTCAGTTCTTACCTCCAGCTTCCTGCCTTAAGCTCCTCCCCTAACTTTCCTTTCCGATGGACTGGACGCTGTAAAGCAAATAAACCCTGTCCTCCCTGGAATTTTACTGCAGCAACAGACAAGTTAACCAGGACACTGCTATGGGAGTTGTAGCCAAAGACATCGATGTCCTTTGGATCTTAGGTTCTACAGGGAAGACAGATGAGCTGCCAGAGCAAAAGGTCTTCGCTTTTCTTTTGTGTGTGTGCTCGCATGCACATGTGTGCACATGAATGTGGAAGCCAGGGAGCAAACATTATGCATTATTCTACCTTGTTTGTTGAGACAGAATCCTTCACAGACTTGAAGATCCCTGAATAGGCTAGGCCGGCTGGCCAGTAAACCCCAGGATCCCCTGTCTCCATCTCCACAGTACGGGACAAGCACATACTATCATGATTGGCTTTCTTACATCTGTTCCAGAGACCAAGCTTGGGTCCTCAGGTCCACTCACCTCTTCAGCCTTTGCCTTTCAAAGTCACACCAAAGCAATGGACATGCTCAGTCCCACAGGGTTTCTTTATTAACTGGAACTGAAAACGGAAGCCTGCATCCTTCCATGCAGGTCCTATACTGGAGTGGTAGGTGGGTGCAACAGGCCAACATGAAAGGCCCTAAACTGAGAGTCAAGAGACCTGGCCGCTGCAGCCAGCTCCTATAATGACCACGAGTCAAAAATAATCTCTTCTGTTGTGTTGAGCAATACGATCCAACCTATCAGCTTCCCAGAGGTCAAGAGATGTTGGTGTAAAGACGCTAAAGGAAAGGATTGTGACAATCTGAGTAGATAGGATTGGTGGAACCTCGGGAGAAAAAAAAATAAATGGTCAGGCAAGGTGGTGTACGCCATTTATCCTGGCGGTTGAGAGACAAAGGCAAGCAGATCTCTGTGAAGTTGAGGCCAACTTGGTCTACATAGTGAGTTCTAGGCCAACCATGACTACATATAAAAACTCCTGTCTGGAAAAGAAGGAAGGGAGGGAGGAAAGGAGGGAGGGAAGCAGGGAAGGAGGGAGGGAGGTAAGGAATGAGAGAAGAAAGGATGGAAAGATGGACAGATATGGAGGGCGAGAAGGAGTTAGGCAGGCAGGCCCATAGACTGCTGAAGATCTTTAGAAATAGAGGATCCCACACAGGCAGCAAACAAGAAGAATAACGCCCAGCGGAGGGTGCCAGTAGGACATCTGCTCCAACACCAGGCTGATCACTGAGATGGGACCCGACTCCCTCCAAAGCACAGGCTCTTACCCATGCTGCAGAGCATGTGGAGGTGAAGCTGGAGGCAGTGTGCAATCTTTATCCTGCCAGTGCCTGGGTAGAACTGGGCCACAACGGAAGAATACAGGACACTTGAATCAGTGCTACCCCTGGCTCTGGCTCCACATTTGGTAGATATGGAGTGATACTGTGATGTTCTGTTGGCACTCTGAGCCCCTCACCATCCCCTCAAGAGGTCGATGGGGTAGAAATTTGAGACCAGAAGCCTAGAAAACACCCCTTGGAATTCTAAGTCCGGGGTGTGGACCTGAGGATCCCAGAGACATGGTCCTTCTCATGACAGTGTGTCACACAGCCAGGCAGTATTCACGGGACACAGAAAAATATGCCTGAGGTCAGGGGAAGATAGGATTAAAGAAAGCCATGTGGGCTAGATGCAGCAGAGAACTCTAAACTTTAGACAGCCGTGGAGGCATAAGAATGTCAGAAGAGGGAAGTTTGAGCCAGCCTGGTTTCCAAGGGAGCCTCTTTCCTGTGCTCCTCATTCAGGGGAGACCTGTTTATCCACACGGCAGGCTCCTACACTGTGTAATTATTACGTGCATTTTCTCTAATCCCCCTCTACCCATTAACACTCCCTTCATTACAACTTTAACCACTTAAGAGTGTGCTTCCTCATTGTCTTGGGTGGAGGGGGATCTCTGCCTGTTTGAGCTAAACTCAACTTCCAGTTGCCATAGGACTAGCAAGCAAAGTCACCTGTCTGATTAAAATCTAAAACAGGCTGATAGCAGTACTGAGAACAGCACTATTGAGACTTGAGCCCACAATGAGAACTTCATTTAAACACAAATACATCTTCTGGGTTAGTTACTGTGAACTTCCTGATGCTCTGTGATCACAGTGAGCATGGGAGGAGGCACCTGCTGGCCAGCTCTGCAGTCAGACCAATGGATGGAGGGATAGAGGGACAGACCATGTATGGACAGAGAAATAGATCGATGGGTGGATGTATGACAGACAGATGAACAGATAGGTGGGCGAATGGATGGACAACAGATAGGTGGGTGGAAGGGTTAGTGGATATACAAAGAATAAATAGATGGAAAATTGTGAAAATGGGTGGATGGATGGACAGAGAAATGGGTGAAGAGATGATAGACGGATAATGAACAGATGGATGAATGGATGATAAGTAGATAGATATATGGACAAACATGGTTAGGTGGGTAGATGTGTGGATTAATAGTTAGATGGGCAGGTGGATAGATAATGAATAGATGGATGGAAAATTAGATGGATGAATTAATGGACGAATGGACAAATGGATAGAGGGTGAATGTATAGAAAAAGAAAATGATTGATAGGTGGATAAATGACAGACAAATGGTTGAACGGATGGATGGATGAACAGAGATGGTTGGATGAATTGATAAATGGATGATGGGCAGATGGATGGATGGATGGATGGATGGATGGATGGATGGATGGATAAGTGGATGGATGGATAAGTGGATGGATGGATGGATGAGTAGATGGATGGGTGGATGGATGGACAGAGATAATTGGGTCAGTAGATAGATGATGGGCAGACGGAAGGACAGATGGATGGATTGATGGACAGAGATGGTTGGATGAATTGATAAATGAATGATGGGCAGATGGATGGATGGATGGATGGATGGATGGATGGATGGATGGAAAGACAGTTGAGTGGATAGATGAATAATTAGACAAAAGCATGCACTGCCTCACACACATGTGCACATACCCCTCATACATATGCACACACAAACCCTCACATATATGTGCACACATCATATGCAAAACTACATCACCTCAAGAGGATTCTCTACTATAATAAAAAACTTTCATTTAAAAAAAAATCTGTTTGTGAAGAAGAGGAAATCGAACCTTTCTGGGCAGACCTGAGAGAAAGCGTTTGAGAATTTCCATCTTGAGATGCTAAAAGAAGGTGGCAGGAAGCATGATTCTGAAAATTACATCCGAGTCTGTTGTTTCATGGTATTTCTTTTTCTTTTCCATAGTGAACCTGCCAAGACCAAATGTGTGGTGTTGGAACTGAAGCCCTCCTCCTGGTCTGTTTAATGCCGCCATCCAACCTGACTAGACATAAGTGCTAGGACTAATAAATACAATAAGCAGTTTGCTCCATGACTGTAACCCAGAGTAACAGCTGTGCTGCTTGTGAAATGTGTTTCAATGTTCACATTGATGGAAGCGCTGGCTGCAAACCCGCCCTTGTCTTCTAGGCTTCCTTCCATCAAAGTCCAGCATAGCCTTTCCCTGCCTGGATGGTGGAAGTGCATGAGTGAGTTCAGACGAGCTTTCCAGGACTGTTACGACAAACTACCACAACCCTAATGGCTCAAAATAACATAGACTTATTCTTTCTGGGATCTAGAGACCAGAAGTTGGATATCTGGCTGAGCCATTGTAGTAGGAGCTATGGGCTGTGTTCCGCCACCCAGCTCCCTCCATGGGCTAGCTTTACCCGAAATAACAACACACAAATTGTATTCTTTTAAACAATGCTTGGCCCATTATATCTAGCCTCTTCTCATCTAACTCTCGCACCTGGACTAGCCCATTTCTAATAATGTGTGTAGCACCCCAAGGTGCGCTTACCGGGAAGATTCTAGCCTACGTTGATCCTGGGTCGGAGCTTTATTGTGTCTGCTCCAGAGAGCAGAGCTATCGAGTCTGAGCTCACTTCCTCCCAGCATTCTGTTCTGTTTACTCCACCCACCTATGTTCTAACCTATGAGGGCCAAGCAGTTTCTTTAATTTTTTAACCAATGACTTTCCTCCATCAAGCCATACTCCCCCAGTAGGCTGTACGGGAGAAAGGCTTGCTTCTCACAGTGCCTGATGTCTCCAGATGTCACTTGGCTCATGGGAGCATGCTCCTCAACTCTATCCTTCTTCACATGGCTCCCTGCTCTCTTTGTCATCTGTGTGTCTTGAAGCTCCCGTTTTCATACAAGCAGTGGTTAGTTGATGTAAGCACTACCTTAGGTACCAGATGGACTCTCCCAAAGTATTTGATTACTACATAGAAGCTCCATTTCCAAGTAAAAGTTCCATGCCCACAGGTACTAGAAGTTTAGAAACTGAATAAATCTTTTTAAAAATCAGGTCTTAATTCTATAATTTTAGATTTGTCTTTGATAATGTGTCTGTGTGTAGACATGTGCCCATGAGGGCAAGAGCTCACAGAGCCCTGAAACATCAGCTCCCTCTGGTAGCTGGTATTACAGGCAGTTACTAGCTGCCCAGCATAGGTGCTGGGCATCAAACTCAGGTCCTCTGTAAGAAGAGTAACTGCTTTTAACCACAGAGCCATCCTTTTAATAGGGCTTATTTCTCAAGAGAATATAAAATAAGGCACAAAATTGATGTGGGATGCCCTTCTGTATGCTGTGAGTATGTTTTATTACCACTGATTAATAAAGAATCATATTTGGCCAATATCCAGGCAGAATAGAGCCAGGCAGGAAATCCAAGCAAAGATAATGGGAAAAAGAAGGCAGAGTCTGGGAGATGCCAGCAGCCATCAGAGAAGCAAGATATGAGGTAGCAAGCCACGAGCCTTATGGTAAAGTATAGCTTAATAAAAATGGGTTAATTTAAGTTGTAAGAGCCAGTTAATAATAAGTCTGAGCTAATAAGCCGCACAGTTTGTAATTAATATTAAGCTTCAGAGTGGTTATTCAGGAACAGGTGGGTGGAAGAGAAACTTCCAGTTACAAATGTGAGGCTCTCGAATTTCCAAAGGGCCTGGGAAAGCTTTAAAAAAAATTCTAAACACAGAAATGGAGCCACCCACACTGGCTTCCTAGCCTCATAATCTCATGTCAGCAGCAGCACAGAGATATATCTCCCAACAGCTGCCTGCAAGACAAAGCTGGCCAACAACCACCATGGGCTAAGCGGCATGGTGGGTTTCCAGTCTCAGACAGACCTAGGTCCAGAGAGGCTAATCAGTCCGTGCGATGTGGTGGGTGTAGCTTTTGCTCATACAAACAAAAGAAGTTCGTGGGCCTTCTGCACACTACCTGATGGCAGCATTGGGAGAGGAGGGTAAGTGTGACATTCATTGCTACCTCCTTCATGTTGAAAAGCTGAGCAGGACAAAAGCAACAGCCCAAACGGCCGCTTTGGTCCTAGCCATGCCCATTTACCAATTTAAAACAATGATAAAAAAAATGATTACAGATATACAATAAAGACAGATTCCAATAAAAAGACCTCTAAACAGGTCACAATGTGTTTGATAACTATGCATAAGCTGGGGAGAGTATAAAGGAGAGAATCATAAATTAAAAGAATAATTTAAAAACAATAAACTGAGATTCTTAAAAAGAAAACAGAATAATAAAAATATTATGATAAGCCATGTAACGATGGAAAATACACAGAGAGTATGGATTATGTACATTATTACGTTTTCTTTGAATTTTTTGACCATTAGTAAGTTAACTACAGAGAGACATTTGATTGTGGGGGCTGCTAAGCTAAACCAACATAAAGATATTGTGACTTCAAAATTGGGGTCTAAGGATATGCTGCTTTAGCTAACAGGTTCTGCTTTTGTTTCCACAGAAGATGAAAAGCTGCAGATTTCTTCCAGGATAATATTGTTTGACCAAGTAAGACCTCCTGGGAGATCTCCAATGGGATTTATGGCCCAGGTGATCCAACATCCAAAACAGCTTCAGGCAACTGGCTGAGACAATGTAGCCTCACAGACTACCACAGCCAAGATTTAACCATAATTCTAAATTTTCTCAGGATCCCCAATGCCCCCATCAGCAGGAAGTAGTATAGAAAACTAGACCCAAATTCCAAAAATACTGTTTATGTTTATTTTCATTCATGGTTATAAATGATTAATGGTCATAGTCAATCTCTTTCTAAAGGAAAAAGGGGAATATAATGTAGAAATTATTTTAAAAGGTAGATTATTGAATCTACTTTAATCTAAAAACAACAGTTAATCTCAAAATACTTTACATTGGTATGGATTTGGGTTTATTGATAAAATTTAAGGTCAATTTTATTATACTATATGTATATTTCTACTCTTGTATAAGGCATTATGCTTATACAGCTCTTTTAAAATGTAATGTATAATTAAGAAATACAAATTAATAGTCATCTATAATAGTCAAACTTATAGTCATGTTAGTTAGATTTTCTAGATATACAGAGTTATATTTCAGATGGGTAAGTAATCTTCAAATACTTCAAAGACCTACAGAATATGGCATTATGTTTTACAAGACACATCTGTTACTGGCAACACCAGTTACTTCAAGAGGATGCTGGGCATAAGCTCCCTATGGAGTTTGCTAGCCATTTGGGCAAGAAACTGCTCTTGCCTGGATTGCTTGTCTGTATGCTGTATAAACTGGACATGCAGGACCCACAGGAAAACGACCACTAAACTTTGTCAAACAAGGCTGGATGGTCCTTCAGGATTTCTGCTTCACAGAAAAAAAGGTCAGACATTCTTCAGGACAAAGAGGAAAGTGACTGACAAACTGCCAATATAGGTGGGACAGTCTTTCAAATTTCCTGCTCCATTGAAAAGTCTGCCAGATATTATGGGATCTTTCGGCTGAAGATATATGCTCCAGTGTTACAGAAGAACTTTAGGTGACTGTCCAGACAGACAGATATTTCTGTCATTTCTAGAGTTTTGGAAGTTGTTTACAAAGCACTTCCAGCTTACTCAGGTAATATTATATCCTTCTGGGGTCTTGAATGGAGTTGAAGACTAGATAGCTATTATTATAGTTTTCCTGACTTATGATAAAGGATAAATTCAATAGAAAACTTTTTTAGACTCAAAAAGGTAGGATAGATGATAGAGTATTTTCTTTACTTTTGCCAGATACAAATAGAGTAAATATTAATACTATGATTCTTGCTTGATACCTGTTTTATTATACATAATTTTACAAGGTTAAAGTTAAAATTTTTCTTTTTAATTAGACAAATAATGTGGGATACCCTCTGTATGCTATGAATGTTTTATTACCATTGGTTAATAAAGAAGTTAATTTGACCAATAGCCAGGCAGAATAGAGCCAGGCAGGAAATCCAAGCAAAGATAATGGGAAGAAGAAGGCAGAGTCTGGGAGATGCCAACAGCCATCAGAGAAGCAAGATGTGAAAAAATAAGCCACAAGCCTTGTGGTAAAGTATAGAATAATAAAAATGGGTTAATTTAAGTTGTAAAAGCTACTTAATAATAAGCTTGAGCTAACAACAGACCAAACAGTTTGTAATTAATATTAAGTCTTAGAGTGGTTATTTGGGAATAAATATTTGGGTGGAAGAGATACCTCCAGTTACACAAAATAAAAAACATTTGTCTTTATGCTAAAAATCAACAACAAACTATTTTGGTTCTCACCTGTATTTGCAGAGAGGCTCCATTATAAGCATTATTTTCAACCTAAAAGCCTGGGGATGTAGCTCAGTAGTGGGACACATGCCTGCATGTGCAGAGTCCTAAGACTGAATCCCAGGAAGTAAAAGAGGTAGGGTGTACACTAGTGCCCCAGCCATTCCCAGTACTCAGGAGTCAGATGATCTAGGCTTCAAGGCCATGGGGAGATGCTGTCTCAAAAAAATACAAATAAAGTTCAGCAGTGGTGGCCTATGCCTTTGATCCCAGCACTCAAGAGGCAGAGGCAGGCAGATCTCTGTGAGTTTGAGGCTGGCCTCGTCTACAAAAGTTAGTTCTAGCCGGGCAGTGGTGGCGCAGGTCTTTAATCCCAGCACCGGGAAGCAGAGGCAAGCGGATCTCTGTGAGTTCGAGGCCAGCCTGGTCTACAAGAGCTAGTTCCAGGACAGGAACCAAAAAAGCTACGGAGAAACCCTGTCTCGAAAAACATCAAAAAAAAAAAAAAGAGTTCTAGGACAGTGGGCCTGTTACACAGAGAAAGCCTGTCAAAAAAAAAAAGGAATTCACCATCACTGTTTGGGGAAAATTAATCTATATGTTCATATGTTCTGAAAGACCCCCGTGCCCACGTACTATGTTAAACTCTGCTGAAAATTTAGCTGGGCCCCAGGCTCAGCCGATGCTAAAACTGGATATCTATGGGTTCAGACTCACTGACTAGGCTAAGGAGAGGGAATACTCTACCCCACCCCCCAAGACATTCTATCGAAACTGTCAACTTGCTGCAGAGTACTTTATCTAGCTTTATGGTTTTTCAGGGAAATTCGAGAATAGACATGGGGCCGTCCCCAGGGTGAGCTAAGCCCGCCAACTTGAGAGCCAATTAAATGCTTGTGCTATACTACCCTCTTATGTAATCATTTTTCCCTATAAATATGGCTTTAAATTGAATTTGCCTGGGGTGCTCAGTTGGTGTAAGCTGCTGACGTACCCACAGGCACCTGTGTAACCAATAAAGACACCTCTTGCTGATTGCATCTGTTGGCCTGAATTATTGAGACTGGGGGATTTCTCCCACCGCCCTGGAAAATGAGGGTCTTTCAGTTCCTATAAAAGTTAGTTTGCGAAGCAAATTATTGCTTCTGGTGGTGGAGACGCCTTCCTGTGAGCTCTACAACATTCCGTTGTCCAGAAACCCTGAAAGACTAAAGATTTTACCTTTTGTTTCCAAAGAATTGACCCAGACAAGCAATAGCTGTCCACTCCCAGAACAGAGAAGGGAGCGCTGTCCATAGCCTCATGGTGGAGCAGGCTTTTCTACAATCCCCCACTGGCATCGAGTGAGTGAATGTGGGTAGCCTCTGCTGCACAACTGCTCAGGCCTTACCTACGTAGGGGAATTGATTGACAGGAGGAGACCCTGACCTCCAACGGCCAATCAGCACTTAGCATTCCTTTGACTTCTCTAATTGGCTTGAAGTTCTGCACCTGACTCTAGCTGATCCAATGGGATCTGGCTTTCTCTGACTGACAGCCTCCTCATGGCCGTGGAGCCTTTCACAGGGGGAGAGACTAGCCTAACTGGTGAGTGTGACTTAGCTCTTGCGTCCTGGAGCCATGGTTAGGCAGCTGTAGTCCCTAAAGCTGGGGCTGTATGTCAGACTGAAGACAGTGGATCCCAGGGACCCCTCCAGCAAGGTAGCAACCAACCCGCCCCCTTTTAGGCTTGGAAACGACTTTTTAAAGGAACTGGACTGAATTCAATTTTTGGCTAAATAAGGTGAAAATGACACAAGAGTATTTGGGACACGTTCCCCCCCACCGCCACCTGTAACATGAACGGGGCCGGCTTGTTGGGGTTTTTATCCTACCAGGTCCCCCAGCCGTTTAGTCGCAGAGAAAAATCACACAGAGATAAAGCTGATTGGCCCATTAGGTCAGGCTACTTATTAGCTCTTGTAGCTTATTATTCTGATCTATGTTAGCCATGTGGCTCAGTACCTTTTTCAGTGGGGCAGATCACATCCTGCTGCTTCCGTGTCAAGGCAGGAGTGGGAGGAATCAACTTCCTCCTTCCCAGAATTCTCCTGTTCTCATTGCATCATTTCTACTTTCTGTCTGGTTTTTTCCCCTATACTTCCTGCCTGGCCAATCAGCGTTTATTTAAAACATGATTGACAGATTATAGACAATTCTCCCGCACCAGCCACCCAAGCTCAAAGGGAGAAAATCCAAGTTCCCTAATGTAGCCAGTAGGAAGAAATTAAAGTTAAATAAGATTGTCACATCGGGCCCTAGAAAGGAAGACATACCAGCAGGACAGCTATGAACGCCACCAAGCACAAAACGTTAATTCGCTTAAAATACTATGAGAAAAAGGGGTGGGGGCAGTCTTCCACCACTCAGTCGTGCATTCTTAAGAGCTGGACTTTGTGGATAACAATGCCACTTTGTAGTGTCAAAAGGGCCTTTTGGAGAGAGCCACCATTAGCACAGAGATGGACATACAGAAAGGCTGGGGTCACCTTGTGACATCATCCGCCAGCTTAGGAAAGAAACATACCTCACCAGCACCTTGATCTCGGTCTTCTCATCCTTCAGAATAATCCTGTTGCTTAAGCCCCTGGCCTGTGGCATTTTGTTACATCCAAATACAAGATGTCGGCCTCAATTATAGATAAGCCCAAGGCTCCCAGCCATAACAGAACCCCGGGGCCACCACATCTGTTTGCAAAGCGGATGGTAATAATTTTCTCTCCTAATTACACCTGCCAGCACCTGCTCTCCTCGCCCTCGGCTGGATGTAACTGTGATTTCGTTTGAACAGTAATGCCACGCCATTCCTATCACCCACTGTCAACAACTTCACGGCATCCCTGGGAGGCAGGCAGGGAAGGAATGACTGTTCCCATCACCAGGGTGAAGACGCTGTGACTCAGGGGGCATCTGGTTACAAGACATTCCCTGGGGAAAGAGCCTATGTCATCTATCTCCTGAATAAATATTGCTATGGAGACATATTCATTATTACTTATTTTAATAAGAGGCTGGGTATGCTTTCTACTCAAATTTCACTCCTGCAATATGCACTGGAGGAGAGATAAGTAAAGAAAGACTCTAGGTCATTCTTGACCTAAAATCCTAAGTCATGTAAGTGTCCTTGGGTAAGGGACATATTTTCTCAACAACTCAACCTTATCATTAAATATAGGAATGAGGGCTAGTGAGATGGTTCAGTCAGTAAAGGTGCTTGCTGTCAGCCTAATGGCCCGAGTTCAATCCCTGGACCCATATGGTATAGAGAATCACGGTTGCCCTTTGACCTCTGCAAGTATACTGAAGCATTCACACCTCTCCCCCCCCCAATAAACAAACAAATAAATAAATGTAAAAGCAAGATAGACTTTATCCATATTCTTGATCCTCTCTGCCACATGGCACTGGTTTTTTTCCCCCTCTCAATCACATATTTTCTGAAGTTAATAGCATTTTCATTCTTTCAGATTCTCCTGTAAGCGAGGTTAGCGAGGCAGGCTTTCTTGTCTAGTTCATTTTCTCTTCGCCTCAGAACAAATAAACTCTAAAGAGAGGTTCGGTGAGTGGATGGGTAGGGACATTCACAGCTTAACTAATGGGTTGGCTGATTAGACGGCTCTCGATTTACAATGCCTGGGAGCTAGCCCCAGTGTCTTCTCACGCCCAGGTCCTCAGCAGCCAGCGCTGGCCCTCCTGAGCACTGTTCTTATGAGCATTTGAACATGTTTGGGGATGTCAGAGATTAAGATCAGCATCCTTTGCTGACTGGCCTGTATTGCTACCATTTCCTTTACCACATAAGTCTAAATTTAAGAAATCTGCCCATACCATGAATCCTGATCAGCCATGAGGTCATAGGAACCCCCAGGCTTTAGTTCCTAACACTTCCACCCTGATTTTCCCTACAGCAGACTCTCCTGGCAAGTCAGTCGGCTCTGTCAAAGTATAAATGATACTAAGGGTGTGAATATCAAATTCACCTCAAGTTCAATGCTCTGGGCTTTCATTCTACTCTATGACCTTCTTGTGGAAACCCCGTGAGGTTGGATTTAAGGTCTGTTCCACAAGATGGAGCTCATGCCTAGTAGTTAGCAGAGCCAAGAACCCACGGCTGACTGGGTCAAGTAGCCTGGGGGAGAACCTACAACTGTTATTCTGCTATGGACAGTGTCTCGCGGCACCCTAAGTTTTTATCTGTACACCCACAGATTGACGGCTCTCTCCACCCTCGTCAGAAAAGCTTCCTTCTGTAGTGAAGAGAGAAACAGAGACCCAAAACTGATCAGTGACCCCAGTAGTGGTAACTGGGGAGTTACTCAGCCATAATGAGACATCTCTGTCATGCTCCCTCCGCACAAGAATCAGGGACCATTGTGGAGCAGGAGACATCGGAACTGTACTGCCAAAAGGCACTGGGTGAGTGCAGGGAAACAGGGTTGTCCCACTGCACAGACGAAGTCAGTAGCTGTGACAGTGTGCACAAGACCCCTGCGAGCTCAAGCCCCACGACATCCCAGTGTGGATGGGAGAGGGGCCCGAGAAGTCTCACTGCTAGCTGAGGACCTTTTAAAATCTCTGGCCGCTGGGGGAAGAAAAGTTAGTTTCCCTCAGAGACCCAGCCCTTTAGAGGCTGCCCGTGTCCTGGTAGATGGTCCCACCCTGTTCACATAGAGGGAACACTAAGTGAATTCTGGTTTTAAAAGGGGGGCACATGAAGTAGGAAGAGAAAAGTAGAGAAAGAATCAAGTGGAGTTGGAGGGGAGGGGATGGATTTAATCAAATCACAGCATATGCTACATCTGGCTTTTAATGCCAGTGGTACACACCCTTAATCCCAGAACTGGAGAGGATTGATTATAAAACAGGAAGAGAGAGCTCTCAGACACAGTCTCATTCTGAGACTCCTGGAGACAGGATCACCATTTCAGAATGAGGTAGAGGTAAGAGCCAGTGGCTGGCTGTTTTACTTTTCTGAACTTCAGGTTGAACCCCAATTTCTGTCTTTGAGTTTTTAATTAATTGTGCTACACACACATTCTTGACACGCAGAGGTAGAAAGATGTAGTATATAAACATAAATACAGGTACCTATGTGTGCATAATGCTAACTGTCTGTGGCTAAAAACGATTACATGCATGTCTATGAAAAAATATGTCTCAGGCACTGTCCTGAAAAGCTAATATATATGATGTTCTTAAATCAACTCTTAAGATTTACTTTATTGTCAGGCATGGTAGTGCATGCTGTTAGTCCCAGTACTCAGGAGGCTGAGGCAGGTGGATCTCTGTGAGTTCGAGGCCAGCCTGGTCTACAAAGTGAGTTCCAGGATAGCCAGGTTTCTCTGTAAGAAAAGCAAGCACTCTTAATCACTGAACTAGCTATCCATTCCCCTAAATCAACTCTTGATAAAGACAAAACCCTCATTCGTTTGCCTTTCTTCCATCCAGGAACAGAGATGTACATCTAGAGACCCAACAGCCCTTCGGTGATTATAAGGCTATGCATATAAAGAAAGGGCCCAGAGAGTCCTGAGACCATGGCCCCAGTGCCATAAAAGCACTGAAGCCAGGCCAGCAACTGCCCATCACCAGGCAAGACCTCCAATTAACTGCTTGTTTTTGATTTCTAAAACATTGAGAAAATGATAAGTACTAACTACAGACCCTGTGAAGCTTAGTTCTGAACAATAAAAGAATGTAGGGCCAATGGGACATTAACACCTAAAACGGACACAAGCGAAAGAATAGCTGGATAAGGAATGGAGACTCAGAGCAAAGAGAAGACACCATGGGACGACGGCCACAGCTGACATGATGGAAACATCAACCTGAATGAAGTCTCTGAACTGGCGGCTTCTTTATACCAAAATGGGCTTTCTTTAATGAACAAAACACGTGTTAGACTCAGCCTTGGATTCAGCGAGGATACAGCTGCAATCTGACAGCAGACATCCGCTGTACTCCGCTGTTGTGTCTGTAAATGCTCCCAATTTCCAAAGTCTGGTGACAGCTCTTCCTTGTCAGTTTTAACCACCCACTCACACGTATATTCTCTCTGCCGTTCCTTGTTTTGAATGAAGCAAGCATCAGAGGAGCCAGTGTCTTACCTTCTGCCTTTGAAATCATCAATCACACTTCCCCAACTTTGCATGTTTGGCAGCCAGGGTGAGAGGCTACATCTGGCTTCCCATCCCCCACCTCACTTGACGTCATCGCTCCATGACTGTCCTTGAAGGATGGCACAGATGGAAGTTTCTGTCCCAGCAGGTCCCACTTTCATTCAGTCCCAAACAAACACACAGAGGCTTATATTAATTATAAACGGTTTGGCCTATTAGCGCAGACTTATTATTAGCTAGCTCTTATAACTTAAATTAACCCATAGTTCTTATCTATGTTTAAATGCATGGCTTGGTACCTTTTCTCAGTAAGGCATTCTCATCTTGCTTCATCTTCAGCTAACTGGTGACTGCATCTCTGCCTTTTGTTTTTCCAGAATTCTCCTAATCTGCTCATCCCACCTGGCTACTGGCCAATCCATGTTTAATTAAACCAATATGAGTGACAAATCTTTACAGTGTACAAGAGCATTATCCCACAGCAGGATGGGATGGGTGGCTTGGTTTTGGTTTTTTGTCCTTTATCTAAGAAGAAAGGATGGCTTTTCAATAGATATAGATTCTTGCATTATTGTTTCATGAGACTCCTTATAACTACGGGCAGCCTTGTTCACAGGTTCTTAAAGTGTGGTTCCTGGCCACCTACGCTCCTGGGATCATGTAACTGAAAGGAGATGGAGCAAAAAAGTTGACAATAATACAAGTTTTCTGAATAGGTTAACGACTAATTTAAAATTAAATGTATAATGAACAGAAGTACTTCTGGCTGGCAGTGCTTGCCCATGTTCTGTCCTGACACTTCACGGAAGCCTTGGTTCTGAACACACACAAGTGCACACTTTGCATGAGACAACACCAACAAATGCAGCTTGGGAGAACTGATCACATTCCAGAATGTTCTGTGTTATGACTGGCTGGGTTTTCGCTGTACATACAAAGTTTTCTGCTCTTATAGAAACAAATGGCTCGATGTCAGAAAACAAAGGCTTCTTTTGCATTTGCTGCCCTTCCTCAGCATTTAATAGAGTTAGTTCTTCGTTGGATTGGATTATGCTAGAATGCCTGATATCAAAACTTTCTGTTTGAGTTACTGACTTGGATTTCATTTTTAAAAAAGTTATTAAGTGATTTTTGGCTTGTGATTAGGATGAAATCTCTGATAATTTTTAGTAGGACTTTTAACATACTTCTGCCATTGTACACTTATATTTACGTGAAGTGTGTTCTCAGCGTTAACAATTATAAAATCAAAATGCTGAAAAACTTTTAAAGGCATTGAAATCGGGCGGTGGTGGCACATGCCTTTAATTTCAGCACTTGGGAGGCAAAGGCAGAAAAAATCTCTGTGATTTGGGAGCCAGCCTGATCTTTAAGAGCTAGTTCCAGGACAGGCTCCAAAGCTACAGAGAAATTATCTCGAAAAGCCAAAAAAAAAAAAAAGGCATTGAAGATGCTTTGTCCTGCAGTATCACATACTCAACTGACATTTAATTCCGTGTGTGTGTGTGCTTGCTCATGGGTGCACACGTACACATGTGTGCAGGAACCAGAAGCCCGTATTCTTGTCTTCCTCTATCATTCTTGAGACTGGTCTCTCATTGAACCTAGAGTTTACTAATTCGACATGACTTGCTGGCCAGTGAGCTCCAGGAACCCCCCTATGTCTGCCTCCTCAGTGCTACAGTTACAAGTATATCCCACCACATCTAGCTTTATGTGGGTACTGGGGATAAAAGGCAAGTCCTCATGTTTACACATCAAATGCTTTACCTAGGAGCCATCCCCCCAAACCCTATTTCTTGATTTGAAAATAAATAGCCACACCCATCTCATATGTATGGGAATTTACCTTTAATAAATAGTAAAATTACATGCAACCAAAGATTGTTTTAAGATAAATTTCTTTATGGCTCTTTATCAGTAAACATTTGATTCGCATGCCTCTCTCTTATATACTTATATAACTGGGGTCATATAAAAGTTTCTTGAGGCAAAAGGGTGACAAGCAAAATTAGTTTAAGCAGTCTTGGCTGGACTCACCTTGTCAACCTTTTGCATCAAACCAAAATGTCACATCACGTATTTTGCTATCAGCCTTACTGGGTATAATTTGCATGCAAACAATGTACCTTTTTTTCAGCTTAATGATTTTGACAGGTACAGGCACCTGGGTAAACACTAGGAAACCTGAATGGTGAACACTGTTGGTCCACTGTTTCTCTGGTCTCTGTGTCCACAGATCTAGATCCAGCCAGTGTCACACACCCTTTGGGGAGGCAGAGGCAGGCAGGTCTCTGTAACTTCAAAGGCAGTCTGGTTTATACAAGCCTGTCATCTCAGCTACTCAGTAGGTGAAGCAGGAGGATTATAGGTTTGAGGGCTGCCTGGATTACAGAGTGAGATCAAAACCAGCCTTGACAACTAAGTGTGATCCTGTCACAAAATAAAGACAGGGCTGGGAACAGTTAATTAATTAGCTAATTAATTAAAATAAATTTAAAGTGCACCTATATTAAACATGCACACAGCTTTCCCTTGTGGTTGAATCCCACTGGGCTATGCCAGTGGGCAACTAATACTTGCTTTGCAACATTTGTAAAATGTTGTTGAATGACTACTCAGTGGCTGTGGGAAATACTGAGTTCCTTAGAGGGCACTCAGTGTGGGGATGCTACCATTGGTCCATGATGAGCCCTGTGCTAGTAAATCGCCACAGCAATGTCAAGGATTTGACTGGCACTGCCCACAGCACAACCTACCCAAACTTACACAGAGCCCTAAGTGTGTTCAAGCCCCACTAGGCTGAAAGACCAGTCTGCGTGAACACAGTCTGACCCTGCCGTTGTCAGGCTGGATCTGATCACACACACCCTCCCACAAACTCTCACATAGGGACCTGCCTATCATTGCTTGTCTTGGAGTTACTATTGCTATAATGAGACACTGTGACCAAAATAAACTTTGCAATTAAAGGATTTTGGCTTAATATACTGAATCACAGTCCACTGAAGAAAGCCAAAGCAGGAACTCAAACCAGGCAGGGACCTAGAGACAGGAGCTGATGCAGAGGCCATAGAGGGTTGCTGCTTACTGGCTTGCTCCCTATGGCTTGCTCAACCCCTTTCCTATAGAACCCAGGACCACCAGCCCAAGGGGCAGCCCCACCCACAATGGGCTGGTCCCTCCCATTCAGTCACTAATTAAGAAAATGCTCTACAGACTTGTCTATAGCCCGATCTTATGGAGGCCTTTTCTCAGTTGAGGCTCTCTCCTATCAGATGACACTAACTTGTGTGGAGTTGGCACGAAAAGTAGTAGCCAGGACAATGGCCCTGCAGTCCAGTGTCTCTGTGCTCTCAGATTCTGACACTGAAAATGGAATTGAATTAAAGCATGTGACAAAGCTACTGAGGAAGAAGTTTGTGTCTACTCTGAGGTCAAACCATTATCAGAAAGAAAGAAAGAAAGAAAGAAAGAAAGAAAGAAAGAAAGAAAGAAAGAAAGAAAGAAAGGAGGGAGGGAGGGAGGGAGGGAGGGAGGGAGGGAGGGAGGGAGGGAGGGAGGGAGGGAGGGAGGGAGGGAGGGAGGGAGGGAAAGAAAGAAAGAAAGAAAGAAAGAAAGAAAGAAAGAAAGAAAGAAAGAAAGAAAGAAATCAAACCCTGCTGCAGGGAAATACGATGGCAACATTTGGAGGAAGTTGTAAACAGAAGTTTCTGTCTCACCGGGTCTTGCAACCATTCAGTCCCAAAGAAACAACACACAGAGACTTATATTAATTATAAATTGTTTGGTCTATTAGCTCAGGCTTATTATTAACTAGCTATTACAACTTAAATTAAACCATAATTCTTGTCTATGTTTAGCCTCTTGGAATGATAACTTTTCTCATTAATGTATTCTCATCGTGCTTTCTCTGTGTCTGGCTGATGACTGCATCTCTGACTTTCCTCTTCCCGGAGTTCTTCTACTATGGTCACCCTGCTTATACTTCCTGCCTGGCTACTAACCAACCAACCTTTAATTAAACCAGTGTACAAGAGCATTCTCCCACAGCAGAAGGTGATCTGAGTGTGGGCTGAACTCTACTAGAGAGGAGGGCATGGCAAGGGGCAGGGAAGAACAGCTGAGGTGTCATTTGATAGGTGACTTTTGGTTTTCCAATAGACTGCAACATACAAACCCACTCAGGATGGAGGGCACAGCTTAGTCTGAATTCCAGCTTAACCACCAGGAGGTAGGTAAGATAGGAGTGGGGGTACAAGGAGATCCACCCTTTCCCTCATCCACTGTCAGAGCCCAGGCCACCCTCTGTCCATTTCTATGGGGAAAACTCTTGTCATTTATGATGACCAGTGAACGTCCAGAACCACACTCTCTTGTGCAAATCCAAGGGGAGAACGTAGCCTAGTTTACTTAAATCATCTGCAGTTCTGTGGGATGCAGATCTGTTCGGCACTTTCACAGGACTCTGAGCCAGCAGCACCAGGACCTAATAAAACTATATATATATATGTATGTGTGTGTGTGTGTATATATATATATACATATATATGTATATATATACACACACACATATGTGTGTACACATATACATATACTATATATTACAGTATTTATATAAAACATAAATATTATGTGTTTAATATGTTATATATAACACTATGTGTATATAGTGTTATATAAAACACATAGTTTTTTATATATAACATATCTAAAATAAAATAATAAATATATAATAACAAAAATAACATTTTCCCTCATTGCTGTCAGGAAAGAAAATTATACAGACTTTATTGAACAGTATTTTACATGTACACCAGAGTGCCTGTGTAACACACAGTGGCAGAGATATTACAGACAAACATGGGAGAGACACCAATGGCTTCTCTCCTCTTCACATGAAGAAAACGAGGGTCAGAAATACAAATTGAGACCATTTGCCCTCTTGTAAAAAAGACAGAAGGGGGCTAGAGAGACAGCTCAGGGGCTAAAAGCACTTGTTGCTCTTGAAGAAGACCCAAGTTCAGTTCCCAGCACCCACATGATGGCTCACAATGGCCTGTAATTCCAGCTCTAGGGGGATCTTACACCCCCTTCTGGCCTCCATGAGCGCTGCACTCAAGTGTACATACACTCACATATATACATAATTCAAAATAAAATAACTCTCTAAAAGGCAGGAAAGACTATTCCCAGCCTGGCTATAAAGGGACCCCATGAATTTCTGCTTGCTTCCACTAGGGCCATACTCACCACGGGTCCCAGGATGGTGAGAGACACACCACACCAATAAACCCCCCACAACCTCCTGGCTTAAGGGCTCCCGTGGCCATCCCCGGTTTCTGTGTTACAACTTTATTGTGTAACTGAGGCAGACCAGCGCTGCTTTAAGTTGTGAACTCTGGGGAATTCACTGTGTAATACCACCAGGCCAATAAAATAAAACAATAGCTCATTGATGGCTATTGTTGCTGTGATACTTGAAGGCCTCGAATTCCCACTATTCAGGAGGCTGAAGCAGTGAGATCCCAAGGTTCAGGGCTTCCTGGGCTACACGGCAAGTTCAAAGCTAGCCAGCACAACTTAAGTGTGTCTTGTTTCAAAATAAAAAGCAAAAAAATTATCTGATGGTTTAGCACAATGGTGGATACTTGGTCAGCATTTGTGAGACCCCCGAGTTCAGTCTCTAGGAGGTGAAATATGAACAGGTTAAAAGGCAATCTACAACCCTCATCTCATTCAAAACAAGCCAGATGCATAGAAAGGCTCAGAAATAGATGTGTCAAAACTTGTCTCTTGGCGGTAGGAGGAAAGATTATTTTTATTTTCTATTTTTTGAGAGGCTATGTATAACAGCCCTTCTAGAACAAGAAGATGTTTTGAAAAAACTGAAATTATCTGCCTGACTCAATTTCCTCATCACCTGTGCCAAAGAACAAGAAAAAGGACTTTGGCATCTACAGGAGAAGCCTTAGGGTCTGGTGGGAAGGAAGGGATGGTTTGTGGTTAGTGTCTGCCCCTACCAACACCTCATATGACTGCAGGAGACTTCCTAAGACACTGGGCATGGGGATGAGGGTAGAGGACCTGATGGGCACCGCTGACCTCACTGGGAGAATGTACACAGAGAGACCCCACATTTAGGGATGCGGCTCAAGAATACACACTTCAACTACCAGGGATACTCAGCCCTAGAGAATAAGACCACCTGCCGTGGGCAGTCACCAAGAGCTTCAGGGAGATGTCATATGACGTCTTTCACATGGCAGCCCGCTGCAAGAACACTATTCCATTCGCAAAGTCTCCTGGGAACAAACCGGCTGTGAGAAAGCCATACTGCTAGAAGGCGGCGTCGCGACAATGTTAGCACAAGCTCACGTGTGTGGTGATGGTCCCATCTGGTCAGAGGCAGGGGCACCCGCAACTTCATAGGAAGTTTTTAAGTTAGAAATGCCTACCATGGTGGTCTCTAATGTGGAAAGGAGTCTGTGGGGGATGGGGGCAAGAGGAGGAGGAGCAAGAGAGACTGGTGGGATACATGTGGTATGAGAGCAGGAGGAGGGACCATTCATGGGGAGGAGGGAGAGGAGCAAGGGAGGAGAGGGGCATTAATAGGGGATTAATAAGACCAGAACACACACACACACACACACACACACACATGTGTCACCTTGAAACCCATTTCTCTGTGAGCTAACTAAAAATTTGGGAGATCCTACCCTCTCTGAGGAGTGGATGAGGGATGGGGGAGAGGTGGTGGGAGGGGAAGGAGGGAAAAGAGGGGGAACTGTGGTTGGTATAGAAAATCAATAAGACAATTTTTAAAAATAAAATAAAAAATAAAAATTTATCTTAAAAGATAATTTAGGGGGACTGAAGAGATGGCTCAGAAGTAAGAGCATTGGCTGCTCTTGCAGGGGGCCGAGGTTCAAATGCCCAGCACCCACAGGGCAACTGACAACCACCTGTAACTCCAGTTCCAGGGCAATTTGATGCCCTCTTCTGGTCTTTCTGGGCACTGCATGCATGTAGGACACACGTAGACAAAATATCAGAAAACATTAAAATATAAGAAATAAAATCTTAGAGTAATTTAATAAACTAGATATAGTGGTGCATTCCCAATGGCACTCAGGAGGTGGAGGCAGGAGGATCAAGAGTTCAGGATCATCCTTGGCTATATAGAGAGAGACTTTTCAAGGCAATCCTAGTATGGCATCCTTTCTTTTAAAAAAATCAAGTGTATTAAAAGAAGAATTACAAGTGAAAAGGTGGGTGAATATTAAATGGGATTTAAAATAATAAATAAAGGAACATGAAAGGAATGTTCTGGAAAAGGCAATAAGAGGATCAGCTCCACCTGAAGGGCTGAGGGAGGTGTGGAAATGTGAAGGGCACCCTCCTGCCCAGGCTGAGGCTCAGACCTCATGGAGGTACATCTGAAGCCATTGCATGGTGGAGACCTGCGCTGGCTGAAGCTCGCTAGAGCTGGTCTATGACTAGGAAGCGGCCAACCAGCTGAACTTTCTGGGCAGTAACAATCTCCAGGTATCCCATAGGTGGCCCCTAGCAGGAAAGCCCGCTACTGTACACTGGTGGAGGAGTAAGAGATCAAGGAGCGAATCTGGGGCTGGCTGAGCTGACAGCCTGACCCAACAGCTACCACAGGGCACCTTAAACATTCTAGAAGGACCAAGAATTTGTAAGCCATCATGGTGCTAATATTCTCTCTTCCATCAGTCTGAAACTTGGGTTTGCTGAGCAATTGACAACGTGTGTGTGTGTGTGTGTGTGTGTGTGTGTCTGCACGCATGCACACACATGTTTTGCCTGCAGGTATATCTGTATGAAGGTGTCAGGTACCCTGGAACTGGAGTTACAGACAGTTGTGAGCAGTCATGTGGGTACTGGGAATTGAACCCAGGTCTTCTGGAAGAACAGTCAGTGTTCTTAACCACTGAGCCATCTCTCCAGACCCATGATTGACAATTTTCTTTCTTTTATTTTATTTTATCTTATTTTATTTTTTGGTTTTTTTGAGACAGGGTTTCTCTGTGTAACTTTGGAGCCTGTCCTGCAACTAGCTCTAGGCCTACCGCTGCCTCCTGAGTGCTGGGATTAAAGGCATACACCACCACCACCCGGCCAAGTTTTAATTTCTGCACAATGTGAGTTTTCAGGGAAGAAAATAAAGCAGCAATATTCAACCATGTGCCCGAGTGTCACACAGTCAATTAGGGATGACAGGAAAATCAAGTTGTCATTCCAGGCAGAGGGCTTCAGATCAAGGCAACCAGAGAAGGAATAATCCTGAAAGCCCATAGACACATTGTTTTGTTCTGTGTTCCCCTTCCCCGCAGAGCAGAGAAGGCTGGGCTTGGTCTCAAGGCAGGATTGCCCACCTTCCTCCTTCCTCCACATAGACTCTGAACAAGCACAGCTGTCTCCACTTAAGAAGCCTTGACTTACCAACATCTCAAAGGGCCCACAAGCAGAGGCAGGAAGGGAAGCTGGGCTCCTGAGCCTCCAAGTGTGGAGGGTTACCACAGTCAGGGTGGTCCACTCCCTCAGAGAACCACCATCCCGCAGGAGCAGCAGGACTAACCCCGTGAATGCAGGTAGCTGGTTTGACATGCTGTCCAGTCTGAGGACAAGCAGTTTATCTCCACAACGGGGTGGGGGAGGGCACTCAATAGCAACAAAGTCTATTTGAGCAATTGTTTTTTCTTAGAAAGTTCCTTGGAGCCAACTGCTTCCTACATCTTAGGATTACTTTGTTTTTGTTGTTATTTTAATTTTTTCTATTTTTATGCATGAGTGTGGTGTGTATGTATATTTGGATATATGTGGGCACAGATGTGTGTGAGCTCACAGGCACACGTGATCATGAACATAGAGGGCAGCACTTGATGACATGCACGTGCGTGTTCACAAACATGGGGACAGAACTTGATGACATGCACGTGTATGTTCACAGACACGGGGGCAGAGCTTGATGACGTGCACATGTGTGATTGTGGACATAGCGGACAGAGCTTGATGGTGGAATCATCTTGGCTCTTCTACCTCATTACCTGGGGCAGGATCTCTCTGTCCAACCGGGAGTTCATCAGTATGGCTGCTCTTGCCAGCCAGTTTGCTCTGGGGATCTCCTGTCTCTGCCTTCCAAGACTGAAATTATACACAAATCACCTCACTCACTTAGTAGTTACCTGGATTTTAGGGCATCCAAACTCCTCAGGCTTGTAGAGCAAGTACTTTACGTACTAAGCCATCGCCCCAGCATAGCCTTTGCCCACTTTGAAGGGGATTCTAATCGTGGTTATGAAAACTCTTGTCTATAATTCATGGCTCAACAATTATTTTACAAAGAATTTAAAAGGTTAAAGCAGAAGTCGAGTTCTGTGAACTAAATGAAAATGAAAATATGACTTAAAAATTCAGGGTAGGGATCAGGGAAATGGCTCAGCAGTTAAGAGCACTGGCTGCTTTTGCAAAGGACCTGAGTTCAGTCCCCACCACTCACATCTGGCAGCTCACAATCTCACCTGAAACTCAAGTTCCAAGGGGATGTGACACCTCTTCTGGCTTCCATAGGCATTGTACATGCATGTGCATGTGTGTGCGCGCACGCACACACACACACACACACACACAAATCTTTTCTAAAACTCAAGAGGGGAATTCTAACACAAGTCACCTGTGGCTGAGAACAAAGTTGGGTCTAAGCCAATGACCTCAGCATTCACTTTAATATTTTACAGAAGAATGTGTAGGTCTCCTAAAACCAAAACAAGCCAAACTAAAACAAACCAAAGAAAAGCCAACCATGCCAGAGAGGGCATCAATAAAACATAGAGAAAATAGAGAATAATCTACAAAACCCAAAGTTGGTATGTTTAATGACTGCTGAATATGGTGGTTTGCATGAGAATGGCCCCCATGGGCTCATGTATTTGAATGTTTGATCCCTAGTTTGTGGAACTATTTGGGAAGGATTAGGGAGTGTGGCTTTGGTGAAGGAGGTGTATCACTAGGGGTGGGCTTTGAGGTTTCAAAGGTCCACACCATTCCCAGTTCTCTCTCTCTCTCTCTCTCTCTCTCTCTCTCTCTCTCTCTCTCTCTCTCTCTCCTCTCTCTCTCTCTCTCTCTCTCTCTCTCTCTCTCTCTCTCTCTCTCTGCTTGTGCTTGTGGATCATGATGTAAGCTCTCAGACTACACCACGTCTGTCTGCCTGCTGCCACGCTCCCTGCCGTGATGGTCATGGACTCACCCCATGCCACGCAGCAAGCCCCCAAACTAAACCCTTTCTTTTATAAGTTGCCTTTGTCGTGGTGTCTCTGCACAGCAACGGGAAAGTAACAGAGAGATCAGGAACGGGAGAAAGATGATGGAGGGATATGGAAAGACACCACCGCGAACTGCAGACCAACTGAAAGCATGATGGGGGAGCATCCACTCGGGAAGGAGCAGAGCTCATGACCAGCTGCTTGTCAAAGGGATAGGGATGAACAAAGCCACCCCTCCTAGAGCTCACACCCCCATGGAGAGAGAGTTGATCCTCTGCCAAGCTCAGGTGTGAGCAGGTGGCTTTGGAGAATGCTAATTCTGTGAAGGAGAGAGCAAATCTGGACGTGACAGAGGGTGGCTGGCTGGAGATTTCACAGCTGCTCCAAGGAGGAAAATCACCCACCCTGTGACCCATGTAGGCAGTGGGTCTGTGCTACAGCCTTGTGGTTAGAGGTAAGATTGGCCCTTCCCAAGAAACAGAGAGGCCAGGATGGTTATGGGGCTGGATTCTGAAATGTCCCCACAGACTCATAGTTGGGGGGTTATTTTCTAGAGCATGGGCATGATAAAACTGTCAGCTGCAAAGCCAAAGGAGGAGACACTCCTCCTCAGATCCATTAATGGCCAATAGTCATGCTTTGAAGGCTCTACTGGCCCCGCCCCTTCCCCCGCCTTTCTTTGCTTCTCATTTGCCATAAAGTAAATGGGAAGCCTCTACCACATGCTCCTGCCACTATGCTCTGTCTCCTCTTGGGGCCCAGACCCAAGGATCCCAGCGCAACGTACAATGCACAACATGCTGAACCCCCTGCAACCGTGAGTCATGATAAATTCTTCCACGTGAAGTCATTTTGTCATCGCCATGAGAAATCTGACTAAACCCAGGCTGGGCTACAGTTTGAGTGGGGAATGAAAACTGATTGGTGGGGGAGGGGAGCAAGTGCACAGAAGAGAAAGCAAGCAGTGCCTGGGCAGCTCAAGCGTGCCACGAAATACAACAGGAAGTCCGAAGAGTCTGTCCATCAAGGGTGCCTGTCCTCTGCTCAGTGGATTAAGCAGAGAGCCTGGCTGGGATGTGGAGAGTGGACCAGAAGAGGATCAGAATGGAGCAGGGATACCAGGGGGAGGCCATGACAGTCATCCGGGGGACAGATGGTGGGGTTGGTCGCAGCTGTTGCAGTGGTTCCATTAAGAACGTGTGGGGAGGTCAGAAGCCACCAGGGCTTGGTGACAGCCTGGGGAAGATGACGTATGAAAATGGAGGAGCACCAGGGTGACTTATAGATTTTTGTTCCCAGCAGCTGAATAGATGATGGTAGGGCATTCTCCTGCCAGGGGAGGACATGGAGGACGGTTCTGTCTGCAAAGGCAGAGCCAGCCTCCTAGAACCTTTTCAACCCGGGAATTACCAAAAAGCGTTGTCGTCAACCCTTCCGAGAGGCCGTTTCTCAAACCAAAATCGTCTGGCAGAGTTAATTAACAGAGGTTTCACTCCCTGAGAGGCTGATTCTCAGCGCTGGGGTGCCCTTTGAACTGGAGCTGAGACACAGTCGCAGACTCAGCCAGGGACAGAGGCTTAATCAGCCGGCAGTGGACTAGGAGGGAGGCCCTGGTGAGACTCGCATGGCCCCTGTCCAAATGACCGCCTCACCGCTAATTCCTTAAGAAGTACTCAGTGGTCTGCTACTAATGAAAGCCTGTGTGACCCGCCTGAGAGGGTGGCATCCTGTAGTGGGAGTACTGAGCACGGTGGTGCGCACCTGGAAGCAGCCATGGTCACGTCCACGGGTGACATCCCCCCCGCATGGTTATTCCCCATCATGGGAAAGTTGATACTCAGGGAAGGTGACATAGGTCAGCTCAGTCCCTGCCTGGCTAGAAGCCGTGAATACATATTTCCTGAACCAAAGCAAAAACAAGATACATGAGCTTAGAAAAGTCACCTTCCCTATGCCTCAGTTTCCCTTGGAGGATGAAGCCTCCTGCATTGTGAGATTTTTCACTGCTTCACTGAAGCTGAATAGAGTCTGTGGACTTTCTGTATTGGGAAACATCTGATAGACGCTAAGATGAACTATGGTGATGCCAGGTCACATATGTAGATGGTTTCTGAAGTGGGGGGGACACTGGAACTCAAAGATAGTCAGAGACCTTCCCCAGTCACTCAGCTAAGCTTCAAGAAAGCAGGGGTTTGACCAAACCCAAGATCCAACTGCTCCCCGTCACTGTCTTTGAGCAGACCATCTGCTGTCTCCCTGGCATGCCACCTCTCAGTTGTCCCTGCTCAAAATGGCCAGGACAAGAGGCCCAGAGACTTTTCCACCCAGGAATAAGCAGAGCTTCCCACCTCCCCATGTCTCTCTGCCTACTTGCATGGAAACAGTCGGGGGTGTGCTCAGCTCTGTCACTGTCTCTCCCTCCTTCTTGCAACTGATATGCAGAACAGAATTCCTCAGCCAAGGGAATCAAAGGTCACAGACCAACAACAAGGCCTGCAAGGTCCTCAGAAAAGCAACCTAAAGCAAAGACAAAGGGGGACTTTCTCACTCTGCGACCTGGAGCCCTGGGAAGAATTGGAGTTTGGCGCAATGGCCTACTAGACTTGCTGGAGCATTTCCTGCTGCACGTTACAGGGACTTGCTCAATGCTTGAATATTTTTTGAAATATTCTCTTGCTCCTCTCCTCTCTCTCTCTCTCTCTCTCTCTCTCTCTCTCTCTCTCTCTCTCTTTCTTTTTTTTCTCTCTCTCTCCAAGAGAGATGCAACATTCATCTTTCTTGGTAATTATATTTCTTACACTAGATGTTAAAGGATGCCTGTGTTCCTACTGCTCTCCGGGGATAATGGCACATACCCTTAACTCACCAGAGATTCAACATTTCCTACAAAGAAAATTGCTAGCCACAGGATCCAGGGATCAGGCTGTAGACATCTCAGGAGGCCACACCATTCTGCCTTCCATGGTGGATATGGGAAGAGTTACACTCAAATGAGTAAATGATTACTTGGTAATGTGCTAACATTAGGCAACTACGGTGAAGAAAAATAACTGGCATTGAGTACAGATGGTGTGCCAGGTAATGTTATAAGCTCTTCTATAGGTAGGTAGATGATAAATGATGATAGATAGATAGATAGATAGATAGATAGATAGATAGATAGATAGATAGATAGATAGATATAGACAGACAGAGATAGATAGATAGATAGATAATAGATAGATAGATAGATAGATAGATAGATAGATAGATAGATAGAGATAGATAGACAGACATAGATAGATAGATGATAGATAGATAGATAGATAGATAGATAGATAGATAGATAGATGATAGAGATAGATAGACAGACATAGATAGATAGATGATAGATAGATAGATAGATAGATAGATAGATAGATAGATAGATAGATAGATAGATAGATGATAGAGATAGATAGATAGATAGATAGATAGATGATAGATAGATAGATAGATAGATAGATAGATAGATAGATAGATAGATAGATAGATAGATAGATAGATACAGATGATGAATAGATGAACGTATGGATGAATGGATGAATGGATGGATGGATGTGTGATGAATGGATGGATGTCATCTACATGCTGTGTGATATTTTCAGCATGCATGCATGCTAACTTATCTAATCCTTGCTCCCCAGTGTAAGGTGGGGACCACTGCTCCCTCCACACTTTGCGGAAGAGACACAGCATTCAGCGGATGACCAGTATCACAGAGCAAGTGTGCTAGACTTGAGCTTAGGTCACCTAATAGTGGAAACCACCATCTTGCTGTGTGCGCTGTATTAAAGGGGATCAGTCAGCTTTGGAAACTAAGAAAAATATCTTTTTGAACTTGAGACAACTAAAAACATAAGAAGTCGATCTTGCAATCAAAATCCAGAGGCTCTGGTAACCCTAGGGAACGAGGGTGGGGCTGAGAGAAAGTGGGTGGAGCCTGTTTTCACACCCTCTCTCCTCTAACATGAAGACTTTGCTCATCCACAGGATCCTAGTACGCTAAGAAACTGAAAGGCAAAGATGAATGTGTCTTCACAGTACAGCTGGGGGCCGTGCAGGCTTCCGCAAGCATCTGCCTATGGTCCTATCCTCAGCAGGTTTCTAAGAGACAGGATGGTCACAAGTGGAGCTCCCAGCCTGCCGGACTTCCCACTGTATTATTTATGACTCTAAACACTAGGGCCACTGACAGCCTTAGCCCTTGAAGACAGCACCTCCTCATACCAGCGTCTCCTGCTTTGCTCTGACTGGTGCCCACACCGTGTTGCATCTGTTGCTGCTTTGCTGATCCAGCAACACCCTACAGGAGATGGATTCAGGCGTCTGCATCCTTCATCCTCAGCAGGTTA
Organism: Microtus pennsylvanicus; assembly: GCF_037038515.1. NCBI lineage: Eukaryota > Metazoa > Chordata > Mammalia > Rodentia > Cricetidae > Microtus > Microtus pennsylvanicus. Next base: position 111,670,397 of record NC_134579.1, read on the forward strand.
GCATCAGGTTGGCTGGTATTCAGTGTGTGGAAACAGTTTGTCCCTATCACTTCCAGATACAAGCTCTCCCCGGGAAACCATTCTGGCTTTACCATGCTGCCTTCCGAATGGGGACCCCCAAACAGACCCAAGGATCACTTGCAGAAAACACTGGCATGGATGTAAAATCTATGAAAACATAGCCCGTATCCAGAGAAGGAAACTATGCCATCTGTCCCTATGGGCTTCTTGTGTCTGGACAGTTGCTGTACAGTGGGGGAGAATGAAAACCCCACCTGTGGTTCATCTCTCTACCCACAGTCCCCCTTGTAGGAAGGATGGGACCTTGTAGCTGTCACCAGCCAGTTTTCCCCAAGTCACAATTGCTCCAGAGGAACCAGAAAAGGTAGACATGCCCATTCAGAATCCACAGGGGTACCTTTTTCAGCCTTTTCTAAATGTCCCAGCTCCTTTTCTGTCTTAGAGAAGAATCCAGAAGCTCGTTGGTCTCTATTCTGAGATGCAAAGCTGCCCTGCTCAACCCAAGAATACTGGCCAGAGGTTCAGACTCCATCTTTAGCCCTGGAATAGGAACCTTTCCTCCCCTGTTAAAGAAAAACTTGAGCAAAGTAGAATTCTGTTCCTTCTATCTCTGGGCAGAGAACTTCGGTCTCATCCCCCCTCCTCACTGATTGCCCCCAGGCCATACTGTAGGAAGGAGAGACTGGGTACAGCCCTAGGGACCTGAATGACCTTCACAGTCCCTCAAGCTTGTGAGAGTCACTGGTGAGCAGACCACCTGATCGTCCCCACCCTTCCCCAAGAGCTCATCAAAATGAGAGTGACGGAATGAGGAAGAAGAGAGGTCTCAACCAGAAAGGGAGTCAGTGGCCAGAGCCAGGTCTTTCTGGAACAGCAACAATAACTGGTGAAGTCAGCAGGACCCGATGCGGAAGCAAACTGCGATGGTCAACTTGGCTTGATCTAGAATCGCCATGGAAACCAGCCTCTAGGCTTGTCTATGAGGGAGTTTCTAGATTGGGTTAACTGACAGGGAAACGACCACTCTGAATGTGGGCGGCACCATCCCATGGATGGCATAAAAGGGAGAAAGTGAGCTGCCGTCCTCATTCATCTCTCTCCGCCTTGTGCTCCCTGTCACCATGCCTTCTCTGCGATGGTGGCCTGTGTCCTCAGACCGTGAGCCGGAATAAACCCTTCCTTCCTCAAATTGCTTTTGCCAGGCATTTTGTCACGGCAAGAAGAAAAGTAACTAAGACACTGAATAATACATTAATCTCCGAGCGCCACAAAAAGAGTGTGGGTGTAATCAAATCTGACAGTGTAAATACACATACATAAATTATATAATAGTCATTTCAATATTTTATTAGTTATCTATGAAGCTAATAAATTATCTAAGCAGAGCAGAGTGGAATAAGCATAAGGGTGCAATTCACCCCACGGTCAGGATTCTGTCTAGCCGAACTCTCTTCGCTGGTGGAATATTCTGGATCTGTACTGAGGACGACAAAGCCGACACCACGTGCCCACTAAGCACATCAACTGTGGCCAGTGCAACCAAGGGGCTGGACATTTCTTTTTGTTTTGTATTCATTTTAATTGAATCATCACAGGTAGCTGGTGGCTACTACGTTGCACATTCCGATTCTAAGCTAAGAGTAAACACTAACAAGGGGCTGGAAGGAATGGGCGTGGAGTGTTAGAAGTAAATAGTACAGACATGAAGCTTGGGCTAGGACGGGAGAGATGTGACAGGGGTCCTGGGGAAAGATAGAGGGGAAAGTAAAGGTGGATGCAAGCAAGATACACTGTCAGTGGATGCAAGCAAGATACACTGTATACAAGCATTAAAAAATATTTAAAGGTGAAAGCATCTTTGGCAGTTGAAGTGTGCTCTGGCCTTCACACACGTGCGCATGCACACAGGCACACACACACACACACACACACACACACACACACACACACACACACGGAATAAATGGTGACAGCCAGAGTGGATGTAACAATAATCACTCTAATGTTGTTGATATAGTAAAATTAAGATCCTGGCCCCAGGCATTGATTTTTTTAACCATAACCCCCCCCCCCCTTCATAGCAAAGGATCTGAAAAAGAAAAAAAAAAACATTGCTTGTGTTGGTTAATGCTTTTTGTCATTATTTTATTCGTTCATTTATTCATTTTACATTTGCAAAGGCACGTGAGCGGGCAGAGGGTAGACATTTCACACTGGATTCCTTTACCTTGTTTTAAGTATAAATAAACGGGGGACTTAACAATGCAGAGGAGAAGCCCAGCGGGCAGAGTACAGCTTTGTGGTGGTTAGCGAGCCTGCTGCCACCTCTGCCCGACACTCACGCAGGCACCTCCCTCCCTGCGCCGTGTGGCCCTACACTAGAGTGTCCGTCCTAAATAGGCTGGTGATCACACTGGACGTGCTGCGGCTTGGGCTTTTCCCTCTGCTGCTTGCATTTTCTTTCTTTACAACCACATAATGTTTGAAATAAGAACAGCAAAGGTTCGGGGAGGGGGAGGGGACAGCTGCACAAGGCAGGGATGTTGGCCAAGGAAGAAACAGTTTATTTAAAGAGCCAGGCTATGGTGGCCAGGATTGTGCTGAGCCCTGGTAGGAAGGATGAAGCCTTTCTCTGCTGTTGGTGGGGTGCCTGGAACCCTGGAAAGGCTCCCCAGGAATGGGTAAGGGACTGAACAGGACACCTGTGGATACAATTTGATCTGCCAGCGCCACCTGGTGGGGAATTTGGGGGCTGTCATTTGTGAGTCTCTCCTTAGGAAAAAGTTAAGAAAGAGCCAAATTGGGGGAAAATAATAGCAGCCTGACAACTTGTGTGGAATTAAAGCCATTTAGAGAATGGTTTGCTGGGCTATGTGGTGGGTGAGGCAAACACTATGTCTTGGAGCTTCTCCCTGCTGATTAATCCCGGCAGGGCTGACATGCCATGGGCTAAAGGAAGATTCAATAACCCCACAAGCTGTGTGACTTCCAGTTGGTCAGTGGCCACACCACCTGTTATCAAATACTTTCAGATTAACCATCTCTCATAAGTGCTCTAAGCAGAAATATAGACTAAGGAGCTGCAGAGATGGCTCAATGGTTAAGAGCACTGGCTGCTCGTCCAGAGGACCTGGGTTCTATTCCCAGCACCCACGTGGCAGCTCACAGCCACCTGCAACCCCAGTTCCTGGGGCTCTGACGCCCTCTTCTGGTCTCCTCAAGCACAATGCACCCTAGTGGTACACAGACACATGCAGCCAAAATGTGTGTGTGCATTTTTAATTAAATGAAGGAACAACTTCAGACGTTTGCTGGAGATATATGTGGTCAACACCAGGCAGGGATCTATGACTTCCTTATTATCCCCCTCCCCCCCGCATCTTAAGGTACCAGAGGATTTACACAACCCTTTCCACAGACAGGATAATGAGGCAGATCCTAGTGAAGGACACACAGTTTAAGGGAAGGGCAAGTCAGATTTGAACTTAAGAGGCTAGACGTGTGTGTGTGTGTGTGTGTGTGTGTGTGTGTGTGTGTGTGTGTGTGCAGGCATGTGTAGTATGCTGGTGCACATGTGTTGTAAAGGTCAGGTATTTTTGTCTTGTGTCTTCCCCTGTGGCTCTATACTTTATTTTTTGAGAGAGGATCTCTCTCGAAACCTGGGACTCAGATTCTGCCGGGCAGTCTGGCCAGTGAGTTCCAGGGACCCTCCCTCTCTCCACCTCCTCCGTGCTAGGATTACAGGGGTGTGCACCACCACACTCAGATCTATGTCCACTCTGGAGATCTGAACTCGGTCCCTCACACTTGGGCAGCAAACACTGTGCTGGCTGAGCCCTCTTGCCAGCCCGAACACACATCTCCACATGCTCCCCCTGGTGGGAGAATGTTCTCCCCTCCCGGCCCAGTGCAGGGTCTGGCAAAGCCATTTGCTGGTGGATTGTCCTGTGCTTTCTCAACAGGACTATCCGCCCCGGAAAGTTGAGGGCTCGCAGACAATTTACCTATTCACCGCTCAAGCTGTGATCAATGATCCAGCTCACCTGTCAATAGCCAAAGGCTTTTTGGTTTGTTTGTTTCTCAAAAAAATTATTGTCTCGACACACAGTTTCCTGATTATTTTGCTGCCTTTTAGGGGGTGTGAGACGGGGATGTGATTCTGCACATAATCGCTCTGGGTTTCCTCATTCAAGACCCATCACCCAGCAAGGCTGAACAATTCCAGAGCAGGAGCCTTTGAGGGATGTGCGGCTTGGCGGCTGCGGCTGCGGGGTTGGTCATAAATATTAATAATATTGATGGAGCCTTTAAAGATTTGTCTTGCCACGTCCCTGCCATCGGAGTGCTTGGATTCTGTCGTTTTGTGCCTCTGATTGACAACTTGGTTTTTCTCCAGAGCTTGCTTAACTGGCTCGCATTTTTATCCCATTTTACCTTCAGGAATTATACACTGGCAAAGGCTTTCCCGGGAAGACACAGGGGATTCCACCAAACATCGTGATGGGTTCTTGCCATTGTTTTTGCTGGGCAGCGGTTACCGGCCCCCAAAGCAATCCTCTTCGATTGTATGCTTAATATATGCCAGGAAGGGCTAACACCTCAGTTGTGGGACCTCTCTGGTGGGAGGGAAATTTCCGAACCTCACTGGTGCCACACCCTGGGGCGATGCCCTGCTGTAGCTGTGCTGCGTGGGTGGCACCCACTCTCCCATGGACATGCAGATGTCAGCATTAGTAACCAATTGCCTTCTGTTTGAAGCCTTCTGCAAAGAATGTTCGCTGAACACTCATTGTCCTTGACACTGAAGACTGCTCGCTTCAGCTGTGAGATTCTGGGATCAATCAGGTGAGAACGTGTAGGTGTGACTGAGGCTGCCACTTTGTGCTACCAAGTACTGAATCCCACTGCTCTGCTGGGCGCAGGACCCAGAAGTCAGACCTGCCTGCAGCTCATTTGAGGCACCAGCTGCCAGTGTTGGGCGAGGTCTCCAGCAGTGTCTCAGACAGGCTTGGATTAGGGAAGGAAGAAACACACAGAATATCTAAAAGAGGCTTAGGATGCCAGGGCTCCAGAAATGTAAGTCACAAAGGCCAGTGGGAGCTGCAGTTGTCTTGGTAAGCAGAATGCAGTCTGCATCACTCTATGGTAAGCAGAGTGCAGCCCGCACCACTGTATAGTAAGCAGAGAGCAAGCTGGACCACTGTATAGTAAGCAGGATGCAGCCTGCACCACTGTGTGGTAAATGAGTGCAGCTCCCACCAATGTATAGTAAGCAGGGCACAGCCCCCCCACTGTATGGCAAGCAGGGCACAGCCTCCCACTATATGGTAAGCCGGGCACAGCCCCCCCCCACTGTATGGTAAGCAGGGCACAGCCCCCCCACTGTATGGTAAGCAGGGCATAGCCCCCCACTGTATGGCAAGCAGGGCACAGCCCCTCCACTATATGGTAAGCCGGGCACAGCCCCTCACTGTATGGTAAGCCAGGCACAGCCCCCCCAGTATGGTAAGCAGGGCACAGCCCCCCCACAGTATGGTAAGCCAGGCACAGCCCCCCACACAGTATGGTAAGCATGGCACAGCCTCTCACTGTATGGTAAGCAGGGTGCAGCCCCCACCACTGTATGGTAAGCAGGGTGCAGCCTCCACTGTATGGTAAGCAGGGCACAGCCCCCACTGTATGGTAAGCAGGGTACACCCCCCACCACTGTGTGGTAAGCAGGGCACAGCCCCCACCACTGTGTGGTAAGCAGGGCACAGCCCCCCACACTGTATTGTAAGCAGGGCACAGCCCCCACCACTGTGTGGTAAACAGGGTGCACCCCCACCACTGTACATAAACAGGGTGCACTCCACCACTGTACATAAACAGGGTGCACCCCACCACTGTACATAAACAGGGTGCACCCGCAGCCTATACCACTGTCTGGCTGATTTGTAGTTGAGGCCACCTGAAGCCATGGGAACCTGTGAGATCTGACACCTAGAACCTCATTCCCTGCAGTCACTCACGGTGTAGACAGGGCTGTTATAGATCTAAGTCCCAATTCAGAGCACGGGTGTAGCAACCCTACCCTCTGCAGGTTGTTAAGAGGGTTTAATGAGGTGACAGTCCAAAGCCACTGAAGTCGATAGAGGGGGAGAAACCTGCCTCCTCCAAAGATGTCTATGCCTTAATCTCAGGGCATGCAGAAGAGATCTTAGAAGATTGTGGCTACATCAGGCCGCAGAAGTGAGAAGCTGACGTTCCCTCATCCAGGCGGTACAGATGGGAGCACAGGGTCTTCACAGGAGACACAGGAAGGCCAGTCTCAGGGATGGCATAGGATGTAGGTAGTGAAAAGGGGGCCACAACCAATGGATTGCTGGTAATCTCTGTGAGCCAGAAAGCACACCCTGGGACAGGCTCTCCCCGCCCGCCCCCCATAAAAAAATAAACAAACAAACAAACACAAAAAACAGCCATCACTCAGCTTTGCCAACCTGCCAAGGCCTTGATCTTATTCTGTAAGGACCATTTCTGACTTCCACAGTGGCAAGGTCAGATGGTATGGTGAAAGCCACTCTGCTGGAGGTCATTGGTCACAGCAGCAACAATAAACTGATAAGGAAAACCCCTGACGTGGTAGCCAAGGCCGACCAATGCCCACAGCCCCTATCCTGAAATGGGAGCCAACGCCCGCAGCCCCTGTCCTGCCTTCCTCCTATCTTCTCTGGGCCCTGACGCCCTCCCTCTGCCCTCCCATTCCAGCTGACTAGCCTTCTTTGTCCTACTTAAATTCTGCTTGAAGACGTGCACTGTTCCCTCTGCCTGGAACGCTCTTCCTCCACAGTTTGCTACGGCTGGCTCTCCCTTTTCATCTAGTTCTCAAAACAAAAGCTAAGTCCTTAGGAGGGCTCTGTTGCTGTCACTCCAGTGCTGCCTAGCCTGTCCCCAGTCTCCATCCTTGCTCATTGGAGTCTCCTGAGCATCCCTCACTTCTAAAATGAAGGGCTATCAGGCTATCTGAATCTGGAGACTGTCGGGCTGAGGAGCCAGGACCCTGCCTGCCTTATTCATCACCATCCTCTGGGACAGCGCTTGGCACTGTCAGTGCCCAAACACCATTGGAAATAAAGAGGCATTTGTGCCCAGGCCGTGCTGGAAGGGTTCAGCCAGCGTGACTGAAAGGGGAGCTGATTATCTCATTGCAGCCTGCACTCAGACTATGGTTTCAGTTGCCTAGAAACTCGCCAAGTGTGTTCATTTTTTTTTTATTTCAATCTTTTTGAAAGATAATGTGTTTTTTATCTACATGTGCAGAGCTGGGGCTTTTTAGTTTTAAGAACTGGAGTTGAATGGTGGGTTGCTGTCCTGAACTCCATGCCACCCACAGGAACAAAGCTCCACGCTAAAAGCTCAGGAGCTGCACAGAAAACCCAATAAAAAAGGGGAGACACTGTGGAAGCAAAAGGGAAAGCGTGTGCATTCAGAAAGGCTTAGGAGGAAAAACAGGAAAAGAAATGGGTACATTCATCAGCATTTCTGAGCCATGAAGGAGGCAGAAAGTAACAATCACTCAGAAGGTGGTCTCAGTGCCCAGGGCTGCAACCCTCCCTCTGTGTGACCCCTGGTGAAGACTTTGCAGCTTGCGGCGACCAACTGTGCTGATCTTCCAGAAGTGAAGACATTGCACAGAATGGATTCCAAGGCCTATTGAATCCAACTTCAAGTTCCCACCTGTTCCATTTTCTCTCTCTTTATCAGAAAGTGATGAATTTAGCATGCAGTGTATGCTATACATGTGTTTGCTATGCGGGAATGAATGAATAGATGGACCAATCAACTGACTGAAGGATGCATGCATGAATGGATGGATGGATGGATGGATGGATGGATGGATGGATGAACAGATGGATAAATAAGTGGGTTGATGGATAGATCAATAGACAGATTGACCAGTAGATGAACAGGAAATGGGTAGGTGAATGGATGGATCAATGGAAGGATAAAGGGAGAAAAGGATCAGATGACTCAATGAAAGGAGGGATTGCTCAATGGAGGGAGGGATATATCAATTAGAGGATTTACGGAGAAATGGAGGATGGACAATGGATCAGTGAATGAATGGATGAGGAGAGTAAGTAGATGGAAAGATAGAAGGATATGTGCGTGGATCGATCAACAGATAAAATGATGACTGCATCTATAGAGGGAGACATGAATCAATAGAGAAACTGATGGTCCAATGTAGGAATGGATACATCAATCTACTGATGGATCAGTGGAGGTTTGAATTGATGGATATGTGGACTGATGTATTAATGAATGGATCAATGGAGGTTGAATGGATGGATAGATAGATAGATAGATAGATAGATAGATAGATAGATAGATAGATAGGAAACGCATGAGTAAATCAGCACAGCCACCGCCCTCTGGATCAATGCACCAGTCCCACAGTGGCTTCCCCATCTGGGGGTCTATTCTCATCACTCTCAGGGACACCCCCAAGACTATTTATTTACCTACATGAAGCCAAGACTGAATCAAACCAACAGGCATCCGGAGTTTCTGACCCATGGCAGCCATTCTGGATGAAAGTCTAGGATAATACAACTTCTCAGAGGGTTCCGGGAGGATAGAACAAGATAGCCCATGGTGGCAGATGTCATTGGCTGCTCATCCTGTCACAGACAAAGCCAGAAACACTTCCCCATGCCCCTGCACTGAGGTGGGTATGCAGCCCCGTCCTGAGAGCAGCAGGAGGGGACTTTTGTTCTTCCGTGCCTGCATGAGGGGATAAAAACTGGGTTGAGGGAAAAGGCGTGGGACCATGGAAAGAGCCCTGTGGAAGCCCTTCTTTGCAGCCTATGGCCAATGTTAAGTGGAGCGTTTAAAGTACTCAAGGCAAGGTGGCTGGGGCTGGGAGATCCTTGACATGTAAACCCAGGCCCTCTATTTCTGTTCCACTATCCCCAAGTACCTGCAGCTCCTCTCAAGGGGCAGTGGCTTCATCCCCCACACCAACATGTTAGGGCCAGAAAGGCAGAAACATCCCTGACTTGTGCCCAGATGTTAAGAGGAAGCAGTTCCTTCCCTCAGCTCCTCAGCAGACTTCCCCTGGGGTTTCATTAGTCCGAGAAACAACCAAAAAAACACTCCCTACAATCATCACCAGCAAATGGAGGATGCCTGTTGATAAATTAGGTTAATCCACATATTACCCTGGGCTTGGAGGAACCCTATTAGCTGGAAGCCAGGCAGAGGGACCATGCTGGGGTCCTGTTGGCAAAGAAGCTGGGAGGCAGGAAGTGGGAACAGTCTTTCCTACAATGTCCCAAAGTATTGGCTAATGGGAAAGCTAGAACATGGCAGGCACTACCTCCACTCCGGCTCCACCTACGGCAGACATAGGTTAATGACCACAGAACTCCCTCGGCGAGCCTCTGAGCCCATCCTTGCCCAGTGCTCCAAGCAGACACAAACAGAAAAGAGTGAACACCAAGGGTGGAGGTGGGAAGGTACCTGTGAATCTTCCTGATGACAGGAAACAATCCTACTATGTAAATTGATATTTAGTTATTGATAATTCTTTCCTAACATGAGCTAAGCCAAGCCTCAGCATGCTACAGGCATCTTGGTTCATTTGTGCTGCCGTAACAAAACACCTAAGGCTGGATACTTTACAAAGAAGAGAAACTGCCTTCTCCTGGAGGCCGAGAAGATCAGGTTGCTATCGGGTTCAGAATAGGTGAAGGTCTGGTCTCTTTATTTCTAAGGTGGTGCCTTGTGGCTGCACCTTCTAGCGCAATGAAGCTGCATCTTCACATGGCAGGAAGGATGAAAGACGCAGAGATGGAAGACACTGCCTTCAGGCCCCTTTCTCAACAATTCTCTATGAAGGCGTAGGACACAAGACTTAATAAATGATGACCCTAGACACAGCATAGCAGATAAACCCAACATGGCTGCCTCCCCCCCCCCACTCTCCTCACCTCCCCTGTGCTTACGCGGCAGCCATGCCTCCTCACCTGCAGCCCTGGACTGCCATGTACACAACGCTCCTACCAGGCTCCCCAAACACCTCCTTGCTCCTCAGCTTTGAAGGTCTTCCTGTCCTCCTAGCCATTATCAATCCCCTTTAAGAATCATACAGACTGCCCGCCTCCTTGACAGTAGAGGAATCTTGGGGCACACTGGATTCCCACCCACCCCCCTGTGACTGTAACTGTCTCCCTAAGTGTTGTATACTCCAGGAAGGTCTGGGAGGCTCATGAGACTCGGGAAGTAAGCAAGTTTCACATTTCTGGGAGAGCAGAAATGTATAAGATTCCGGAGGACCCCAAGATTTCGAAGCAGTTAACACTTGCAAGGGGAACAGACTCTGGCCTGTTGGAGGAGACAGGCAAATGGTCCAAGGTTGCAGCTTCCACGCATTGTCACCAGCTCTGGGGTAGATTTTTTTTCAGTGACACAGCTGCTTCTAAGTTATTCCTGCTCCTATAACTCCTCACCCACACTCCTGTTGGGAACCCCAATAAACTCATTGCTTCCTGTGATGGTTTGAATGAGAATGGCCCTATAGGCTCATATGTTTGAATGCTCAGTCACCAAGAAGAGGACCTATTTGGGGAAGGATTTGGAGGTATGGCCTGATTGCAGGAAGTGTGTCACTGGGGGGTGGGCTTTGAGGTTTTAAAAGCCCATGGTAGGCCCTTCCTTCCCTCTCCTCTTCCCCTCCATCTCTCTGCCTGCTGCCCGCAGATCAGGAAGGAAGGGTCTCAGTTACTTCTCCAGCATCATGCCCGCCAACGGCTGCCATGCTCCTCGCCATAATGAGATAGCCTAATCCTCTGAAGCTGTAAGCAAGCCCACGATTAAATGCTTTATTTTAGAAGAGTTGCCTTCGTCATGGTGTCTCTTCACAGCAACAGAACAGTGACTAAGACAGAAGTTGCTATCAGGAGTGGGGTATTGCTGTGCCAGGCCTGACCGTGCTGTTTGTTGGGGAAATATGGAAGACTTTGGGAGATTGGGAGGTTGATGGGCTATCCTAGTAGGGGCATAGAAGCAGCAATGTTGAAGGCAATGTGGACTGTGCAGGCCCAGCTCAAGAGGTTTCAGAGGAGAAGAATGACAGCTAGTGACATGCAGACAGTTCCCCAAGTTAGACTTTGGTGCAATCATGTCTTTTTGTCTTACCCGTATCTTGAGTAAGGAAACATATATTGAGTCTCCCCAGAAAAAAAAGCTTCACACATAACAGCAAATTGAGTACTCATGAAATCAGTGTCTTTGTTCATCATTATAATAAAGTAACTGGAAAGAGTGGGTTGAAGGAAGAGGGACTCACTCATTCCAGCTCACAGCTGGAGTGGATATAGTCCATCATGGCAGAAAATGTAGAGAAGCTTGGCCACACTGTGTGCTAGCAGAAGCACAGGATTCCACACTCACATCTCAGCAGAGAGGGACAGGAAGCAGGATATAAACCTCAAGGCCCTTCCTTCCCAGCAGCCTACTTCCTCCAGCCAGGCCTCCACCTCCTAAAGGCTCCATAGACTCCTGAAACAGCACCACCAATTGAGGACCAAGTGTTCACACTTGACCCTGCGGGGGAAATTCAACACCCAAACCTCTAAGAGAAGTGTCACCTCCTAGCCTGAGATCCAACTTCTATTTGTTCTCACATTTGGCAGCGCTCCCTGAATATGCTAATCAACATGCTGACAATTGTGGAAATAATATTAATATTAATGAGTGCTGACGCTTCACCTAGAACAACTCACCGAATCCTTGGGAAACTTTACTGAGCACCCCCACCTGCTTCACCCCCACCTGGAGTCATCCTGAGTCCTTCGCAGGGAACCAAGACGTGACACCTCCGGCTGTCCCACTTCCCGGCCAATGGCAAGCTTAGTCGAAAGCCAGAAAGCGTCCCTAAGTGAAACTCAGCCACACGGAGCAGGATGCATGGGATATAAACTGGCACCTCCAGAGGATGCAGGAGGCTCAAAGTATGCTAGAAGGAGGCCCTGGAGACAGATGAGGGAGAGGAACAAGCCCATATGAGCCACACCATGTCTGTCTACCTGGGAGGCATGCTGCCCCACCAGCAGTGGTCATGAGAGGAAGGCTATGGAAAGGAGGCAGTGTCTGGCCAGCCACACACCAGCCTGCTTTCCCTGTCTTCATTCCCTTTGTGCTCAGCCAGATCCCTTTCCCCCAGGTCTATTCTGTCCCTGTCATGTGACCTGTCTCATGAGTGACACGCCAGCCTGGGCTTCAGGTTGTATCGTGAGAGAGGACACACAACCACTGGCCAAAGAGGGTAGGAGCATTTTGGGTAAAGATCTCCTCGGGAAATGATCCCTAATGCAAGAGACGAGATTTCCCCAAAGCCTCTTAGCAGCTCCGTCCTCTGGAATCATCTCCAAGTGCTACTCATTCCAGGCGGCTAAAATTAAAACTCGAGCCAGAGACGCACGCCTCACTGCAAATACACAGCCTCATCACAGCACCCAAGTAGCCACAGGTGACTCATAAGCTCATCCTAAGTGGGCTCATGCTCTCGTAATACTTTCTGTACTAAAACGGGCATCATCGGCCCGGATTTGGCCTGAGGACTACACTTAACCAACCCTGGTATCTTGACCTGATTCCACCTTCCTCTCAGATAAGCACGTGTCAATCCACAGCTCCCCTAGGAACTGGCACGCTCCTTTGAAGACAGTGCGGTGCACCCCTTCTGCATCCAGTCCTGTCCCATCCCAGGCTTGTGGGGAATTAGGTGTTATCAATTATACACGGAGCAAATCGACAATGGCCCTGAGAAGAGATCAGCCACGCCAGCCTGACATGTCGGGTGAGCTGGAGAATGGACAGGAAGAGGAGGTGCAGGAAAACCCTTCTTCTCCCAGGAACTCAGGTCCGCTCATCACTGCTCCTTAACAAGTGGTTTTCTGCCAAGCTGTGGCTGCCACGGAGCCAAATGCGTGTCACTGTGATGAGACTGATCTTCAAAACCAAGATGACTGGCAGTTGAGATGGAAGCACTATGGCCATGTGTTCAGCAACTAGCCACCGGTGGTCCAGAATACCTGAAAGTCGATTCTCCCACTTTTATGCCCAGTATAAGAAGGTCCAAGCAATGCCAAAAAAAATTAACATTCCCAATGTGTGTCCACCATCACCATGCTTGTGGGGATATGGATTTCTGCCCATGATGCTATTCTCAGCTGTGGCTCCTGAGCCTGATATGAACAGGGTCCCAGACACGCTCAAAGGAAGAGATGTCATCCTGCCGTGCCAACAGGGCAGACATGCGGGCAGTTTAATGGGCTCTGGGACCCTGTCCAGCTTCAGCCGGTCAATTCCTAACAAGGCTTTTTTAGTCCATCTGCATCTTAAACTTTGCCAATCCCGGGGCCACCTGGGGATTCTCAGGGCAGTGCCAACTGACAAGGGGCTGGTTCCTAGGCATCTAGAGCCTCCACTCCCAGCACACACTCCCGACACACTTCAGTGAAACCGTCTTCCCCGAGTGCAGCACTTGGACCAGATATGAACACAGATGGAGACGATAAAAGACAAGAGGTCCCAGGGAGCCGCTTGGCAACACCACAAACGAAAAGAGATTCATACAGTAAACCCTAAATGGCTTCCCAGGAGCCCTTATGATAAGCAGGTAAATAAAACACCGTTTAAATATATTTCCCTTGTTCAAATAGTGCACACCAAGTGTGTGAGGGATGATAGACTTAAAGACACTTCCTGTTTCTTTGAGTGATCTAAGTACTGAAAGGAGGAGCTGGGGCATGACTCCATGGTTACAGTGCTTGCCATGCATGTATATGGACTGGAGTTCAGATCCCCAGAAACCCATGTGTAGTGGTAACTAATGAGGTCCACGATAGCCCGGAATAAAGGATAACAAGTATTTATTTGGGGAAAAACTCACAATGAAGGTAGAGAGTCGCAGTCCTCTGGGGGCACTGGAAGCTGTGAACAGAACTCTGACCACCACCCAAGAGGGCGAGCACGCTTTTTGTCTGTGCTTATCAGTTCATACGTAGTCCCTCAGACCATGCCCTAATGGATCAGTACCCCAAAGGCTATTGGCTGAATGAATTCCCACAACACCCATGCAAGTACCTGGTGTATGAGTTGCCCAAGTATATAGTTCTGGACTCGGAAGGCAGAGACAGGGGATTTCCAAGAGCAAACTGGCTCAAGAAAGTGGTCATTATCAGCAAGTTCTGTGTTTGACTGAGGGACCCTGCTCACTGCATAAGATGGAAGAGGAGCAATGAAGGATGATCTAACACGAGCCAAGGGAATCCACGCGTCTGCGCACACGTGTGCCACCCACATACATCCGTAAAGATGAAAAAGGAAGAAAATACTCAGAGGAAGATTCTTCCTTGCTCATCTTTGTGAACCCTGGTTGGTTTCTTACCATGGCGAGAGGGACGATGCCCACGAAGGTCGTCTGGCTGATGAAGATCTCAGAGACGAAGAGCTCGCTCATGGAGTCTTCTACCGGATATTCTACCTGCCAGGTGATCTGCTGGGCCCCAGCCAGGCCACTGCTGTTGTCAACCCCAAAGTCCACTTGCAGAATCTCATAGTAGGAGCCGTTTGCCCTGGAAAACAGACATGTAGCAAGGTTTAATGTAAAGGATCTGAATCTGCAGAAAGCAAAGAACCCAGTGATCTGGCAGAGTCCTCTTTGTCAGTGAGGAGCTATATTGACTGGTAGAGTGGATGGAGACTCGTTCATGGGGCTACCCATGGGTGGCAGCACCTCAGGGTGGGTGTGCAACCCTTCCCTAGAGAAGAAGTGTCCTTTGTTGAGTGAGGTCCTGTCTTAGTTTGCTTTCTATTGCTATGACAAGCACTCTGCAACTCTGCAGGGAGCGGAGGGGTGAGGTGTATTTCAGCTGACAGCTCACAGTCCATCCCCTAGAGAAGTCAATGCAGCGGGGGCGGAGGCAGAAACAGAAACAGAGGCTCATGGAAGAATGCTGCTCACTGGCTTGCTTGGTCTTCTTTGTTCTACACCCCAAGACCACCTGCCTAGGGGTGACACCACCCACAGTGGGCCAGGCCTTCCCACATTGACCATTTAAATGAGGAAAATGCCCAGGCCAATATGATGGAGGCGCTTTCTTGATTGGGGTTCCCTCTTCCTAGATGACTCTAGCTTGTATCAAGTTGACAAAAAGAAAAAGAGAAAGGAAGGAAGGGAGAGAGGGAGGGAGGGAGGGAGGGAGGGAGGGAGGGAGGGAGGGAGGGAGGGAGGGAAGGAAGATAAAAGAGCCCAGGTTTGTTGTCTCTCTGCGCATGCCCCACAAAGCTCTCTGCCCTCCCCACACTCCCACAGCACCATCAGATCACACTCAGGGAAAGCCCAGAACTATTTGGCACAGTCTCCCCACCCCTCTGGTCCAGGAGGCACAGCCTTTGTTCTGCCTACAATGCTTCTCTGTAACTCATGAGCCCCTGGCTCAAACTCTCCAGGATTTACAGAGTGATGGTGATTTGGGGGGCTTGTGGGATCAACGTAAGATCGATGGTTAGAAAAGATAAGACAGGTGCTATAGAAACTGAGTGGCAGGAAGGTTAAACGGGACTCTTCATTTCATCATCCCCAAATTGGATTAAATATATTGTACAAAAATCCCACGTATTTGCTTTTATTCCCACAACAAGCGCGCGCACACACACACACACACACACACACACACACACATCCACCTGGGCATGTCCACTTACACCCATACTCATCCCACACCCAAACATACACTCCTGCCTATGAGCACTCTTGGAAAACAAAGGCTAGTTACTGCTCTGGTAACCATGTATCAAAGACAGAGAAGAACAAAAAGCCAAAATAGCATGGGTCTGTGAGTGGATGCTATCCTGTGAACCCCTTGCCATCTCCCTGCATCTACCTTGACTGGGACCCCAGAAGGATGTCAATGGAAAAGCTGATTCCCCTGCTCCCCACAGTCTGAGTCCCCCAGACCATCTTGTGCTTTCTCTGCTGCTGGGTCTCTTTGGACTAAAAGGGACTCGGGACCTCTGCCCTGCCTCATGGACCCTCACAATCTCTGCATCTGGTGTCCCGGTGTTCGGTCTGTGAGGAAAACATTAGGAAAAAGAACCTGCTGCCTGCTGCTTCTCCAAGATAATTCTCTTTCCATGGACAGCTCCCCACATCAACAGTTTGTCTAAAACAAGGAGTGGCGCTCAACACTTGGAGGTAGCCATGGCATTTACCTGTGTGTCTCCTCTAAGGGATGCTCTATAACTCAAGATGGAACCTTCTCTTTGTTTCAGAACCAAGGTTTTCTCGGTGTTTAATAACGGTGTCTGCCTTTGAAGAACCAGCAATGGAGAAGGCTCCATGTGTCATCCCGCTAAAGCCGTGTGTGGGCTCTGAGGTGAGCAAGGAGAAACGCCAGTCCTGTCAGGTGAGACATTGGGGTCACCTTCTAAACCACGCACTTCCTGCTACTACTCCCTGACTCTCCAGTCTGTGAGTTGGCCCAGATGCAGGAGCTGCCCATAACCAGCAATGAATGGAAAGACAGACTCTATGGACTTGTTGCTATGAGAACTTTATTTGTTTTTGGGTTGGGGGGGTTGTTTCTTGTTGGGTTTTTTTTTCAAAAGTATTTTCCTTCAAACCAGAAGGAAATCTAATTCAAGTAGCTGGGGTACTTTTTAATAAGTTCATTTATATGGAAATTGGCTCATAACTATTAATTTTACCTGCTCCTAGTTCACTCTTGATAAGCCTTGAAAAACTGAGAACTCATTGAGTCTCAATTTAATAATGGTGGCTGCCGCTGAGAAAATAGCATCCAAGTGCCAGCCACAAGGTGATCATAAGGCAGCCAGCCAGTACCCATGAAATGAGCACGCATGGCTCATGTGAGAGCATGTGGTCAAGTTCAGGTGCGTATATGTATATGTATGTGCAGGAGACTGCATATGGATGTGAATGGGTTTGTGTGGGGTGGGGGAGGGGCAGAGAGTGGGTAGGTATAGGTATGAGTGGCCACATGCAAGAGTGTGTGTTTGTGTGGCAGAGCAGGAATGTGCACCTCAGGCTGGAGCACAAGTCTCCATCTCTAGGGGAAGCATCACCCTGTAGTACAGGCTAGCCCCCTCCCTAGGTCCCTCCTGAGATGGGGTTGAGGTGTACCATGTGGCTGTGGCTCAAACACGTGTGTGAGAAAGAAAGTCATGGGGAAACCAACCCTTCAGCTTAGCCCCAAGGAGCACATCTAGACACCAGTCCCTGCATCACTGTGATGTGTGGTAGGGGAGAGGGAAGGATATCTCCTCGGGAGAAGGAGATAAAAATGGGGAGTGATATCCTGTCATTTACATTAACTGTTTTTGTTCCCATCAACACCTTCTGGAGTGGGGAGCTTTTGGTTTTAGAAGACAGGGCTTCTCTGTTTAGCTCTGGCTGTCCTGAAACTCACTCTGTGCACCAGGCTGACCTCGAACTCACAGACCCACCTGCCTCTGCCTGGGATTAAAAGTGTATGCCACCACTGCCTGCCTCCCTACCAACTTCTAAATAGTTCTGAGCCACCAAGCAGAGATGGTGGCCACTTCCCCAAATAAAGTTTCTAGAAATGAGACACCAGAGATAGTCTGCAGCCCAGGGGGCTCTTTTCCTAGACGCAAACATAAGAAGTGGGTGAAGATTAAAGACACTAAATGGCAGTCACTACGGAGACCACTGCAGGATAGAATCTGTGATGACCCAGGTGATCGCTATGGAGATCACTGCAGGATGGGATCTGTGATGACCCAGGTGGTCGCTATGGAGATCACTGCAGGATGGGATCTGGGATGGCCCAGGTAGTCGCTATGGAGACCACTGCAGGATGGGATCTGTGATGACCCAGGGGATCGCTATGGAGATCACTGCAGGATGGGATCTGGGATGACCCAGGGGATCGCTATGGAGATCACTGCAGGATGGGATCTGGGATGGCCCAGGTAGTCGCTATGGAGACCACTGCAGGATGGGATCTGTGATGACCCAGGGGATCGCTATGGAGATCACTGCAGGATGGGATCTGGGATGACCCAGGGGATCGCTATGGAGATCACTGCAGGATGGGATCTGGGATGACCCAGGTGGTCGCTATGGTAGGCACTGCAGGATGGGATCTGTGATGATCCAGGTGATCGCTATGGAGACCACTGCAGGATGGGATCTGTGATGACCCAGGGGATCGCTATGGAGATCACTGCAGGATGGGATCTGGGATGACCCAGGGGATCGCTATGGAGATCACTGCAGGATGGGATCTGGGATGACCCAGGTGGTCGCTATGGTAGGCACTGCAGGATGGGATCTGTGATGATCCAGGTGATCGCTATGGAGACCACTGCAGGATGGGATCTGTGATGACCCAGGGGATCGCTATGGAGATCACTGCAGGATGGGATCTGGGATGACCCAGGGGATCGCTATGGAGATCACTGCAGGATGGGATCTGGGATGACCCAGGTGATCGCTATGGAGATCACTGCAGGATGGGATCTGTGATGACCCAGGAGGTTGCTATGGAGATCACTGCAGGATGGGATCTGGGATGACCCAGGTGGTTGCTATGGAGATCACTGCAGGATGGGATCTGGGATGACCCAGGGGATCGCTATGGAGATCACTGCAGGATGGGATCTGCTGATGACCCACAGCGGACACGGTGTGGGGCTGGACCCCATGCCCACCTGACATCCCTGAGAAGATGAGGAGCTGCACTGCCACAGCTCTGACAACCGTCAAAACGGCAAATTCAGGCAAGAGTCCTGGTTTCATTTCTCTTTCTGTGATGATTTAAAAAAAAAAAACACCCTGGGAAAATGGTTTAATCAGTTCACGATTCCAGGTTCCAGACCACCACTGTGGGGAAGTCACAGCAGGAAACTCAAAGCGGTTGGTAGCATCACACCCATAGTGAAGAGAGGAGATAAATGCGATAGGGGCCCTGGGGGACGTTAGAGGGGCACTGAGGGGTAGATATGATCAAGATGCAGCGTCCACACGTGTGCAATGCTCAGAAAATTCTTTTTTTCAATTTTTCAAGATGGAGAGATGACAACTTACAGTCGTTTCAACTTCAATATAAAGTATGAAAGACAATTAGAAAACCAGAGGTAGGTTTGGAAGGAAAGGCCTCAGAGGAGCTGGCATTTGAGCCAAGACCCAAAATACAGTTGGGAGCCAAGCATATTGAATAAATGAGTAAAACTATTTCAAGACAAAAAATTCATGGAAAAATATGTCCTAAGCATCCACATGGACAGGAGGTACTGTGTATAAGAGCAGCCTTTGTTTGAAGCCGCCTGCTCGGTGAGGTCCCACCACAGCCCAGCTCTCATCCCCTGCAGCTCTCTTGCCCTTCCCCCATCCAGCTGCTTCGTGGTTTTCGTTTCTGACATACTGTTATTTATGATGCTGATCATCACAGACAGACATATACTCAGAGGCACACAAGTGCCATGGAAGCAGGAGTTCTCATTTTGTTTCAGGCTTTGCCTGTTTTTCCTACTAATGTATCCCCAGAACATTCCCCGAGACATAGTGAACGCTCTTTAAATATATATCAGACAAACCAATGACTCAGTGAGTAACCAGCAGTTTGTGGGCCTCGGAGGAACACGTGCTGAGTCCCAAGGGTTCATGTCTCAGGTGCTGGGAACAAAGAGCTCTGCCGTGGGTTAGCAGTCGAGGGGCGGTTTGCTGAGCAAGGCTGAATTGGGATATGTGTTACAGAATGGGCTCCAGCTGCCATACAAAAGGCCACATACGGCATGAGTCTGATGTTTGATGTGTCCACAGCAGGTAGATTCACACAGGCAAGAATCAGGGCTGTGGAGAGTGGGAATTGGCTGCTAATGGGTGGAGTTTCCTTTAGGAAAATAATAAAAATGCCCCCAAATCATATCATGGTGATGATTCCATAACTTTATAAATAGGCCAAAAAAAATCACTGAACCACTTTAAGATGTCTCACACTGGTCATCCCAGAACTTAGGAGGTTGGGATAAGAAGACTGCAAAGGAGTTGAGACCAGTCTGGGCTACAGAGTGAGTTTCAGGACAGACAGGGCAGCAGAAAGAGAACTTATCAGAGAGAGAGAGAAAGAGACAGAGTTAGAGAGAATGGGGGAGGAGGGGACAGACAGAAGGAGGGAAGAAGGAGAGGGGGAAAGAGGAAGAGGGAGCAGGAAAAGAAATATTTTACTTAAAATGTTTACTTTAAAGAAGGAGGCACCATCCTCATCCCTCTTATCGGGTTTGCCCAGCTTTTATTTAAAACTTAAAACCATTTTCCAGGCACAAACATCCCCCCAAATTCTCTATCTGCTTCCCAGATCTGCTGCAGCCAGCCAGCCAGTGGCTACCCCATGGCCCCAGTGAGGAGAAGGATGCTCGTATCCATCACTGAGACATTGTTTTTGCTTACCAACGCCTTCCCAGCGCTGGAGACCATCGATCCCAGTAATGAGGGAGCGCTTTGGACACCTTCACCTCCTCGGCTGCCAGCACCGGTTGTTTCCCACACTAACAAGTCACCTCACTTCCAGCTTATTTGATTTTATCAGCATCACCGTGACAAGCCCGGAGACAGCTAAGACAATTGCCACAATTATTTTTTTTCCCCTCCATCACTATCTGACAATGTCCCAAAAACCCTTCCAGGAAATGACGGCTGAGGTCCTCTTACTCCGGGTTCCTAATACAACTTCCTCAAGTGTCCTTCCCCTCTCTCTCTTTCTCTCACACTACTGATCTGGCAGAAAGCCTCTGTCGTATAAAGTAGTGAGTTTCCCAGTGGATTTTATTTATTTTTTTATTTCTATTTAGATTCTCCTCAGAGAAAAAGGCAAGCCCAGGCCACTGACTGACAGGAGAGCTGACATGACAGACTCCGGACAAGGGCATGGGAGATGGAGCCTCTGATCTCATTAGCTCTCCTCAAGGGACGGGGGAGACATCCATGGCTTCAGCCCAGAGCAGGGCTGAGGACCTGACTTCTGTTCCCACTGTCATGTTAAATAAAGGCTGTATTTCCAAAAATCTCTAAGTGCTAGGCAGATGGCAAATCTGGGGAGGGCCATGCCATGCATGTAGGCCCTGAGTTTGAGAGCCAGGTACTGTGGCACACACCTGTGACTCCAGTGCTGGGAAGACAGCCACACGAGGATTTCTGAGATCCACCAGCCAGAAATCTAGAGTCATTAACAAGTTCCAGGCCAGGAAGAGACCCTGTCTCAAAAAAACAAAACAAAACAAAAACCACAATAGGGGGGTAGTGCTGAGGAATAATACCTGAGGATGTCCTCACTCATGTGCACACAAGTGCACGACCACATACATGCACACATACATAAATCCCAAAGACAAAAGAATAAGGGACGTCTTCTCCTATGGTCCTCCAGCTCTACTACCACGAGCTGGCTCCTTGTGGGCCACCAGAGAGGGTCAACCTTTCCACATACATAATGCCCATGAGTGGTCTCTTCTGTATCTAGAGCCTCAGATCTCTGGGTAAAGAGAACTCTGACAGAGGCATGGATAACAGAATCAATCACCTGGTTCTGTCCACTGAGACAGCCCTGAATGCTCGGTATGGAGGTGGTGAGCAATCCTCATGTCCAATGCCTAGCAAGGCCCTGGCAGAGGTAGTGACATCACCACAGGTAGAGCTCCGCAGTCCAACTCCAGAGCCACACGGAGGCCACTCTCAAGACACGTGTGTATGACTGTCATTATATTAAGAGATCAGTGTCCTCGGGTCTCTTCCGGGTACATAGGCAGATTGGGGACATTCAGGAATGCATAGGGATGGGAAATGGCTGTCCCCACATGGAACAGAAACCTGTGGAAAGCCTGCTTCTCCCTCTGAGGTTGGACAGGGAGCAACCTCCATGAGTGCAGATTTTTTTCTAATACTTAACAGTCTAGGTGGCTCTGCAAGGAAAAGAAACTGCTAATGAGAACGGGGTTCTGGGGTCACGCCCTGTGCATGCTGGATATCAGGAGGGTTTTCCAGGGAGCCGTGGAGGGCACCTGTAAGTCCAACACCCTTCAGGCTACCCTGGCCACCAGGGCCCAGGTGGCAGCCACAAAAGCAATCAGTGGTAATTTATTCCCAGCCCTGGTACTTTTCCTGCTGAGATGGGAGCAACACCTTGCAGGAAGGACTGCGCTGGGCTGTCCATCAAAGGGACGATAACAATTAGACAGCCAGGGACCCTGTATGACTGACCTACTAAGGTCAGACCCAAAATGAGCTGCCTGGAGAACCTAAGATCTAAAAAAGGCTCAGATTCACCTCAAGGAGAATTTAAAGAGAGATGCCCATAGCTCAGACAAAAGGCCAGACCTCATGTAACCAGAATCTACCCACTGGTACAGTTTCAAGGATGGGGCATAGCAGCTATAGATGGGTAAGGGTCACATAGGGCATTGGGGGAGGAGAATGGATAAGTTTAATGGCATAGGTATGGAGACAGAACAAAATCCATGACTTTGTATTCAAACCTAAAATGCATATAATATCAGAGGGTGGGGTTCAGATCTTCTGCCCCCTCTGTGTACCTATGCTAAGGTATTCAATCAAGAAAAGGTTATTCCAACACACTGAAGGCCAAGTAAGCTGGGATCCAAGCGTCAAGTCTGGCCATTAAAGACATTTCAGGAGATACTTCTTTAACCCTTGTTCATGATTCCCTGTGGCCAGTCTGGCCACCAGTGGTCACCTCTCTTCTTCCAACTTACACAGCCATCTCTTAAGCTCTCTCTCTCTCTCTCTCTCTCTCTGTGTGTGTGTGTGTGTGTGTGTGTGTGTGTGTGTGTGTGTGTGTCTTATTTAGAAATTCTCCTGCAGAAAGGTTTCCCTCTATTCTGGAAAATGAAGTAGCAAAGCATCTTGACTCTGAGGTTCACAGCTGGTTCATGCGTGAATGCAACCATCCATGTATCCACCCATGCATGTATCCATGCATTCATCCATCCTGTCATCTGTCTACCCAGTCACCTGTTCATCCACTCATCCATCCATCCTTATCTGTCTTCCTATCCACCCATTCATTCGCCTTCTATACATTCATTCATTCCTCTACCCATACCGTCATTCATGTCTGCCGTTCCTTTATCATTCCTACATTCACTCACCCACCCATTCATCTGTCCATCTGTCCATCTACATCCCACCCACTTATACATTCATCTACTTTGTTGTTTTAAGGTGCTTAGGGCTGAATTCAAGGCCTCATGCACACCACCAAATCAGGAGTTCTACCACTGAGCTACATCCCAGACCAAGGAAGGTATTTTTACCTGGTTATTGTTTTCAGTTACCATACAAAATAATGGATCTATTACGACATATTCAAGTAGTGTCCTTCCTCCCCCGAATAAGTCCTATGTCATAAATGTGTGTGTGCATGCATGCACATATATGCATATACGTGTATCTATGCATGTGTGTGTATTGTGTGTTCAACCATTTACCAGTTAAAATGTGCTTGGCTTCTTTTGGGGCTATGCAGACAAGGCTGTGAACACTTCGGAAATCTTAGGGTGGACTTTTTTTGCTCTTCTCCCAAACAGACATCTAGGAATGGGTGTTCCAGGCCACACAGCAAACATACCTTTCACCGAGCAGAAAAGCTTACAGTCTTCATTTCTTCCACAATAATTTCCCAGCCCTCTTTCTCCCTCCTCTCCTTCAACTCCAATTCCACCTAGAAGGCCTGCTATCGTCACGCAAGGCCCTGAGGCTCAGTTAATTTTTTTTGTTTCTTTTTTTATCCTGTTCTTTGGATCAGATAAGCTCCATTGGCCTATCTAAGTTTTCTGGCTATTTTCTTCCCATCATCTTGAATTTTCTGGTAAGCCATCCAGGTTTTAAAAAAAAATGTTTTAGGTATTCTGTAATTCAGTTCTAGAATTCCAACTTTATTCCTTGACAGTCCCTACCTTGCTCCAGTTTCTATCCATTGTGTCAGCGTTTTCTGTTACTATGACAAAATATGCCAGGCTGGGGGGTGGAAAGAGGCTGGTTTAATTCATGTTTTGAAAGACTAAGTGCAAAATCAGGTGATCTCCATGATCTGGCCTTGGTGATAACCTCATGGCAAGTAGCGTGACAGAGGGGTTTCAGTATACCCGTGGGAGAGCTCCCATGATCACATAAGAAGGCACCAAGCTTGTTATTTTGTAGCTATCTTCTAGTGAGAGCTAACCCGGGTCCTATGAAAACTACTTCAGTCTCTTCTAACAGTTGTACTCCGATGACCTATGACTTCCCACTAGGCTCCGCCTCTTGAAGACCCCAACACTTTTCATCACTGCTGCCCGGGAGACCAAAGCTGTTAGCTCGCCCAACACCAGACCCCTACGGGTACACCCCACATCTAAATCACAGCGGATATATTTTCTTCAATTTTTATAATTATTTTGACTCCTTTATCATCTTAGTCTCATATTAGTTCCCATTGATTGTTATGCTTTAATATCCTTTTCAGGGCTAGGTTTGAACCCAGGGCTTCAAGCATGCAGGGCAAGGGCTCTACCACTGAGCCACATGCTCCAGCCGCACGGTTGGCTTCTCCTGTTTGTGTCTCATTTTCTTTTTTATTTTCATGTCAAATAACGTCAGGCTATAATCTAGACAATGCGGATAGTTATACCATAGAGGCTCTGAGTTTGGGTATGTTTCTCCAGAAATTCCAGCTTGTTGCTTATTAGCTGAACAGCTCAAGTGAGCTCAGAGTTTTTATAATGTACAAGGGCTCCAGGGTCAGACATAGCTTTGGATAAAGATATCTATGAACTCTGAGGGCTCCTTATTCCTGAATCTTTCATCTTTAGGAGTCCTTACTCATTTTGATGTGATTGCCCCCAAACTTTGTCACTGGTTCTCCAAGCCAGCCAGATTGGATTTTCTGATTTTTTGACCTCCCCATGTGGGTCCTTCATCAGACCCTAAGTCAAGAAACAGGAATCTTAGGAGACACTGTCCTCTGTTCCAAGGGTCTGCTGCTTCTGCTTGCCCCATTCCTTCCAGGCATCAAGGATCAGGGGCAGGGGTGTGTGTCACATCTCCAAAATGTATAAATGTCAAAGGTACAGGTGTCAAGATGATAATTATCACTCTGCCACCTTAGGGCATGGAATCATGTGATACAGGTACAGGGGGGACTGGTTCAACAGTAAGAACGATGAAGGACTGGCAAGAGGGCACAGTTGGCAAAGTGCTTGCAGCGTGAGTGTGAGGGACTGAGTTCAATGCCTACAGCACTCCTGTGAAAAGCTAGACATGGTGGTGCATGCCTCTGTTCCTAGTGCTAGAGAGGTGGAGACAGGACGATCTCTGAGCCTCGGTTGTGAGCAAATCTTGCTGAATCAATGAGCTCCAGGGCAAGTGAGAGACCCTGCACCAAAACTTAAGGTGGAGAGTAACTGAGAAAGACCCCAGACACTGACCTCTCTTCTGTACACACACATGCATACGACTGCACATGCACCCACACACAGATGCACACACAGAGAGGACGTCAAAAGAAACCCTTCTCTGGAGTATCACGAACAACAGACATCAATTAAGTTATCAAAAATTATTTCAGCTCAGCTGGGCGATTGCAGTACATGCCTTTAATCCAAGCACTCAGGGAGGCAGAGACAGGCAGATCTCTGTGAGTTCGAGGCCAGCCTGGTCTACAGAGAGAGATATACACAGAGAAGTCCTGTCTCAAAAAAAAACAAATTTATTTCAGTTCCACAAGAGCAAAGAAAAAACTTAAAGGAAAAAGAGGGAGCCAAACCCAATGGTAGCTACTCAAAAGATGGAGACAGGAAACTACAGGTTTGAGGCCAGCCTGGGCAAGCCAACAAAGACCTTATCTTGAATACAGGCAAGTGCATCTATGTATTTAAGACTAGGGAGTAGCCCGTTAGCAGAAAACTTGCCTAGAAAGGTGAAAATCACAGGAGGCAGGCCGATGATATTCAGAAATAGTCTAAAATAAGCCCAATCAGAATTTCTAACCTTATTAACCTTAAGCTTTAACAGAGATGAGAGAAGTCCCAAAATAGGTTGACATTTTGAACGCCACCTGGGTCAAAACTCAGATCTCAGTTCCGATAACCTTCCATCTACCTGATGGCTTTTCAATAAACATCAGCTGAGCAGAAAGTCAATGAGAAGTCATGCAGGTTCCTCTCACCCCAAGCATGTGACTCTCCCTGCCCGCCCCTCAGGGAACAGAAATGCCTCCTGATGCCCCACAGGAAACAAAAATGCCTCCTGCTGCCCCTCAGGGAACAGAAATGCCTCCTGCTGCCCTACAGGAATCAGAAATTCTCCTGATCTGTCACCAGTTAATCAGGACCAGCAGCTCCAATCTGTCTTTCAATTGGGTGTTTTATTTTGTTTTGTTTGAGACAGCGTTTCTCTGTGTAGCCCTGGCTATCCTAGACCTCACTCTATAGACCAGGCTGGTCTTGAACTTAAGAGAGATCCACCTGCCTCTGCCTCCTGACTGCTGGGATTAAAGATGTGTGCACATGATCCTTTTTATTTCTTACTGGTCACTCCCTCTGCCATTATCAGATCTTAAATCAGCCTCGATTGGAAAGGACCTCACACATGTAACTTCTCTCCCTGGCCCTTTGCCGATGGTCTATTGGAAGACTCTTGATGACCTGGGGCCTATATCCCCTGCCATAGTCTGACTAAGAGAAGAGTTTGTTCCCAGTATCGACAGGTGCCAGACCTGGGTGTGAAATGACAAGGAAACACACTAATAACAACCTGGGTTTTTCTCCATGGTCTCGAGACCACTGGTAGACCCAATTACAGAGTCCAAAACAATGAGGTGTCCTGGGACAAGGAAGGCATCTGTGTACATGCTTGAAGAGCTGTTCCTATGACCTCAAAGAAGGCACAGCCAGCGCTTATATGGGACTTGAGCCCAGCACCCACCCCTCATCCTTTTCACTCGCAAATGTGCCCGGCCAGTGCGTGTTCCCGAGGAAAAGCAAATGTGTGAAGACCAGGATGAGATGTGGATGTGAGTGCCAGGCCAGAGCCCTGGAGGAGAGGCAGCACTAATTGGCCTGAAACAAAAGAGCAGCAGGTGCCATCTGCTCTGGTAGCCAAGCCAGGCCGCACTAATGAGGGGCCCAGTGGCCGTGTCCCTGCAGCTAGCTGAACTCGGACACCAAGAGCTTGTCCTCTGCACACCTGCCACCAGCAGGGAGGACCCTGAATATGTTGGGGACAAAGCGCAGTTTCAAGGGTGCAACTCTGGCCTGTCGTCCACCCAAAGAGCAAATCCCCGTTGTGAGCCGAGCCTCCAATGTAGTGTGTGTAAAACCGGTCTCATTGAAAACACCGCTTAGTCTTAAGGTGACAATACGTCCTCTTTCTGTGATGGAGGCTGGCTGGTACACCCTAATGAGACATACCAGGAGACTCGAGTCCACATTTGCTGAACTCCCACTAAGAAGACATGGCTGGAGGCATGCAGGCTTTTACGGGAAGCCAACATTTGAAGTTAAGTGTGTCTCATCAAGGTCAGCACACTCAAGAAGACAGAAAGGGAAGCTAGAGAGCCACCGGCGCCTGCACTTGGCCTGTCTTTCTGCTGAGGCTCACAAATGGACCGTCTTGCCTGGGATCTGGCCTGAAGCTTACTCACTCAGCATTCATGGAGATGTCTGAGCATTGTCTGGCACAAGAAGAGAAGACCTTTTGGAGCTCATGCTCTGGGGTGGAGAACCACAACCCGCAAGCAATGAAGTCACCGCTCAACAGTGGCAGACACCAGAGGCCTTCCTTAAAGACTTACAGCTCTCAATCACCTTTGGGGGTGTGAGCGTGTGTGGCAAGGCGTACACATGCCCATGTATTGGGTGTCCAGTTCCTTCGCTTCCCCCCTTCTTCCCTTGTGACAGTCTCCCACTGAAACCGGCTTTACCAGTCCCAGCCTACCGTTTCTACCTCCCACAGTACTAGGGTTACAGGAGTCACATGCATCCCACACCTAACCTTTTACGTGGGTACCAGAGGTTAGAATTCAGGTCTCCATGCTAGCACAGCAAGCGCTCTTAACCACGGAGCTGTCCCCAACCCCTTAACTGTTCTGAGTACATAGGAAGATGGCAATTCTGTCCCCTGAAGTTACAAATTGGGGAGGGATGGATGATCTAATTTGACCAACACATTTTTAAATCTCCTACTGGAAACTAAGCATTTAATTGGGAGTGGGAAATGTTTAATTATTAGTGAGGACGTGTATCTGCCTCAGGGTTAGGGGTCACAGTGACCACCAGTTCCTGACAGGAGGCTTCCAGGGCTCTCTTCCGTCTAGCTCATGAAAAAATAGAATTTAGACACTTATTTTTTTTTTTAACATACCAATCACAGTACCCTTCCCTCCTTTCTTCCTGCTCCCACTTCCCTCCACCCCACCTCCCATCTGCTCCTCAGAGAGGTGAAGGCTTCCCCTGGGAAGTCAATGAAGACTCTCCCATACCCTCATTGAGGCAGGACTAAGGTCCTTACCCTCCCCCAATTCCTAGGTTGAGCAAAGTATCTCTACATAGAGAATGGGCTCTACAAAGTCAGTTCCTGCAACAGAGTTAGAGCCTGGTCCCTAGATGGCTATTTTTTGATACACACTCACACCCACAAAGAGAAACTCTTTATGCATTTGGTAAAGCCTGGTTAAGAAATACCCAGGTCTCCTAGTTACCAGAGCATCTGTCAGTCATCCTGATGTAGGCACCACCCACTGCTCGGCCCAACTCCTGGAGGTCTGCTGCGTGGAATTCTTAATTGAAAAAGGAATGCAGAGTGTCTTGGTGTTAATGGTAGCTTTTCAGAGAGGACAGGAAACTCCATAGAAACTTAGGGCAGGAAAGCAGTTTGTCCCTTTGGATGAAGAGATGGGAGGATGCTTGGCTGGGAAGGCCAAGCTTTAGATGACTTAATAACTAAACAAAGAGAGAGATGCCAGAGTCAAGGCAGAGCATTGGTTCCTGGGGGTCCAGCAAAAGTTTTACGTCTGTGGCTCAAGACCCTGCCCATTTCCCTTCCCAGCTCTCCTCTCGAATGTTCAAAAGTTCTAGACACCAAACACTCTCTGATTGGATCTGATTGGATTCCACTCATAGGAGGGAAATGGACAGGGGGGCTAATTCCTATTGTTTAGCTCGTCATAGCATCAAAACATCTTCTGCATCTATGTGTTTATACCTATAGGTAACTACCACCCTCAGCCTTAATCAGGATGGACTCTTTCTGGGGAGCTGTGGTGACTCGAGCCTGCACAGGTGCTGAGAAGAAGTGACAGCTGAATGCTCGGCCTCATCAAATAAGACATGTAATCCAGCCCTGCCAAGGCTCAGCAGACGTGAAAGACAGCAAAGAAAGGACTTAAGAGCCCAAAGATCGGGAGAAGCGCTGTCGGATGCCTTCTTCTGGACAATACACAGCCATGGAAATCACACACTCAACAGCTCTGAGTGCCTGCAGCAGCTATGAATAAAGGGACATTAGCAGTCAGGCAGGAATGGAAGATGGCTGGGGGATCCATCCCTCCATACTGAATGACATGCTCATGCAAATAACGAAAAAGAGATGTCCAAAGATTAGTCCTAATCTAATGGCCATGCAGATGACCCTGGTTAAACTAAATGGAGCCACAAAACAAAACCAAAAGTCATGAACCTTGGAAAGAGACTGGGCAGGGGGGCAGTGGGAGGAAGGTATGAGAAGATGAGGGGAGACAGTGGCCAGAATGAATGTTATCCATATATGCATTTGTTAAAGAACTAATAGTTATTTTTGTTTAATACCCTGGAGGGCTAGAGAGATGGTTCAGCAGTTAAGAGCTCCTGCAGCTCTTCCAGAGGACCCAAGCTCAGGCCACTTACAACCTTCTACAACTCCAGCTCCAAGGGATCCTATGCCCTCTTCTGGGCTATGGGGTGGCGCAAGCACCCACACGTAAGAGTCAGATATACATACATAAATACACATGAGTAAAAAGATTTTTTTCTTTTTTTGGTTTTTCGAGACAGGGTTTCTCTGTGGCTTTGGAGCCTATCCTGGAACTAGCTCTTGTAGACCAGGCTGGTCTCGAACTCACAGAGATCCGCCTGCCTCTGCCTCCCTAGTGCTGGGATTAAAGGCGTGCGCCACCATCGCCCGGCCGAGTAAAAAGATTTTGAAATAAATTTTAAAGACTACTCAAGAAGAGAGGACGGACACAAGGGCCTCCATGCCTTGTCATGGCAGCATGGAATCCTCACACTGCCACCCCACACAACATGCGCCATTACAGAGAAACCCAGATTGTTCCTCTAACTTCTTAAATTTAAAGCACATCCTTAGTCAAAAGTAATTAGAGACTAGGGGTGTGGGCCAGTGGTACAGTGCTTGCCTGGCATTCATGGGGCCTGAATGTCATCTCTAGATCCAGAGAGAGAGAGAGAGAAAGAGAAGCTAGGCATGGTGGTTCAGGCCTTTAATCCCAGCACTCGGGAGGCAGAAGCTGGTAAGTTTCTGTGAGCTCCAGGCCAGCCTGGTTTACATGGCAAGGTTCAGGCTTGCCAGACCTTGGAGAGAGATAGAGAGAGAGAATGGAAGTAGGTAAGACATGCAGATAAGACGAAACATGTTTTCCACCTAGAGACTCAAAAGTCCTTCTATTTCAAGTGTTTCCATGTAGAGCAACAGCAGTGGGGACCCAAGTGGGTGAAGTACAGGCTCCTGGGAGCAGAGCCAACAAAGTTCAGCCCAGGCTAAGCAGAGAAGGCAACTGGCCTTCCAGAGGAAGGAAGTCCCTGCGACTTGGAGGCCGGGTGCATCTCATCAAGGGCATCAGAGCCTGGCCCAGTGGCCTAAATGCAGGCTGCGAACTGTGGGCATCACCAAGGGCAGCCGCGCCAAGCAGGGAGGTGTGACTAGAATATGCTCACCATAACAGAGCCAAACTTGGCCGTTTAAGCTGTTCCCAGTCTAGAGAAAGGCTGAGCTGACAAACACAGAACTTTGTTCAAAAACAACAGACAACGAGTCTTGAGAAATTGATAACTTGGCCTTTGTGGGGGGCAGGGGAATGAGCTGATCGTCTGTGGACCCTCACTGTATGCTCGTCACCTACCTGAGAACACGGGACCAAGTGAGAACACGCAGAGAGCGAGGGGGCTGAGAGCAGGAGGCGGAAGCACGTCCCACCAGGCAGGAAAGTAGAATTGAGCCACACCTGTTCTCTTGTTATGCACTTTCCCCGGGCTCAGGTAGACTCTGTTGTGCAAACGAGGATGCATTACAAAGGCTGACAGGGCAAGGGTGCTACATCCCGGTGACACACCAGTGTTACCCCTGCATTTCAACTGTGTTGACTTTCCCTGTTGTTACCCACGCCTCAACTGACAGCTGGGAAGAGTTTAGAGGCCACACACACTTCCCTCCATTGGGCCTCATACTTTCTTTGCTGGGCAGAACAGTCTTTGATGACAATGGCCCCACGTTCTAGCAAAAAAGTGACTAGGTCCCCGGCCTCATTCTGTCAGGCCAGCATGAAACTCAAGGAAGCTATCATCATCCTGCTAAAAACTGAGGTTCAGCGCCTTCTCCCCACAGCCCCACTTGGGGCACAGCCTAGAGAGCTGAGGTTGGTACAGCTCAGGAGGGCGTGCCGTGGGGCAGTGGTG
Source organism: Microtus pennsylvanicus (assembly GCF_037038515.1). Taxonomy (NCBI): domain Eukaryota; kingdom Metazoa; phylum Chordata; class Mammalia; order Rodentia; family Cricetidae; genus Microtus; species Microtus pennsylvanicus. The sequence continues at coordinate 111,702,176 of NC_134579.1, forward strand.
TCATGAATGAAGTGCAATGAGCTTCCCACAGCCACATTCAGAGGCGCAGTCTAAACCAACGTCCTTTCACAGGGTTCACATATCAGACATCCTGCAAATTAGGTATTTACATTATGATTCCTAACAGTAGCAAAATTAGTTATGAAGTAGAGATAACCACAGTGCATTGGGACGGTTGAGAACCACTGGTCTAAACAAAGTCTATCATGTTTTATGTTTCTGAAAAGAACCTCAAGTAAGGAGATCGAGATTTGACACCTGAGGAAAAGGTAGGTCCTACCAGCTCATGTGACATTCTAAAAACCTTGTTTGGAAAAAAAAAAAAAGGTGGCTATCATCATGGCAGACCAAAGAAGTCAAGCTCAGAAAGACAAGTGCCACATCTCTCACATGCGTGACCTACAGGAGAAAAAGGGGAGTGAAAGTAGGAGTTATTTAAAAGGGGGAAACAGAGGCAGGAGGATATCTGTGAGCTTGAGAGCAGCCTGGTCTACATAGCGAGTTCTAGGCTATCCAAGGCTACACAGTAAGACACTGTCTCAAAATATAAGATTCAAACCATAACAGCAACAGCAGGTGACGCTCCCCGAGGTGCTGGAACTCCTCGGCTGTATGGTGTAAAGTCTTCCCTAGTATCCCCTCCCTTGGAGTGACATCCATGTCCCTCCAAAGAGATATCTGTATTCCTTGATTAAATTTATCTCCTTCTCTAGGGATGTACTGAAATCCAGTGTATTGGCCATGTGAATTTGTCCTCAGCTTGACTGTAAGCTTCTGAGGTCAAGAGCCAAGTGTCTAGTTCACACCTTGTCTGTCCTCAGAGCCCGGGAGCCCTCCCCCAGCTCTGGAACCCCAAGTGGCCAATCACCACCCAGCATCTGCAGGCCTCTGTCTCCTTCCTCCTGCACCTGCCTCCAGGAGTCCTGGCCCTGGTTCCAGCCTGTGCTGAAATGACAGAGGTCAGCTTGGAAAGGGCCAAGAGACAAACACATGAGGCCCAGGAGGGAAAGCAGGGTCAACGCGGCCACTTTCCCCCACCTTGGACTTTTACAGCTACAGCCACTCACGTGTGACTGACCGTCTAAGCGGCACGAGGCTGTGTCGGGAGCAGAGCACAGGAGTCCACTGAGGAAAGCTAGCCAGTGGTCACATCGGGAGGCTGTTAAACTGAGCTGCCTGGCCGAAGTTGCACAAATGGTCCAAGACACCCCCCCCCAGCTAGATCCCCAGTCCTGCAAGATGAGGAGGGACTGGGAAGGGACCTCCTAGAAACTCAGGGAAATCCACATGCTTCCGCTATGGACCACTTTCATTCCAAAGCATTACCCACCCTTCCTGATTAAATCCTTCCTCATTTTTGGTAATATCCTGAAAATCCAATTTATTAACTCAGCTTAATTGCCACTCTGACAGCTGGCTGGGCAGGCTCTCTTTCATCTGAACCGCGCTTCCCACGGATGACAACTCTCCCGCTCTCCTCATGAAAACCGATGTGTCCATCAGCCCTCTCCTCGTTGAAATGGAAGGTCTGATGTAAACAACCCCAGAAGAGGAGGCCATGTGGCTCCCGGTTTCCCACACTGAGAAGGGGTGTGGAGGAGCAGGTTCCCTCACACTGAGGCAGCCAGAGAGCAGACACAGAGACAGCCACGCTGGCAGGCTCTCTCCCCTCTGGGTCCCTGTATTCCATCTGGGCTCTCAGCCTGTGCAGTGGTGCTACCTATATTCAAAGTACACCTCCTTCTCTTAGCTAATCTCTGGAAAACCCCTCAGAGACACAATCATAACCAGTCTCCTAGGCGATTCTCAGTCCTGTCAAGCTGACAGAGTTAGCCACGCCTACCCCATGGCAGCCTCACATATCCTACTTCTGGCTGGCGCATGACCCTTGCATTTCTGTCCTCACCACCACCACCAAAATACTCATCTGTGTCAGAATATAAAATTCATTTGGACCTTCTCCAAGTATCCTAGTTAGCTTCCTATTATTTTGATTAAACACCGTGACCAACAGCCACTGGAGAAGGAAAAGGTGAATCAGTTTACAGCTACCTGGAGGCAGGAACTGAAGTGGAGACCATGAAGGAACTGTGCTTGCTTGCTTGCTCCTCATGGCTTGCTCAACCTGTTTTCTTATAGAACTCAGAACTACCGTCCCAGGGGTGGTATGACCCACAGTAAGCTGGGCCCTCCCACATCCACTTTTATTCAAGAAAATATCCCAGAATTGCCTACAGGGCCAATCTGATAGAGACATTTCCTCAATTAAGGTTCCCTCTTCCCAGATGACCCTGGTTTGTGAAAAGTTGACAAACAGAGTGTGTACCAAGAATCCCCCTTGGTCTTAACATTCTAACACTGCATAAAACAGTGGTTCTCAACTTGTGGGTCACAACCCCTTAGATGTCCAATGACCCTTCCACAGGGGTCACCTAAGACCATCGAGAAACACAGACATTCACATTACGATTCATAACAGTAGCAAAATTACTGTTATGAAGTAGTAACAAAAATAATTTTATGGTTGGAGGTTACCACAATATGAGGAACTGTGTTAAAGGGCCACAGCATTAGGAAGGTTGAGAATCACTCACCGGTATAAAGTGTCCCAATTTAAATCTCTCTTAGACTCAAGGGAAACTCAACAATGGCCCCATGCAAGTCAGAAAATATGCTATAGACCCCAGAATCCAATGGCAGAGAGAGAACATTCCTTTACTAGGGAAGGAAGGGGGAGGGGGTGTCAGGCCAAGCAGGACTGGAAATCAGGAGGGCCATCTTTAAACCGTGCAGCCCCATGCCTGACATCCAGAGCAAGCTTCCAGGAACCTGAGCAGGCTCATCCACGGACTTGCTGTCTGCAGCCCGCAGGGTTAGTCTCTCGGGAGACCCCTGCTCATCACAGACCGCTTTCCCCCACGGTTGTTACAATCTTTTGGCATCAGCAGGATCCTGGTGTCTCCGTGACAAATTCCACTTTGTTCTCACACCTTCACAGTCTCCCTCTCAGGGGGGAAGTGCCTGCAGGGATCCTGACCCGGCCATGCCCACTCCACCCCACCCCCAGCCCTAGACACACATGGGTCAGTAGCAAGCAGAAAAAAAATGCCCATCATACTGTGGGTTCCCAGATATGCAGTAGCCACACAGGTAAGGTTAAAGGTCTGGTGAACATTTTCAACTTCTATGTGCATGTGAGTGCTTTTCCTGTGTACATATGGAGTGCCCACAGAGGCCATAATATAGTATTGGATCCCCCAGAACTGGAACTACAGGTGGTTGGGAGCTGCCATGTGGCTTCTGAGAAGTGAACCCAGTGCTCTCCCAAGAGCAGCCAGTGCTCTAAGCACTGAATCATCTCTTCACCCCATCAACTCTTTTTTTTTCTTAAATATTTATATATTTATTATGTATACAATGTTCTGTCTGTGTATATGCCTGCAGGCCAGAAGAGGGCACCAGACCTCATTACAGATGGTTGTGAGCCACCATGTGGTTGCTGGGAATTGAACTCAGGACCTTTGGAAGAGCAGGCAATGCTCTTAACTTCTGAGCCATCTCTCCAGTCCCCACCCCCATCAACTCTTGAAGGATTCATTTGCCATACATACCCTGACAGTACAGGGAGCGCCACAGTCACAGGCTGTGTAAGCCTAGATAAAATGTAGTTGAGGGAAGGTTGGCCAGTGACAGTTCTGCCAGCTTAACACCTGGAATCACACAAGTGCTCGGGGCTGATCTTTATGGCACTCCCTATTAGTAATTCACTGCTGTCAATACATTATCCTCGATGTAGATTTGAAAGACAGACGTGAGCTATTCCCATGTTTCAAAGATCTTCTCCAAGGTCTTTCATCCTGAGTCAAGATGTCACGCAGCCTTGGGCTCATTTGATGACTCAGAGGGTGCACCTGTGGCTGTGGGCAGGAGGCCTCAGGTCTTCCCCATGTGGGCTCTCTACTGAGCGGTAACAGCCCCGAGAGACACAGCAGCTGGCTCCCAGGACTAATGGCTGAAGCACATGGAGGAAGAAGCAACGCCTTTTGTGGCCTGGCCTCTGCAGTCGCTTCTGTGTTGTACTTGGTATAAGTGGCTCAGTCAGTCCTACCACAATATGGAGACCCTGGTATCTCCAGGACGTTCCCACCAAATCATAACACAATGTCTGAAACTCCTAGGCACATTCTTACCTGTTACACTTCACCTCTTTGTGTCTGGAGCCATTCAAGCTGGCTCCTTCTTCTTTTGTACATTAAATGGTCTTCGACTATAATACTGACCTATATGGACTCTGTCGTCGAACTGCCCAGCTTTATGTGGTAGCCGTGTGTATACCCATGGCACGGGCTTGTGCTATATACCAGCTGTGGGATGCTGGGCAAGCCTCTTAACTGTTCTTGGCCTCGACTTTCTCACTCATAAAGGAAGATCCTGGCTACCAGGCTCAGTCAAGTTCTAAACAAAAGATTTCTCTTGAGTTTCATCTGAGATTACATAACAAGAGCATAAGCCAGGGCAACAAAAACAATGTGTGCATTTTCCAATAAACCTACAAAGAATCCCTCAGGACTAGTAACAGGAAGACGCAGGGCTGGGGGTGGGGGAAGCAGGGGTGAGGGACGGATGAGAGCTGGTGGTACAAATGCACGCTTCAGTGTGACAAATTTGCTATCAGTGTCTTCAGTCCACCTTCTTTTTCAATCCTAAATCTTCTGAATAAATAGGACTTCACCTCTCTTCTGTGTGACCCACTCCGGTGGTTAGGTGTCTCTGCAGGAAGCAGAACCAAACAGGACAGCTTAAGACTACACACAGGGTGCTTGGGGGGGGGCGGGGGAGGGCTTGCTGTGTAAGCAAGAAGACCGGGGTTTCCATCCACATAAACACTAGTGGCATAGCAGCCTACCTGTAAGTCTAGCCCAGGAAGGCGGAGACCAGGATTCCCCAGCACAAGCTAGCTGGCCAGACTAGAGCTATGAGCAAGTTCTGGGTTTGACGGAGGGACCCTGCCTCGAAGAATAATAACATGGAAGATCAGCTGAGGGAGATTTTGACATCAGCTTCAGGCTTCCACATACAAAGAGAGAGAGAGACGTGCACTGTATCTCCACGTACACATGTACCTGCCCACATACACACACAGCTACAAGAAAAAAAGAAAAAGAAAAAAAGCATGCAGCTGTCAAGCCATTCTGCAGAGGTGTGTATGTGGGCTGAGCCAAGACCAGAGAAAGGACTGCCAGGCCACCCCAAACACAGGCACTTCTGCTAATGGCTTCTGTTTTGCATGCCTTCATCTGAGGTGATCCTCCATGCAGCAAATTGACAAGCAATCTTAATGACCTCCTCTGCTGCACCTCAGGACCTTGGCCACCCCGCTGAACAGCAGACCCACAGTACCAAGGGCCGTCCTGATCAACTTAAAAGTCCTGATACCTAGAATTTTTCCTTCACACTCGTAGGCGACGTTATCTGTCAACTTAAGAAAGTTTCTTCCTGTTTGCTCTCTGCTGAGAGTTTCTGCATAAACGATGAGGTAGAAGCTGTTTTCGCTCTTCAAGCTCTGAGCAGCCTTCCCCACGCTGCTCTCAGAACAGGCTGATGGGCTGACAGGAAAGAGAGGCAAGAAACCCACCTGTGATAAGACAGGACAGCACGTGATACATGAGAGAGGTCTGAACTCAAGGGTAACTCAAAGTCGGAGGAACATGTTTTTGTCTTTAAAAAATAATAATAATAATAATAAGAGAGAAATTGGGAAGCTGACATTTAGGTAGGGATGCCCTAAGAGAAAGACAATGTGTAGAAAGAAAACAGACAGTGTGCTTGAAATGAGCTAGCCAGGCTCTGCGTTGCCCTGGACACTTTTCTTCCCCCTGGGCTCCTAGGAGAAGTGTGCCACTGGAGTCCCTGCACGCTGACCAGTGGAATGTAGTTGAAGAAGATGCCAGCCACTTCCGGTGGCTGGCCTTTGAAAACTGCCTGCCAGCTCTTGGGAGGTTTCCATGGAAACAAGGAAGGCATAGCAACAGGCAAAGATTCTGCAATGACACAAGCAGAGGACAGAAGCAGCCAGGGTCTCTTGGAGAAGCACTGTCTGGACGTGGATGCAGCCACTTGGATGTGGCTCCAGAAACCCCATCCAAGCCTCATCAGCCTCAGAAGCCACTAAGGCAGAGCTATTTGTTATAGCAGCTAACAGTAATTACCCTAACTAACTCAAAGAGCTGGGGGGAGGGAGTCAGAGTGGTTAGTCATCATCATACATCATCACAGCCTGGTGGAGGCTTTAGTGGCCCCAATCTTCTCTCTACTCGCTGGCCTTCATCCTCAGGCTTAGGGAAGAAAGAGCATACTTGGTTTTCCCGTGAATAATTAAGAATTTTGTTGTAATAGCCTAACATCTGGAATGGCAAGCTGGCTCAGTGGGTTAAGGAGCTTGTTGCCATGCCTAATCACCTGAGTTCAAGGCCTGGGACTCACATAACAAGAAAAGAGAATCGACTCCTGCAAGTTCTCCTCTGGCTTCCACACACACACACCACAGCATGAGCGTGCCCACATACATACTGACACAATAAATAAATGAATGTAAAAAAAAAAAGACAAAATAAACCAGCATCCGCCAAAGCTGCCTAATGACAGAGCTCTGGAGGGTGGCTGGATAGAATTTCAAAAGAGGAGAATAGAAAGGCCTGCAATTATAGAAAACAGAACATGGGCTCTCTACAACGTCAGTGTAATTGTCAAAACCACCACCTTGCAGCGAGGGAAAGAAAACAATGCCAGTAAGACTTCTTGGGGTCTGGAGTTGTTCGTTTCCCACTCAAAACCCTCTGAGCTTCAGATGGGTGGACGGCGCAAGGCTAACACTCAGCAACAATGATACACACAGCGAGGCCGCCACTAAGCCCAGTGGAGCTCTTGAGACAATCAAGAGGCTTTAGGGCAGCCGGCAAATGAGCCCATTTGTCTTCTGATACCGGGAACTAACTCTCAGAGCTCTGAAAATTATCGTGTTTAGGAGGCAAAGTAAAGCTCATGGGTCGGGGAGCCCAGAGCAACCTCACCGTCCTTTGATCTCTGGCTTGGCTTCTCGAAGCCTTTAGGTACAGTGCAGATCTACAGCACGCGGATAAGCAACAGTCTTCCTCGTCCAGAAGTCTGTGTAGCTGCAGTCACGTCAGGCTCTGTAAGACCAGCCACCTCGCTCTGGTCAAAATGTCAAAACAGGTGTCACAGCCACTCTCCCAGGTGACTCAAGGTCACACAGCCCTCAAATAGTTGGGTAAGGATTTCAGTTTGTTTTAAAAAGTTTGTTTTATTTATGTGTATGTGTGTGTGTGTGCCCGCTTGTGTTTGTATGCACCACATGTATGCAGGTTTCCTTGGTAGGCCGGAAGAGGGTGCCAGATTCCCCAGTGGCTGGAGTGACAGGCAGTTGTGAGCTGCCCAACGTGGGTGAAGGGAACCAAATCTGGATCCTCTGCAAGAGCAGTCAGTGCTTTTAAAGGCTGAGCCGCCCATCTCTCTAGTCCCCAAGGGGACACTGCAACCCCACGGCCTCACTGATGAGCCACATAGCACAAGGCCGGACGGCACACACCAGCAATTTAACTCAAGGCTAGGAGGCTTCAAGGGTGGGATGCAGAAGAAAGTGTGCTCTAATGAGCAGGGCTCACAGCTGACTTCACACCCCGCTCTCTCCACTGAGGAAACACTCAAGGTGTCTTCTGTTCAGGTTCTCAGGACTGTGTGTGTGTGTGTGTGTGTGTGTGTGTGTGTGTGTGTGTGTGTGTGAGAACTGGCAGCTCTCGAAGCCTATAGGAATGAGTAGCCCTCCCCTAAGGAATGTACCTGCAGCCATTCTATGCCTCCCTGTCCTGCTGCCCCACTCCACCTACACTATCAAGAGGCACAGAGAGTGGAGAGACTTTTCCCATCTTCTCCAGGGCCTCGAGCAAGCTAGACAAGCATTCTATCACTGAGCTGCACCCCTGCCTATGCTAGGCCTTCCCCCCCCCACACCCCAGGCAAACTCTATATGGAAGCCTTGGGGACAGTTTTCAGGAAGCATACAGCAAAATACTTCCATGTGATAAAGTCTTAGAAAGCTCTACTTTGTCTGGGTCCTGGATTTGCCACAAAAGGCAAGAAGAGGAATCAGACCTGGGCTCGTGAAGCTTGCACAGGGCTAAGGGGCATTGTGGCAGCTGGTGATCATCCAGTACGCTAATGTTGCTCACAGTGGCCAGAGCAGGCAGAGCACAGAGCGCTCGGCAGCTAAAGCTGCTGTGAGAGGAGAAACAGAGGGTTTCCAACTGAAGGAAGGAAGAAAATAAAAGCCATGCCACACCCATCCACCGTGCAGAAGTCAAAGAACATACAGTTAGCATACATTAACATATAGTTAAGTGGAAACAGAACATTTGGGCCAGGCACAGTGGGCCTGGTTTCCGAGATGAAAATCAAAGAACAAATTCTGCTTTGTCCTTCATGAGTAACTCAGGACACTGCCTGAGTCTGTTCCCCGGCCTCAGTACAAAAGTCTAGTAACCAAGCCTTGAGCACAGGGCTGTGATCCTAGCTACTTGGGAGGTTGAAGTGGGAGGAGGCTTAAGTCCTATCTGGGTGGCAGGGAACTCAAGTCCAGTCTGGACAACTCCATGAAACCCTGTCTCAAAATGGAGAGAGAGAGAGAGAGAGAGAGAGAGAGAGAGAGAGAGAGAGAGAGAGAGAGAGAGAGAACCAGCGAGCTGGGGGTGTGGCTCAGTGGCAAGGAGCTTACCTAGCATACATGAGGTCCTGAGTTCCATCCCAATTGTGAGAAAAACGTGTAAGATGAAAAGCCCCAGTATTCCAGACATTACATTGACTCCCCTGGCCCACCTCATACAACACCCTATGTCAGGACCCTACATAAGCACTGTGCACCAGCATCCTGCATCAGTGGGGGAACTAGTTTTCAACAGAGGCTCAGTGGGTAACTGCAGCAAAATTTGATAACATTCTAAAAGACACGTGCTCACCATTTTCCAAACCAAAAGCTGAAAACATAGGTCTCGGGATTAACAGACATCAGGACCCTCAGGGAGTCTGCGCAGGGAGTCTGCGCAGTGTGACTGGAAAACCACATAGGATGCTGGGGGGCAGGGAGCCTGCCAGACTGCCTGCACCAAGTCTGTTTCTATCGTCTCTACTCAGCAACTGATTGGCTGGTCATATCCCCGCCCCTTGGTTATGCAGAGCAGGTCCAGGGACATAAGGTCCCAATCCTGATGCCTATGTGGCAAGATAGAAGCCGAGCACCGAGGGAAGCCAAGTTTACGTGCTGCCACCCATGTGTGGAAGTTGAAGAGTTTGCTCTTAGAGAAGGAAGAATGGCAGGTGAGATGGCTCAGTGGGTAAAGACACTAATCCCCAAGCCTGATGGCCTGAGTTCAATCCCCCAGGCTCACATGGTGGAAGGGGAGACCCAACTCCACAAGTTGTCCTCTGATTCCACCTTCTGATTCCACCTGTGCACCAGAGCATGCATGCACATGTACACACACACACACACACACACACACACACACACACTTAAGTTCACAGGTAAGTAAATAGAAATAATAAATATTGAGCAAAATGCCTCAGCAAATAAAAGAGCTTGCCACCAAGTCTGATGACCTGAGCTCATTCCTTGGGGTCCATATGGTAGAAGAAGGAGAGAAGTAACTCCCAAAAGTTTCCCTCTGATCTCTACACATATGCATACACACATGAGCACAAACACAAGAGTGAACCATTTTTTAAGCTTTAAAAAATAAAACTCCAAATGCCCCCAACAAGTTACTGACGCTTCATCTCAAAACCTTCAAACTTGATCATTAACTAAAGTTGTTGCAAGAATCTTACAAAATATAGGATTTTGTCTTCAGGTGAGAAAAGACAAAATTTTAGATTCTTGGGGAATAGGCCACTGAACGAATGTTCTTAAGGAAAAAGCAGAGTGAAGGGACAGTTAACTGTGTTAACTATAGGATTTTCCAGAAATCTCTCTCATAACGAAGGGTGGGTGGCATGGGACACTGAAAATGTGCTCTATAGATCTTTAAAAACTGCATTACTCGCTGTCTGCATGGTTCGGTTTTCTCAGTGCGAATTTTTAAAATTATGAGAAGATCTCTATTGACTTTGAATCTTTGCATGATCCATTCAGACACCTCCTTGTGAATATAAAATATGTAACACCTTTTTTTTAAGAGGGGATATGTATTTGGATTTGATTCAAAACCCAGTGAGAAGCAGAGGGTTCGGTTGATAAATAGCAAAATAATAATAATGATCATCATCATCATCATCACCATTCAGGCATCGATGGCTCCCTCAGACTAACAGGGTTCACCTCACACTTTAAGCCACGATCCCAGTGATGCTTCCCTGGTCTGAAAGCATTCAGCATCTTCTACTGGCAGGCGTCCAGCCCTCCGCGCATCCAGCAACTGTACATCTGACTGGAGAGGAAGATGAGGTTTTGTGAAGATCCACTACCACCTCGCTCACCACTTGAGCCTCAACAATGAAAATGAACCTCAGAGTCTAATCTGATCTCCCCCAGAGCTTCATCTGTGGGAAGGATTGAAGGTAGAGTTGGGGTATACACTACTCTGACTCCCAAGAGATCCATCCCCCTTGTTCAGACTTGAGCCCTAAGGAAACTAAGCTTTACTGTTTACAAAAGCCAACCTTGGAAACAGTTTGGAGATTCCTCCAAAAGTGAAACCCAGGGCTGGGGTGTGGCTCAGTGGTAGAGCACCTGCCTAGAATCCCCCAGTGGAGGGCTAGTGTATGGCTCAGTGGTAGATAAACTGCCTAGGATCCCCAGTGCAAGGCACAGGCAGCATGAGGTACGGACATACAACAGCCTGTACTTCAACACTCAGGAGGCAGAGGAAGAAGAATCAAAGCAATTTCAAGGCCAACCTGGTCTACAAAGCAAGCTCAGGGCTCCAGCATCTCCCACTTTAAAATCAAGCACCAGGTGCACAGAATCTCACCGGCTTGCTACAGAACATGATGGACTGAGCTGCACAGAAGAGGAGTCTCAGGAATCTGGGGTGGGCCCAGCCCTGAAGTGGTCTCCCAAGACAGACCCTCTCCAGCTCCAGGTAGTGATTCTGCAGTTACCCCAGTTTCATATTCAGAGCGTTCACCCACCCTCCTCCATTACAGAAAAGCTCCTCCAGATGTGATAGTACACACTCATGATCCCAGCACTCATCCAAGAGGCAGAAGCAAGAGAGTCCTGAGTTCTAGACCATCCTGAGCTACACAGTGAGACCTGGTCTCAGCCTCGTGCCCAAAGAACCTCTTTCCTTCCACTGGTCATCAGCCTGTGAGGTGTCCATGATGTAGAGATGGCAACCTGATTGCGGATCAGCTTTTAACCTGGCAGTAGCTCCTGGGTATGACCAGGATGCTCATAGCAGGAAGGCAAGCCAGACGGAGGAAGAAACCAAACCCATCACTCAAGCCCTGCTTTAGCGCTCCATCTGCTTTGGCGACAGCACCCTGGAAGGGACTATATTTCTTTTTGCTTTCCCCACTAATAACAGGGAACACGGTGATTTCCACAGTGCTCTGAGCTGCTTTCTGACAGCCTGCATCTCCTCCCACATGCCAGAGGCCACTCGTTCCGGGAGCTTCAAGCAGGCTCGGGTAAAATGGAAAAGGAAGGTGACAGGTGTCAGAATCAAAATGGAGTGGCCTGTGTCACTCCAAGGAGAAGCAAAGTCAAGAGCACCAGGAGTTTGTGGAGGAAGGGATCCTGACACATGGGTTCCTGAGAATACTCTTCTGGGGACACAGGCCTACCCTCAAATCCCTGCCACTTTCCGTGGCAAGCCCTTCTGTAAGGATGACTTACAGCAGGGGTCTGCTCAGAGGCCACTCTTGTCATCAACTGCTATAGAAAGAAATTTTTGCTTTGAAATATCCTCCTTGGTTTTGTCTTTAAAATCTTCACCTGGGGCTGAGAACATGGCTCGGGACAATGCTCACCACTGAATTGAGTCCCCAATATGCATTTTTTTAAAGAAGTCAGATATGCATGCTCTTGAAATCTCAGCAGTGGGGAAGCAAAGACAGGCGGATCCCTGGGGCTCAATGGACAGATGACCTAGCCTAATTGGCTACTTTCAGGCCAATGAGAGACATGGTTCCAAGAGGTTGGTGGCTCCTGAGTAGTGACACTCAAGGTTTTCCTCTGTCCTCCACAGAGATGCACATTCTCATGCACGCATGCCCATACACACGAACTTCTTTGTATGCCTGTGTACACACACATACACACTTCCCATTGACTCAAACTTCTCCCATACGCCCAGAGATTACTATGGTACCCACATTCTCAGAGCAATGTCATTCCCAAGTAGATCCTGTTCATGGTACCTGGCTTGTATCTGTCATGAGGAATGGGAATAAAAATGGAATGACTGACAGATAGCTCAGCTATTGTGGAAAGATGCAGGCTTGGGGAGATGATGGCAAAAATCTAAGACCTCTTGAATGCCAATGCTTTAATCCCCTTCTATACACTGCTGTCCACAGAGGCTTCTTCATGAACTAGACCTCTGCTTTGAACTCCGTTCCTGCCCAGACACCTGTGGAGATGTCAAACAGACATCCCAAGCTAGACACCACAAAAACAGATCATGTCGCTGGCCTGGACAATCAAGTAACCTAAGGCAATGTAACAGTGTTTTTGGTGTCAATGCATTCCCACAAGCCATCAAGAAGGAACCTTTCACCCACTGTAGACTGACAGCAAGGCCAGTATTTAAAAAAGAGGGCACCAAGAAAAACGAATGTAAATAGAAATCATTGCATCAGGCATGCAGGACCACTATTGTGGTCTCAGCACTCTGGAGGCTGAAACAGGAGGATCACAAGCTGTAGGCCACCCTGAGCTACACAGTGAGAACTTGGCAAGGGAGATAAAGAGACAGGCAGACAGACAGATTTGTGAAAAGGGTTGATTAATTGTCATGATTGGTAGATTTACCAGATGTCCTTCCACAGGCTACATTGATCAAACATCCTAAAGAGGCCTAAGTTAAGCATCACTGCAGATGGGTCTAAGAGCCAGAGCCTGTCCATCCTGTGGGTTCTCTGGGACAGAAGGCCCCAGGGTGGTGGGAGGCCAGGCCAGCATTCCGACAATCAGAGACTAAGGCTTTCTCTCACTCTTTGGCCGGTGGCTGAGTCAGCCAGGACATTGCCACTGAGCAGCTCAAGTGTGTTAGATGAACTCTTTAGGTTCAGATGAAGGCGCTGAAATGAATTATCCTTCAGGTCAGAGTTTTATTAGGGGAGTGACAGAATTCTGCCATAGGCAGAGGGACAGAATTCTGAATAGGGAAAGAGCCTTCGTGCAAGGGAACTAGGGGAAATGCACCTACAGGTTCTGTGCCGTGGAGCCTAGCCTCTGTGCTACATGTGACCCAGACTACGTGCTAGGGGTCAGGAGGATGACAGGTAGGAACAGGGGTCTCGAAAGTACAAGATAAAACAATCAAGTTATCATTCAAGGCTGCTTTGGGTCAGGGCAGCAGGGAGTGTACTAGATATCTTCAAGGCTCCATCATCGAGCTTCTTAAAGGGACAGCATCCTATTGCAGGATGTCTGGGATCTTACAATTGTGTAGATACCAGGTAGACATACCAGGCTTGATGCAGTCCTTAGAAGAGTCTGTGCTGTTCCTGCTGAGGGCATTAATTGCTTAGTGACTATTGTATTCATCTAATTGATGCTGTCAATGAGGATGATATCAATGTGTAAGCCAGAAGCACCAGGCTTTTCTCCCATTACTCCTCATTGATACTATTACATGAGCAGCCATCTTTTTTTAAAAAATTTTGTTTTGAACTGTGTGCATGTGGCTAGGGTATGTGCAAGTGAGTGCAGATGCCTGCAGGAGGAGGCCTCCGATCCTCTGCAGCTGGAGTTATGGATTAGTTGTGAGTTTTCCTGACCTGGGTGCTGAGAACCAGACACAAGTCTTCTGCAAGAACAGCATGCACCCTCTCTGCTGAACCATCTCTTTAGCCCCAGGAGTAACTATTCTAAAGTGCAGAAATATTCGAGATCAATTTCTAATCTGTGGGAGTCAAAAAGAATTACATGGACCTATGGGGTTCCCTCAAAAGAGGTTCTCCTTTCTCTGCTACAGGCAGTTTACCTGTGCAGCAAGAGCTGACAACTGGAAGGGACAAGATGGGCAATGGAGGGGACCTCAAGGCTGACCTCCACTTGGAAGAAAGAGCAGCTACCCGTCAAAGGGAACTGGGTATAACATGTAACCCAGAGTAAGGTACTCAGAGCAAAATCCATGCCTGTACAAGATCCACAGACAGGAGAACCACCTGTGCTGGCACAGGCTACCCTGGTGGCACAGGCTACCCTGGAATAGCTTCAGGACACAGTCTGAAGTGACTGGTGCATATGCCTCTAGGTTTTAAGGTTGGATGACACATTAAGAGACCAGCAGAGGTTGAGTTTTGTGCATGGTGATAGATATGGATCTTTTTTCATTCTTCACATGTTGATACCCAGTTATGCCAGCACCATTTGTTGATATGCTTTCTTTTTTCCATTTGATATTTTTTTTTCTTCTTTGTCAAAAATAAGGTGTTCAAGGGTGTGTTGATTAATATCCAGGTCTTTGATTCGGTTCCATTTGGTCCTCCTGTCTGTTTTTATGCCGATACCAGGCTGTTTTCAGTACTGTAGCTCTGTAGTAGAGTTTGAAGTCAGGGATTGTGATGCCTCCAGGAGTTCTTTTATTGTACAAGATTGTTTTGTCTATCCTGGGTTTTTTGCTTTTCCATATGAAGTTGAGTACCGTTCTTTCGAGGTCTTTGAAGAATTTTGCTGGGATTTTGATGGGCATTGCATTGAATCTGTAGATTGCTTTTGGTAAGATTGCCACTTTTACTATGTTAATTCTGCCTACCCAAGAGCATGGGAGATCTTTCCACTTTCTGGTGTCTTCTTCAATTTCTTTCTTCAAAGACTTAAAGCTCTTGTCATACAAGTCTTCCACTTGTTTGGTTAGAGTTACTCCGAGATATTTTATGCTACTTATGGCTATTGTAAAGGGCGATGTTTCTCTGATTTCTTCTCAGCCCATTTATCATCTGTGTACAGGAGGGCTACTGATTTTTTTTTTAGTTAATCTTGTATCCTGCCACATTACTGAAAGTGTTTCTGAGTTGTAGAAGTTCCTTGGTAGAATTTTTGTGGTTGCTTATGTAAACTATCATATCATCAGCAAATAATGAGAGTTTGACTTCTTCTTTTCCAATCTGTATCCCCTTGATCCCCTTTTATTGTCTTATTGCTCTAGCTAGAACCTCAAGTACTATATTGAATAGATATGGAGAGAATGAACAACCTTGTCTTGTTCTGATTTCAATGGGATTGCTGTGAGTTTCTCTCATCAAAAGAACAAATAATCTAATAAAAAAAACTGAGTACAGACCTAATCAGAGAACTCTCAACAGAGGAATCTAAAATGTTTAAAAGACACTTAAGGAAATGCTCAACATCCTTAGTCATCAGAGAAATGCAAATCAAAACAACTCTGAGATTTCATCTTACACTAGTCAGAATGGCTAAGATAAAAAACACTGATGACAACTTATGCTGGAGAGGTTGTGGGGTAAAGGGAACACTCCTCCATTGCTGGTGGGAGTGCAAGCTGGTACAGCCCCTTTGGATATCAGTATGGTGATTTCTCAAAAAATTAGGAAACAACCTTCCTCAAGACCCAGCAATACCACTTTTGGGTATATATCCAAAGGGTGCTCAATCATGCCACAAGGACATGTGCTCAACTATGTTCATAGCAGCATTGTTTGTCATAGCCAGAACCTGGAAACAATGTAAATGCCCCTCAACCAAAGAATGGATAAGGAAAATGTGGTACATTTACACAATGGAGTACTACACAGCAGAAAAAAATAACATTTTGAAATTTGCAGGCAAATGTATGGAGCTAGAAAACATCATATTGAGTGAGGTAACCCAGACCCAGAAAAACAATTATCACATGTATCACTCATAAGTGGTTTTTAAACATAAAGCAAAGAAAACCAGCCCCCAAATCACAATCCCAGAGAATCTAGACAACAATGAGGACTCTAAGAGAGATACATAGATCTAATCTACATGGGAAGTAGAAAAAGACAAGATCTCCTGAGTAAATTGGGAGCATGGGGACCTTGGGAGAAGGTTGAAGGGGAGGGTGGTGGTAGGGAGGGGAGCAGGGAAAAAATGTAGAGCTCAATAAAATCAATTTAAAAAAAACTAAAAAAAGAAAAAAGAGAGAGATCAACAGGGGTCAGCAAGATAGCTCAGCAGGCAAAAGCTCCCGCAACCAAGCCAGACAACCAGAATTTCATCCCCAGGACCCATGTGGTGGAAGGAGAGAATCCACTCCTGACAGTTGTCCTCTGATGTCCACATGTGTGCTGTGGCGCGCGCGCACATACACACATGCACACACAAACACAAAATAATAAATACAGTTTAGATGGGGAGGGGGAGGGAGAAGAGAAAAGGAGGGGCAGAAGGAAGGGAGAGGAGGAGAGAAGTGACTCCTGCCTGCTAGAGACTTGTAGAGGAGAGTCCCACCACCTGGAGACCCACCAGCTTAGGGTACCTCCTTGATGAGCTGCTCTTCCCTCTGCCTAAGCTCTCCTCTAGACTTCACAGGTCCATTCCCTGTCTTTATTCAGGTTCCCCTCAGTGTCTCATCTACAGAGAAGATGTTCCTGAGCCTGCCCTAGAGCAGACCCCCGCTACCTCGATTACAGCGTGTTAGAGCATGTGCATGCGGTAGGGGGTCACACGGCACGATGTGCATGTGCAGGTCAGAGGACAGCTTTCTCTCCTTCCACTTTGTCTTTGAGGCAGAGTCTCTCTTGTTTCCACCATGCTCCAGGCTCCAGATTTAGCAGACTCACAAGCTCTTGGACAATTCCACTGTGTCTACCTCCCATCCTGCCATCTGCTAGGATTACAGACGTGTGCCACAAGTTCCAGCTTGTTTGTGTGGATTCCGGGGACTGAACTTGTGTCTTCAGTCTCATATAACAAGCACTTCTGCCCACTGAGCATATCATAGGCCCATTGTCTGTTTTACCAAAATACAAATGCCTAAACTAGGCAAGGGGGCACACGCCTTTAATCCCAGCCTTTGGGAAGCTGAGGCAGAAGGATCTCTGTGAATTCCAGGCCAGCCAGACATACACTTGAGGCCCTGTCTAAGAAAAAAAAAAGCCTACTGGCCATCAAGAGCCCTGTCTAAACCTACTTGTTATATTCCTAGGACCAAGAGCCATTTGACATTTAAATAAGAAAATGAACATAAAAGAGTGGACATGTGGTTTTACAAGAAAATATGTGGCCAAGAAATGTTCAATAACACATTGAAGGGTTCCCAGGTCCCTAGTAGCAAAGCTAAGACTGTCCCTCACATGTGGATGGCTAGAGCCTATGGGAGACAGTGGTGAGGAGTTGGAGAAGATGCTGGAAATAAACCAAATACAACTGATTGAGAGTCAAGACAGCTGAAGAGATGGCTCAGCAGTTAGAGCACTGGCTGCTCTTCCAGAGGACCTGTGTTCAATTCCTAGCACCCCCCCCATAGCAGCTCACAACTGTCTGTAGCTCTAGTTCCAGGGAATCTGACACCCTCACACAGACATATACCAGGCAAAACACCAATGCACATAAAATAAGAACAAATAATTCATTTATTTAAAAAAAAAGGCAGTAAAGATTTTCCCAAAATCAGGTTGAGAAGTCCAGGAAGAACTGACCATCCCAAAGGTCTTCCCAATCATAATGATTACATGTCCAAGAGATAGTCAGGAAAATCATTTCAAACCAAAGGGCACAGCTGAGCACGGCCAATAAAAGTCAGCAGGGCTTCATTAACAGGGCAGCCATGGGAAATGTGTCCTCTTTAGCACAACACTGCTCTGATAGAACCAGGGAGTGTCCAAGCTGCACAGCAGAATAAGCAACTGCCCCTTGCCCTAAGGGCTGATTGCTAAACGGAACGTGGGCTAGCCCCTCTCAGGCTGATGTGGGGGTCCATTCCAGAACTCATGTGTTGGTGCAGCCAGTGATGGCAAGTGTTGGTCAGTTTGACCCGGCTTTCCTCGTGGACGGAGGTCAGCATTTCAGCGGTGACAGCCCCCTGCTCAGCATCAGACCCTGTGAAAGTGGTTACTAATACAAGGGTAGCACGTGCTCTGATCTCAGATGCTAAGAGGCCACATAAGGACTTTTACATAAGCACAGAGTCAGCAAGGCATGGTGGCAAAGTCACCATCTACATCGTTCAAAGGGCTGAAGGGGTCAAGTGTTCAAAGCACTTGAGCACAAGGAGAAGCAGCCAAGGCTCCTTCCTGCCCATCCTCTAATTCAAAAGCTAAAGAGAGAGGAACCTGGCCTAATTCAGCAGACACCTGACACTGCTCCAGGCAGTCAGTCCCAGGCTCCCTGATGCTCTTCCCCAGCATCAGGACCCTGCAGAGGGCAGCTGACCTCAGTTATCAATCAACTCTGGGAAGCCTTTTGAGTGACTGGATGTGAGGGAGGAGTGATCCTGGGTCCATCAGGAATGGGATGCTCTGCTCTGTACTGTGTGTCTCTAACTGCTCCTCCCAGCAGCAGAGGCATATCCATGACTCCACAGCTTTCCTAAGGCTCTGGGGCTACTGCTGAGGGACCTGATTTTTCTCATTATTCTCCCTGCAAATGCATAGTTGTGGTTTTCCAATAACAGCCATCCCGGACAACTGCAATCCTAAACAGAGGAGAAAATGCAACAGAAAACTATGAGGAGTTACCAGCACAGAGAGGGGGAAAGACCTATAAGTGACCAGCAGAGTGGTGGTCAGCCCCTGAAAAGCACAGGACTCCCAAACGTGCCCATTGTCAACTTTCCATGGCACCATAGCAAGAGGGCACAGTAATGACTCAGATCACAGAACCACTTCTGGCCCTAGGTCAACACTCTGGCTGACTAATAGAAGGCTGGTAACATTACCTTTTAAAAATATCCTGCTACTCATGAAAACCCACCTGTTACTCAAATAAGATCTGAAAAAAGTGGGTGCATTTAAGAGAGATATAGAGTCACAAGGAGACTAGTGTACTTCTTAATGGGGACATAAATGCTCACCACCCAAACATGAGGGTGACTACAACAGGCAGATCGCAATGCTCTAAATACCAAGGCTGAAGGTTCTAATCTAGGGAATGGAAAGATAGTTCAGTGGTCAAGAGTGTTTACTGCTCTAGTGTCTTCTGTAAGGCTGGCTTAATGGCCATAAAGTTCCTTAATCTATTTTTATCATGCAAAGTTTTTATTTCACCTTCCATTTTTTTTATAGATAGTTTTGCTGAGTATAATAGTCTTGGTCATGGTTGTGGTTTTTGGTTGTTGCTTTGTTTTGTTTTCATGATTTGGATCTTTCAGAGAACCTAAGTTCAGTTCCCAGCACCCACACTGAGCAGCTCACAACCACCTGTAAGTCCATCTCCAGAGGCTTCTGACACACGCTTTTGGCTTCCATGGGCACTCACATTCATTCACAAAGACACACATACAGAAGCACATAAATTTTTACATTAAAAATAAGTAAATATTTTAAAATAAAAAGAAGGAAGAAGAGGAGAGAGGGAGGAGGAGAGAGAGAATGAGTGAGTTCTAATGTCAATAGGATTCCAAACTCCTATTTCATCCCCAGATCCTCAGCTTGACCTTTGGTTGTCAACCATGGCCCTTCTAGACAGCTCACATGGTATAAACCTCACTAGAAGTTTACTGAGCTTATACTACCTCAGGTTTGTAGCTCACCGGCTAGAAAAGAAAATGGAGTCATACTTTCCCCCAGAAGGAAGAAAATGACAACATTACGATAATTTATTTACTGAGTGAATAAATAAATTATGATCTGTGTAAGAATCAAGATGGTGAGCCGGGGAGACGGTCTAGTAAGTAAAAGCACTTGCTGTGCAAACATGAGGACCCGAGTTCAAATCCCCAGCATCTTCTTAAGAAGCCAGGCATGGTTGTACACACACCTGTACCCTAGAGAACTGTGGTGTACAGAAACAGGAGGGTTTCTGTGGCCTTGCTGGATATGAGCCAGTAATAGGGTCAGTGAGAGGCCCTGTCTCAAGGGACTAAGAAGAGAGTGACAGAACGGGACTCCCAGTGTCCTCCTCCAGCAAAGGGGAGAGATCAGTTCTTTCTCAAACACAGACATCTATTCATCCGCCATCCACAGAAGGTGAACAGCCCTGAGTCCATGTCCCTCTGTGGTAGCTATGGGCTGATCTCTGGGCATCCCCAGCCAGACAGGGAAAGTCTCTGTGTCATGACGGGCCACCATGGCTCATGTTGTGATTGGTCTTCTCTCTTCCTGACATCAGCTTACCTACAGCAAGCGTAGGGGCATCTGATCCTGACAAAGAGGCCTCCTCCTCCTCCATCAGACTCTCAGGCATCAAATCTATGGCTGAGTTTGGATAACACACAGCCCATCTGCAGGAGGCTGGAGAGCCTCCTGGCTTCCACTGTCATAGATGTGGCTGGCACTGCCCCAGTTGAGGACTCTGGTCCAACCCTGTCATTATCCCTCAACGAGATCACCTCCCTAAACACCTTTATTATTCAAATGTGTCAGGAAGCCCTTTGCCATAAGCAGTCTCATAACTCTGATTATCCCACTGGGGGTGGGGGGACACACCTCTTTTTGCTTCATTAATGAAAAATGCAGGAGAGAACTAAAAATAACTCCCTGGGGGGAACAGAATGTTAAGGAGTTTCAGGAACTTTCGGAATGAAAATGACAAGCGGCAGGCTTCCTTGTCTTCCAAGGGAGGAAATAAAAGAGTGGAGAGAACAGCCACCATCAGACGTAAGACTTTCCCAGCACCATTGTGTAGGTAACTAGCCTGATAGCAGCCCTCAGCAGAAATGCTTCCTCTCCCACCCAGAGCCAGCATTGCATACGGATGCCTGATGCCGATGAGGGGCTTGCTCTCCAGGTGGCTCGGCTGTATCCTTCCCTTAAGAGTTTCAACTACTAGCCAAGAGTTCCTGGCAAGTCAGGGATACTCAAATGGTTGAGCAATGCCATTCAGGGTGAAGCAGATGATGGATCTGATTTAATGATGAAAACGAAGGCATGGTCTCAGGAAGCCTTGGAAAAATAGGTGTTAGGGATGGAACCGAAGAGGTGACTGTAGCGGGGTCAGAGTGCCTGGTGTGCAAGCATGAGGAACTGAGTTTGGATCTGAGCACCCACATAAAAAGTTGGGCGTGGCTACACATGTATAATCACAAGGTTCTGGGGCTTGGAGTCAGGAGGATCACTGGGATGAGCTTGCTGGCCACCAGCCTTGCTCTGGGTTCAGTAATAGACTCTGTTTCAAAGGGACTAAGAAAGTGACGGAGCCTTGTCTTCCTATGGCCAATGTACACACACACACACACACACACACACACACACACACACACACACACTGTTGTAAGTCACCAAGACCCAGGGATGAGAAGATAGGGTAATAGTGGAGGTCGCATTGTCTCAGTGACACAATTCAAGGACAACCAGAGTACCTCCATCTCCCCACTGTCATCTCCCACTCTGCATTGCCCCCCACAAAGACTTTAACTGAGTTCTAATGGTTTCAGCCATGTCTCTCCCTTCACTCAGCCCTCCTTATTCCACTGGCCTGATCTCACTGAAGCTGCCTCATGCAGCAGGGCCTCTGTCTCTAGGTCATCTCATGTCACAAGGACCTTTGTGACACGCTCTGTGGAGCCCCAGCTCTGCTCAGCCCTAGCCCCTGGGCAGAGCACCTTGGCCTCCTCATCATGCCTGCTGACCATACCCAGCTCCTGATGCTGACCATACCCAGCCCCTGATGTGTCCATACACAGCTCCTGATGTGTCCATACCCAGCCCCTGATGTGTCCATACACAGCTCCTGATGTGTCCATACCCAGTTCCTGATGTGTCCATACCCAGCTCCTGATGTGTCCATACCCAGCTCCTGATGTATCCATACCCAGCTCCTGATGTGTCCATACCCAGCTCCTGATGTGTCCATACCCAGCTCCTGATGTGTCCATACCCAGCCCCTGATGTGTCCATACCCAGCTCCTGATGTATCCATACACAGCTCCTGATGTGACCATACCCAGCCCCTGATGTGTCCATACACAGCTCCTGATGTGTCCATACCCAGCCCCTGATGTGTCCATACCCAGCCCCTGATGCTGAACATACCCAGCTCCTGATGTGTCCATACCCAGCCCCTGATGTGTCCATACACAGCTCCTGATGCTGACCATACCCAGCCCCTGATGTGTCCATACACAGCTCCTGATGTGTCCATACCCAGCCCCTGATGTGTCCATACCCAGCTCCTGATGCTGAACATACACAGCTCCTGATGTATCCATACCCAGCTCCTGATGTGTCCATACCCAGCTCCTGATGTGTCCATACCCAGCTCCTGATGTGTCCATACCCAGCTCCTGATGCTGAACATACCCAGCTCCTGATGTGTCCATACCCAGCTCCTGATGTATCCATACCCAGCTCCTGATGTATCCATACCCAGCTCCTGATGTATCCATACCCAGCTCCTGATGTGTCCATACCCAGCTCCTGATGTGTCCATACCCAGCTCCTGATGTGTCCATACCCAGCTCCTGATGCTGAACATACCCAGCTCCTGATGTATCCATACCCAGCTCCTGATGTGTCCATACCCAGCTCCTGATGTGTCCATACCCAGCTCCTGATGTGTCCATACCCAGTTCCTGATGTGTCCATACCCAGCTCCTGATGTGTCCATACCCAGCTCCTGATGTGTCCATACCCAGCTCCTGATGCTGAACATACCCAGCTCCTGATGTGTCCATACCCAGCTCCTGATGTGTCCATACCCAGCTCCTGATGTGTCCATACCCAGCTCCTGATGTGTCCATACCCAGCTCCTGATGCTGTCCATACCCAGCTCCTGATGTGTCCATACCCAGCTCCTGATGTATCCATACCCAGCTCCTGATGCTGTCCTCAGATCTTCCTGGACATGCGAGCCTCTGCACCATCAAGCCCTTGGCCCCCAGAAGCTCTTCTCCTAGCCTCCCATTAGAGACCACTGCCAAGTTCTTCCTTTCCCCGCCTCTGTGGGGTATGGGAGCAAATCTGGGTATCTGCCTTTGCTCTCTCAGTCGTGCGTACTCAGAGCATAATAACTGTATGTGTTATCCTCCCGAAGTCCTACAGTGATCCCTAGCTGCTCACACTCTCACTGAGCCAAATGGTATCCAGATACAAGAGATGCTGGGACCAACATAAGCGGTGAGGACCAGCCTGAAAAGTCATGTGATCCCAGGCACCCACCAGAATCTCAGGGTCAGAGAGATTAGCAGTGGGGGGTGGGGGGGAGAAAACCTGAGCCAGGAACAATGGAGAAAAAGAGCAATGATGATGGGGAACTGGAGTCCCTGGGAACAGGAGGAGAGAGTCAGACAGAGACAGTTCCTCAACCACCCCACCCATCAGCTCCTGCCACCTCCATCCCCTCCCTATCCATGTTTTGAAATCAGAAGGAGTGGATTACAAATCCTGTGACCTCAGAATGGCTTGCTGCTCAGAAGGCCAAGCTGCCCCAAGGCGGATCAGGGCTGGGCCTGGCAACCAATATCTGATGCAGACTGAGGTTGCAGCCCGGCTCCCAATTCAGGAGGTCTGGGTATCTGCGGGGTGGGAAGAAGACAGACACAAAGGAGATGGAATAGTGACTTCAGACAGGAGCTGCCTTCTGGAAGAGACTGGAATTTTTTAATAAAAGCCAGAAAACAGGTAACTGCTACCGAAACTGTGTATGAAATCCACAAAATTCAAAGGTGAAGTTGAAGGGTCACAAGCTCATCTTTTTAATTATTTTTGAAGTGGGAGAAGCGGGTACCTTCAGAGGCCAGAAGAGGGCATCAGACCTGCTGAAGCAGGGGTTAGAGGTGGTCGGGGGTAGCTATGTGTGCACTGGGAACTAAACCTAGGTCTTCTGCAGGAGCAGGGCAGTTTCTAAAGCCCCCACTATGTGTCAGCCTTGGGGGACACAAAAGCAAATTTCCACCCTCCACCTTAAGGGATCACAGAGTGAATGCAGGGCCGACTGGGAATAAACAGGATTCTTAGGACCCATGGCAGGGTGCACATGAGGCAGGATGCAATGATTTGTGGGTAGAATGGGAACAGAGAGGTTCAAAAACAAAAGCCTTTCCCTCCATCCTCCCTGCAGGACTAAAGTCCCTTCATGCGATGGCAAAGCCCCATGTATGGAGGAAGGCAGGGTCAGTCCTTCAGATACTAGCTCCAGAGATGAGGTCCCTGACACCAGCATCCCCAGGAGCCCACGCCTCTGGCTTCCAGGTCCGTTGTGAAGGGAGACATGTTTGCAATGCTCCCCAGGACCAGTTTAAAGATGATTACAAAAATGTACAGTTAGAGAAGTGTGCAGTTAGGAGCTCATAGCTGGAGACGTCAACAGATACAGGTTTAACTGAATGGATCTGGAGAGTCGCCCTGGCCATCTTTCCAGAGACAGAGACCTCCTTTAAAACCCAGAAGCACGCTTGGCTCCCACACACCTTGCAGAGGTCAAACGGGCACAGGTTGGCTGAGGTAATGGCCCACCCCAATGCTCAGAGTTGCCTTACAAGTAAAAGCTGACTCATCTAGATGACTCGGAGCGTAAGGGCATCGGCAGACAAGCCTAACGGTCGGAGTTCAATCCCAGGCCCCATGAGGTGGAAAAGGGTCAACTGACTCCCCAAGTTGCCATCTTATTTCACATGTGCTCCAGCACTCATGCACACATGCATACACACACACATATGCATACACACGTGCGCATGCGCACACACACACACACACCTTACCCAGAGGAGAGTTTCAATTAGCTAATTAATTAAAATAAAGGGGGAGATGTACGTGAGCTCTCATCCCTAGCTGAGGAGTTGTTGACAGTCAATGGCTGCCAGGGGAAGGAGAGCTGGTGGCGTTCTTCCAGGATGTGGTCCCTCCACACTCATGCCTATATGGGCAGCACTAAGTGGATGGATATAGTATGCTATTTTTTAAAAATTTAAAAAAGGAAAGAAAGAAGAAAAGGAAGGAGGGAGAGAGAGAGGACATGACATTGGGAGAGAGATCCGGGATATGGGATGAGGGCCCAGGATAAATTGAAGGTGGGAAAGAGGGGGCGAACATGATGGAAATACATTATATGCATGTAAGCAACTGTCAAAGAATAAATACTGTATTAAAGGTAAAATAAAGTTCAAATGAAAATTTATTTCTTATGTATACATTACTGGTTCCAACGTAGTTTGTGGCTAAGCCACAAACTGTACCCTATGGGCTAAATGTGGCCCACATTTTTGTGACTGAATCTCTCTCTCTCCTCCCTCTCTCTCTTCTTCTCTCTCCTCTCTCTGTGTCTCTGTGTGTGTGTGTTTCTCTCTCTCTTTCTCTCTCCCCCCTTTCTTCCTCCCCCTCCCCAGTCCGATGAAACACAGGCTGGCCTAGAACTTGAGATATAGCTGAGGATAACCTTGAACTGCTGACCCTTCTGCCTCCACCTCCTGAGTGCTGGGATCACAGGTGTGCACCACCCTGCCTGTTTTGTGTGGTGCTGTGGATGGAGGCCAGGGCTTCATAAATATAAGGCAAGCACTCTTCCAACTGAGTCACATCCGTGGCCTGCGACTGAAGCCCCCCCCACAGACTCATTCCCACACTCTGTGCCACACAGCTGAGGCTCTGTGTGTAGTGAGGGATGGTGCCAAAGCATTCACCACCTGGCCTTTCTCAGAAACCACTGGTGACCTATGCTCCACTCTGGGTCTCATCTCTCCAATACCGTCACCCTGGGGAGGAGTTCTAGAAAGTTCCAAAGTGCTGATAAACACTGATATGGAAGAAACACAATTGCAGTCACTTAGAACACACTGGCCAGAAACCCAGGCGCTGGAGCTGCAGCGGCTCAAAAGGGAATTCACCAGAGCAACCATGCACTTCCAGGTCTCTCTTGTTTTTTATGTTAAGCATAGGTGTACGTGTGGAAGTGTGCATGAGTGTGTGTGCATGCATGCAATGTGTATACGGTATGTGTTAAATGGTATGTGTGGAGTGGGTGTGTGGTGTGTGTATGTGTGTGGTGTATGCACAGTGTGTATGCATTATGTATGTGGTGTGTGTGTGGCGTGTATGTGTATGGTGTATATGCATGCGTGTGGTGTGTGCGGTGTGTATATGGTAGGTATGTGAGTGTAGCATGTGTATGTATTGTACAGTATGTGATGTGTGCGGTGTGTGTGATAGGTATGTGCATGTGGCATGTGTATGTATTGTATAGTATGTGGTGTGTGTGGTAGGTATGTGAGTGTGGCTTGTGTATTGTACAGTATGTGGTGTGTGCGGTGTGTGGTGTGTGTGGTATATATGTGTATGGTGTGTATGCATGTGTATTGTACAGTATGTGGTGTGTGCGGTGTGTGGTGTGTGTGGTAGGTATGTGCGTGTGGCTTGTGTATTGTACAGTATGTGGTGTGTGCGGTGCGTGGTGTGTGTGGTAGGTATGTGCGTGTGGCATGTGTATGTATTGTACAGTATGTGGTGTGTGTGTGTGTGTGGTATATATGTGTATGGTGTGTATGTATGTGTATTGTACAGTATGTGGTATGTGTGTGTATATATATGGTGTGTTTATGGTGTTTGTTGTGTGTATATTTGTGTGTAGTGTGTGTACATGCACAGTGTATATGCATGTGTGTGTGGTGTGTGGAGTGTGCAATGTTGTGGTGTGTATGTATATGTGGCATGTGTATGTGTGTGTTATAGTGTATGGTTATGTATGTGTGGTGTGAGTGTAGTATGTGTATGTATATGGTGTTTATGTGTGTGTGGTGTATGTGCATATGCACACATGAATATGTGTGTACACGTGTGTATATGTGTACAGTGTGTAGTGTGTATGCATTGTGTATGTGCAAATTCGTGTGGAAGTCACAAGTGTCCTTCAGATGTTCATGTGTTTCTGAGACAAGGTCTCTCAATGTCCTGAATGTCACCAAGTAGGGTAGACTTCCCAGAAAGCTGCAGGGGTTCGTCTGGCTGGCTGGCTTATCACTGGGACTACAAGCAAGCACCACCACACCCAAGTTGCTTTGTTTTTGTTTTTGTTTTATTTTTTAGGTTTTTTTGGCATTGAACTGAGGTCCTCATTCTTGGACTGAGACGTCTCCCCAGCACCACACCCTTGGCTTTGAAACATCCCAGGACCCTTGAAAATCTATTCCAGAAGACTCATGTGTGAAAAGCATGATCTGGTCCAGTAACCTACTCGGGGAAACTGGAAAAGTAGATAAAGAATGAGCATACTTAGTAAATACACGTACAGAGAGAGAGAGAGAGAGAGAGAGAGAGAGAGAGAGAGAATCACCCCGCACTCCCTGCTTTGATGAAATTATTTTCTTATGCAAACCCCAATCTTAGCCTAACCGGCAAATCTCTCTCTGTCCTTCAGGAAAGCCTCCCCTCCTCCTACCCAATCCACCCCACCCCCTGCGCCTTCCTGGACTGATCAGAATTACAAACCCGATTTCCTTTAGTCACTGAGCCCAAGCTGTGGTTCCCACAAATGTCCCCAGTATCTGGCTTTACTGTCAGCCTACAGTTCCCAAGGTGGTGGTTACCCCTGTATTCTGTTGGTTCTCAGCTCCCAAACCCTCTCCATTCTCTCTGATCCCTGCTTTGTTCTCCCTTCTCCACCTCCTGGGCTGACATCCTCCTACCTCATTGTCCCCGCTGTTCAAATACACAGAGGCCGCCCCCACTCGGACCCCCCACCTCCCAATTAGGAATCACTCCAGAATTCCCTAGAACCATCAATGGTGGGCTGTTGCCTTTCTATTAAACTCAAAGTACTTATTTCTTTGAACACGTAAGGAGCCTTCTGTTCGGACTGCTTGGGGGCTTGGATGGTGAGGTGTAGTCTCAATTTTTAATGAGTGCAATTCGGCAGCGAATCATTCCAACCTCTGCACTGAAAGGTCTCTTGTTCGCTGCACAGAGGGGAAGAAAAGTGTCAGCGCATGGCATTTAAGCCTCGCTTCTTAACCCAGAGCTGTCTTGCGGGTTTGACCCTGATTGGAAACAAGCACCCAGCGAGGCGTCTTATAGACTCCTTAAGAAAGACGGAAGCAAAGGACCCAAATGGCCCACACAGGGCAGGGATGGTCTTCTTTTCTTCCTCTGTGCCATGTTAATAGACAGAAATGTTTTCTCTTTTAAGCTTTAAGAAAAAAAAACAAAAACAAAACACATGTTGTCACAATTTGCCTAAATAAAAGACTTTCAAATAGTCCCCAGGCCTCAGTTTCCTGCTAGTAATTCATTGCAATATTGAGGGACTGCTCACCCTTGGCACCCTGGCTGACAGTGGAATGACAGGAATAATCAGAAACATCCCACGTGCACACATGCACACATGCATTCACACACATGTGCACACACACCTGGATTAGGTGGGCACCCCCTTCATCTCTGGGCAACTGCTGGCACATATAGACTCACAGTGCAAAACTGAGCTGACAAGAACTCAGTGTCTGTCAGTGTTCATATTTTACACTTGCCATCCTATTCTCGATGCCAGATTAAAAAAAAAAAGATAGGCTGCCATGGTTTTTAATGGCAACTTGGCATTCACAACAGGGCATTGGTCTACATAGGTGGGTCTGAGCCAGAGCCCCCCATCTCTGTTCAAACAAGCCCTACTTGAAAGCTCCATTCAGCTCTCCAGGGCCATGTGCACGAGCAAAACAATAATACATTGAGTGCGGACAAGGGCTGTCTTCTGTTGGAGCTGGCCCTGCTCCTGGGGAATAACATGAGGACAACCTGCCCAAACAGTGATTAACAAGGCAGGGACAACGCAAAGGGCACTGTGATTGGCCATGGCATAGTGACAAGCAGAGTCAGCACACATCATCCTAAGACTCCCTGTAACCTCTGGGCTTTGGTGACAGTCATCTGCCCCCACAAAAGGGCAGTGTTCAATAAACGCATGTGCAGTGAGAAACCGCCAAGGGTAGAAAGTAAATGAAGAATATAAGACATGAGATCTTGGCCAGGGGAGATGGCTCGGTGGCTAAGGGTGCTTCTTCACCAAGCAGAAGGACTTGAGTTTAAAACTCTAGCACCCATAAAAAGCCAGACACGGAGCAGGTGGACCCTAAGAGCTCACTCACCACTGAGCCGGGTCTGAACACTGAGTTTTTTGGTTCAGTGGATGATTCAAAGTGATGTGGCAGAGTGATGGAGAAAGACACTCCCTATGTCTTTCCCGCCACCCAAGGGTGAGGTGGGATTCCCCACTGTATGCTGGGAATATGTTTTATTACCATTGGTTAATGAATAAAGCTCTTTTAGCCAATGGCATAGCAGAACAAAGCCAGGCAGGAAATCCAAACAGAGATATAGAGAGAAAGTAGGCAGAGTCAGAGAGACGTCATGTAATTGCCAAAGGAGAAGGACCTGGAACCTTCCCAGTAAGCAACAACCTCGTGGCAATACACAGATTAATAGAAATGGGTTAATTCAAGATATAAGAGCTAGCTAGAAATATGCCTGAGTCATTGGCCAAACAGTGTTGTAATTAATAAAGTTTCTGTGTGATTATTCTGATCTGGGCAACCAGGAAACAAACAAGCAGTCTCGGCCTACAAATGGCACACCAGCATGGGGCAACTACATCCACATAAAACCTAAAAGAGCTTCAGAAAGAATTCTAGACAGGAAACAACAGAGCTAAGCATGTCTTCTTGGTAGCAGCATTTTCTCAGGTGGGCCCTGTTTGCTAGAGGCAAGCAGAGGCATGGCTCCTTTAAGATAAGGCTTTCTGACCCAGCATTAGGAGCCAAAACTGTGTGGCTTCGTTAAGAAATGGTGGTTTCCTGGTTTGTGACAGCAGCATGAACTCTGGCTCTTTTGGGAGGTCCTGTACTTAAATGAGGTTTGTGAGCAGCATGCTACTAATTGCTTAATATAGACCTGCTGCATTTCTGGAGCTGGGGCGGTGAACAAGGCTCGCAGAGGCAGTGAACATGCCTCTACCATGTTGGACTGGGCAGAGCAAACAGGGCTGCAGAGAGAGTTGGTACTAGGCACACTCACTTAGCATTAAAAAAAAGGGGGGTGTTCCTGGTCAGAAAAGGATTTCAGATACAGAAATAAAAAACCTCTAAACAAGACACAGAGTGTTTAAAAATGTACATAGGCTTGGGAGAGAGAGGAAAAAGAGTATAGACAGTGTTAAAAAGAAGTAAATAGTTTTAAAAATCAAAGTCTTTAAAGAGACAGTATAAAGTAATATAAAAAAGTACAGACAGTCATAGAGTAAAGGAGTAAAGATAATAAATATTAAAAAGTAATAGAAAAAGCCACATAAAGATGGAAAATATACAGAGAATCTGGATTATGTATATTGTTGTGTTTTCTTTGAATTTTTTGACTGCAGAGAGACATTTGATCCTGGGGACTGCTAAGCTAACTAACATAAATATTTTAAAGGTATCTTGACTTGAAAATTTGAGTCTAAGGATATGTTACTTTGGAAAAGAGGTTCTGCTTTTGTTTCCACAGAAGATAAGAACCTATGGATTCCTTCCACACTAATATGGTTTGATGGAACAAGACATCCCCCCCCCAAAAAAAGGTCTCCATGAACCCTTAAAATATCTTGACCAACAAACAGCAGGAAGCAGTTTGGAGAAAAAATTCCCAAAATAATTGTTTATAAATGTTTATTTTCATTTAAAGGGGGTTGATTATAAATGACTAAATGATCACAGTTGATCTGTTTCTAAAAAGCGGGGAGATATGATATAGAGATGAATACTTTGCAATGGTATGAATCTTGGTCTATTGATACATATAAGGTTGATTTGTTATACTGTATATATGTATTTCTGCTTTTAAGGTATTATGTTTGTGCAGCTCATTTAAAAATTAATGTATAATTAAGAAATACAGATTAATAAATAGTCATCTATAATAGTCAAACTGTAGTCATGTTAGTTAGGTTTTCTAGATATAAAGAGATATATTTCAGTTAGATAGATTATCTTCAATACTTGAAAGACTTACAGAATATGGCATTTAAAATGTTTTAAGAACTTAGACTTTTCTCAACAGTGAAACATGTCTGCTTCTGGCACCACCAGTTACTTCAGAGATGTTGATGGGCATTGAAGAAACTCATTATGGAATTTGCCTTCAATGTAACAAGGATAGCCATTTGGCAAGAAACTGCTCTTGCCTGAACTGCTTGATGTTATGCTGTATGACCTGGATATGCAGACCCACAGAAAAATTACTGTTGAACTTGCCTAAAGAATGTGAGACAGTTCTTCAGGATTCCTGCTTTATGAACGAGTCTGCCAAACATTCTGCAGGACATAGAAGTGACTGACACACTGCCTATATAGGCAAAACAGCCTTTTAAAATTCCTGCTCCATGGAAAAGTCTGCAGGATACTAAGGCCCGTAGGCTGAAGATGGATGACCCAATGGTACAGAAGAACTGTGGGTGACTTTCCAGGCAGCAAGATGTCTCTGTCAATTCTAGAACTTTGGAAGTTGTTTACAATGTACTTCCTGTTAATTTAGATAATATTATATCCTTCTGGGGTCTTTGGTGGAGTTGAAGACTGCATAGTTATATAGTTTTCCTTAGTTATGATAAAGGATAGAATAGATAATAGAGTATTTTCCTTAATTTGCCAAAATGTAAATAGACTAAATATTGTAATTTCACTGTGTTAAAAAGTGAAAACCTTCCTTTTTAGACAGAAAAGGGAAATGATGTGGGATTCCCCTCTGTATGCTACGAATATGTTTTATTACCATTGGTTAATGAATAAAGCCGTTTCCGCCAATGGCTTAGCAGAACTAACCCAGGCAGAAAATCTGAACAGAGATAGAGAGAGAGAGTAGGCAGAGTCAGAGAGACACCATGTAACTGCCTAAAGAGAAGGACCTGGAAGCTTTCCAGATGGTAAGCTACAGCCTTGTGGCAATACACAGATTAATAGAAATGGGTAATTCAAGATGTAAGAGCTAGCTAGAAATATGCCTGAGTCATTGGCCAAACAGTGTTGTAATTAATATAGTTTCTGTGCGAATTATTTGGGTCTAGGTGGCCAGGAAATAAACGAGCAGTCTACACAAGGGCATGTGCATGAGCGAAGGAGACCACACAGTGTGCGTGCACCACACACACACACACACACACACACACACACACACGGAAAAGAACATGAATCCTCTTCAAACACACGGTCACAGAGCCCCGAAGCTTCACAAAGCATCTCTGACCTGACATCTGACAAACATAGAAATGACACTCTGTTCTGCCCTGTGATTTTCAATGCTTGATTTAATTTCAGGTTGAGGGTCTTGAGCGACACTGGAAATGGTCCTAAAGATCAGACAGACCTCTCATGAAACAATCAGGAAAGTATGCAGGTTGCACACAGCCTTAAAAGACAGCAGGGGAGTGTCCTCGCCTTGAGGAAGCCAAGGCTTAAAAAGAGAGGCACATGGCAGGCTGTTGGCAGTCGTGAGCCCAGGCTATCTTCCTAGAGCAGCACCTATGATGAATGATGCTAGGAAAGGGGAAAGAAATGAACAAGAGAGAGAAATAAAGGCGCAGAAGACAGCATCCCTTCCAGAAACCTACAAAACAATTCACCAAATGCTCTTGCTTAAAATTCATACCATCGTGTTAATCCATTGAACGTTCACACACTACTGACACCTTATTAACTGCTCACAGTCCATCCACGCTAACAACACCCTCAAAGAATCAGCGGACCCAGTGCTGTGTTCCCTCTGCTGTGAGCCAAAATGAATCCTCAAGTCATTTCAGTCATGTATTCAGCAGAGTCAAAAAAAGTAACTAGTCCACATAAACTCCATACACATGAGCACACATGCATGCATACTCACACCCAAATATGCATGAATACATACATGTACACCCACACACATGTGCATACACACAGACACATCCATAGGTGCATGCATACACACATACACACCCATATATGCAGGCTCACCCACACAAATGTACACACACACATGCACACTTATATACCTAGATGATCCTGGGTTGTTCCAAGTTAACAGTTAAAACTAAACGTCATAGTGTCAGGTATGTCTTTGCATTTCTGTTAAACTCTAGAAAAGGGGGCCCAGGGAGAAGGCTCTGTTAGTAAAGGACTGCCACCCAACCATGGACAAAAATGTCGGGCACAGCAGTGCACACCTGGAACCCCAGCACCATGGGAAAGGGAGGCAGGCAGATGGTGAGACTCGCTGGCCAGCCAGCCTTGTGCAACCAGTGATCTCCAGTAAGAGACCCTGCCTCAACAAATAAGTGGATATCAACTGAGAAAATCACACCCACCATTGACCTCAGCCTCCACAAGCCCCCAAACATACGCATGCACACACACACACACACACACGAACACATACACATGTGCACACACACACACACACAAAAACAATGATTGAGTGTACAGAGATGAAGAATGAGTCTGTGGTACCTGAGATCAAGCACGGGAAAGAGTTCCTGGGACAAAGGTGAGAAAGTCATCAGGGTGTCACAACGTTCTTCCCCGGGCTAGTCAGGTGACTCGATCTATCAAAATTCGCCAACATGCACATTCACAGTGCATGTGTCTTATTGTATCAAAATTACACCTCAAAATTTTTCATTTTTCAAAAAAAGCAATCACAGAAGAAAAATTATCTCAAGAGGAAAAAAAGTTGGCTTGACAGTAACTCCTCGACAGAAACGGTATAAGCCAGAGACAGCATAATGATATATTCAAAAGTGTTGAAGGAAAATAACTGCCAGCTTAGATTTCTATTAAGCAAGAGAGATACCCTTCCAGGATAAAAATGAAATAAAGGCATTTTCAGACAAACAAAAACTGATTCAATTTACCCATGGCAAACACCGTTAAACAGAACAGGGGAGGTGCAGAAGGAGGAAGCCAGAAGGAAGAGTGAGGAGGCAGGAGGAGAGAGAGCAGAGGAAATGAAGTATGAGTGTCACATGGAAATAATTAGCAAGATCTTGCAGTCTTATATCAATTTTCCTTAAGTGTATATGTGTACCTGTGTATGTATGTGCACCATACAAGTGCAACACCTACTGAGGCCAATAGAGGGCAGCAGAAGCCCTGGAAATAGAGTTACAGGCAGTTGTGTATCACCAAGTGGGTGCTGGGAGCTGAACCCAGTCTTCTGAAGAGTAGCCTGTACCCTAACTGCTGAGCCACCCCTCCAGCCCTGACACTGATGATTTCCACCAGCTTCTTTTTGGCTACTAGTGACATGGCAGAGTGTGTGTATGTGTGTGTGTGTGTGTGTGTTTCCTATACGTGTTGGAATACATTGCTGCTGGTTAGAGGTCAAGGTCTACCATAGCCTGGCAGCTTTCTCCAAAGCTCAACAACATGGGAACTCCCCCCACCCTTCCCCAGGAAATCTCCCTGCTCTCTAACCTGCCCTTATCTGGAGAATGGCCCCAGGCCTGGAGGACTGACCTTATCTGAAAACTGTTAGGCTTCTGTCTGTAAAACCAGAAGCCTGATTCATCTTTAGCTTGACCCTTGATGCAGATCCCTGCTAAGAAGGCTTGTGCTAGTTCTGCTATAGAATCCTACAATCACATACCAAACCTTGTAATAGAAGTGTGCCACTTAATGCAAATTAGGGCTTGTCCCCGGGCTCCCCAATCCTATATATTACTTACACTCTAGAATAAATTGAGTTGATTCAAGGAAATCTGTCTCCCAGAGGGCTGTCTCCATTCGTGCTCATGGGACGCATACAAAGCTTTCTGTCACCCCGTCTGCCTCTTTCCCCCATCAGACTGATGGCCCACAGGCCAAGAGGGAAAGAGGACCCCCACTCATACACACATATACATGTATAGGCGCATACATGCTTGCACACACACAAAACCTTTACAAAGGTTGTGATCCCATTTGTAAATACCTGTGATTTAAAAAAAAAAAATGCACCCACACATACAAAGAGGAGAAAAAAAAACTGCCCCCAAGAGAATATAAGAAATTGGGAAGGAGAGAACCAAGGTACCAGAAAAATAGCAGCTAAGTGTTGTTCCCCGTCTGTTCCATTCCCCAGCACCAATGTGACCCTCAAGGCTCTGAGGCCATAGGGAATGAAGTAACTAAGATTGCACAGCAAGGCATGGATTGAAGAAGTGCAGTGTCACTAGGATCTGGTGGCGCACACCTTTAATCCCCACACTCAGGAGGCAGAGACAGAGAGGCAGGTGGCTCTGTGACCCATAGACCAGCATGGTCTACAGAGTGAGTTCCAGGACAGCCACAGTGATTACAGAGAAACCCCATCTCAGGTAAGGAGGTTTTCTTAGGGCACATTCCACAGTATGTGTATGAGATGAGGCCTAACTCCATCTTCCACAGCAGGGGGAAGAATTGAGAATTAATAAAGAATACCCCTTCTTGGGGCTGGAGAGATGGCTCAGTGGTTAAGAGCACTGTTTGCTCTTCCAAAGGTCCTGAGTTCAATTCCCAGCAACCACATGGTGGCTCACAACCATCTGTAATAAGATCTGGTGCCCTCTTCTGACCTGCAGGCATACACACAAACAGAATACTGTATACATAATTAATAAATAAATCTTTTTTTAAAAAAAGAATACCCCTTCTTTAATCCATGAACACCCCAAGTAGGCACGGTGCTCCCCAGCCCCAGTGAAGGCAAGCAGAACCAATTACCACAGAGACTGGGAAATCCACCTTCATTCTGCCTGCCCTTCCCAATCCAGCTCAATATCACAGCACACGCTGTTTCCTTCTTTATTATCACTAAAGCCACCAGAGGAAACAAATGGAATGAAGTCCAGCATTGTTAACAGATTTTTTAAGGGGTGTGGGGGCACAACACATTTTTTCTTGTGGTTTCAATGGGTTATTTAGCTCTAGTAGCAGCTGTTGACAAATTTTTTTAATGTAAGCACCACCAGTTGTAAGTTCCCTTTGGTTATAAATATTTAATTATAAAGCTTCCTTTTAAGCTGAAGGTAAACCCACTTTCTGTCCAAAAAGCGTTAGCAAGAACACAGACCAAAAGCCACGCCCATAGCGATGAGCAACCACCCTATGCTCCCTGACAGGATCTGAAGCTGCTTCCCCAGATCCAAGAGTCCTGGACAGGTGTAGTGGCTCCTGTTACATCGTCTCGACACAGGTAAAGTCATTCGAAAGGAGCGAAACTCAAATTGAGAAAGGGCCTGCCTCTGTTTAGCTGGGAACCCCCGCTTGGGCCTCATTCCAAACCCCGCCCCTTCTCAGAAAACCCACTAAGAGGCAGCTCCGCCCCCAAAGCTCAAAACCACACCTACACGCCCTAGACCTGCCACGTGATTTCTCTCCTGCTTCCTCAGAGATCTTCCCAGGGTGCTTTGCTCAGATTAAATCTGGTTTTATTAATTTGACTTATTGCATCAGTGGAGAAACCCACAACTGGAGATTTTCAAAATACGTACCAGCCTCCATAGGATTTGACTAAAGACAAACCTATGGAGCATTTTCTTAATTAGTGATTGATGGGGGAGGGTCCAGCACACTGCGGATGGTGCCACCTCTGGGCTGGTTGTCAAGCAGGCTGAGCGAGCTGCCTGAGCAAGACTATAAGCAGCACCCCTCCCTGGCCACTGCATCAGCTTCTGCCTCCAGGTTCCCACCTGCTCTAAGTTCCTGCCTTAGCTTACTTCTGTGGACTGTGATTCGGGATATGTAAGCCAAACAAACCCTTTCCCCTCCAAGTTGCTTCAGCCATGGTGTTTCATTGAAGCAATAAAAATTCTAACTAAGATACCAGGTAACTGTGAAGAGGGCAGGCCAGAAGCAAGTCCCTAAGAGGACCATTGGCCCAGTAGCACTAAGAAGAGACTGAGACACTGCTACCACGGGACCCTATCAGGTACCCTAGGCCCTCCTTTTCAAGTTCCTCATTCCCCTTCAAAAAAGAATCTCAGGACCAATCAGAAGGAAGAATTGGAACTTATGAAGACAAAATTTTGATGTACAATTAAATACAGGGGGGAGAGGAGACCCAGCAAAAGCACAGCGCACACCCAAGGCACCAGCACAGCGTTCTCAATGGGGAGATTCCTAGGCTGGGTTTTGGTTTTGAGACAAGGTTTGGCTCAGCTACCGTCAAAGTCACTATGCACTGGATGACCTTGAACTTCTGATCCTCCTGTCTCTATCTCCTGAATGCACTAATTACAGATATGTACTGCCTAAGTGTTGGGGCTCACACTGAGTACTTTGTGCATGCTGAGCAAGCACCCTAACAACTGATTCATAGCCCCAACCTCTGTAACTAGCTTAACAATAGCCTTGTATATCTGTTTGGTGGCTTCTAAAGTTCAAGTTTGGGCAGCAACCCCAGTCCCAGCCTGGCAGAGTCAGAGAGAGTGCGAGCACGGTGGAGGCCCCAGCCATAGCTCGGAAGAGTCAGGCAGAGAGAGTGTGTGGCCACAGCCCCAGCACAGAAGAACCAGAAAAGGAGCACGGTGATTGCCATGGCATAACAGAAGCATCAACAACAGCAGCTTCCAGAAATTATATTAAGAAGTCCCTATGGGAAAGAGCACCTGTGTCCCAGCCAGCAACCAGTGCCATCCTCTGTACGAGATAGCCCACTGCATCAGCAACCACCAAAGCCACAGACCCACATGCGCCAGGAGGAGAAATCACTTGAGCCTTGGCCCACCTGCACCTGGAGGTGCAATCACCTGAGTCTCTGTCCTACCTGCTCCTGAAAGAGTGATCATCAGAGCCACAGCCACCAACTACACCAAGCGGAGGAAGAGGAACCCCTGAAGCACAGGCTCCACCTTTACTGATTGGAGAAAGAGATGGGTAGACAACAGGGTAAGAATAGACTCAAGAACATAAAGAGCAACATGGCACCACCAGAAAGTAGTGCTTCTACAACAGCAAGACCTGAACATCCCAATGCAGATGAAACAGAAGAAAATGACCTTAAAAATAACTTTTAGAAGGTGATTGAGGCCCTGAAAGAGGAAATGAAAAATTCCCTTAAAGAAATGGAGGAAAAGACAAACAAAAAATTGGAAGAAATCAACAAATGACTTAAAGAATACCAGGAAAAAACAATCAAACAGGTGAAGGAAATGGTTTAAGACTTAAAAACCAAAGTAGAGGCAATAAAAAAAAATACACACACACAAACTAAGGGAATTTGGAAATGGAAAATCTGGTATAAGTTCAGGAACTACAGATGCAAGCATAAACAACAGAATATAAGAGATGGAAGAGAGAATTTCAGGCACTGAAGATAACAATAGAGGAGATAGATTCATCAGTCAAAAAATGTTAAATCCAACAAATTCTTAACACAAAACATCCAGGAAATCTTCGACACCATAAAAAGACTGAACCTAAGAATAATAGGGATAGAAGGAGAAGTCCAGCTCAAAGCACAGAAAATATATCCAACAAAATCATAGAAAACTTTCCCAACCTAAAGAAGGACATGCCTATGAAAGTATAAGAAGCTTACAAAACATCAAATAGACTAGACAAAAAAAAAAGGTCTCCTCGTCACATAATAATCAAAACACTAACCATACAGAATAAAGAACAGTAAGAGCTGCAAAGGAAAAAAGCCCAAGTAACGTATCAAGGCAGACCCAGCAGAATAATACTCGACTTCTCAATGGAAACAGTGAAAGCCAGAGGGTCCTGGACAGGTGTTATGCAGACACTAAGAGACCACAGATGCCAGCACAGTTCCTATAGCCAGCAAAGATTTTAATCACCATAGATGGAGATAACAAGACATTCCAAGATAAAATGAGATTTAAGCAATGCCTATTCATAAATCCAGCCTTACAGAAGACACTATAAGGAAAACCCCAACCCAAGGAAGTTAGTTGCATCCACAAAAACACAGACAATAGATAATCCCACACCAGAAAATCCCATAGAAGGGAAGCATACACACAATACCACCAACAACAACAACAACAAAAAGAAAGAATAACAGGAACTAGCAATCACTAATCATTAATATCCCTTAATATCAATGGACTCAGTTCACCTATAAAAATACACAGACTAACAGATTAGATACAAAAACAGAACCCATCCTTCTCCTGCATACAAGAAACACACTTCAACTTCAAAGACAGACCTCAGAGTAAAGGGTTGGGGAAAAATTTTCCAATCAAATGAACCTAAGAGACAAGCTGGTGTAGCTATCCTAATATCTAACAAAACAGACTTCAAACTAAAAGTAACCAAAAGAGATAAAGAAGGCCATTTCATATCCATAGCAGGAAAATCCATCAAGATGAAGCCACAGTTGTGAATATCTATGCCCCCAATACAAGAGGGCCCAAATTTGTAAAAGAAACATTACTAAAGCTTAAATCACATATCAAGCCCCACATGCCAATAGTGGGAGACTTCAACACCCCACTCTCACCACTGGACAAGTTTGCCAGTCAGAAAATTAACAGAGAAATAAAGGAACTAACCAATATAATGACTCAAATGGACTTAACAGACATCCATAGAACATTCCACACAAACACTGGAGAATATACCTTCTTCTCAGCACCTCATGGAACCTTCTCTAAAATTAACCTCATACTCAGTAACAAAGCAAACCTCAACTGACACCAAAAAAAAATGGAATCTGTATCTTATTGGATAACCACGGTTTAAAGTTAAACAACACAAATTCCAGAAAGCCTACAAACTCACAGAAACTGAATAATGCCCAACTGAATCACTCCTGGGTCTAGGAAGAAAGAAAGAAAAAAAAGAAATTCCTAGAATTCAATGAAAATGAATGTACAACACACCCAGACCTATGAGACACTGTGACAGTTCATAGCACTAAGAGGAAAGTTCATAGCACTAAAAGCCGACATAAAGAAATTGGAGAAACTGCATACTAGTGAATTAACAGAACACCTGAAAGCTCTAGAACAAAAAGAAGCAAACTAACCCATAAGGACTAAATGACAGGAAATCATCAGATTGAAGACTGAAATTAATAAAATAAAAACAAAGAGAACAATACAAAGAATCAATGAAATGAAAAATTGGTTCTTCAAGAAAAAAAATCAACGAAATAGACAAACCCTTATCTAAACTTACCAAAAGACAGAGAAAGACTATCCAAATTAGCAAAATCAG
Organism: Microtus pennsylvanicus; assembly: GCF_037038515.1. Classification (NCBI taxonomy): domain Eukaryota; kingdom Metazoa; phylum Chordata; class Mammalia; order Rodentia; family Cricetidae; genus Microtus; species Microtus pennsylvanicus. The sequence continues at coordinate 111,742,630 of NC_134579.1, forward strand.
AAATGAAAAGGAGGACCAAACAAGAGACTCTGAGGAAACCATCAGGCTATAATTAAAAAACCTGTATTCCACAAAATTGGAAAAATTAAAAGAAATGGGCAATTTTCTGGATAGGTATCACATACCAAAATTAAATCAAGAACAGATAAACAATTTAAATAGACCTATAACTCCTAAAGAAATAGAAGCAGTTATTAAGTCTCCCAACCAAAAAAGCCCAGGACCAGATGGCTTCAGCATAGAATTCTACCAGAACTCCAAAGAAGAACTAATAGCAATACTCCTCAAATTGTTCCACACAATAGAAGCAGAAGGGACATTGCCAAACTCCTTTTACGGGACTATAGTTACCCTAATATCCAAAGATAGAGAACCGCAGATCAATCTCCCTCATGAACATTGATGCAAAAATCTCAATAAAGTACTGACAAACTGAATCCAAGAACACATCAAAATAAAAAAATCCATCATGACCAAGTAGGCTTTATCCCTGAGATGCAGGGTTGATTCAACATACAAATCTGACAAATATAATCCACCATATAAACAAACTGAAAAAAAAACCACATGATCATCTCATTAGATCCTGGAAAAGCCTGAGACAAAATCCAATACCAACTTGTGATAAAGGTCTCAGAGAGATCAGGGATACAAGGAACATATCTAAACATAATAAAGGCAATATACAGCAAGCCAACAGTCAACATCAAACTAAATGGAGAGAAACTCAAAGCGATTCCACTAAAATCAGGAACAAGACAAGGTTGTCCCTGCTCTCTATATTCATTCAATATTGTGCTCAAAGTTTTAACAGGAAGAATAAGACAACGAAAGGAGATGAAGGGGACTAAATCAGAAAGGAAGCAGACCAACTATCACTTTTCACAGACAATATGATAGTATACATAAATGATATCAAAAACTCTACCCTGGAACTTCTACAGCTGATAAACATATTCAGTAATGTGGCAGGATGCAAGATTAACTCAAAAAAAATCAGTAGCCTTCCTATACACAAATGATAAACATGCTGAGAAGAAAATCAGAGAAACGTCACCCTTTACAAAAGCCACGAATATAAAAAATCTTGGGGTAACTCTAACCAAACAAATGAAAGACCTGTATGATAAGAACTTTAAGTCTCTATAGAAATAAATTGGAGAAGACATCGGAAAATGGAAAGATCTCCCATGCTCTTGGATAGGTAGGATCAACATAAAAAAAATGCCAATTTTACCAAAAGCAATCTACAGATTCAATGCAATCCCCACCAAAATCCCAACATAATTCTTCACAGACCTTGAAAGGATGGTACTCAACTTCATATGGAAAAAAAAATAAACAGAATAGCTTTTAAAATCCTATACAATAAAAGAACTTCTGGAGGCATCACTATCCCTGACCTCAAGCGCTATAAGAGCTACAGTAATAAAAACAGCTTTGTGTTGCATAAAAACAGACACGTGGATCAATGGAATCGAACTGAAGACCCTGACATTAATCCATGCACATATAAACACCTGATTTTTGACAAAGAAGCCAAAGAGGTACAATGGAAAAAGGAAAACATCTTTAACAAACGGTGCTGGCGTAACTGGATGTCAACATGTATAACATTGCATATAGATCCATATCTATCCCCTTGCACAAAACTCAAGTTCAAGTGGATCAAGGACCTTCAACATAAAGCCAGTTACAATGAACCTGGCAGAAGAGGAAGTGGGAAATAGCCTTGAATGCATTAGTACAGGAGACCATTTTCTAAATAGAACACCAATAGCACAGACACGAAGAGCAACAAACAATAATGGGACCTCCTGAAACTGAAAAGCTTCTGTAAGGCAAAGGACACAGTAAATAAGACAAAACTACAGCCTACAGAATGGGAAAAGATCTTCACCAACCCCACATCTGACAGAGGACTGATCTCCAAAATATATAAAGAACTCAAGAAACTAGACAACAAAATACCAAATAATTCAATTAAAACTGGGGTGGAGAGCTAAACATAGAATTCTCAACAGAAGAGACTCAAATGGCCAAAAGACATTTAAGAAACTGTTCAACATCCTTAATCATCAGGGAAATGCAAATCAAAACGACTCTGAGATACCATCTTACACCTGTCAGAATGGCTAAGATCAAAAATACTGAGGACAGCTTATGCTGGAGAGGATGTGGAGTCAGGGGAACACTCCTCCACTGCTGGTGAGAGTGAGAACTTGTACAGACATTCTGAAAATTAGTATGGCGGTTTTTCAGAAAATTAGGAATTAATCTACCTCAAGACCCAGCAATATCATTCTTGGGCATATAACTAAAGGATATTCAATCATACCACAAGGACTTACTCAACAATATTCATAGCAGCATTATTCATAATAGCCAGAACCTGGAAACAACCTAGATGCCCCTCAACTGAAGAATGGATAAAGAAAATGTGGTACATTTATACAATAGAGTACCACTCAGCTATAAGAAACAATAACATCATGAAATTCGTAGGCAAACGGATGCAGCTAGATAGAAAACATCCGGAGTGAAGTAACCCAGACTCAGAAAGACAAACGTGGTATGTGCTTACTCATAAGTGTATGTTAGATATAAAGCAAAGGATAACCAGACTACAATCCACAGCTCCAGAGAAACTAGAGCCTTCTTCCAATAATTGATAGAACCAGATGCGGAGCTTCATAACCAAGCACTAGACTGAACTCCAGGAATCCAGCCAAAGAAAGAGAGGAAGGAATACATGAACAAGTTAGATCAAGATCATGATGGAGAAATCTAGAGGCAGCTGAACCAAGCTCATGGAAGCTCACGAACACTGGGCAGACAGCTGGAGAGCCTCCATGAAACCAAACTAGGCACTCCGTATACGGGAGACAATTGTGAAGCTTGGGTTATCTTAGGGGCCAAAGGTAGTAGGACCAGGATCTATCTCTGATCCATGAGCTAGCTTTATGGAGCCCATTTTCTATGATGGGATACCATGCTCAGCCTTGATGCAGGGGTGAGGGGTTTGGTCTGAACCCAACTTAATATGCCAGATTTCATTGACTCCCCATGGGAGCCCTTACCTGTTGGGAGGAGTGGATGGGGGTGGGCAGGGAGGAGGAGGCAAAGAGGGGCAGGAGGAGGTATGGGAGAACTTTGGTTGGAATGTAAAATGAAATTTAAAGAATAGGTCATTTAGGGCTGGAGAGGTGGCTCAGCAGTTAAAAGCATTGCCTGCTATTCCAGAGGTCCTAAGTTCAATTCCCAGCAATCACATGGTGGCTCACAACCATCTGTAATGAGGTCTGGTGCCCTCTTCTGGCTTGTAGGCATATACACAGACAGAATATTGTATACATAATAAATAAATAAATAAATATTTTTTTAAAAAAAAGAATAGGTCATTTAATTTAAAAAACAAAGTTCAAGTTCTGTTGTTCAAAGGGGCTCCTAAAGGATGCTTATTTTGTTTTAGTTCATTTCACTTTGGAAATGAGATCCTAGGCTGCTTCTTGAGATGCCCTGGCCATGTTCATAGGCTGCTGGGACCTCCAGGACCCCTGTAGGAAGGAATCAGAGCATACTGTTATGTCTGAGCAAAGTTAGCCAGGTTGCCAGTGGGATTCTCCAAAGGGTATAGGCTCACAGCCAGGAAGGGAGGAATGCTCACTCACAGGTCATACCCATGGGCCTTAAGCCATAAGCTCCTCACCATGCTAACACTTCAATTTCAAACAGCTCCGTGAAAAAGGAATATTGTCCCCTGCAGGCAAATATTATCCTGTCTCCTCTCATAACACAGTTTATTAGCTGGACTAAAAAGTTTCAGCACCCAGACAATGACAGGCTTCCACCAAACTCCAGGGTGGGTGGCTCCTTTCTTTTTTCATGTTCCTCTAATTCTTTATCTTTCTAGCCTACCTCAGCCCCATTGAGGTTCCCAGAAGAGTATTCCATAATTACGCCCTCTCCTATGCCAAATAGCATTGACAGCCAGAGGAAACCCCAGCAATGTTTCACTTACAGACCTGGGCATTGCCATCCAAGTCTTCTCCTCAGGATGTTTGTTAGTGATGGTGTCTCTCCGTGAACTAGGAGGGACCCCTGTGGACCACACGCCTGGGTCTCCTACCATGTGGAATTAAAAGGACCATTTATGCTCTCACTGGCTGTGATCCTCCTGCCTGCTGTTCAGCATCTCAAGGCCTGAGGGACCTTCCTTACTGAACATGTGTTGCTCAACTCACTCCCTGTCTCTAGTGAGGCTAACCGAGCTCCTTCTGTTCCTCTTATCCTCAGGGGCAGGACGGGGCTCAGCTGGCTGTTCCTTTTAATTCCACAAAGTAGGAGATAGGAGGGGAAAGGAAAAAGGAGAAACCACATCCTCTATTGGACCAATTTTCTCACAACTAAAAGTTGTTGACTAAAAATGAGGGGTTCACTCTGGCACCTAGATCTGCTTCGCTTGGCCTATTCAACGTTTGACATGACTCAATATTCAAGCGGAAGATATGATTAAATTGACAAAGTGCTTGCCTGGCTTGCAGAAGGCCTTGGGGTTCCTGCCTCAGCACCCCATAAATTGGGTGTGGTAGCACACACTTACAATCCCTGTACTTGGGAAGTAGAAGCCGTACAATCAGAAGTTCAGAGTTACCCTTGTTGGTATTCTAAACTCCCACCGGCTGTCAGCATTCAGGCAAAATGCTCGGCCACCCCAGGCGTTAGCACTTCCACGCATGCGCCATCAGTGTTCAGGCTAACTGCCTGACCGCCCTGGGGCTTTAAATCCTACATAATCTTCGTGTGACGTGGTCTTGTAATCTATGCATAATGCAGCTACGTAAGCCCCTGTGCACATGCCAGAGAGTCCTGTGTACCCCTCTTTCCCCTCCCTCTCCTTCTGTTAATAAAACTCTTAAAGTGGGTTTTGTTGTGTATCTTGTGATCCATTCTCATGTCTAGAAGTATCAATGGTACCGTGATTTCACTGTGTTATTTTTTATAAAAAATTGGAGGGGGTTAAGGGTAGTATGGGTGAGAATGGGGTTGTCAGGTCTCTCAAAACTGCTTCAAGCTGACTTGGTGGCTACCGGTCATGTCTGGGGGGCCAGAGGCAAAAGCTTTACCCAGTTAAGGTGACATTCCTATGACATTTTAACAAGAATATTTTTTTTTATTCAGTTAGTTAGGAGCAGTTCGTTCTACCCTCCCTGAGGACTGAGGATGATATGGAATATGAAAATGCCAAGGGATGTTGAGAGCCTTAAATAGAGTTTGAGAGATCTGAGAGGTAAATTCAGAGCTGTCACGGCACCAGTGTAAGATATGGTGTGAGAGAGACTTTGGTGAGGACCGCGGGCGGGAAATAGAATGCAGCATGCAAAAAGAGCTTGACTGTGGAGTTCATTTAAGAAGAGGGGAAGGGAGAGATACAGAGACAGACAGAGAGGAGAGGAGAGGAGAGGAGAGGAGAGGAGAGGAGAGGAGAGGAGAGGAGAGGAGAGGAGAGGAGAGGAGAGGAGAGGAGAGGAGAGGAGAGGAAAGACCAAGAGAGAGTTGCCTTGGCAGGAAGAGAATGATTGGAAGTGGGTGGAGCTTCTCTTAAAGAGACCTTTGTACAGTGTCATAGCAGAGGGATGCCTGTGCCCAAGGGGCAGGGCCAGAGTGTGCCTGGATACTAACAGCCCTCAGCTGCATAGAGAGTTCAAATCCAACCTGGGGCACACGAAACCCTATCTAAACCAAAATATAAACACACACACACACACACACACACACACACACACACATATATATATATATATATATATATATATATATATATTTAAAGACTAATGTAAGAGAGTCATACAAAAGCAAGCATTTCTACACAAAAAGCTCAACTCCATTCACAGGAGAGACTATGATTAAGATGTGGCTCAGAGAAAACACCTCCATGGGCTTAGGTTGAATTTCCTACCTCATTCTGTCCCTTCCCTGTGACAGATGAGAAACTGAGGCACAGAAGCAAAGTCAAAGGCCTGGGATCAAGTGGTTAAATAAATGACAGAGTGTAGGGTAAGCCTATTTCTGACTACAAAGACTAGAATTTTAGACTATGGAATTCTCTAGTAAATTCCAGGAAAGTTATAAAACTTCATCAGTTTGTGGGTAATCTGTTTGTTTGTTTGTTTGTTTGTTCGTTTGTTTTTCAAGACGGTTTCTCTGTAGCTTTGAAGCCTGTCCTGGAACTAGCTCTTGTAGGCTGGCCTCGAACTCACAGAGATCCACCCGCCTCTACCCCCCAAGAGCTGGGATTAAAGGTGTGTGCCACCACCGCCCAGCGTGGGTAATCTTTAGACCCACGGTATTGTGCGCACTGGCTGGCTCAAAACCCAATCTCTCCACTGACTCAATTTCCAAGGCCACCTCCCTCCATCTTCCAGAGGCAGGGGACAGCAGACAGGCATTGACAGTTTTCACTCCTGACACCTTCTGAGCCTCCTGTCTCCTCTTCAGTAAGTCCCAGCCAGGCTTCCCCATGAAGCAGGAGCTTTATTTACTGTGGTGGAGAAACACAGACTAGATCCGGAGTCCTACTAAAGAGTCTAATTCCATTTGCCTAATGGCACGGTAGAGGTTAGGGAGAGAAAACACGCTTTGGGAGAAAATTGGTTTTTAAAATTCCTGCATTTGGATTAAATCCTTGGGGGTACGAATCTTCCAAGAAATGAAATTCCCTGGAACCTGCTATGTAGACCAGACTGGCCTTGAACTCACAGAGATCCACTTGCCTCTGCCTCCCGAGTGCTGGCACCACCATGCCCCACCTGCCTGATTTGACTTCCACCATCAGAGACCAGATACAGAATTCCCATTTAAGCTCCATTTGACCTAGACAGTGTCAGTTCCTTCCACATCACCCTGAGAAGCTTCCCTGGTCCCAGCCTGGTGCCTGAGGGACCAGCCTTTCTCCTGCCTCTTTCCAGCTGCTCACAAAGGGGCCGGTGCTTAGCTTCTAAGGCAGTTCTCCATTGTTTCTTTCTAAATGGAAACCTTTTATTTGCTTATCAATCATGGGGACAGGCTTCATTGTTGCAAAGAGAAGCACTTTCCCATCTCTCTGGAAACCATCACTCTCCCTGCCCACCTTCCAGCCCCCTTTGGATACAGACCTGGATACTAATAATGCTAATTTCAGAGAGACTCACAGGACATTTGTTTTACGACAGACAATGTTGCAAATGCTTTTCATGGGGTGGGGAGTCATTTATTGAATCTCACAAAATATCCCCTGCCTTGAAGCTGAAGAAACTGATGCAAAAGGTAAATAGCCTCTCCCCGGTGCTGTTAACTAGAAAACACAGTGCTCCTGGACCAAAAGGGGAGCTGACTAACATCAGTTTCGGGTTCTTTTGTTTGTTTGGGTTTGTTTACTTGTTTGTTTTTTATTTGCTTTGGAGGGTGAGGACAGTAGGGAGCAGAAGGGGACAGTAGCAAACCGGAGCCTGGGCTTCACTTGAAACACACACTCAGAGTGGGCTACCTCAGCAAATTCAAGCCTCGCCTGACCCAACATTGTCAGCTTCAAGATTTTCCAGAAACTCCTGAGATTATGCTTTCGGCCAAGTCCATTTTTAAAACATTGTGCGTGAGTTCAGGTCAGGTGGGCACGGATGTGCCACGGCCCTCACGTGGATGGAGGTCAAAGAGCAAGCTTGGATGTTAGTCCTTGTCTCCTACCTTGCTTACGGCAGGACTTGTCTTGTTGGCTGCTGTGAACGGCAGGGTACTATGGGCTCATCTCCATAGAAGCCATGAGATTGTGGACAGTGGTTCTGTGTCCAAGGTCAGATGGGTTCTGGGGATCCAAACACAGGTCCTCGTGTCCCTGAGGCAAACACTTTACCTACTAAGGCATCTCCCTGGCCCAAGTCTGAACTTGAAGGGGAAAAAAAATAAAAGACAGAGACTGCTCAGATCTGTAATCCCAGCAGTCACGAGGCTGAGGATAGCCATGAGTTCAAGGCCAATCTGGGATACAGGGTGAGTCCTATGCCACCATGGGTTACACAAGACCCTGTCTCAAAAAAAAAAAAAGTAACAATCATGTCTTTCCTTCACAGATCTTCAATCAAAAGTGAGACACGGGGCCCTGGCTCCTTCATTAAGGGAAAACAACAGTGGCCCTAATGAGTCACTCCACACCAAAAGCTGTCAAATCCATCATCCCTGCTTTATTTTCTGAAAGTGATTAAATACCACTTCTCCCCTTTTGTAGCAAGATGCCAGTGACAGCCGATCCATCACTTCGTCTGATCTACGCCGGCATCTGCCGATGTTTACCCGCGGAGTTTCGCATCCATCATTTCCTACCTGAATCACCCTTCGAGAAAAGAGAAATTTTAATTCTGCCTCCCAACAACAGGGGAATTAAAAAGCGTGAGCTTTTCTCCCACAAAACACCGGCGATGGAGCCTTAAACCCAACCGGAAGAATGCACACTCAAAAGAAGGCGACAGGGATGATCTTCTGGAAAGCACAGTGCCCACGGATGCCAAAAGAGGACACTGGATCTCCATCCAAAAGCTGGAGTTATATGATGTGGGAGTGTCATATATCAATCTGTTGATTTCATTAGCTAAGCAATAAAGAAACTGCTAGGCCCATTGGATAGGCCCACCCTTAGGTGGGTGGAGTAAACAGAACAGAATGCCGGGAGGAAGAGGAAGTGAGGTCAGACTCGACAGCTCTCCTCTCCGGAGCAGACACCTCAGAGAGAGACGCCATGCTCCCCTCTCCCTGGCAGATGCGATAGCTCTGCTCTCTGAGGCACACGCAATGAAGCTCCGACCCAGGATGAACATAGGCTAGAATCTTCCCGGTAAGCGCACCTTGGGATGCTACACACATTATTAGAAATGGGCTAGTCCAGGTGCGAGAGTTAGCCAAGAAGAGGCTAGATTTAATGGGTCAAGCAGTGTTTAAAAGAAAACAATTTGTGTGTTGTTATTTCGGGTAAAGCTAGCCGGTGGCGGGAGCTGGGTGGCGGAATGCAACCCTCAGCCCACTCTTATTACTACAGTTATAGACAGCTGTGAGCCACCAAGCGGGTGCTGGGGATTGAACCCAGGTCCAGAAGATCAATCAGTGCTCTTAACCACTGAGCCATCTCTCCAGCCCTGTTGTCATTTTCCGTCTTGGTAATATGTTCACCATCTTAGCCATGGCAATGCATATGTGTCGCTGGCTTTAGATACCTTCCAGGATGTGCAACTTTGGGGCTGTGTCTTTCCCCTCTATTTCTAGAATTTTCTCACCACCCCAAAAGGAAACTGTTTCCATTAACAGTCACTACCCATCATCTCATCCCTCATACCAGCCTGGGCAGGTACAACCATGAAGCAGCTTCCTGTCCCTGTGTGGTTGCTTATTCTGCATATTTCCATGATCCCTTTAAACAAAATACAAAGACTTCTGCCTCACCTTGATCTTCGTTCTATAGCAGCTCCTCTCCTCCCTCTCTCCTTCTGTGTGTGTGTGGGGGGGGTCCCCATGAGTCCTAGGAATAAAACCAGGGCCTTTCACATGCTAGGCAGGTGCTCTATCATTCAGCTGCACCCCCAGCCTCTCACTGGGGGATTCTAGGCAGGTGCTCTACCACTGAGCTGCACCCCCAGCCTCTCACTGGGGGATTCTAGGCAGGTGCTCTACCACTGAGCTGCACCCCCAGCCTCTCACTGGGGGATTCTAGGCAGGGGTCTCTACTAATACTAAGCTATACCATAGCTCTTTCTCTATCATTTTCTAGCTACTTCCATGCTACTGCTTTGGTCACCATCTCATTCTTTCTCACATAGGGGCCACTCTTTCCTTATCTGCCCAGAGATGAGGAGGACGTGGGTCCCTCTTCCATGGCTGATGGAAATGTAAATTGGGGCAGGCACCATGAGACATAGTCTAATGTATCAAGCTGAGCAAACCATCTCCACCTCTAGAGTGGAGTACAGGTGTTTAGACAGAACACATGTGAGTCGTTTATGACAAGATCATGCATAATAGCCACAGTGGGAACCACCAATGCCCACCCTCATATCTGAAGTAAGCATCCTCCTGGTACTGAGGTCACAGTATGACAGAACTTCAGACCCACAGCTCTCTGGACACCCCATCATGGGCAGCCCAAAGAACAGAGTTCAAACAAAGAAGTAGGGTCATCTGCCCTCCCATCCCATGATCCCCTGGAGCAGCCATTCCCAAGGGAAGGGTAAACAAAACCATGGGTAAACCAAACCACATTAAGGTATTTGTTGAGTCTCTCTTTCTTAGATGTTTTTGTTTAAATTCTGCCAATTACCAGATGGAGCTTGGTGACTCTCAAAACCCATGTCTATCAAAATTATAGAGTCAAGCATAGCTTGGACCCAGCTGGAGGGCCAAAAGTGACCTGGTACCCAGAGAGATGCAGAGACTAACCTGGACACTGAGAAGAGACGCACAGCAGCATGGACTTAGAGCCCAAAGCTGAGCAGAAGAAAGAGTCGTGAGTACAGGCTTGAGTCAAGGGTACGGCCATCATAGCGGGGAAGCCAAGTACAATAAAGAGTGTGAGGCAGCTGGGCCATAAGAGTCCGACTATGGGGGTCCATTCCTGTGTATCCTGGAAAAGTGACCTATGCATTCAACTTTGTCATACTCTGTAAAAAGACACCTCATGCCCCCATGTCTGCCGGTTGTGTTTTATTTCCCTCTGTGAAAACACATTTATAGTGTTTAGAAGGAGCTGGAAAGATGGATCAGCAGTCAAGAGTTGCTCTTTCAGAGGATCCAAGTTTGGTTCCCACATCGTGTGTTTCACAGTGACTTGTAACTCCATGTCCAGGGGCTCTGACACCCTCTTCTAGCCTTTTCAGGAACCTACACCCATTTGTTCAACACAATGCAGGTTATGGGGGCTCATCCTGAAATGTCCTGGTAGACCTTCCTGGTAGACCTACAGTATTCTTAGACATGTCATCTCCAGCATTCACTTAAGACATGACAAAGGCACTCCATCAGATGCCTCCGCCCAGCCTTGGATCCTAGACTGTGAGGAAGTGAGTTAAGCACCAGCATGGCTCTCTCTCTCCTTCCTGATTGTGGATACAACATGACCATCTGCCTCATGCTCCTGCATTTGACTTCCCCATCATGAACTACCAGGAAGTCACGTTACCCTTGAACTGTGAGCCAGCACCGACCCTTTCTCCTTTAAGTAGCTTTTGTCAGGGTGTTGGATCACGGCTACAGAAAAACAAAACTGAGACATAGAGGAAAAACAATTCTCATGGATGTGGAGAAGCTGAGCTAAGTTGGGCACCAGAGCCACGAATGAACACGACAGAATACGAGTCAGTGGATCACACCCCAGAGTGCCCATGAAAACAGTTGTGCTACTCTTGGTTTTCGGCCAATGTACATCCATCTGTGAACCTTTAAAATACATTAGAAATGGAAGTGAGAGCCTGCCTCTGTGCGCCTACATTGCAAGGGTGAGGAGCTCACACTCCTATGCCCCTTCTACCAGCGGGCAACAAGCTGCAGCGTCACCTGTCACACTCTAACACCAGTCTCTCTTAATTCCACGCACTTCCTTGGCTCTTCAGCCCTTTGTTGCCCTCTAACAAAATAAAGCTTTCTCCTGGCTCCACTCTCCCCACCCATGTAGTTACCGTGGCTATCTTCCAATTAAACGTGGTTTACACATGAGCCCCGATCACAGGCTGGGACTGGAGCCAGCCTGGCTGAGCGTGGAGATCACACCTCACTCCGGCTCACAGGATTAGCCAAAGTAATTCCCCAAATGATCTGTGCCCAGCCCATTCACATCACGGCTACCCACATCCCAGGCTCTGAAGATCAGAGCACTGTGACCGAGGTTGCAGAGCCAAAAAGGCACCCCCAGCCATGCTGCACCCCAATTCTCTACACAGAGCTGACAGGCACCACAGTGAGGCCATAGAGTTATCTGAAATGAGACCTAAGTCCTAAGAATCCCATGATGTCAACTACCTATCCTCCAACAAGGCCCTGGACCACAGGATGTCAACTACCCATCCTCCAACAAGGCCCTGGACCACAGGATGTCAACTACCCATCCTCCAACAAGGCCCTGGACCACAGCATGTCAACTACCCATCCTCCAACAAGGCCCTGGACCACAGTTTCTGTCTCAAGCCATTGTCCATACTAGCCACTATTAACTCTCCCACTATGGTCCCCTCTGCAACTAGTCACAAGATGCCTTGCTGAGGGCAGCCGGCTGCTGATGTTGCTGGACCCTAAAGCCACCATCCTGGAAGCTGCGGTCTGTAATAGAATTAGGTAAGAGGAAGCAGATGGACCATGTGACCACCAGGCTCCTTATAGCAAGGACACTCACTGGAAATGCTCATTCCAGGCCTTCCTCTCCATTCCAGACTCTTTCCCATTCTCAGCCTCAGTTTCCATCCATGGACACACTCCCCAGAATTCCTGCCCAGAAGACTGACGGCTCTCTGCCCAGGAACCCAGAGCTGGCCCATCTGTCCCTCTTCATTTTGCCCATCTGGGGTGGTTTAAACATGACCCCCAGAGGCTCAATTTTGAATGCTTGATCCCCAGTTAATGGAACTGTTTGGGAAGGATTGGGAGGTGTGGTTTTGTTGGAAAGGGTGTGGCCTTGTTTGAGAAGCTGTGTCCCTGGGTCTGGGCTTTGAGGTTTTAAAAGCCTATGCCAGCCTCCACCCACCCACCCACTCACCCACCCCTGCTCTTTCTCTTCCTCTTCTCTGCCTGCTACCTATAGATCAGAATATAAAGCTCTCAGCTACTGCTCCAGCCGCATGTCTGCCTGCTTCTCACCATGATGATCATGGACTAACCCTCTAAAACTATAAGCAAATCCCCAGTTAAATGCTTTCTTTTATAATAGTTGCCTCATGTCTCTTCACAGAAATAGAACTGACTAAAACAGTCATATATTTCATTTACATATGACTTGGGGATGGCTTTTTACCCCCTGTGTCACCATCAGTATGAAGGGGACTCTCATTACCAAAACAATGAGCGGGGAGGTGTGCTCCTTTTTGATTAAGTTTCAGGGATGACAGCAGGTCCCCTGCTTAGTCCCCTGGGCCCTGTTCCTTATGGCAGCCAGTAGTTCTTCTCATAATGAGGGGTAGGTCATACCACCCTGGGCTTCAAAACCCTGCAGTGGTGCCCAGTCTAACCTGAGTAAAATCTGAGGCCTTTTCAAAAGGCACAAAGCTCTGGGAGAATGTCACTCTTGGCACCTTGCTGGCTAAGTGTCCCCACCCTTGCCCCCATGCACAATGGTGTCCCTGACCTCTACAGTGACCCTTGAGCATGTCACTGTTGACTACGTAGGGGCCAGGGCCAAGCCTTCCCTTCATCTCTCTGTGACTCACTCCACACCTCCTCTAGGTTCTATTCCCCCAGAGAAGCCCTCCTCCACCAATCTATCTAAAGGAACCTTCCAGGTCCTGGACTGCTCCCTGCCTTGTTCTCCTGTGGGTGTTTACCGTCTCCTGGTGCAAAAGAGAATGGTGCCTTCCACAGAAGTCCGTCTCTGTAAACAATAGAAAGCTTCAGAGAGCTGAGACACACTGTCCCTGTGACAGCCTGTCCTCAGACCCCAAATCTGCTCTCAGCAGGTGACCAGGGCTTCCGGACCTGCTGGTGGACGCACAGGACACCGGCAGCAAAGGGGACTTTGGGAACTGGTTGTAGTCCTGGGAATATGTCCAGCCTATACAGACTACCACCCCAGCCCTTCACACCTGCTTTTCACTGCCTGGAAAGTTCTTCCCCTGTTCGGTTATTCCCATCTCAGGCCAACAGCACATCCCCAGGTGCCCAGTCCCTCTCCCGTATCCTCCATCCCACAGTCCTGTCGGGCCCTCACATCATGACCACAGGAGCCAGGAGGAATATCTGATCAGCAATGTGACATCAGAGTCCCCAGTGCGACAGACCCTGGTCAATGCCCACTCAATTCCAACCCTGCAACTCGGCCCAGTCACTAGAAGACAAAAGGACCTCTGTGGAGGTTGCAGGGCTCTCATCCAGCATGCTTGGACATTTGTTTGCTCAATTGTGCATGTGCATGCGTGCATGTGTGTGCACACGTGCGTACATGTGAATGTGTGCCTCTGAGGAGGGCGTGTGCTGGAATCGAACTCAGGATACTTGCTTACTGGTAAGCACTCTACCACTGAGATCCATCCCTAACCCTTGTTCCAGACTCTCAAATACGTGAGTCTCTGGCCTTGACATTTCTCTAGCCTTTGGGTAAGGTTGCAAGAAACCCAATGTAGTGTTTTGTTCACACCATCCCCTCTCCTGTGGGCCTAGAGCTTTGCTCCGCTGGGTGGCAAGGCTTACATCATAATGGGCCCTGGATGTGTTTTCTGGCCACAGAAAAATATCAGGGTTGGGGTGGTGGCTCAGTCAGTAAAGCATTTGCCATGCAATCATGAGGATCAGAGTTTGATACCCAGAACCAGAATGAAAAAGTCAGGCATGGCGACCCACTCAATCCTGTTGTCAGGAGGTAAAGATGGGGGTGGGACACCTGGGGCTTGCTGGCTGACCAGCCATGCCTAGCCCGCTCTGTGCACTCCTCAGTGAGACCCTGTCTTGAAAAAGCAGGGTGGCTTTTCATCTTTAATCCAAGCACTCAAGAAGCAGAGGCGGGTGGATCTCTGAGTTCAAAGCTATCCTGGTCTACAAAACAAGTTCCAAGACAGCCAGGTCTACACAGAGAAACCCTGTCTTGAAAACGCTCTACCCCCCAAAAACTGCAGAGTGGGGCCTGCAGAGATGGCTCAGAGGTTAAGAACACTGGCTGCTACTCCAGAGGACCCAGGTTCAATTCCCAGAACCTATATCATTATATTACAACCCTCTGTAATTTCAGTCCTAGGGGCTCTGATACCCTTTTCTGGCTTCTAAGGGCACCAGGCAGGCCCACTGCGTACAGACATGCATGTAAAACACTCATATACATAAAATAAAAAAATAAATCTCAAAAAAAATTTAAAGCAAGGAAAATATGAATCGAGAAAGACATTTCACATAGACTCTGACCTCTACATACACACACACGTGTGCATGCTCAAACACCACACACACACACACACACACACACACACACACACGCACGCACACACGACTGCTATTTTCTGAGGCTTGAGAGCCTGCTGACCCAGGGAGCTCACGGTCTCCATGCTCACAGTCCCTCATTTCCCTTTCATTTCCTCGGGATCCCTGTTATCTGTCCCGAACATTTCCAAATTTGCTTACTTTCACAATCTCTCCCATGCTGGCAACTCTGGTGTTTATCTTGTGGGCTGTGCCTCTGCAGCTTGAGTCTCCTCCCCAGGAGCCTTCATTAAAATATTTCAAATGAAGACCTTTTCTGCCCCCTCCAGAGAGCGTGCTGGGTCTTTCCCACACAACACAGTTTTAATTCTTATCACAGGACTTCAGGCAGTTTGTACATTATATCCTATTAAAAACCTCAATTCCACTTGAGGTTGTCACAATTCGGAGATTACAGTGTTCCGCGCAGTGTTCTGCCAGGGATATGTTCATATATTCACTTTGTTCACCGGCAGACTCGGTGCATGAGCCCGGATTTCACACCTCATTTGGTACCACAATGAGACCGACACATAAAAAGAAGCAATTATTTATTTAGATTATGGAATGGTTTCAGAGGGATATTCTATTATGTAATGGTTTTAGAACGATATTCATAGGTATAAACTGCCGTCTAGAGTAGGGGTCCCTGCTGTTCCTCAGCATGGAGTTCACGGGTGGGGGGGGGCAGGGGGGAGGCTCAAACATTGAACATAAAATGTCACTGGGATGGGAGCCCTTCTCGGTCGCAAAACAGACTCCTCTTTCCCAATGTAGTATTTTTTAAATTTCTTCTGGGGATAAATAAAAATCACAAAACCGAAAAGTGACAACCACTTCTGAGGAGCAGCACACTTCTTTCCGCGTGAAACACAGCCCTGGGCTGGGGGAGATGCCTCGGAGGGCAAGAGGGGGCTTGCTGCAAAAGCCTAAAGACTGGACTTCGAATCCCCAGCCTCCATATAAAAAGCTGGGCACGGAACCTAAGCACTGTGGGAGTGTGGAGACAGGAGGATCATGGTGGCTTGCTGGCCAGCAGCCAGGTTCAGTAAGAGACCCCGTCTTAGGACAATGAGGCAGTGACTGACAGAGTATGACAGCCAGCACCCTCCTCTGGCCTCCGAGTGCGCATGCATGCACATATACCATACACACAAACAAAATGTAGCCACTGCTCATCAAGCATCTATTTCCTCAGTATATGCCATGGAGACCATCGCTATAAGCTCCGTATAAGTCCCAGGTGGGAACCAGGAACCGCCCTTGGGGGCACTGATCCAAACGCCAGTTTGAGTTGATCTGGGTAGGTGTACGAGCCAAGTTATTCCAGGAAGAGCCCAGGACAACCATCCTGGGACTCATAGCTAGACTTAACCAGGAAAAAACAACTGCTCAAGTGACTGTGTGGTCAGAGGGACACTGGGAGTTCCTGGCCACGACACTGCTCCCAAGAGGAAAGCACAGCCAGGGAGGGGAAACAGATTGCTGGAGAAACTCGGGTACCAGAGCCCCCACGTCTGATGCAGATCACAGGAACATGTGCCCTCCCACTGTGGATATAAGCACACCAGCCCCCTGTGCTAAACAAAATCAAGATACAACCCTGGGCAGAGCCTCCCTCTAAAGAGTGTGGCCACTGTGCCCACTGATTGCCCTCCCCCACCCTCACGCCCTGGCTGTGAAGCCCACTCTACACAGCTGGAGAACACGAGAAGTTCAGCACCCAAGCCCAGCCTGCTCCTAGGCAGGGAGGCCTCTGTTACTGAGATCTTTTAAACCAAACTGACTTGGTTCAGGAGACACCCCACTCCTTTCCAGTATTTAAAGACTGCTGGGTGAATCTGTGATGCCTGGAAGTGCTGCAAGCATCTTGTGACCACGAGACAACCAGCTGGAAGATGCCCCAGAGGCCACAGGAAGTGCTGCTGTGTGAACAGCCACCTCTGTGTTTGCTCTGTGAGACGGCGAATCCCTTTACAGCAGCCGCTTTGGGGGAATGACCTGTGGCTTTACAACCAGAAGTCCTTCCGCCAATATCAACAACTCAGGAGCCGGGGTACCCAACAGGCACTTTCAGACATACAGGGAAGCCCTGGTCATGTGATGTCACAGCCCAAGCTCCATCCATGACCACTGTCTCGGGGGAGGCGGGGGTAACTGACAAATTTAGAATGGGAGGTGTCAGAGCCAACATCAAACCACTCGCCTGAGTCATTCCTCCTCCTGGGAATCTTCAAAGGCAGCACAATAAGGCTCCGGGGTTGGCTGAGGTCACATGAGAAGCGACAGCATGTGCCAGGCAAGTCCACAGGAAAAGCTCACCCCGCCACCAGCCTTCACCTCTCACATGACCCCACTCATGACCCACGCTGACTCATCCCCAAGACCCGGGTGTCTCCTGGGCCTCAGCGGACCCAAAGCTAGAGAAGACAGATCAGGACGATTTACAGTGATAAGTGACACGGGTGGCATCTGTGCCGATGGTGAGTTCAGCAGCCACTAGTCCAGTGCTGCACCTTGGTCCAATGTGGGAGACTGGCAGACAGACCCTCAGTAGGCCAAGAAAGTGGAGGTGGAGACTGGAGAGGGACTGCCTAGTCAGGGATCCTTCCACCTTCTGCCACCTAGGTGGTGTCCCCACAACCCCCAGCCTGGATTCTGAGCTGCAAAAGACTGTGAAAACCTGGACACGGTCTCTGGAGCCCCACCCCCACCCCACCCCATCCCACCCCAAAGAGAGAGCTCAACACAATAGAAAAGGCTCATTTAAATAGTCAGAGGCCTGAGATGCTCCAGGGGGTAAAGATGGTTGCCTCTTATGCCTGAGGATCTGGGTTGAAATCCCAGGGTTCATGGGAGAAGGAATGAGCCAACCCCTGAAATCTGTCCTCTGACCTCTACAAACACCATGACAGACAGATGGACAGACAGATGCAATAATAAGAATAATAATTTTTAAAGTAATAAGCAGCAAGAGACAATTAGCAGATAGTTGTGTGCACCCTGCTTGCTTATTAAAAAGTAATTTTCCTCTGGCTCTTTAATTGAGTCATTCTCCCTGTTTCAGCTTCGGTTCTTCACGGAAACAACAATAGTAACGACACAGTGATCAGACTCAGAGCTGTGATAAATGGAGGAGGGTTGTTTTTGAGACAAGCAACCTCACTATGTACTGCACAGAAAGGATGGCTGGTCCAGGCTGCAGTGCAGCCCTGCAGTGGCCAAAGGAAGGCCAAAGGAAGGTAGGTCCACACGCCATCCCGCACGTGTTACTCTGTCACTGGCTTAGGGTCCAGCACACCACAATGCTCACCTGTTCTGTTTTTCCAGGTGGTGTCCCACGCAGGACAGGGCCGCCGTGGTCTGTGTACCATCCTGCTCGATGTCCTCCTGCACTGCCCACTGGTTCTCGTTGCTCACCCGCACTGCCGTTATCTTCACGCCCGCAGCCGCCTTGATTCTATGACGTAAGAAGAAAGTAGATATAAGATATATAAGAAAACAGGCTTCGGGCTGGAGAGATGGCTCAGCAGTTAAGAGCACTATGTGCTCTTCCAAAGGACCCGAGTTCGATTCCCAGCAACCACATGGTGGCTTACAACCATCTGTAATGAGGTCTAGTGTCCTCTTCTAGCAGGCATATATGCAAACAGAATATTGTATCCATAATAAATAAATAAATATTTTTTTAAAAAAAAGAAAAAGAAAACAGGCTTCTCCTGGGCCAGATCCCCTTCCCTGGAGGCTGGAGGGAAGGGAGGCTATGAATTGCTTCTCCCTAAGACTGATCTCAGGGACAGCAGGACGGCTCAGTGGGTGAAGACACTTGTGCCAAGCCTGACGACCAGAGTTCAGCATCTGGAATCCACACGGTGAAAGGAGAGAACCAACTCCCTCAGGTTTTCCTCTGACCTCCACACACCGTCATGGCATAGGCGCCCACCTCCACACATACAAAATAAATGTATATAAAAAAATGTTTTTTGTTTTCCAAGACAAGGTTTCTCTGTGTAACCCTGGCTATTTGGGAACTTACTCTGTAGACCAGGCTGACTCATAGAGATCTGCCTGCCTCTGCCTCCTGGGTGTTAGGATTATAGGCATGTGCCACCCCCACACCCCAGCTAAGAAAAAAAATTAATACTGACATGTCCAAACCATGTGCAGTGGGTTCTATGAGTATGCTATGAATTTGGAAAGCTGAGGTAGAATTGCTACAAGTTCAAGGCTAAACTGGGCTGCATAGTGAGACCCTGTCTCAAGAATAAATTAGCAAATAAATAAGTCCTGGCCTTTTAAGAAATGCCACGGCATGTTGTCACCCACCTCCACGTTCTGTCGCTGGCTTTGAAATTCATAATTTTATGCCCATTTTATCTTGATATTAAAAAGAGAGGCAAGGGCCCGCAAGATGGCTCAGTGGGTAAAGACACTCACCGACAAGACTGACGACTTGCGTTCAAACCCTGGGACCCACATGGTGGAGGGAGACAACCGACTCATGCAATGTGTCCTCTGAGCTCCATGGGTGCACCATGGTACACATGCCCCACACAGAGCGCTAAGATATGAATAACCATAACGAAAAAATGATAGAAGCGAGGAGAAAGGTAAGGGATCCATCCCAGGAGTGACTGACAGGTGAAGGGGGGAGGGGTGATATCTGTCTGCACTGAGGCACCTGGGAGGCCCAGGAAGGAAAAGGAGAGACCCTTTCCCAGCAGGGTCTGCAACATGGGTGGCATCTGGGCCAGAGATCTGTCCTGAAGCCTGGCTCTGTCACCTGCCTTAAGGATTCTAGAGTAAGGGATGCCAACCCCTACATGTCCATCAGATACAAAGAAGGGACTCTGACTCTCTCTCCCTTCCTGTGGTCACCCGGCTCCAGCCTCAACAGCACACTCAAGAGGCTCCTATGTCACCCATCTGCCAGCCCCTCCCCCACTCCTGCATCTGAACACTCTTCCTGCTGGATTCTGGTCTTAATCTCATCTTCCACAAAGCTTTCTTTCTTGACACCATGACAGCCTAGAAGTTAATTTATGCATGCCATGAACAGAGGCGGCCTGTTCCATCTCTGCTTCCAGCCAAAGGAGCAAGAGAAGAGAATGTTCCAGAACCTGTGTCTACATTCAAAGCCCTTGTCACCGAAGTTTCACCCTCCGTCCTATGGGTCCTCGCTATTCTAACAACTCAAATGGATCTTCCCCACATACAGCGGCTCAGAGCCTTCCCATCAAGCCCCTGGTGGTCAGAGGGAAAACAGTTTCAGGCTAGCCCACAGAGACCCCTGTGAGACCTGAGCTGCCCCCACGGAGCTTGGGAGACTCAGTTTCTCCTGGATGACAGTCCTTCATTCACAATGGTCTCATGGAGATTAAGGATGCTCACAGGACACTGGGATGAAGGACCATCACTGATGGTCAAATTCAAATATGGAAACACCAACTACTCCCTAGAGACCTGCCTGGGCTTCTGGTCCCCTCTGCTAAGCATCCTGCAGGCTACTCTGAGTCTCCAAGCAGAATCTAGCAACTCCCTTTAGATATTTCCTGGTCCTGATTCTGAGCAGAAATTCTTCCCACCTCCCAGGGCAAAGCCAATGTCTTCTTTCGCCACAGGGAATTTATCTCACTAGGCTGCTCTAAGGGACAGTGGACAACCAACCAATGTCCAGGTTATGGCAAAACAATAATTATGTGTTCTCTCTCTCTCTTTCTCTTTCTCGCGCTCTCTCTCTCTCTCTCTCTCTCCCCCCCTCCCCCCTACTTCTGGCTGCAACAGCTCCTGATCCCACAGCATCATCTGCAAAGGGACTGGGAGGAGAGGAGGGAAAGAAACTGAGGTCAAGATGTAAAAATACAAATAATTTTTAATCACTATCTAATTATACTAGCTACTTTGTTTTACATAAAATATAAATAAAATCCCATAAATGCTAAGAAGGAGGAGGAGGAAGAAGAGAAAAAGGAGAAGGAGGGGAAGGAAGGAAGAAAGGAAGGGAAGGAGGGAGGGAGGGAGGGAGGGAGGGGGAGGGAGGGGAGGAAGGGGGAAGGGAGGAAAGGGGAAGGGAGGAAGGGGGAAGGGAGGAAGGGGAGGGAGGGAAGGAGGAAGGGGGGAGGGAGGGGAGGGAGGGAGGAGGGAGGGGATGGAGGGAAGGAGGAAGGGGGGAAGGAAGGGGAGGGAGGGAGGGAGGGAGGGAGGAAGGGAGGGGAGGGAGGAAGGGGAAGGAGGGGAGGGAGGAAGGGGAGGGAGGGGAGGGAGGGAGGGAGGGAGGGAGGGAGGGAGGGAGGGAGGGGAAGGTTCTCCTGAGAAAGATCTTAAAGCCAGTTTGTACAGGCCGACTGTGACAGGTGTGTTTGTAATGGGTGAGGTTAATCCCATTATTATTGAGAGGTCTAAAAAGAAGGGGATGCTGAAAAGAAATTCAAGTTATAGCAGAAGAAATGCATGCTGGGTATTAAAAACACTTGTAAAGCCAAATTGTTGACACGCCGCCCATCTCTTAAGCACAAGTTATGAAATTCTTCTTAAATTTCATCTTAGTTTCCCAACTAAATCCTCCTTAACTTCAGGCTATATTTGTTAAAGCGATTTAAGCTCAGAGAAATTCAGGTCTTAAATATTCACTAACCTTGTTTTAGACCAAAAAAAAAAAAATCTTCAGGCTTGGGGATATTCTTAGCACTTGGTATTTTAAAGCAACAATATCCGAAACTACAGGGAGAGATTAGTGGCCCCTCTGATGTGGTGAGCTGGAGGGTTCCAAGGCTAAGCAAGAAAAGTTACCACCACAAAGTGTCCAGGACACATAAAGAGGGTTAGCCAAGTGACTCGGTGACAGCTAGCACACAGGGGATGTGTGCCAGGGAATGAAGCCATCAAAGGGCAGGGCTTGGGGGCTGGGGAGAGGGCTCAGTTTGTGCAGGGCTTGCTGCTCCTGTAGAGTTCCCCAGTTGTGTTTCCAGCACACAGACCAGTAGGTTCCACAACCACCTCCCACTCCAGCTCCAGTGGATCTGACGCCCCCTTCTGGTCCCTGCAGTAACTGCATAGCCGTGCACATAGAGATGGGTGCCCAGATTCCTCCACCAGGTATCTGGAGGCTAGCGGAGGCAAGCCATGCTGAGAGCCCATTTTTAATGACTATTTCAATTTGAAAGATGGCAGGGAAAAGAATCCAGATGAGGAGACCTCCAAGCACCTGCCACATGGGACCTGCCAGGACACCCGTGGAAAGGATGGGGGTCTCCCTTCTGCTCTCTCCTGTGTGGGTGCTGAAAACACGTGTGTATTTTTGGCCTTTGGGTCAGAGAGAGAATAGGGGCCTCTTAAGGATCAAGCAGATCTCTGAGAAGCATGGGGCTCAGCTCTGAGAACGGGGTTGAGTAGGGTCTTCTGTGCCTGGGTGTGAGCATCCCCAGCAGCACACGCCCACTTCAGGAGGCCAATGCAGGCAGGCACCACAGGGGAGACACTCTCATCTTCCATCCTAGAAAGTCAGCGAGGATGTGCACAGCTCAGGACAAATCAGAGGCACCGCATTTTCTCAACCAAAAGGATGATTCTGAGTATTTCAGTTCCTCTCCCACACAGATGCCTGGATGGGGTCGGTTGCCTGGTGGCAAGTAGCAGCCACTGAGAAGGGCAGTTTACAGCACCCGATGGCTGGGGTTGCATTCACTACAAGTACAGACACTGCTCTGCTCTGGGCAGGATGTCTCTGAGTGCAGACCTGTGGTAAGTCTGTACCTGCTGGAAGCTGCATGTGCTCCGGAGGCTGAGCAACCCTTCTGCCCGCCCCCCCTTGCTGACCCATGCCTCAGTGATAACATCCTTATGGTGTTTCCCCAACCAAATACTGTCATAACTCAGGACTGTCTTCTCAGACACAAGCCACAGCACTCTCCACTCCCAGGCTTACAGGGGGCTGCCTCTAGACATATCAGCTTCCCAAGGCTGTTGGAACCAGTAGCCATAAGTTAAGCTCTCAGGGATGGAAGGTCATTGTCTTATGGTTCTGAGGGCTATAACCCTGAATTTAGGTGTTAGCAAGGCTGGATTTTATGAAAGCTCTGAGAGAGAGCACTTTTATTTTTAATTTTGTGTGTGTGTGTGTGTGTGTGTGTGTGTGTGTGTGTGTGTGTGTGTCTGAGCATGTGAGTGCATTACCCATGATTGCCAGAAGAGGGAGACAGATCCCTTGGAGTTAGAGTTAACAGGCGGTTGTGAGCTGCCAGACTCAGGAGCTCAGGACCAAACCCAGGCCCACTGCAAGAGCAATACATGTCTTAACTGTGAGCATTCTCTCCAGCACCATGGAAGGGAATCCTCCCTCTGCCCCTCTTGGAGCCTATGCCTTCCATATATACTTCCTTCTTCACAAAGACAAGCAAGCTTATCTTAATTTCAGTGCCCTAAAAGTAGGTAGCATCCAGTGAGGGAAGCTGGCCCACAGTTTGTCTTAGCCTCTCTTCAGTCCTGATCCACACCATAGGCACATATAAACTCTCTTGCTGGAAGCACCACACACACACACACACACACACACACACACACACACACACACACACACGGGGGGGGGGCTAACCAAAATGCTGTGTGTCCTCCTGCACAGTGATTGGTCCAAGGAGGAGTCATGTGGCTCAACCAGAATTTCCCATCACTGGGCCTCAGTTGATTGGCTCACAGACAGACATGTGGGCAGGATTTGTCAGAGATCTTTTACTTGGGTATGTGTATGCATGCATGTGTGTATATGTGGTGTGTGCCTGTCTATATTTCTGTATGTCTGTCCATTTGCACACACACCTACACAGAGACCAGACAATAGATGTCTTCTTCTATTACTCTCTACCTTATTCCTTTAAGATGTTCTCTCTCTATGGGCCTGGAGAAATGTCTCAGTGGTTAGAGCACTGGCTGCTCTTCCAGGAGACCCAGGTTCAGTTCCCAGCACCCACCACACAGTGGCTCACAATGGCCTGTAACCTCCTTTCCTAGAGGTCTAAAGCCACTTTCTGCCTCCTCAGGCATCAGGCATGCCAGTGGTGAACAAACATACATGCAGGCAAAACACGTATACACACAAAATAAACATAAAATTTAAAAACTGAGACACGGCCTCTCGCTGAACTTGAAACACATCTTGAGGCTACCAAAGTGATTGACTGGCCGGCAATCTCTCAGGATCTCCTGTCTCCACCCCTCACAGGCACAAACATTCATGCTGGACTTCTTACATGGGAGCTGTGGATTTGGATTCAGGTCCCCAGGCATGCATAGAGGACACTCTTTTTGTTTGCTTTGCTTTTTGTTTTTGCAAAACAGTGTTTCTCTTTGTAGTCTGGAACTCACTCCATAGACCAGGCCAGCCTCAAATTGCAGAGATCCACCTGCCTCTGTCTCCCATGTGGTGGGATTAAAGGCGTGCACCACCACTGCCTGGCAACAGCAAGTACTCAACTCCACCCACTGAGTCATCTCCCTTCCCCCATCAGGCATCTTTGAGCCTCACTTTCTTTCTACAAAATCATAAGTACTCAATCTGCCTGTGTTGGCTAATTTTATGTCAATTCGACACAAGTTAAAGTCATCTGAGAGGAGGGAAGCTCAATTAAGAAAATGCCTCCATAAGATCCGACTGTAAGGCATCTTCTTAGTTAGTGACTGATGCAGGAGGCCCAGTCCATTGTAGATGGACATCCCAGGGCTGGTGGTCCTGGGTTCTATAAGAAAGCAGGCTGAGCAAGCTATGGGGAGCAAGCCAGTAAAGAGGACCCCTCTATGGCTTCTGCGTCAGCTCCTGTGTCCAGGTTCCTGCCCTCGTTGAGTTCCTGTCCTGACTTCCTTTGATGATGAACTGGGATGTGGGCCCATAAGCCAAACAAACCCTTTCCTCCCTAAGTTGCTCTGATCATGGTGTTTCATCAGAGCAATAGTAGCCCTGAGACAGCATCTATAACATATTCCTAGGTATGAAGACAGTGGCAATGCAGAGGCCACAGGCTGGTGGAGACAGTGGAGACGTGTATTTGACCACCTAGATCCAGCAAGAGCTGGGCATGTCCCTGAGCTGTCCAGTTCCGTAAACCAGTGATTCCCCTTTAAGCCACCGCAATCTAATATTAACCGACAAGATCCATCCAGGCTCTAACGTTTCTACCATGCAGAGGGCCAGCTGAAATCCACCCCGTGTTCACAGAAGTCACACAAAAAGTTAGTCCTGCAATTCAAGGGCAAGAGGAGGGAATAGAGAAAAGGCTGTTTAATATTCTCTCCATCCTTGTGAGGAAAGAAAGCAAATATTAAATCATGGAAATCTCTGGAAACAGTCAGAGAGCTTGCCTTTGTCACATCCATCACTTTGGTAATAAATATTAATAAACAAACCTAAGGCAGAAAAAAATGCAATTCATAACTCAAAAGTAGCCTGACCTTTTATGGAATTAAACTCATTTTCTGTCAAGCCTGCTATTTGTAGAATGTTTCTGGTGACATACATTTTCACAGACCTCCCAAAGACTCTTCCATCAGGGTCTTCTCAGCCACTCCTGAGCCAGAATAGGATGCTTTCTTCTCTTAGACACACACAGGGGTTCATTTACTCTCCTGTATGGGCTATGTCCTGGGTAAGGACACCCTCTGCAACCAGAGTGTTCACAGTGACCAAGACACACACATGTGGGCAGGACACACAAGCAGAGAACTTTCTTCCAAGTTCTAGACCCACAGATGAGGGAATAATTGAGATCACCTTTTAGGGTCTCAAGGATGGAGCCTCAGAGATGGCTCAGTGGTTAAAG
Source organism: Microtus pennsylvanicus (assembly GCF_037038515.1). Lineage (NCBI taxonomy): Eukaryota > Metazoa > Chordata > Mammalia > Rodentia > Cricetidae > Microtus > Microtus pennsylvanicus. The sequence goes on from NC_134579.1 coordinate 111,768,597, forward strand.
AGCACTTACGAGGGACCAAGATTTGATTCCTAGAACCCACAGGGGACTCAGAGCCATCTGTAACTCTAGTTCCAGGGGATCCAGCACCCTCTTCTGGCCCCTGCAGGCGCTTAATGTACATGGTACATATACATACATATAATCCATACATATGAAATAATAAATAAATCTAAAAGAAAGAATAAGAGTCCCAATAATGATCATGCTTAAAATGTTCCTGGTTGCAGAAGGAGAGGGGAAGAAAACATGAGGGAAGGGGATGGTAGAGATGGGGGAAGGATAGAGAGGAAGAGCAAGGAAACATGAGGGAAGGGGATGGTAGAGATGGGGGAAGGATAGAGAGGAAGAGCAAGGAAACATGAGGGAAGGGGATGGTAGAGATGGGGGAAGGATAGAGAGGAAGAGCAAGGAAAGAGATATCTTGATTAAGAGAGCCAGTATGGGGCTAGCAAGAAACCTTGCACTATGGAAATTTCCAGGAATTCACAAAGTTGACCCCCAGTTAAGATCCTAAGCAATAGTGGAGAGGGTTTCTGCACTGGCCTTCCCTGAAACCTAACTGATGACTGCCTTAATCATCATCATAGAACCTTCAACTGATGGAAGCAGATGCAGAGATCACAGCTAAGCCCTGGGCCAAGTTCCTGGAGTCCAGTCAAAGAGAGGGAGGAGGGATCGCATAAGCAAAGGGGTCCAGACCATGATGGGGATACCCACTGAAACAGCTGACCTGAGCTAGCAGGAGCTCACTGACTCCAGACTGACAGTGGGGGAACCTGCATGGGAGCAAACTAGGCCCTCTGAATGTAGGTGACAGTTGTGTGGCTGGAGCAGTCTGTGGAGCCACTGGCAGCGGGACCAGGATTTATCTCTAGTGTATGAACTGGCTTTTGGGAGTCCATCTCTATGAAGGGATACCTTGCTCAGCCTAGATATAGGGTGGAGGACTTTGGTCCTGCCTTAAAGTGATGTGCCAGACTTTGTTGACCCCCATGGGAAGCCTTATCCTGAGTAGTGGATGGGGGTAGGATGGGGGTGGAGGTAGGGGGAACAGAAGGGGGTTGGGAGCTAGGATTGGTATGTAAAATGAGAAAGATTGTTTTTAAAAATAAATTTAATTTAATTTTACAAAAAAAAAATGTTTCTGACTGGGAAGCAGAGGCAGGCAGATCTCCGAGTTGGAGGCCAACCTGGCCTACATAGTGAGTTCCAGGACAGCCAGGCCTACATAGAAAAACCCTGTCTCAAAAAAACCCAACCACTCCCCCTAAAAAAAGAATAAATGTCCCTGGCTGAACTAAGCCTCAACCCACCATTCACCAAACAAAGCCACCCCATGTCTCTTGTCCCCTTCCAGAAAGGACTACCAACCATGGAATGACAGAAGGCAGGAATCCGGCACACACCTCAACACTTGCAGGACACCTCTCAGGAGCCTGCTCTTCCATGGTGGCTTCTGGGAATTAAGTCAGGTGACCCGGCCTGTACAGCTAGCACTTTTACAGGCTGACCCATCTTGCCACGCTCTACTTCTTTACTTCCTAATATTCAAATCTGTTTCCACCCTCATTTGACCAGACTAAACGTATTTCCAACCACCGCCACCCCTCACCAAGGTCTCCTGCCCTGGTCCAAGGACAAAGAGGTGGCTGTCATCCTGGGGTTCTCTACGCAGACAGAGGTGCAAAGAACAGGAAGCAAACAGACCTCTCTTCATCCGCCCTCGTGGGTTGCTCCAGAGTGTCATCATGGTGGCTCCCAGAGTCCCTTGGGGTCAGTGGTAGACTGAGGTAGGACTCTGATGCTACTCCTGCCAGGCTTGGAAGCTAAGAGAACTTTCTGAAGGCCACCCTGATCCCATCTTGTGAGATCCAAGGCAGTAAACTCAAGTGCCTCCAGGGACCGGGCAGGGATACTCCGGGGGCTTGGCGGGTGGAGTCCCCTGTGAGCTGATAACAAGTGTGGGCATTAAAAGTGTCATTACCGAGAGTGACTGTGGATGGGAGGTGACCAGCTGCTTCCAGATCTTGCCTTGACATCCCTGCTATGATGGACTGTAACCTCGAGTTATGAGGAAAACAAACCAACAAACCCTTTCTCCCCCAAGCTGCTTTTCATAGGGGAGTTTTACCACAGCGACAGACGTAAACCGGGGCACTCAATGAATGACCTGCCTCCTTCGTCCCGACCCTACCTCCCGCTGCTCCACCATCTTTCCATGAAACCAGACTGAGCTGCGGAGATTCAAGCCAGGGATGCCCAGAACCACAAACATGTGACACTTGGTCCCCAGCTGGTGACGCTGCTGGGAGGCAGCATAGAACCTCTGGGAGGCGGGGCCTCACTGGAGGAAATGGACTGCCGGAAGCCTTACCCAAAGGTGTGTGCCACCTGGCTTCCAGCCCAAGCTCCCTCTGCTCCCTCGTGGGCAGGAACTGTGTGATAAATGGCTGTCTCTCGTTCCTGCTGCCTTAGGCCAAGTGAGTCCTTCCACCAGGCCTCACACTGTGATGGTTCAAGTCCAAATGCATCATTTCTCCTTCAGCTTCCACAATCACTCTGGATCTGCACGGACAGTCTAGCTAGACTACCACTGTCAGACTAACTTGTTTCTCCCTGTGGATTTCCCTGCAAGGTCCCTTTGTCATCCTGACTTATGTAAGGAAAGACCGAGGCACAGAACACAAAGTGGAACACTGAACTGTCCTCGGTCTTGGTTCTCTAGGGTCCCCACTCAGCATCCACAATGCTTTTGCCTCCCTCCTCCAGTTGAGCCCGTAATCCATACCCTGGCCTTGATAAGGGCTCTCTCCCTAAAGTTCCCTCTGCCTCGGTTTCTCCTTGCCAAGAAAGGCAAACGTCCCGCTGCTTCTTCCTAGAGAAAGTCCACATTAGTGTGGAACAGAAACATCCTTTAGGACAGTGACTCCCAGAATTCCCGTGCTCTCCCATGAGGGTAGTTGTGTGCCAAAGCATTTAGAAGACACAGGTCTCTGGCTTGTCTTTAGGAGAATCTTACACCATGAGTGTGGAGGTGGCTGCGTCTGCATTTCACCAACCTACCCATGCACAAGTGGGTTCTGCCACCATCATCCCTAGCTTGGGCTTAGAGAAGGGGGAGGTAGCTGGGGAATCTGGGTATGATGTCTAGTTTTGTCAAATCACCTGGAAAGGAAGTCTCAATGAGAGGTTGTCTAGATTAGAATGGCCTGTGGGCATTGTCTCCGTTAGTGTGAAGACCCACGCCCACTGAGGGTGGCACCATTCCCTAGGCAGAATGGCTTCTCAGCTGTCTAAGGGTGTAAAAATTGAGTTGAAGGCTGGCATGCATGTGTTAATCCAAGGCCTTCTGCCCTTGACTCTGGACACGATATAAATGACTGCTTCAAGTTCATGCTGGCTTGACTCCCCCACAATGATGGACTGTATCCTGAAACTGTAAACCAAATAAATCCTTTCTCCCTTAGGTTGCTTTTAGCAGGGATGTTCTATCACAGCAACAGAAAATGAAGCTAAGACACTGGGTCCCTCAGGTTCCTTTCCCACTGCCTATACCACAGGTGCCAACTGTTTCATAGATTTTGTTTCAAATCATTCTTTGTGGGTGAGATAAGGATTCTCTATGCAGTCCAAGCCAGCCTCAAGCTCATGGTGATCCTCCTGCCCCAACCTCCCAAATGCTAGGATAATAAGAATTTACCACAAATGCACCTACTTTAGATTACCTGGATGCCCATGTGTGGGTTCACCTGCAGGCAAGCTCAATGGCTGGAAACTGGCCTGGGTGCATCTGTGAATGTGGACTGGCCTCTGCAGATTGTGCTGATGTGACCTATGATTCCCGCAGGGACCACTCCGTGTCCCCATTTAATGACAGACTTCCTTCAACCCTCGGAAGAGGAGAGGGCCATGGACAAGCTGGCTTCCTGCGAACACCTCCCTCAACCTGAAGCTTGAGTCACTCCCTCAGGCAATTCCCTCTGGATTCATCGCATATGCCTTCAGGAAGCAGGAGTAACCCCCATTTTAAAGGGGAGAAAATCGCAACAAGGGAAGTTGAATAGCCCCTGTTCCAGACAGCTGGCCACAAGCAGAGGTGACTGAGCAAGGGGCCACAGATGGCCACCTCAGACTCAGCCAGCCAGTGAGTGATGTCTGAAGAAACAAGCGCACATGCAGCTTCATCTGAAGCTGATCCCATTCATCAGTTAGAGCGCTGCTTCTCAGCCTTCCTAATGCTGCAGCCCTTGAATACAGATCCTCACGTTTTGATGACACCCCGCCCCGAAACATAAAATTATTTTGTTGCTACTTCATAACTGTAATTTTGCTATTGTTATGAATCATGAAAAATACCTGATATTTCTGATTGTCGTAGATGACCCCTTGAAAGAGTGGTTCAAATCCCAAATGGGTCAACAACCCACAGGTCAAGAACCACTAGCTGGAAGGACACACACTGCCCCTCAGCCTCCATGATCCTGGAAACCCCCATCATCCTGTCTCCTTTTTGCGTTGTCCCAGGTACCATCTGTATAATCACTTCCTATTTGTCTTTAAAGCTGGCTGGCTTTACATTACCTTCGCCAGGGAGAGAGCAACACATCCGCTCTTGCCATGAAAACCAAAGCAGCCTCACTTTCCATAAAGAGAAGAAAACCCTAAAATAAGTACAATGGAAACAGAACAATGTTACTGAATTCCAGCCAGATGCTGCAGCCTGCCAAAGGCTCGCAGCCTGGGCCATGGGTTCTTGTTGTTCCCAACACAATAAAGCAACAGATGAGAGTCACAGGTGGCTGTGGGGCACCATAGACCGTCACCCTGGAGCACCTGGGATGGAAGGCACACAGAACCCAGGGACCAAAAGACAAGCACTTGGCCTCAGTAACCCTCACCCCCATGTGCACTCTGGGTACCACCTAAACTCCACTTTCCGCGGCTGGCGCTTCCCCGGGTGTAAGGGCACATCACAGCAAAACCTGGTGACTTTGGGGAGGAGGCTGACCTAACAAAACACAGCCCTCGCTGGAACCTGGAGGTGATTGTGTTGTTGGTGCTAGGTCTCACCCAACCAGGCTCTGGCTTCCTCTGAATGCCTGTCCCGTCACCATGGCAACACGAAGCTGCTGCAGCCCAGTCAGTCAAACTTCCTTCCTATTGAGTGTCCCAGTGTACAGCGGGCTCCTTCAAGACCACGGCAGCCCACTGGTTACAGAACAAGCCACCTGGCTGCTAATTACAAATGTTAACCTCTCTGATACCACACACACCTGCGGCCTGCTTCCTCTTCTCCCGTGGCAGTGCCCTTTCTTTTAGGCTCAAAAGCAGAGGAGGGCGATGCTCTGTCCCTGGCTGTAATTAAAAGTATGTGTTCTTTCACGGTGGAATGAACCTCTGTGCAGTCGTCTAGGGAGTCTCTGAGGTGGAGACTGAGACAGGATAATAAGGCAGGGTATGGCTGATAATAAGATGGAGTATGGGCTCTTCTGACCCCTGAAAAACTCAGTTCCCCATCTCTGTGTGTCTGTGTGTGCATGTGCGTGCATGTGTGTGTCTGTGTGTGTGCATGTGCGTGTGTGTGTGTGTACATACACACCTGTTCGCCTGAGCATATGCACCTATGCACAGGTATGTGGAAGCCAGAGGTCACCCTTGGATGCTGCTTCTCAGGTGCCAATCACCTTGTTGTGAGACAGGGTCTGTGTGTGTGTGTCTGTCCGTGTGTGTCTCCATCTCTTTGTGAGTCTGTCTTTGTGTCTGTCTCTCTCTCATTGGTCTGGAACTTGAAGAATAAGCATAAGTGCTAATCCTGGTTGTCAGCTACATCTGGAATCAACTAAAACCCAAACCGCTGGGCATTCGAGAGGGCTCTCCTTGATCAGATTTCTTGAAGCAGGAAGACCTGGGCTAGCCCTCCTGGTGGCAGCTCAGATGAAAGGCAGGAAGGACACAGAGGAAGGCAACTTTGCTCTTTGCCTGCTTGCCCTCCCTCTCACTGGCAGACTCATCTGTCCTGATGCTGTAACTGCTCTTAGATCCCAACATGGGCTGAGAACCAGCAGCTCTCCAGGAATTCTCCAGGATTCCAGTACCAGACTGGGACCTCAGAGACATGCAGCCTGAACGATGTCAGGGGGCAGCGATTGCTGGACTGCCCGACGGCATCCTGTGAGTCAGCTCTAATAACCCTTGAATATACTTGTTCATCCTGTCAGCTCTGTCCCTTCGGAGAACCCTCACTAACAGAGGAGACCCGGCTGACCAGTGAGTCCCTCAGAGCCTTCCAGTTCCACCTCCCCAGCGCTGGGATTACAATCTCACAGCACCATGGCTCAGTTTGTGTTGGTGGTGTGGTGTTTTGTGTGTGTGTGTGTGTGTGTTTGTTTGGTTTTTTGTTTTTGTTTTTGTTTTTTTTTGCATGGGTTCTGGGGATGGAACTCAGGTCCCCTTGTTTACAAGGCAAGAAATTTACTCACTAACCCCTCTTCCAAGCCCACCTAGCATTTGAGTGAGTCCTGTGTGTTCAACTGCACCACCCAGGACCGCATATTCAAAGGCACCATCCAGGACTGTGCACTCAAGTGAACGTCCTCTTGCCGCAGGTTGGCCCCAAGCACAAGGCCGACTCCCACACTAATTTCTCACCCACATTTATACACAGACATGGATTTTTTTTTATCTCAACTCAACTATTCCAGTACATTGTGTCTTATCTAGATACCACAAAATTTCCATAACAGCAGAATTTCCATACAGATGGCACATAAATAGCACTTGCCTGTGGCTTGGTCTGCGGTTCTTATGGTCAGCGGGTCCCATTAGGGCTTTATGAACTTACTCAGTGACTGAACGCTCTACCTGATCCTACAGATCGCTGCCGTGCAAGCCAGCCCAGCTCCAAAGCGAAATTAATTCTCAACAGTTCTTCTGCGATGTGAAGGCACCAAAATTGAGTTTCTTCCGCATGCGATGCTAGAAATATTTCTCATTTCTCATTCAAACCCACAAATGGTGGGCGCCTCTCTTTCTCTTTCTCCAATCCATTTTCCTTAATACCATACAATTGCAATTATCATATGGGGCACAGACTGGTCAGTACAGCGACTGCCACATGGAAGTCAGTCCAGGCAAGAAAGAAAGAAGGGGGCAGTTTCTTGTAGCACGAACTCTAGTTGGTATTAATAATAAAAACCCAGACACAAATATAGAGGTTAATGCTGAAGATTCGAGAAGTGGCAGCCACTAGGGAGTTCTTTTACCTCTGCCAATGCTCAGACAGAAAGGGGTGATTCTGTCCTCAGACCACATCTCCCAAGTGAATCTGTCTCCACCAAGCCTCACACAGCAGCTGTCTCCACCCACCTCATATTCCTCTCTCCACCCAGCCATATCACTCCTGTCTCGACCTCCCTAGTGCTGGGATTAAAGGTGTGGGATCCCAAGTGCTGGGATCACCTCTGTGTGGTGTCTGTTTCGCTTTTAGACAGATTCAATCTTGTGTGCCCCAGGGTGGCCTTGAATAAACAGAGATTCCCTCTGCCTCTGTTTCCTGAGTCCTGGGATTAAAGGTGTGCACCACCACCCCCTGGCCTCTAGTGGCTTGACTCTGTACTCTGATCTTCAGGCAAGCTTTATTTGTTAAAACACAAGCAAAACATCACTACAGTTTCTACAATGCAAGATGAACTGGGAAGGCCAGCTGTAGCCCAGAGCAGCCCCCAGAGGTCCCAGACGACCTCCGCAAGCTGAACCCTGGCAAGGAGCACTGAGGACTCCTTACCGTCTGAAGCAGCTGCCTTCTGTGTCTACCCAGCGAAAGCAGTGTTTGTGAGTGAGCTGGGTTCAGGTCGGCCCTGTCCGTGCTTGGGAGGATCCAGAGGGGTCACAGGATTGACTCCACCCAGGAGAATTTTAACGGAAAGTCACAAGTCACAGGGTCAAGAGGAACAAGTCCCCGCTGAGAGAGTGCCAGGGTGCTGGGAGATGTGGGCTCACCTTTCCAGCACATGCTCAAGCCCCACATCTAAAGGGACCCCCTAGACAGGAAACCCAGAGCAAGAAACCCACATGCTGTCCACGTACTGAGCATGGTTGTAGCACACCAGGCACGAACTGAGCTGCAAACACTCACTCTTAAAAGCTCAGGGTAATGACGGAGAGGATGGAGGTGAGAGAGGTTAATTTAAAACAAAGTGCTGGGGGACATGGGAACAGCAAACGTTTTACTGATGGAGCCGGCTCCCTTAATATACCTGTGTAGGCCTCACCTCTTGCTTAAGCTCCTCCTTCCATTTGGACCTACCCCCTTTACCCACCCTTCAGGGCCCAGCTAGTTGGCCTGTGGTTTACACACACACACACACACACACACACACACACACACGGCAGGGAGCTGACCTCCTATTCTGGCTTTAATCTGCTCATTCTCTGGAGAGATCAGAAAAATGCCTGCTTTTGTAAATATGTTTTATTGCAACCCCTCCCTCATCCTGGGTGTTTTCAGGTCATAACAATAGAGCTGAGAAATCACCAGAGGGACAAAAGGGTGGCACAAAGAGCTGAGTCACCACTGGACACTTTCCAGAATGTCTCCCAAAGCCCGGCTGTCATCTCCCTTGAGTCTCACGCAAGGATCTCAATGCACTGGGCCCCCAGCCTGCAGAACTCTCAGTACTGGGCAACCCCACCTTCCCTGTATTGAGACAAGAACTCCAGAGTGACCCACAGCAAGAGACAGCTGTCCCCAGAAGGGCCCCAGATGCCTGAGAGTGTATCTGGGAAGGTTTGATAGTGTCAGCACATACCTGACAATATCCCACATCCCCCCCCCTTTTTTGATTTTTGTTTTTTGGTTGTTTTTGGTTGGTTGGTTTGGTTTTGTTTTCAAGACAGGGTTTCTCTGTAGCTTTGGAGCCTGTCCTGGAACACTAGCTCTTGTAGATCAGGCTGGCCTCGAACTCACAGAGATCCACCAGCCTCTGCCTCCCCAGTGCTGGAATTAAAGGCGTGCACCACCACCGCCTGGCTTCTAATCCCCCTTTCTAAAAGCACTCACTGAACCGTAAACATGTATCTCTTACAGCCCACAAATGCCTCTCTCAAGGACCCAAGAACCATTTCTTTGAAATAAAATCCCTGGGAAAGACAGGGCTCTGTCTCCTAGGCTCTGGGCAAGGCAGACCTCTAACTTAGTCACAGCCCGCCAGCAGGGGAAACCGCTGCCTCATCCACACTGCCAACCCCCAGGCAGCTGTCACTCTGCTTCAGTTGTATTCCCTATCCTCCCCCTCTCTAAAACTGCCCTCGTTCCCATAGGCAGAGAGGTCAGCTATGTGCTGTTGGTAATTAATAGATAAAATAGATAGAACCCATCCTCACCACCTTAACTAGAATCCCACACATGAACCTCTGACGAGCACTGGACAGTGATCCAGTGACCTGCTCCATTCTATAGCCAACAGCCCAAGGTTCACCAAGAGCCAAGTCTCCTCCCAGTGGATGTCACAAAGCTGCTTACCGAAGAGTGAACTGGTCTGCCACAGAGCCACTGGTCAGAGAGACCAAAAAAGTAGCCGTGTCCCCTTCTCGGATGAGGTTCAGAGGAATAGAGAGAGCGACATTGTCATCCAGGCTCACCAAGGACCACCGCAGGTCGTCCTGGGTAGGGTAGACCACCACACTTCCAATCCTCTCCCGGGCAGGGAGCAACTGCTGAGGCTCTTCCTGCTCTGAGTGGATGTTGTTTTCCCACTTGCCCTCCTCCTCCAGCGGGCACTGACCAGCCTCGTTGGCTGGATAAAGCGCAAAGAAGAGTTCCATGGCAGTGCCACCCAGCAGTGCTGGGATCTCCTCCTCGGGTTCCAGGTCCAGGCCGGAGCTGAACCACTCAGGCAAGAGCTCCAGTTCCGCCACACACAGCCCAGGGGCCCCTTGCAGCCGGCAGCTGGCCGCCACCTCCCTGGCCTCTGGGAAAGCAAACATCTTGACACAAGGGAGATCATCCCCAGGGTCACTGTCATCCCAGCCCATGCCAGTGACATAGAACAGTGTCTGCACTTTGGGTCTGTTGGAAAAGATGGAACTGTCAAGGATGTGGGATTTGAGCCTCCAGTTGAAAGGGAACCTCTCCATGTTTCCAAAAGGGGTGGGCGTGAGCAGGAAGTCCCAGGGCACTGTCTTCTCCACAGAGAAGGGGCCGTAGCTGGCATTGATGGCGGGAGGGCTCTGGGCTCGGTGGATGAAGAGTGTGGCGGATCGGGCGTGCAGGCTGGCGTTGCGCATGAGGTCCTGGTTGGCCTCCTTGAGAAAGAATGCCTCTTCTGCGTCAGAGACGTGGAAGCTGGCTGGGAGATAGGCAGGCAGCGAAGAGAACTTCTGCAGGTTGTCTGCAACACCTCGACCCGTGCTCTCTGCACAAGAAAGGAAAGTAGAGGCAGGGTCAAGGTCTGTTCTGAGACACGAGGACACGAACAAACGAAACGCCATCTCGACCCACCATACCAGCAAGGTGTGCCATGGCCAAACAGCCCTTCTCCTCCCTCTCAGCATGGAGAAAGCCGAAGAAGCCCAAGAATCTTCCAATAAAACCCATTTCAGAATGCAAAGTAAACCAACTGCCCCAAAATCCAACAGTCCTGCGGTTAAACAGTTGCCTTTCCAGAGGAGAAGTGTTAATTCTTCCTATCCAAGGGAGGCAAGCGTAGGGAATGAGTGAGAAGCCCAGGACGCCGCTTGGTTTGGGTTATACACATTCTGCTCTTCAAACAATGTATTCAGCAGCTGTTAACTGTGCACACAACTTTCTCTGAGCAGTGCACCCAGCAACCTTGTACCCCTACCTACTCGGGCTGCACTTACACACCTCTCTAAATACTAGGTTTATCTCTGTTGTATATGTGTGTGCATGCATGTGTGTATGTGTTTCTGTGTGCATGGTATGTGTGCATATATGTATTGTTTATGGTATGTGTGTTTGTATGTATGTAGGTATGTTTGTGGTATACAGGTATGTTGTGTGACCCAGGCTCCACATATGAGTGAAAACATGGCACTTAGCTTTCCAAGTCTGGATTACTTCACCAGATGAAATTTAAATTAGAATCTGCTTGGGTATGCTGATTGGGGTTTGGCTCCCAAACCAGGAAATTAAATCCCGGTGAATTTTGCACCACAGTGAACAAGAAAAGATAATAATCTCTTTGGAGGGACTTTTTTATGCATCATGCTGAGCTTTTTTTATATATAATTTATTTAACTTTATTTCACATGCATTGGTGTGAAGGTGTCAGATTCTCTGGGACTGGAGTTACAGACAGTTGTGGGCTGCCATATGGGTGCTGGGACTTGAACCTGGGTCCTCTGAAAGAGGAGCCAGTGCTCTTAACCTCTGAGTCATCTCTCCAGCCCCTCTTTGGAGGGACTTTAAGAGCACTGGGCCCTTCTGTGGATCTGGTTGTACCCTCTCCTTAAATGAAGGCAAGGTCCAGAGCAGCATTTAAATTCTCATTTATTTAGACATGTAGAAAAGGAAATCAAAATAAATACATGCTTCCACATGCTCCTTCCTCTTTGTGGATTGGTTTGTTCTTTTATCTTTCATGTGGATATGCTATGTCACTCAAAACGCTGATTCACGAGGATCCTAAGTCTGGTCCTTCTCTCTGTTGTAGGCAAAGCCTCTGTTTTATCAGACACATCCATATGAGGCCTCACTCCTGTCCCACCATCAATCAAGCAAAATGTGACATAAATGTTGTCTCACCATCTCTATGGACAGTCAGAGACATTCAGAGCTGAGCCCACATTCTCTCCCCCAACTAGATAGTAATCTAACATGCTACCTTGATTTAAGAGCATTTATGAAGCCCTGAGACTGTCCTGGAAAGCATTCCCAGTCCTGGCCTGAAAAGCTAACATTTCTCCCTGATTCCAAAGTGTCATAGAGAAGCACTCATTCTTTTTCCCATCCACAGGCAGACCTGAACCCGTGAGTGGACTACGACACATGGCCCTGTTTGGTCTGCTATCTTCTTAGAGGGCTTATTGCCATCAGAAGGCAGGAGGCAGGCAACAAGGCAGGAAATGAGAAGACTTTCAGGAAGCCAGTAGGAAGGACTGCTCATCCTGGCTTCCATGGGGGCCAAACAGTTAAGCCCAGGTTCTGAGACAGCACAGTGTATACCAGGGAGATGCTGTGGTCCCTGATGCTTCCAAGCAAAAGAGCAAGCGCAGGTGGTTCTGAGGAAGTCTCAAGGAGAGCTCAGGTTGGGACAGAGGAGGGGATAAAGGAGCACCCATGATGAAGTAGCTCACGGGGTGCCAAGAGACCCAAAGAGAGATGCGGTATGTCATTGCTGTGCTTAGCTACAAACACCTTCTAAACATGAGCTTTGGTCAAGACTGATAGGACCTGAAGCCTTGAGCCCCAAGGAAAGACCTGTAAAACAGTCTCTAGGAGCACTACCTTGGAAATGACTGGCCAGCTGTGTGGCTGAGGGTCATCTGCCTGGACACAGGTTGTTGCTGCCACTGCGTCTCTCTCCAGTTCCCACAGACAGCATGGGGCCCAGCTTGTCAGGTCTTTCAAAACTACCAGGAAGACAAACTCCTCACCAATGTGTCCAACCTTTACCATCTGCTGGTAACCTCCTGGCACCTGAGCAACTGGGTATAAGTACACTTGTACGAGTTTCATGGTCATGAAGACAGGACAGAGAGGGGTCTTTGTGAGCACCAACATTAGTTCAGGGATGCAGGAAATACAGTCTCTGAGGCCAGATTTTTTTTTCTCTTTTCCAAAGAGGATTCAAATTAGCATGGGTAGGAAGAAGCACTAAAGGCTCAAGGACACTACTGAGCACTGAGTGCGCACCATGTATACACTCAGAAAGTGAATGATCAGGGCAGAGACAGCAGCCTTGTGAACCAGTGTCGAAACATAAACCAGCTTGTCCACTGAGTACTAGAGGTGAGTGCATATTATAGCAACAAAAACAAGATAAAATACAGAAAACTAAAGGCAAAGGAAAACAAAAATGCAATTGCCATCATCATCACCATAATCATCAACACTGTCATCACTACCATTATCACCATCATCACCATCACCATCAATGCCATCATCATCACCACCACCATCATCACTACCATCAGTGCCAGTATCATCACCATCAACGCCATCATCATCACCACCACCATCATCACTACCATCAGTGCCAGTATCATCACCATCAACGCCATCATCATCACCACCACCATCATCACTACCATCAGTGCCAGTATCATCACCATCAACGCCATCATCATCACCACCACCATCAACCCTACCATCAGTGCCAGTATCATCACCATCAACGCCATCATCATCACCACCACCATCATCACTACCATCAGTGCCAGTATCATCACCGTCACCACTGTCATCACCATCATCATCACCCTCAGGAAGCCTCACAGGTCACTGAGACTCACGCAGACAGTAAATGCCCAATATGGATCTAACCAAGCAGAATCTTGCATTAATCACTCGTGTGCTGCCAGGAATTAACTCCACCAGCCAACCGCACACTGAGTGGACTCGGGGGAGTAACAAACCCAGCTCTTACAGCCCACACTCTCCATGGCATGAAAGCAAGCCCAGTTCTTCCCTTGGGACATGGAGGGACACCACAACACTCACACAGCACTGACTGGACTGAGCTGGTCCCGACATGGTCCTCCCGTGCAAGGCAGGGCTGCCACAGCAGACAACAGTCCAAGGGATGTGACTCCACAGAGGACAAGGCCATTGGCCTTGCTGTCGCCATAGCTCCCCAGTACCCTAAAGTATAATGTAGGGCCACCTCCACTCTCACCCTGTGTGGTGGATTGAATAGAAATGGTCCCCAAAGAGTCTCATGTTTGAATGCTTGGTCCATAGGGGGTGGCCTTGTTGAAGTAGGTGTGGTCTTGCTGGAGGAAGTGTGTCACTGTGGGGGCGGGCTTTGAAGTCTTAGAAGCTCAAGTCAGTTGCTTTTCTTACTACCTGAAGATCAAAATATAAAACCCTCAGCTCCTTTTCCAGAACCAAGTCTGCCTGCACACTGCCATTGTCCCACCAAGATGATGACAGACTAAACCCCTGAACTATAAGCCAGTCCCAATTAAATGTTTTCCTTTATAAGAGTTGTCATGATCGTCGTTTCTCTTCACAGCAATAGAAACCCTAAGACACCCTGTTTCTGTGGATGGCAGTGTGCGCATGGATGTGTGCACGAGTCCGTCTCCATATTTAATTCTTGATTCTGGCTGGGGTTTCTCTCCATGAAAAAATGTACATTAAGAATCCAAAAGAAGTTGAAAACCAGTGAGCCCTGGACTCAACCTGTGGATAGACTGATTTGACTTTAGCCTTGCAGGGGGGTTTGCTTGTTTAACAATCCCATACACATATATAATGGATTTTAGTCACTTTGACACACTGGCTTCCTCTCTCTCTCTCACTCTCTCCTTTTCCCTTCTTCTCTATAAGTCCCCTTTTACTTTCATGTTTTCTTATGTATGGCCCTCTGAGTTTCCTTTGTTTTTGGATTGAGAATGGGTAGGAGGTAACATACCCTTCTTCGTGGGTGACTTTTGGCTATTAGTGGTTGCTGAGGAAGGGCTATCATTTTCCCAGTAGGTACTGGTTTGTGTGTATATTGGTTGAATGTTCCCCATCAGGAAGCCCACACACCCTCCACTGCTCCCCAACTTCCCTCGCTACTAATCCTCACTTATTCCTGGCATGATCCTCGGCCACGAGACTATTCTATTAGATAACCATCTTCTCTAAACCACGTTCTCCCGTGTCTCCTGGTCCCTGTATCTCTATTACGTCTCTCTACTGCCGTCTGTATTCTTATGATGTTTATGCCCAAAGCACTCGGGGGCTAGTTTAGAGCCTTCAATGCTGTACCCAATGCTTCACAGTGGAACTCGGTGTGTTTCCCCAAAACAGCTTAATACATCAGAGTTCCATTACATTTCTCAAGTTGACTCTTAACTTGGCAGGGTCTAGAACCAGCTAGGAGACAAGCCTCTGGTATGCCTGTGAGGGACTATCCTGATTAGGTTGAATGCAGTAGAAGAACCATGCTTACTGCAGGTGGCAACCATCCCGTGGGCTGGGGTTCCAGATGGACTAAGGAGGAGAGAATGAGCCGGGCACCAGCATGCATCTCTCTCTGCTTCCTGACTGTGGATGTCATGTGACCAGCCACCTCATGCTCCTGTCGCCAGGACCTTCATGCCACTATAGACTCTACTCCTCAAACTGTGAGCCAAATCAACCCCTTCTGCCTTGAGTTGCTTTTGCCATGGCGTTTTATCACAGGCATCGGAAAAGTAACTAAGACAATCGTATACTGCAAATGCCAAACCCTGCGGTCCCCAGAATGTGGCTGTATTTGGAAAAAGCCTTGGACGAGGCAATTCGGTTTCAGTGAAGTCATCTGAATTAATCCTAACCCAACATGACAGTTGTCCTTATGAAAAGAAAGAGAAGGAGTCAGGGTGCATACAAACACAGACAGAGGACACGGGGAGACACGGGGAGACAGCTGCCACCAGTCAGCCAGGCAGAGATGCTCCAGAAGAAACTAGATCAGCTGACACCATGACCACAACCTAAGACTTCCTGTCCAGGCTCCAGGAAAATGATTGCCAAAGTTGCCTGCTCTGTGGCACTTGCTTTGGCTCCCAGAGCAAAACATGGCTATCTAGCTCAGCTGGCTATCTTTGACACCTTCCAACCTGGTATCAAAGTATTCATTCAACTTTCTCATCCCACAGCCTAGACAGACTCTTGTTAGCACAGCTGAGGCTCCGGGTGTATGCCCCAAGGTGCCTCTCAACCTTCTATGTTCTACTGTGTAGATAATTTTCAAGTTCTCCGGAACGAACATGTGTTGCTTATTCTAAGAGAAATATTGACACTCTGCCTTTACAAAACAAAGATACAGAATTCAACTTAAAGTGGCAGACTGATGGCACATGTTCCCCAGCATCCCCATAGAGCCTGGGGCAGGAACAAAGCAGCAAAGCAGCCAAAGGACCTCACCCATCAGCAAGAGAGATGGAGGGGGCATGTCTGCAGATAAGACGGGGTGGGATGTCTGAATGAGGGGGAATGTCTGCAGAGCGTATGTGAGGGGTCACCTTTGATGGACTCAACCCACCGTTGGGAGCTTTTAAAGCAGCTGAAGATGAGCCCTTGGGGCGGCTGATCCTTTCGTTGCCAACTCTGCAGGATTTTAGAATTACCTAGAAGGCACGCTTCTGGGTGTGTCCGGCGGGTGTTCCCAGAGAAGTTTATCCAAGGAGGAAAACACTACTCTGAGTGTGGGTGGCACCGGCACAGGCCCTGGAGTCCTGGACTGAATAAGAAGGAAGGCCGGGAAGATGGCTCAACAGGTAAAGACTTTAGCCTGGCAACCCTGGAAACCCCAGGTTGATCTCTAGAGACCACATTTTAAAAGGGGGCCTGGAGAGATGGCTCAGCAGCTAGGAGCACTGGCTGCTCTTCTAGAGGACCCAGGTTCGTTGATTTGTTTCCCAGCACCCACATGACAACTCACAACTGTTTGTGACTCCAGTTCCAGGGGCTCTGACACCCTCACTCAGACATGCATGCTGGCAAAATACCAATGCACAGAAAAATAAAGATAAATAAATAATAATTTTTCAAAAAGAAAGAAAAAAGCCAGGTGTGATGGCATACATCTACAATCCTAAAACTCTTAGGGAGTGATGGATGGCAGAGACAGGAGAATCATCTACAAGTTCAAGGGACAACTAACCTGAATATGCAGCCCAGCAGAAAAAACCACTAGAGAGACCCCGACTTAACAAGGTGAAAGGCGAGAATCAGCTCCTGAAAACTGCCCTCTGACCCCCACATGTGGGCCGTGGCGTGCACGCATCAACCCCTCCGTCCACAGTTGATTAATTAATTACAAAGGAGAGAGTGAGCTGAGCTCCAGCATCCATGTCTCTCTGACCAGCTGCCTCCAGCTCCCGCCACCATGCCTTCCTCTCCGCGATGGACCACACTCTCAAAGTGTGAGCCCAAATAAACCCTCCCTGCCTGCAGTTGCTCCTGTCATTCATTTTGCCACAACAATAAGACAGTAAATAACACACCAGCTAACCTGCCAGCACTGGCTCCTTGAGGTTTGGACAGCTGTGGCCCCGCTCCTAGAAAAACTCAAACCGCAGGGCTCATACTTAACGTAGCCAGCTGCCGTTAGCCAGGAGGAAACCAAGACGGATGGCAAACGCAGGGAGCGTTAAACCCGCGTGAAAGATTTCCACGGAGCAGCAGAAGTAGAAAGGTCCTCATTAAATGGATTCTATAGCTTTCCTCATGACAGTAATGCTGACCTCCTATAGACACTGTCAGCTGCTCGACGGTAGGGTGCTCTCAGGACCTCATCCTAATTTCCATTTATATTTATTCTAAATTGGGCACCTTGGAGACATTTAAGAAAGAGAGAGACGCCGGCTAAACGATCCTGACAGCCCTGCTGCTGTCTGATGAGAGAGCAGATGAGGCCCACAGGGGGCGGAGAGGTTCCTAGGCAGGAGGCCCCGAGCTGCCTGTCACCTCCACTAATACACTAAGACAGTCTCTCTCTGTCACTTCCACCCTCCAGCCATGAGGTGACCAAGTAAAACAAACCACTTGCCAGCATGCAAGTCTGAGGGAGTGTCACACGGAGAGACTTCTCACTAACTGAAACAAGGCTTCCCCTTCATTTGTTCATTACTGAAATAAAAACTGATTGTTTGGGGACTGGAAAGATGGCTCAGTGGTTAAGAGCATTGGCTGCTCTTGGAGAGGACCCAGGTTCTATCCCTAACTCCCACATGGTGGTTCACAACTGTTCCAGGGGGATCAATGCCCTCTTCTGGCCTCCATGGGTACTGCATGCACACGGTGCAGATAAACTCACACAGGTACACATATGCATACACATAAAACAATAAGTAAATTAGTAAATTTTTATACAATTTAAGGGTATATATTATTCTTTCAAAGTTTTGGCACACAAACATAAGGACCCAAGTTTCAGTCCCCAACACCCATATGAAAAGCCAGGTATGGTGGCTCACATCTATAATCCTAGCAACAGGAAGCAGAAGTAAGAGGATCTCTGGGGCTCATCCACAGTCTCCAAGTTCAGTGAGAGACTCTGCCTCAAAAACAAGCTGGAGAGTGATTGACAAGGAGGCCTAAAGTTGACTTCTCACCTCCACATGCAAATACACACATCACACACAAAATGAATTTTCCATTTCTAATCTATGTGTATATATGCATGCACACGTATGTGCCACAGCATGTGAGAGGCAGTCAGAGGACAGCTCCTTCTACCATATACGTTCTGGAGATTGAACTCAAGCCATTAGGTTTGGTGGCATGTACCCTTACCAGCTGAGCCACCTCAGCAGCCCCTCTTTTTCAAGTTATATAGGTCTTCATAGAGTTAGAACTAAGGCCAGTCAACACTGGCTTCAGGTCCAGCTGGATTCGGCGTTCCCAGCACCATCTCCCCACTTGTTTGGAAATGTCCTCGAATGGCCCAGTGGGTAGATAGACTGGGATGGGGGTGTTGAATGGCCTAGTCAACAGATCAAATGACAGAGGCACACTGAACAACGTCTCACGCACATCATGCCAATGAGAGAGGCAACCTCAGATAATAACCAACCACTCTGGCTGAACCAAGATTATCATAGATGGCAGAACAGACACCCAAGGGCCCCTTCCTTCTAGCCTTTATGGACTGAGCAGGAGTTGAAAGAGGTGTTAGGGTAGAATGTGGGTTTCTGGCCTCAGTGTGCGAGTATCAATTCCTTGTGTTTGACGTCACCTATTCTGTGGTCATCTTACACAAAAGGGGAAAAAAAGGACACATAACATACACGTAAACAACAAGTCACACTTAGGCTCTGGTTCAGGGACCCAAAGCCACTCATAGAAGCAATTTCAAAAGCCCTCTACTGTTTCCAAAACAGGAAGCAAGCAGGGGAAGTAAGCAAAGTGAGGACACGGCCTCTCCCTGCAGAGCTCCGCAGGGTTTCTGCGGAGGGGCACTCTACCGGACGTGTGTCCTTGACAGTCCAAGGGACCAATGTATCTAACTACTCAGAGACCCTCCTCTCATGGTCTCGCTGTCTCCCTGATGTCCCACAACTCTCTATGTAGACAGCCTGGCCTCAGACTTGCATACATCCTCCTGCCTCCGCCTCCCGAGTGCTGAAATTAAATCTATGCAGCCTCATGCTCAGCTCCACCCTGCTGCAGAGGAACTTCCAGGCGGAAAGAGAAGACAGATTTTTAAAAAATGGGGGGACCAGACATGATGGCACACACACACCTTTAAGCCCAGCTCTCGGGAGGGAGAGGCAGCAGGATCTCTGTGAGTTCAAGGCCAGCCTCATCTACAGAGCGAGTTCCAGGACAGCCAGAGCTACACAGAGAAACCCTGTCTCCAGGGTTCCAGAGAATGCAATAAAAGAATATATAACATGCCCTAATAAGGGGCTAGTACCAATTTGAGGGCTGCCAGGTCTCCAGAAAGGGGAGTGCAGCGCTGGCTGGAGTCAAGGCAAACTAAATGTAGCCAATGAATGAGATTTGGTAGCAAGAGCCAGGTAGAGTGCCTGGGACCAATCCTGACAACCTGAGTGTGATCCTTGGGACCCACACGGTAGGAAAGAATCGATACCTGCAAGTTGCCCTGATACATACAAGAAAATAAATACATAAACACATAAATGCAAAAAAAACACCCACATCATTTTTCTAATTACTAATACCAATGTATGATTGTCATGTGAATTTGTAATATAATCCTAAAGCTATTTAGAGATGTCGAAGTGGGAGCACAGAGATGTTAAGAAACTAGTCTGAGGTCACACAGCGGGGGAAAGGGTGGAGCCAGCCCCCTCTAGCTGGTTCCAGATCCTAACCAAGGCAAAGAGAGGCTCAACAGAGGCCTTTAACTGATCCTATGACCCTGAAGTTTATGGGAAAGAAACCTATGAGGAGGGCGAGGAATAGACACATGGGTAGGAGCCATATCAGAAGCAAAACCACTCACTGTGAAGAATCCCAGTAGCAGGGAAAAATATATCCCCAAAATCCTGCAGTCTCTTTTCCTGGAATGTCGTACAGATTGTATTGTATGTGCGGCCATGAGCTGGGAAGGAGGCGGGCGTGCAGCCACAAGCAGGTGCAGGCCACAGGGGACAGCCCTGGCTGCCTGTCCTTGGCTGCCCCGACTGGGCTCACAGAACAATACCGCCACCTGCTGGCCTCGACTGTCAACACAGAGCAAAGCAGGTGCTAGGCCTGGCTTTGGAAAAAATAAAAGACTTTGGGGTGGTGGGGCGCTTGTCACATTGCACCGCTGCCCTCCCACAGGAAGCCTTTGGGCATGGCACAGCAGACCTGCGAGTCCAGTCTCTTCATGTCCCCAAAATCACAACTTGGTGGGCTTCAGGCAAAAAGGGTCACCACCCCCAGACTGGGAGGGAGGGAGGAACCAGCAAACAGTAACGGGACAATTCTCTGCCCTGAAGACGAAACACTTAACCCAGCAGGGAAACACCCGTGCCCCACATCCCTGACCTGGATTTGCCACCACACACAGGGTCTTGTGATGTACTGAAGCCGTGGGCTTCAGGGTAACAGCCAGAGACAGCAGCAATGGCAGGGATGGTGACCTGCTCTCCTCTGTCCATACCTCTCACCCCAAGAAGTCACAGCACAGAGTAGGAGGCATCTGCCAGCCCATCACAGTCCTCAGGGGAAAGTCTGTCTGCTGCGTCACAGAAGACTGCCCTCTAGAGCACTCATTCCAATCCCAAACTAAAAAATGTTCCCTGGGTGCTAGAGAAATGACTTGGTGGTTAAGAGCACTGGCTGCTCTTCCAAAGGACTGGGTTTAATTCCCAGCACCTACATAGCAATTAAGAACCATCTCTAACTCCAGTTCTTCGTGATCTGATGCCCTCTTCTGGTCTCTGTGGGAAATGTACACAGACTTAAACACAGGTAAAGCACCCATGCGCATAGCATTAATTTTTAAAAAATAAAAACTGTCCCTGATTCCTCTTTCATGGGCCACCCGTGTGCTGAGGGGCGCCAATAGAAGGAAACCTTTAAAAGCTAGCACCAAGAGAGATAAGCATGGCCTGTGTTACCAGGAGTGATGACTTGACCCAAAACCGCCAGGACTCTGATGGAGACAGAAGCCATGTGTCATTTCCCAGAGACCCTGAAGCTGAGTCTGGGGCCTTAATCTTCATCCCCATTCAGACCGCCCCCCCATACTGACCTCCACACCCCACAAAACAGCATCAAGCTAAAGCGGGCTACACAGTTGCCCGGACAACAGAATATCAGAGTGAGCTCCGATTTGGGCTCAGGCCATCTTTATTGAAAGCAGGTCCTCAGGGAGAGTGTGAAGTTTCTGCAGTCAAATCCTGAAGTGGGCACCTCTGAGTCTGAGGCCACTCAATCAAGGCAAGAGAGCAGAGCACACATGCGCGTTCTGTGGCTCTCAAAGGCGTGGGAAGAGGCCAGACTCCAGGCCCTCCAGAGTCCTTTGCTCAACTTAGGTGTTCGTAAATTGCCTCTCCCGGGATCTGTCTCTTTTCTCTCCCTTTGGGAAAATCTTGGTAAGAAAGGGGACTTGTGACGCCTCCCCCCATTCAGGACATTTAAGGGACTTGAAGCCTGGCAAGATGGTTTAGTGGGCAAAGGTGCTCGCTGCCAAGTCTGGAGATCTGAGTTCAATCCTCAGGGCCCTACAAGGTAGGAGGAGAAAACCCACTCCTGGAAGTTGTGTTCTGGTTTTCCTACTTGTGTTGTGGTACAGATGTCATCACACACACACACACACACACACACACACACACACACGTGCAATAAAATTAAAGACTAAGAGTGAAAACGATCTGGTCTACGAAGTGAGTTCCAGGACAGCCAGGACTGTTAAACAGAAAAACCCTGTCTCGAGGGGGAAAAGGAGAGAGAGCGCGCCAAAACGAGGGAAAAGGCTACACAGGGTTGTCCTGCCTTTCTGCCCGGTCTGGGGGCGTTGCGCATGGCCACGTCTCCTAAGCCTAGCAGCTTCCCTGATGGAATGAGAATCTAAGGCTTCCGTGGGGAGGGTGCTAGCTCCATGCTGGCCTCCTGTTTTTGATGTGCCCTTACCATATGCGCCTGAAACGTGGGGAAAGTGAGCAAAAGAGGCAGCTGTGTTCCCAGAATTCATCCACAGCACCCGGTGTGCCCGACAGTCAGTGTGGGATGGGGACCCGGGCTACAACGTCTGCCACCGGTCACCAGCATGCTCCGCTGAAATGACCTCGGAGAGCCCCATTTCATATTTCAAGCTGGTACCATCTACCCAGCAGGCACAGGGCAGGAACTGGCTCAGAAGAATTTGGTCAGTACCCCATTTGAGTTGAACTCCAAAACCAGCACATCGCCCTTCCCAGGCTGATGGAGATCTGAAACCCTGGGCGACTCAACATGCAATAGCTATGTGGATGTATTTCATTCAGAGCTCCCGGGGAGCAAAATTTGACAATGGCCATCTAAGATTAACACATCTGGCCTTGGAGAGACTGCTCCCACTTCTTGGTACCCTTCTTGGGAAGTTACCTGCCCAGATGTGAAAGGCCACACTCAGGACTCCTTCTGGAATGAATCTTTACATCAGCAGCCGCGGAGGTAAGGGTCCACAGACTGGAGGCGGGTGCTCTGGTTCTAACGGAGCTTTTGGAAGCTGAGCCCAGCTCACCCTCACAACTGCCTGCGAAAGATACGGCCTACAACACTGGAAAGCTAAGAGTCACAGTGATGTTAAGAAGAAATGAAGGCAAGGGGTTTTTTTTTGTTTGTCTGTTTCTTCTGTGCCAGCTAACGACTAGAGAAGCCATACATGTCACAGGCCAGACGTGTGATGGACTGCACAATCACGGCTCTCAAAAACATTGCAGGCCCCATGATAAAAATAATGTACAGAGGAGAATTACCTGATACTGTATGTCAGTGCAAACTAAACTATATACAGAATATATATGTGAAAACGTGTGTGTGTGTGTGTGTGTGTGCAAGGAGGCATAGACAATACATTAATATGCTTTTCATGTGTAAAATATCTCTAAACACAGGGAAGGGGTCTAATATTGACTGACTACAAGAAAAAAAACAGTGGCTAAGGTTGGATAGGGTTTGCTTTTCTTCAAAATTACATGTATAGTCTGAATTAGAACCATAAGCATGTACCGTGGCTTCAACTATGTGAACAGGCTTGCCAGCATTCGCTTTACAGACCACAAAATGCACCCACGTATCCCATGGACCCCATTGCTATCACCCAGCATAAACCTTGGGTCAACCCCCAGTCTGGCTCCTCTCACCTGATGTGATTATCTGCAAGACCCCGGCAAGAAATCAGCTTTGGAAAGACAGGGTTTATCTTAGCACACACTTCCAGATGACAGTCCACCCAAGTCACCGTGAGAAGAGCTAGAAGCCACTGGTCACAGGACATCCACAGTCAAGAGCAGAAATGAATCCTGCCTGTTGCTTGCTTGCTCTTGGCTAGATTCCTTGTCTCTCGTACTGTCCATGGCTCCCTGTCTAGGGAACAGTGCCTCCCACGAGGGACTGGGTCTTCCTGCATTGATTAACTGTCAAGATAATCCCCCACAGAGATTCCCACCACGGGCCAACCTGACCTAGATCATTCCTCATTAAGACTCTAAATGAGGTGAATCGAGGTTTTATCGCATTGACAGTTAAACCTAACCAGCTCACACAACACATTCACGGGCTCAACAGGTGTGTTCATGCCTCTGTCACATGATACACAACTGTGTTGTCTCCAGTTTGAGGCAATAGAGAGCAGCACTATCGGGAACCTGTACACCCATGCCTCCATTTCTTTCAAGGCAGATTTAGAAGTAGCAGGGCCAGGGCCTGAGGCAGAGGTGCATTGTGAGAACCTACCAACTGTTCTCAAAGCCACGTCTCCATTTTACAGCCAACACCCACCGAGAGGAATGTCACTTGGCTGTGTCCTCACCAACACTCGTTACTACCAAGGCTTGTTTCTGTCACCCCATCAGCTTCACAGTGGGATGCTAACCCTTGGTTTGAACGTGCCTTCCCCTGGTGACTAACGGTGTGGGGATCTAACTGTAAACATTTGATTAGTAACTATACAACAGACTCAGAAAAACCACAACCTCCAGGTTCTTGCCCCCAAATCAAACAGCCCTGAGTCAGTATTCCATGCACAAAGACCTTTGGGCTCCTCTCCTAGGCTCCTATGTTACAGAGCAGTATACAGCACAGTATTCTGGATGTCATGGGACCACTGGTGACAGCCCCCAAACCAGACACATCACTATCTCCCAGCTGTAGTGGTTTGAATGAGAAATACCCCCCATAGGCTCATGTAGTCAAACATTTGGTCTCCAGCAGGTGGCGCTGTTTGAGGAGGTTATGGAACCTTGAAGAGGTGACGTCTTGCTGGAGGAAGTATGTCACTGGGGTGGGCTTTGAGGCTCTATATCCTCACCCTACTTCCTGTCCTTTCTACTTCCTGTAAGTAGTTGGAGATGAGATCTCCCAGCTTCCTGTTTTGGCTGCCGGGCCTCCCTCGCCATGGTGGGCTCTGACTGGAACTGTAGGCCCCAATAACCTCTTTCTTCTATAAGCTGCCTTGGCCATGGCTTTTATCACAGCATCTGAAGGGCACCCAATCCAGGCAACTTGGACTTGTAACCAAAAGACTGTGTGTATCTCTACTCCCACGACCATACCCCCAGGGCCCCTAGATATATGCAAGGCCTGGATCCTGAAGATAAGTTCCATGGGGTTACAGCAGCAGCTCATGATGTTTTTAAATGTATTCCTCTCCATGTAAGTCACCCAAAGAGGCAGGGCTCAGCTGGCTACCACTCACAGACTCCCCACTGCAGACAAGGACAGGAGGGAAACTCGAGCACTGTACGCAGTAAACAGACCTCCTCTTCTAGCTCAGTTTCCCCACACACACCATCCCTTCCCAGCCATGCCACCAGGCCCCTCTGACGCCCCCCACATCCTGCAACAGGCCGGCTCCACCTGTTAATGGAAGCCGACTGTCTCGAAGCTGGCTGGTAAATCTTATTAAAGCAATCCCTCCCTGAACCCAGACTATTACAGCCACCCTTATGGTAGAATAAAAATTAATTTTCTCAGCTATAATAAGAACGATAAGAATGAATCACTTGGGACCAAATAAAGATTACAATTAGCACCAACAGAATAAATCGAAGTTTAACGTGGGCCAGCTGTGGATTTGCTCCGATTTTATCTCCGTTGCCTGTAAAGGCATCTGCAGAGAATGGCCTCTCTCATGAGCCCTGCAGATACAGGGGCTGTGTGAAGTTCCTGGGAGGAAAGGATGGGCTGCTCAGAGGGCACAGAGGCCAAAGGCTCAGAGGGCACAGAGGCCAAAGGTTCAGAGGACACAGAGGTCAAAGGCTCGGAGGGCACAGAGGTCAAAGGTTCAGAGGGCACAGAGGCCAAAGGTTCAGAGGGCACAGAGGCCAAAGGCTCAGAGGACACAGAGGCCAAAGGTTCAGAGGGCACAGAGACCAAAAGCTCAGAGGGCACAGAGGCCTTGGGAGAGTCCAGGGAAGGGAGAGAAGGTGTTGTTGAAGACAATCATGCTATGGAGCAAGTGACCTCTGTCAGGTCCCTGTGGACCTGTGTGGTCACTGAGTCATTCAGCATAGGAGCTTCTCCTTGGGAACTTCCTCCTCCTCCTCATCATCCTCGTCTCCCTCCATCCCTTCCCCATCTTCCCTCTTCTCCCTCTCCTTCCCTTCTTCCTCCTACCCCTCCTTCTCTCCCTTCTACCCATACCCTTCCTGCCCTTCCTCCTTCTCCTTCCTGTGGGAGCCCACAGTTTTAAATCCATTCCGTCTTGACTAAAGGTCAGAGAGTTCAAACCTATTCTTGCTCCTCAAGGACAAATAACAAGATGTTGGCCAAAGATGTGGCTACTGGATGTCCTGCTGCTCAAGGACCAGACAACAGGATGTTTGACATTTGGCGTGGTTACTAGGAGTTTTGAGATGTAAAGAAGTAATTATGATTGTTTGTTCTTTATATCATGGGAGGAACGTCTTCTGCCCTCCCCTTTTGACTGGGGTATATACGGACTTTGAGTAATAAACTTGAGGCTGTTGCCAGCTCTATCTTCTGTCTCTCGGTCTCTTTCTTAATCCTCACTCCCTTTTCAAGAACACACGAACAAGTCGGCAGCTCTGACACATCCCCCTCCCCCTCCACAGTGAGTCTCACCTCAGTGACCCACAGCTGGGCAGAGATGCAGAGAAGCCAGTTACAGCCCATAGCATCTCTGTTTGAAATACTCACCCGGGGCTGGGGAGATTGCTCAGTCTGTGCTAGCTACTTAGGCATAAGGATGGGAGTTTGAGCCTCCGTGCCTACAAGAAAGGGGGCATTGGAGTGCGAGATGGGGGCATAGTTGGTAATTCTAGTGCTCACGGGGTCACCTAGTGCTCACTGGCTGGCCAGCATAGACTAATGCCCAGTTCACAAAAGCTAGAGAAACCCCATGGGAGCCTTTTAGGTAGAGGCCTGAGAGAATCCTGGCAGCTTCCAGTGACCAAAAGAAACTGTCTCCGCCTGCCACATGCCCACCTGAGCCAGGCGTGGCCACAAGTGCTGTGTGTACTGACTGTCACCCTCTCCACAGCTCTGGATGTAACTGAAAATTTTGCTCTATGTGGGAACTGAGGCCTGGAAACGTCGTGCCATTCCCACGGTCACACAACAAGGCCAAGCACAGTCTACATCTGAAACCAACTGGTCATGCTCCTGCCTCCACACTGCACTGTCCTACCACCCCTGGGCTTCTCCTTGGAAATCCCTATGGGAAGAAGCTAAGCTAGTGACTGACTGGTGGATAACAATGGCTCGAAGGGTCACCTAAGTATGTGATAGGTCGGATAGATGGGTGCTCAACTCCCCAAGGCCCTGAACTGTACAGTTCTGTCCTGAATATTCCCTGCCTCATTCCTGGAGTTGGTGAGTTTGCAACCCCAGGGAGCGCCTTCCTGAGCCAATATAAAGGACACTGGGGAGAACCCAAACCACAACCTTCAGGAAACCCACCCTTGGAACCATACCTAAACAGCCCTGTGAGGACAGCAAGGCAATCAGCACCCACCCTTACCCCTGTCCTGGCTCCCACGGGACACCAGCACCTCAGCCACCCAGGCAGCGATGCCAACCAGAGCCACGGCGCACAAAAGAGACATTTCTCCACTAATTTTGATTTTAATCTCTGAAAGAAGTGAGCTGCAACCTGGGTAGTCATTAGCAGAGAAGAAAGCACCTCTCATCCCAACTCCTAACTCTTGGTGCCCACTGGAAAATGATCGCCGCCCGTGGTAGCTTCTCTAATTTGAGCTAGAAGAAAAGGTCTTTGTGCCTTCTATACAAGGTTCACGACCTCGTTCCCCGTTCCCAGCTTCCCCGTGTGAACCTGCCTGGCTCTGGCTCTGAGAAGAAACAGGGCTGAGCCCTTCAGGAGACTCCGTGTGCAGAAGATGCCCACTCCGTGCAGGGCAAGGTGCCCTTAGGGAAACCCCGTACCACCGCAGGGGCCCGAGGTGTCGCTTGTTCCTGTTCCTTGCCCTGGACAGAGGCATTTTCTGCTTGCAAATGAGGCTCTGAGCAGGAAAGAGAGAGGAGGAAAGAGAAGGGCCTCTCCGCTGCTGTCTGTGGCAAGTATCAAGCTCAGCAGAGTCCCCAATTACAGCATGCAGCCTTCACTGGTGATTCTTGTCAAAATACCCGTATCCCAGCAAGTGAGACCTTGTGCACAGATTCAGATGCTTACCCGGGAAGGAGCGGGGCTGGGCGAGCTCAGCTGGTAAAGGTGCTTGCCACCAACCTGACTGCTGACCTAAATTCAATTCCCAGAACCAGCATGGTAGAGGGAGAGAACTGAGTCTCCAAAAGTCAGCCTATGGCCTCCACGTTCAAGCCCCTCCCTTCTCTGGGTGCATGGATGGCCACTGACATCAGATTTCGGATAATTCAGCCTTTCTGCCTGGACTCAAAACCAGTGACTCTGCAGGAAGTTTCAGAACCTCATGACTGCCCAAGGACTGGGGACCTGAGTCCCTGCCTCTCTGGTGTGCATGATGGCCGTGGCTGGACTGCCCAGCTCCTCCATCTGTAAGCCAGTCCGCTCAATCCCTTTGGAGGTATACGTGCAAGTTTGGAGGTGGCATATGGGGTATATGTGTGTGTTGTATTATACATGTCTGCATGTGTGTATGTTATACATGTCTTATGTATGGGGGCACATGTGTGTTACATGTGTCTGCGTGCGTGTGAGCATGTGTTATACATGTCTGCATGTGTGTGAGCGTGTATGTTATGCGTGTCTACGTGTGTGTGAGCAAGTGTATTATGAATGTCTGCATGTGTGTGGGCACATGTGTGTTACACATGTCTGCTTGTGTGGGGGTACGTGTGTGTGTGTGTGTGGTGCACATACATGTGGAGACTGGAAGTTGATGTCAAGAATCCTCCTCCATCACTCTCCCACCTCGTTCATGGAAGCAGGATCTCTCAGTCAAACTCAGAGCCAGCCAATATGGCGTGTCTAGCTAGCCAGCTTGCCCTAGGGATTCCCTGTCTCTGTCCTCCAAGGCTAGAATTACAGGCAGCCACCACACCCACCTGGCATTTATGCGGGTTCTCGGGACCAAGCTCTGGTTCTCTCTCTTTCCTGGAAAGCTCTTTCACCCCCGAGTCATTTCCCCAGCCCCTATTCTGCCATTTCTTGGACAGCTGCCCCAAAGTGACATTCAACCCTCCACGAGGCTTCATCATCTGTGTCATCCGTCAGCCCAGCATGCAGAGTAGAGGCCAGCCTCCACAAGATGTGGCCCAGCCTGGGCTCCATTCATGCTGCCAGCCCCACCCCACTAGCCCCAAGTGCCCCCCAGGCCCGCCCAGTCCTCCATTCCCCAGAGACGATCTTGTCAATCTCTAAGCACAAGGAATTCAAACCATACGGCTTGAAGGAAAGGCTCAGCCCAGGGCTGGAACATGAAACGTACCAGATGATCCCGGAACAGCTCCTGCCAGGCAGCAGGAAAGTGCTCCAAAGCAGATGGGGACACAGTCATGGCGGTGAGGCCGCTGGAAGAAGTGGTTTCTGCCCAAGGATGGGGTGACTTTGAGTATCTGACATCTAATGACAAGTGACTCATGGGAGGACGCACATAGATCCACAAAGAAGGGGTCACAGAGCTGGCTGGACAACCCAAGAGAGCCGAAGCATTGCCCGGCAACCAGGTTAAGGACTGGATCCAGGAGCAGCTGTGTTATGGAGGTGGGTTACCACGTTTTCTTCTTTACAACACTCCCCTCGACTCCCTATTGCCTGTCCTGGAGATAGCACCTGCCTTCTCAGATCTTGCTCCCCTCCTGGACACCAGCAGCCTAGCACTCCCATCTGAAGCATCCTCCTGTCTCACCCACAGCAAGCAGGACAGAACTGCTGAACATGACAACCATGTGTGCTTTTCTCATGTAAGATTTTTTCACAAATATTTAAATTGATTTCAATCCCGACTAAGGCCTGGGGAGACAGCTCAGTCAGCAGCCTGTTTGCCTTGCGAGCAAGAGGTCCGGAATTCCATCCCCAGAACCCATGTCAAAAGAGCCAGCCATAAACTGGACATGGTGACACACGCCTTTAGTCCCAGCACTTAGAAGGCAGTGAGCTTGAGGTCAGTCTGGTCTACAGAGTGAGTTCTGGGACAGCCAGGACTATATAGAGAAACCCTACCTCAAACAAACAAACAAAAAACAAAAAAAATACAACAACAACAAAAAGCCAGGCATGGTGACACAATTTTGTAATCCCAGCACCGGGAAGGTGAATGCATGACAGAGGTTGGTATCATGTCTTCTTCTATTGCTTTCTGAATTACCTTTTTAAGACAGGTTCTCTCACTAAACCTGAGGTTTACAAATTCTGCTAGAATGGCTGGCCAGCAAGCTCCAAGAATCTCCCCAGCCCCCAGCCTGGGGTTACAGGCATACACAACCATGCCCAGCTTTCAGTTGGGTCCTGGAGATCCAAACCTGGATCCTCCCACTTGCATGGTTAGTGTTTTACCCACTGAGCCATCTCCCCAGCCCCCAGAGGGTCTTTTTATTGGAGCTTCTGGAGCTTCTGGAAGCCCTGGAGACTGGTATGCAGCATTAAACGGCCCCAGACTCGGGGACTTGGTACCTGGCTGCAACTATGACATCATCTTTCATTTATAAAATTGTTCCACTCACACACCTGACTCACAGAGACACCTGAGACCATTTCTTAAACCAACAAGCCCATCAGCAGACGAACAGAGGTGCCCTGAAGCCTCCGCCCTAGATAAGACCCAAAGCGAATGCCAAGAGAGGGAGAAGGACAGGGTGCTTCTCTGTGCACTGGCTACTGTTGCTATGGCAACAAGGAGCCACTGGGAGACAGCTCCATGGGCTCCATGGTCAGAGCTTCCGGAACAGGACCTGGCTTCCATCAGGGTGGGGCTTGGTGGATCTAAGGAGAGGAATTGCAGGTACCTGGGAGCGAACCCACTCTTCAGAGCTTCCTCAGAGGTTTCATGCCTTAGTTTCCCCATCTATAAAATGTAAAATTAAGGCAAGGCATGTGGTGGAAGTTAAAGAGATGAGAAAAGAATCCAACACCAGGGAACCCCCAACCATTCTGCTGCAGCACAGACTCGACCCATGCAGCCATCTTGGTACAGGTGTCTTACCAAGATCATGCTGAATCCATGTATAGGACTAAAGACAGACAGGACTTCAAGTGGATGGCGCTGTCCATGCGAAGATGCCCCAGCAAGCTGGTCCCACGCTGCAGACCCTCTTTTGTTGGGCTTTACATGCTCCCATGGAAGGGGGCCAACATGCCCTTCCTGGAGCCTGGATGGTCCCAGGACTGCAGTGGGAGAGACTCCTGGTGATGTGGGGCTCGGTCCTCAAAACAACACATCCCCCGTCTGGCCAGGACACTCACTTTTGCTTGCTATGGGTCACTAAGTTGTGAGGAAGCTAGAAACCTGGGGGAGACATCAGGGAACCCCAGCCCAGCCAAGGACCCACCAGACACACAAGTGTACCTGAGGATGACTTCCTTGAGCTGTTTCAGAGGACAAAAACAGGGGACACTGCCCCTGACACACCCTACCCTGGGCAAGATTTAAAAAAAAGAAAGGAAGGAAGGAAGGAAGGAAGGAAGGAAGGAAGGAAGGAAGGAAGGAAAGAAGGAAGGAACGAAGGACGAACTACTCTGAATTAGGAATTCAAAGAGTCAATCTGTGGAGACCAGAGAGTTAGCTCAGTGGTCAAGAGCTGATCTTGCTCTTGCAGAGAACCTGAGTTTAATTCCCACCACCCACACGACAACTCCCAATCACTTGTAACTCTAGATACAGGGGATCTGACTCCCCCTTCTAGTCTCCAACGTATACAGACACACATGCAGGCAAGACACTCCCCCTACAAAAAAAAGCCCACATAAAAAGAAAATCATCATTTTTTAAAGACGACAATCTGGGCATGTCATAGCACACAACACCTCTCCCCCCAGAATGGATATCTAAGGACAAAAGGCCATGTCTGAACTTCCCCACATGCCACTCAGGAAACAATGGTAGCATGGATAACACGTGACACAGGAGTCAAAGAAGGGGGTGGCAGAGCATGGGGGCATTCCATCTTGACATGCCTTGGCGACAAGAAGAACCAAGCTCACACAAAAGCAAGATAGCAGATAGTCATTCTGCCCATAAAGGAGCAAGAACTTGACAGGAAGAAGAGGGTAGACTAGACAATGTTTCCTTTTTTGTTTTGTTGTTTTCTAGACAGGGTTTCTCTGTGTAACCCTAGTTGTCCTGGAACTAGCTCTGTAGACCAGGCTGGTCTCGAACTCACAGAGATCCGCCTGCCTCTGCCTCCCGAGTGCTGGGATTAAAGGTGTGTGCCACCACAGCACAGCTGTCCTTTTCTAAGGTAGGTTCTGTATCTAAGAAAAGGCAGAGAGTTCTGGTTCTGCAGAGTTCATGCCTATGATCCCAGCACTCGGAGACTGAGGCAGAAGGATCACCAAGACAGCCTAGGCTGTTTGGCAAGACCTTGTCTCAGAGAGAGAGGAGAGAGAGAGAGAGAGAGAGAGAGAGAGAGAGAGAGAGAGAGAGAGAGAGAGAGAGAGAGAGAGAGAGAGAGAATGGTGGGGCTGGCGCTGGGGAGGTGGCTGAGTGTGATCACCTGCCGGTTGAATCAAAACCCCGCAACTTCCGGAAAAGCTTACGGAAGTTTGTTTTTAAGGGCTGTGGACTTCTGCAATCATGCGGGTTTGTATCTGAACGCCACAAGAGTCTGCACTAAAAGCACACATGTGCTAACCAGGATCCCTCTGGGGAAGGTGGGAGATAGGAGGTGCTTGGGATATTGAGCTCTTGCGTGATGTTTTATATAAATAATACTAGTGGCTGCAGACCTCCGTCTCATCAGCGTCCTGTCTGCCAGCCACCACCAAGGCTTCCTTCCCACACACCAGCCACCACCAAGGCTTCCTTCCCACACACCAGCCACCACCAAGGCTTCCTTCCCACACACCAGCCACCACCAAGGCTTCCCACACACCAGCCACCACCAAGGCTTCCCACACACCAGCCACCACCAAGGCTTCCTTCCCACACACCAGCCACCACCAAGGCTTCCTTCCCACACACCAGCCACCACCAAGGCTTCCTTCCCACACACCAGCCACCACCAAGGCTTCCCACACACCAGCCACCACCAAGGCTTCCTTCCCACACACCAGCCCATTCACTCCAGCAGGTGAAATGTTTTAAAAGGAAGTGGGTATAGCTCAGTGGTAGAGTACTTGGCTGACATGCATAGGGTCCTGAGTTCAAGTCCTAGCCCAGAAAAACAACACTAACTACAATCTGAATCTCTGAAGTACAGATGACACTTCATGAGGCCTTCCCATTTAACAGTGAGCCTTCTACATGTACTAGGGAGAAGTTCCTGGCCTCCTGAAGTCATGTTTCTAAGAAAAAAGAAAAAACACCATTGAGAGCCAGTGAGATGGTTCAGCAGATAAAGTTGCTGCTGCCAAGGCTACCAACCTGAGTTCAATACCCAGGACCAGCACGGTGGATGGAGAAAATCAGAAAATCGACTCCCTCAAGTTATTCTCCACCCACCACATTTGAATCATGGTGTGCGTGTTCCCATCTCCACATTTGAACCATGGTGTTTGTGTGCCCCATCTCCACCACATTTGAACCATGGTGTGTATGTGCCCCATCTCCACCACATTTGAACCATGGTGTGTGTGTGCCCCATCTCCACCACATTTGAACCATGGTGTGTGCGTGTTCCCATCTCCACCACATTTGAACCATGGTGTGTGCGTGCCCCATCTTCACCACATTTGAACCGTGGTGTGTGCGTGTTCCCATCTTCACCACATTTGAACCATGGTGTGTGCGTGCCCCCATCTCCACCACATTTGAACCATGGTGTGTGCGTGTTCTCATCTCCACATTTGAACCATGGTGTGTGCGTGTTCTCATCTCCACATTTGAACCGTGGTGTGTGCGTGCCCCATCTCCACCACATTTGAACCGTGGTGTGTGCGTGCCCCATCTCCACATTTGAACCGTGGTGTGTGCGTGCCCCCATCTCCACATTTGAACCGTGGTGTGTGCGTGCCCCCATCTCCACCACATTTGAACCGTGGTGTGTGCGTGCCCCCATCTCCACCACATTTGAACCGTGGTGTGTGCGTGTTCCCATCTCCACATTTGAACCGTGGTGTGTGCGTGCCCCCATCTCCACCACATTTGAACCATGGTGTGTGTGTGCCCCCATCTCCACCACATTTGAACCATGGTGTGTGTGTGCCCCATCTCCACCACATTTGAACCATGGTGTGTGTGTGCCCCATCTCCACCACATTTGAACTGTGGTGTGTGTGTGCCCCCATCTCCACCACATTTGAACTGTGGTGTGTGCGTGCCCCCATCTCCACCACATTTGAACCATGGTGTGTGCGTGTTCTCATCTCCACATTTGAACCATGGTGTGTGCGTGTTCTCATCTCCACATTTGAACCGTGGTGTGTGCGTGCCCCATCTCCACCACATTTGAACCGTGGTGTGTGCGTGCCCCATCTCCACATTTGAACCGTGGTGTGTGCGTGCCCCCATCTCCACATTTGAACCGTGGTGTGTGCGTGCCCCCATCTCCACCACATTTGAACCATGGTGTGTGTGTGCCCCATCTCCACCACGTTTGAACCATGGTGTGTGTGTGCCCCCATCTCCACCACATTTGAACCATGGTGTGTGTGTGCCCCATCTCCACCACATTTGAACCATGGTGTGTGTGTGCCCCATCTCCACCACATTTGAACCATGGTGTGTGTGTGCCCCATCTCCACCACATTTGAACCATGGTGTGTGTGTGCCCCATCTCCACCACATTTGAACCATGGTGTGTGTGTGCCCCCATCTCCACCACATTTGAACCATGGTGTGTGTGTGCCCCATCTCCACCACATTTGAACCATGGTGTGTGTGTGCCCCATCTCCACCACATTTGAACCATGGTGTGTGTGTGCCCCATCTCCACCACATTTGAACTGTGGTGTGTGTGTGCCCCCATCTCCACCACGTTTGAATCATGGTGTGTTCGCGTTCTCATCTCCACATTTGAACCATGGTGTGTGTGTGCCCCCATCTCCACCACATTTGAACCATGGTGTGTGTGTGCCCCCATCTCCACCACATTTGAACCGTGGTGTGTGTGTGCCCCCATCTCCACCACATTTGAACCGTGGTGTGTGCGTGCCCCATCTCCACCACATTTGAACTATGATGTGTGTGTGCCCCATCTCCAGCCGCTCACACACAAAATGAATATGTGTGATTTTGAAAAAATAACGTAAGATGCTGGACAGCCTCTAGAGTCCTGAAGGAAACAGAGAGATGGAGTACCAAGTGTGACCCCCACGGACAGAGAGGATGATCAGGGTCCTGCTCTGAGCAAGTATGACATCCTGAGGCTCGGGGGCATCGAGGGCTCAAACATGAGAGAAAATTTAAGCAGATGAACTGCAGGGGCTAAGGCCCCCATGGCAGAACCAAGCTGGGGGTGTTCCAGGGACAAGAGGCCAAAAGTGAGGCAACAGACAGGAAGTGTCAGACATGACGGGACGCCACTTATGCAGGGCACTCTGGTCTGTTTCAGAACACTGGCTTTTACATGGAGGTTCTGAGCAGGGGTGGGGCCTGATGCAATTTGCTCTTAACAAAACTATGCCAGTGGTTGTCACAAACAAGGGTTGGAGTGAGGCTGGGCTATGGCGGGGCAAGCGATCAGCCTGACTGCAAGTAGGGTGGAAGTGAGGAGAAGGGGTGAGCCTGGGCATGCACCGTGAAGGAGAAAGGATGGTTCTAGGTCTTTCCAGCTGGGTGCTTAGAAAGAAGGCATCCCCATCAGCGGGCATCCCCACTGCTGTGAAATATTATTTTAACTGGGCAAAGATGTGCTACATTTGTTTATGCTGCAGAATATTACCTTATTGCACACGTGTGCCGCTTTTGTTTACGCTACATTTGTTTAATTATGTAAAGATGTGTTGTGTTTATTTCACCTTGCCTGCCTAAGGCACCTGATTGGTCTATTAAAAAGCTGAATGGCCAAGCAGGAGAAAGGCTAGATGGAGCTGGCAGGCAGAGAAAATAAATAGGAGAAATCTAGGCTTGAGAGAGAAAGAAAGGAAGAACAAGAGGAGGAGACAACGAGGACCACCCCTGGGGCGAGAAGCCAGGTAGATGACAGACAGACAGACACAGAGAAGCAGTGAAAGCAAGATGTACAGGAGTAAGAAAGGTCATAAGCTCCTAGGCAAAAGATAAAAAGAAACAAGTTAAATTAAAAGAGCTAGCCAGAAATGAGCCTGAGCTAGCCCAAACACTCAAAACTAATAATAAGTCTGTGTCGTGATCTGGGAGTCAGTTGATGGCCTAAAAGGAAAAGCCTGGTATATCCCACTCCCTGTACCAGACGGTCCAAATGAAGATGGACTCATCTAAGAAACTGAACTTCATACAGCATGCTAGCATAAGCTTATAAAAAGCCTCTACCTCAGTCTTGGGAAAATGTAATAAAAAAATTAATGGCCTGAGACTGGTGGAATCTCACTCAAGGTTTTCCTATAGGTCAAGACTTCTTAGATCATTAACTTCCAACAGAAATCCCCACCCCCAGCTCCAGGACACGTGAGAGACGGTACACACTGACACAGCCCTCTAGTTTGGGCCCCACCTTGGTTTCCCTTCCTGTCTCTATGATAAATACGCTGGCAAAATAATTTAAGGGAGAGAGGATGTGTTTCAGCTCAGACTTCAAGTCCATTGTGGGGCTGAGTCAAGTTGGCAGGAGGGGCTCAAGGCCACTCACAATGGGAAACAGATACTGCCAGCCAGTGCTCAGCTGCTTTCGGCATTTTACACAGTCTAGGAAGCCCTGCCTAGGGAACTGTTCTGCCCACAATGACACAGGTCTTCCCACATCGACTACCGTCATCAGAACAGCCCCCCACAGGCAAGCCCAGAGCCTCGCCTGCCAGGTGATTCTAGATTCTGTGTTCTAAATTCTGTGTTCTAGATTCTGTCCTGTTCACAATCAACATCGTGACAGAGCCCAAGGGACCTAGGCCCTACTCACTCTTAAGACCCACCCCACCCTCCAAATGATACCATTACTCTCATTTTCCCCTACTTTAAAATCCGGTACCGGAGGCCCTGAGAGGTGAAATAACTCGCTCTTGGTCACACACCTGGGACACAGTAAAGACTTGAACCCTAGTCAGCTGATTTTGAAATCCGATATGGTCACTTAGCACAGGTGCCTATCGAAACTGGGTGCTGGGACCCAAGAGATGAATATTTATTTATTTTTAAATATTTATTTATTATGTATACAATATTCTGTCTGTGTGTATGCCTGCAGGCCAGGAGCGGGCATGAGACCTCATTACAGATGGTTGTGAGCCCCATGTGGTTGCTGGGAATTGAACTCAGGACCTTTGGAAGAGCAGGCAATGCTCTTAACCACTGAGCCATCTCTCCAGCCCAAGAGATGAATATTTAATGTTATTTAATTAACATAAATTTAAGGCTACAAAGAAAGACTCAACTCCCTACGTGGAGCAGTGGGGTGCCGTCAGATCTACCTCTGTCCTGGAGCAGTGGGCAACATCAGATCTACCCCTGTTTTATATTTTTATTTAGTCGAGGGGAGGCCTGTGCCAAGACATGTGGGTGGGGGTCAGTTCTCCACCGCCACCATGGGGGGGCCAGGGATCAAGTCATCGGGCTTGGCAGCAAGCACCTTTACCAGCTGAGCCACTTTGACAATGCTAATTCACTGGTTTTTTTTATTCTTTATTATTGTTACTGTGCATGCAGTGGGAGAAGCTTGGGTGTGCCAGGGCACATGTGGATGGTCAGAGAGTGACTTTATAGAGTTCATTTTCTCTGTCTCCCTTCACATGGGTTCTGGGACTACAACTCAGATCATCACGTCTGCGTGGCAAGCCCTTTGCTCTCTGAGCTCTCACCAGCCTCCGTCTACTCTCGTCCAGACAGAGATCGAAGCTGCGACAAGCTGGTACAACTGTTCTGAGCTTGGGATGGGATTAAAATCCTCAGCAGATTTCAAAGCATGGAAAATAATGAGAAAGCAGGGGCTTAGAAAGACAACTCAGGGGATAGGAGCACTTCCTGATCTCACAGAGGACCAGAGTCCAGTTCCCAGCATCCACAGGGTGGCTCACACTGCCTAGAACTCCAGCTCCAGGAGATCCAATGCCACCTTCTAGCCTCTGAGGGCACCTGCACACACATGTACACACACACACACATACACTCACACATAAAATGAAATACTTTTTTATTGAAAAAGTCTTACGCATATCTTGATCTCAAGGGGAAAAGACATATTGAATGTTTTTGTTCACTATAGATCTGTGCACTACGTGTGCAGTACCAGTAGAGGCCAGAAGAGGGCATCAGATCCCCTGGAACTAGACTTATAAGTGGTTGTGAGCCACCCTGTGAGTGCTGGGAATTGAACCCAGGTTCCCTGTAAGAGCAGTCAGTGCTCTTAACTACTGAACCATCTTTCCAGCACCAACAAAATACATTATTCAAATTCACTTCACCTGCTTACTTTGTTTTGCTTTGTTTTGTTTTCAGACAGTCTTACATCATAGCCCAAGATAGCCTGAAATTCACAATCCTCCTGCCTCAGCCTCTGAGTACTGGGATAGAGGTATGAATCACCCTGCCTGGCTTCTTTTAGTTTTAGTAACTGGCTGCTGGGAAAATTTACACACAAAGCTCACTTGACACTTTGAATCACATTGTTCTGAGTAGTTCTACCCCCAGACGCATCTCATTTAACCTGGGAAGAAGCACCTTCCTCTTTCCCATTTCACAGAACATAAAACCAAGTCCATCTTTCACAAGCCTGGGGCAGAGAGTCACAGTGAGGTCAGATCCAGGTTTTTCATTTAAGATTACCTCCTTGTGAAGTAAAAGTGAAGTCACTAGATACACAACTAATGTTCAGTCCCACTCACGCTGAGCTGGCTCCCAACAACCAATACAGCCAGCAATGCAGGCCTGCTCCAGTCACTTGCCATCTACGGCAGGTTAACTGGTGAAGAACCACAATCACCATGGACCATAGCCCCCAGCACCATGGCCACTATAGCCGCTCAAAAGGCCACGTCACTGTACCACAGCTCACAACACCACAGCCACCATACCACAGCTCACAGCACCACGGCCACCGTACCACAGCTCACAGCACCATGGCCACCGTACCACAGCTCACAGCACCACGGCCACCGTACCACAGCTCACAGCACCACAGCTCACAGCACCACAGCCACCGTACCACAGCTCAAGCACCACGGCCACTGTACCACAGCTCACAGCACCACGGCCACCGTACCACAGCTCACAGCACCATAGCCACCATACCACAGCTCACAGCACCACGGCCACCATACCACAGCTCACAGCACCACGGCCACCGTACCACAGCTCACAGCACCACGGCCACCGTACCACAGCTCACAGCACCACGGCCACTGTACCACAGCTCACAGCACCACGGCCACTGTACCACAGCTCACAGCACCACGGCCACCATACCACAGCTCACAGGACCACGGCCACCATACCACAGCTCACAGCACCACGGCCACCGTACCACAGCTCACAGCACCATAGCCACCATACCACAGCTCACAGCACCACGGCCACTGTACCACAGCTCACAGCACCACGGCCACCGTACCACAGCTCACAGCACCACGGCCACCGTACCACAGCTCACAGCACCACGGCCACCGTACCACAGCTCACAGCACCACGGCCACCGTACCACAGCTCACAGCACCACGGCCACCATACCACAGCTCACAGCACCACGGCCACCGTACCACAGCTCACAGGACCACGGCCACCGTACCACAGCTCACAGGACCACAGCCACCGTACCACAGCTCACAGGACCACGGCCACCGTGCCACAGCTCACAGCACCACGGCCACCGTACCACAGCTCACAGGACCACGGCCACCGTACCACAGCTCACAGCACCACGGCCACCGTACCACAGCTCACAGGACCACGGCCACCATACCACAGCTCACAGCACCACGGCCACCGTACCACAGCTCACAGCACCATAGCCACCATACCACAGCTCACAGCACCACGGCCACTGTACCACAGCTCACAGCACCACGGCCACCGTACCACAGCTCACAGCACCACGGCCACCGTACCACAGCTCACAGCACCACGGCCACCGTACCACAGCTCACAGCACCACGGCCACCGTACCACAGCTCACAGCACCACGGCCACCGTACCACAGCTCACAGCACCACGGCCACCGTACCACAGCTCACAGCACCACGGCCACCGTACCACAGCTCACAGGACCACGGCCACCGTACCACAGCTCACAGGACCACGGCCACCGTGCCACAGCTCACAGCACCATGGCCACCGTACCACAGCTCACAGGACCACGGCCACCGTACCACAGCTCACAGCACCACGGCCACCGTACCACAGCTCACAGCTCCACGGCCACCGTACCATAGCTCACAGGACCACGGCCACCGTGCCACAGCTCACAGGACCACGGCCACCGTACCACAGCTCACAGCACCACGGCCACCGTACCACAGCTCACAGCACCACAGCTCACAGCACCACAGCCACCGTACCACAGCTCAAGCACCACGGCCACTGTACCACAGCTCACAGCACCACGGCCACCGTACCACAGCTCACAGCACCATAGCCACCATACCACAGCTCACAGCACCACGGCCACCGTACCACAGCTCACAGCACACGGCCACCATACCACAGCTCACAGCACCACAGCCACCATACCACAGCTCACAGCACCACGGCCACAGCTCA
Organism: Microtus pennsylvanicus; assembly: GCF_037038515.1. Lineage (NCBI taxonomy): Eukaryota > Metazoa > Chordata > Mammalia > Rodentia > Cricetidae > Microtus > Microtus pennsylvanicus. The sequence goes on from NC_134579.1 coordinate 111,809,292, forward strand.
CAGCACCACGGCCACCGTACCACAGCTCACAGCACCACGGCCACCGTACCACAGCTCACAGCACCACGGCCACCATACCACAGCTCACAGGACCACAGCCACCATACCACAGCTCACAGGACCACAGCCACCGTACCACAGCTCACAGCACCACGGCCACCGTGCCACAGCTCACAGCACCACGGCCACCGTACCACAGCTCACAGGACCACGGCCACCGTACCACAGCTCACAGCACCACGGCCACCATACCACAGCTCACAGCACCACGGCCACCGTACCACAGCTCACAGCACCACGGCCACCGTACCACAGCTCACAGCACCACGGCCACCGTACCACAGCTCACAGGACCACGGCCACCGTGCCATAGCTCACAGGACCACGGCCACTCTACCACAGCTCACAGGACCACGGCCACCGTACCACAGCTCACAGCACCACGGCCACCGTACCACAGCTCACAGCACCACGGCCACCGTACCACAGCTCACAGCACCACGGCCACCGTACCACAGCTCACAGCACCACGGCCACCGTACCACAGCTCACAGCACCACGGCCACCGTACCACAGCTCACAGGATCACGGCCACCGTACCACAGCTCACAGGACCACGGCCACTCTACCACAGATCACAGACTTCCCACTGTATCGTGGTTCATGAAACCACAATCATAATATAAAAATAAGTAACAACAGAACACAGGCCTCCCCAAGCACCATTCTTTGTCACCCAGCTGTCACCTACCCTGTGTTACCTGCACCTCAGTTTTCCTCTGAGGTGCCACAGTCTGGCAAGTCATGTGACCATTCTTTTACCCACATCAGTGAGTTCTGAGGCAGGTACAAGACACAAATAACCCACTGAGAGTCTGCCTCGCCTGCTGAAGAGGCCAGAGTCTCACGTCTGTTATCAGCTATAAGGATGCCACCAGTTTGGACTGACACAGGACAAAGGGCCACCTCAGTAAGAGACCAGCCAGGAGACAAAGGTCAGAAGTGACTAATCCCTGCTCTGCCCTTTGGGAACCTGCATCCTACTGTACTTGAAGTACGCCCACCCCAGCTTTGCAGACTAAGATCTTTTCTCCCCTCCTAGAACCAGCGCCTACTTTCATGTTGGGTTTCTGTGTTAGGGGTTTTGTTTGTTTGGGTTTTTTTTCTCTTCTTTGATATTTATTTATTTTTATTTTATGTGTATGGGTGTTTTGCCTGTGTGTATCTACGTGCACTATGTACCTGCCTGATGTGTCAGAGGCCATAGAAGGGTGTCAGGTCCCCTGAGACACACGTGTGTGCTGAGAACTCAACCCGGGGCCTCTGCAAGAGTAGCAAGTGCTCCTAACCACTGAGCCACCATGTGGGTTCTACCCCACAGTTGTCATGTGACTTCCACACATACACCATGGTACAGTGCACAGGTGTGGATGTGCAGGTGTACACATACTCACATGTGCGCACACACACACAATAATAATAAGAATAAAATCATTTTTAAAAGAATATGTAACCACCACTTTGAGGGCATCAGTCCCTCCTAGACCTACCCAGTGCCAACCAATATGATTCAAAAAATCTTTAAAAAAAAATTTAAGCTAACCTCGTCTTGCAGGAGGTCACAGCTATGAAACAAGGAAAAATGAATCACGTCCCTTTTCACTGCAGTTCATAAAGCTTCAAGTTCCCACTGTCCATCTCTCTGTCACAGCCATTTCAAAAGCAAAATGGGGACTCAAATTGTTTCTAGGCAACAGATTATATACCTGCTGAGGCAGGGGGAAACTGGAGCACCGACCACAGACAGGCACTGGCAGCATTTCTTCCTAAAGCTGAAACTTTCCCACTGTGGAGTGTGGGGCAGGGCCAGTCAGCTTTCTCCCAGGTTAAGACGCATGCAGCCTAGAAGTTTCTAAACCGTGACATACAACACAGGTAAAGACTTCTACAAAGGGCATCCAGTCTGATTGGCCATGGCTGTGGTCTCCTGACCATGACCTCATGCCTGTGAGTGGACTCTGGGGATGGTTTCTGTGGGTTGCAATAACCCGACTGGGACCTACAAGAGGAAAGCAAACCAAGCATCTGGCCTCTTCCCACAAAGGTGCCAGTGTAACAGGCTCCTGCTTTTAGAGTAACTAAATCCAGAGCTTGGTAGATGGCTCAACAAGGTTCTGGCTACTTGAGCTTTAGGGCCTAAGTTTAAATCCCTGTACCCACATTTTAAAAAAAAAATGCAATGCTGGTTAGAGTCTACAATCCCAGCACTGGGGATGCAGAGACAGGAGGATCCCAGGAGCTCCGTGGTAAAAAAAAAAAAAGAAAAGGCTGGACAGTGAGTGAGAAAGATACCCAGCATTGACCACTGTCCTCTGAGTGTGTGTGCACATGTGTGCACATGCACACACCATGAAAGCCTAGCTTCTCTGCCTTCATTTGCATCTCTCCCCTCTATGCTGGGCTTCAGCCTTCTACCAACGCTGCTTGCATTCTCTGTTTAAATGTCAAAGTAGGGAGGAAGCATCCCCAGGGGTGAGTTAGAAAGCAGATTAAAGGTCTTTTCTGATTGCTTAAGTACGCTGATCTACATGGGGAAGTACAGAAAATGGTGCGGTATCACATAGGTGCGAGATATTGAAATCATTTCAATTGTCTGTAAACCGCCTCGGCGGGTCACTCAGTCTAGGGGTGTAACCCGCCTGGCAGGGTCAGTTATTCCAGGGTCCCGGAGAGGCGCTATCTGGAAGATATGGGCGGAAAAGAGGAAGAAGGCCATGCTAGGTTTGTCAGAGCCTCCGTTTATTAGAGTCATGGTTACAGCTTATATAGGATAAGGAATTTGGGGGGCAGGGGCATGGGCTCTTGCTGCGTGGTCCACGCCGGTCACATAGGCCAGGAGGTTACGATCGGTCAGGTCACGATTCCTCGGCCAGGAGTTCACAAGTTGACACACCTAGTTCTCTAGATAGTTTGGAATGTGGGGTGAGTTCCGCTAACAGATAGTTCTCTATTAACAGATAATTGAGTGTGGGGTAGGCTCTGCCAATAAAACAATTCTCAATACAATTGGGAAGTGGGGTTCTCTGCAAACTCCCCAGGGCAATGGTTCCTGTAATGATTTTGGGGGGAAATTGGCTCCTGACAATTGTCTTATGGAGACTAGAGGAGACCGCATCAAATTATGCTCCCCGAAGATACCCACGTGTTCATCCCCAAGCCTATGGGCCTATTGTCACAGGTCATTAATGGATTGTCAGAGGTTGGCGTAATGGTGCATGCCTTGGGAAATAGAGGCAGGAGGATGGCAAGCTCAAGGCCAGCCTGGGCTACATAGCTAGATTCTGTCCCAAATCAAGAAAAGGGGATTTTGCAGATGTCATTTTGATATTAAAGACGTCAAGATGGGGAGAGGTTATCTGGCAAAACTCCTACAGAGAACGCATGCAAGGAGCTTGCAGCATCCTTCACTAGCAAAGATGGAAAAGAATCATCTAGACGCCAGGCTAGAGGGACAGCTCAGACAATAAAATGTTTGCTTTGCAAACATGAGGACTTGACTTTGTCCCCCAAAGTCCATGCAAAAAGCCAGGCACTGTGGTACAAGCTTATAATCTCAGAACTGGAGGAAGGTGGAGACACATTGGTCACAGGGACTTAGCGACCACGTAGCCTAACCTACTGGAGGGCCCTAAGAGATCCTGCCCTGAAAACAAGGCAGACGGGGGAGGGGCTTGGAGAAATAGTTCAGTGGCTAAGAGCATTTACTGTCCTTCCAGAGGACTGGGGTTCATTCCCAGCACCCACATGTTAGGTCACAAACATCTGGAACCCCAGATCCAGGAGACACCATGACCTCCACAGGCACTGCATGCACATGGTACACATACAGGAAGCAGACGCAGGCAGACACACGTGCGCGCACATACACACAAAGAAAATACAAAAGTCATCCCAATGTCCTTCAGCAAACACTGGCTAATAATTCAGGCTTTATCCACACTGCAGAAGGTAGCAAGGCCATCAGGAGGGCAGAATTAAAGCTTTGCCGTCCGGAGTAGAGAACCCCAGAGGGGTTCACTCGGCACAGTGGTGTGTACACAGGGCTGTGCCGGATGCCCTCAGCAGAGCCAGGCATACAAAGGGCACTAAAAACACTGGGGACGAATGGCTGAGTCAGCAAACAGAAGTTCACACCTGCAAGTAGAGACACTTCCTGGGAGCACACCTCCAGGCGGCCTCCGAGGAGAGATCAGGAGGCTGGAGAATGGTCACGGTAGGAGAAAAGGCATCTTTTCTTACTACTTTTTGGTTTTGCATATTAATTGTGCATAGCAGGGATTCTACCACAGTGTTTCATCACATGAACACAATACGCATTGGCCATTCCCCTTCACTGTTATTCTTCTGACTGCTCTTTCATTCCCAGCCGCTCAGACACAAATAATCACACAAAAACTATATTAATTATAACACTGTGTGTCCAATAGCTTAGGTGTATTCCTAGCTAGAGCTTACATCTTAAATTAACCAATTTCTATTAATCTATGGATCCCCCCCCCGAGGCTATGGCCTACCAGTAAGGTCCCTGCGTCTGTCTCCTATGGCAGCTACATGGCGTCTCTCTGACTATGTCTTCTTTCTCTCTATTTCTCTGTTCGGATTTCCCTCCTGGCTTTACTCAGCAAAGCGATTGACCAAAACAGCTTTATTCATTAACCAACAAAAGCAACACATATACAGAAGGACATCCCACATCAACTTCCTTCCTTCCCTCAGCTGTACCCCACTCTCATCTTCTACACCCCAATAATCCATTTTTTCTCTGTTCTGCCCACTCTCCAAGCCAGCAGTTCTCAGCCTTCCTAATGCTGCGACCCTTTTAATACAGTTCCTCGCGTTGTGGTGACCCCGACCATAAAATTATCTTTATTGCTACTTCGTAACTGTAATTTTGCTACTGTTATGAATCATAATGTAGATATCTGATATGCAGGATATTGATATGTGACCCCTGTGAAAAGGTCATTAGACCACCCCCAAAGGGGTCATGACCCACAGGTTAAGAACCTCCGGTAGGCACACACTGGTTGCTGTTCTGATGCCCAGTCCACCCATCCTCCCAGAGGGCAGACGATCACATCGTCTCTGTAGCTAGTCTAATTCTCAGCTCATCCCTACTGAATGTTTGGATCATGTGACTTGATACAGGGAAAACAAAAAAGCAACCACGGAAATAACAAGACTAAAGCCCCACCTATGGGACACAGACACCATGTTGGTCTGTTCCTATGAGTGAGCACTGTATCACTAGGAGATGGGGTGGGGGTCTGCAAAGACTAGGTGGGCCTGAGTGAGGCAGAGGGTGGAGGGGACCGCAACCACAGGCAAAATGTGGACGCCAAATCCCAGCCCAGAAGCTTTAGAGACTCCATTCTCTTCCCTGGGCCTTGGTTTCTTCATCAGCAAAATGGGTGAGTTATTACCAAATTCTGTCCTGAAATCCCAGGAACTTCTACCAGAGGTAAATATTCAGAATCAAATCATCTCCCCAGACCACACTACTAGGGTCCATAGACTACACCACTACAGTCTCATGTTCCCTCAGGCCACGCCACTAGGGTCCCATGTCCCCCCAGGCCACAGCACTAGAGTCCCGTGTCTCCCCAGACCACGCAGCCTGTGTCCCGTGCCTCCCTGAGGCAGGGAATAGACGCTCCTGATTTCAGCATATACCAAGATGCATAGCAAAAAGCTTTAACACACCCGTCCTTCCCTGGTAATTTATGGCCTGGATGTGGCCCTATCGACACTTCATTACGGAGACTGACAGCCACGGTAATTATGCCTTTCCACGGCCAACTATTCATCCTCTGTATCTTCCCTGTTCCTATCACGCCTGGTCCTTTGTCAAGGACAGCTGGGCATCTTCCAGTCACGCCCAGCTAATAGGCACAGAGCAGGAACCCAAGTCTCACAGAGGTGACTCCGGGTTTCTCGTTCAACTTTCATACGTTGGAAACGACGTCTCCAGAATACCATGTGAAACACACTCAGTGGGTTGACGTAGATCCCAGACTTGACTCCTGACGCTGAAAAGGCGTGGCGGCAAACTGACCCGAAGGGTTTGCCAAGGAACCAGCACCTGCTTTTGGAAAAGGGTAACCATGCCCGCATGTGACCCAAGAGTTTGTCACACAGGTCTTTAGGAGCCAAGTCCCCCGGAACATCTAAGATGGGGGCTCATGAGAAAGCTGACCTAAGTGGAACTGAGCCCAGATGGTAAAGGATGCAAGCCCAAAGTGGAGGACGCTAGTGTTGGAGCTCCCCTGGACTCTTGAGTTTTTTCAGAAGTGAATGAAACGGACTCACTCCCAGAAAGGAAGGGAAAAGGAGACAGAGAGGAGGAAAGAGGTTAAAGTCAGCACTTAACCCCCAGTGTGGTCTCACAAGGTTCCTGGTTCACCCAGGAGTTCCTGGTGACTCTCTTAGTGCTCAGAGTGGTCAGGGAACTTACCTAAAGTCACACAGCCCTTGAGTGACAGCTCAGTTCACCGTCTCCAACAGACTTCATACCCTGGTTTCTCTCAACCCCACCCATCCCACTCCCACCTGTGACTCCTTTCCACCCTCTCCCCAGTGCTAATTTCATCCTTGTTTTATTGTTTAAGACAGGATCTCTTTGTGGCCTGTGCTAGCTTCAGACCCACCAGGTAGCTGAGGGTAACCTTGAACTTCTAATCCTCCTGCCTCGGCCTCCCAAGCGCTGTATTTTTAATTTCTCCTGAATTTTAATTCTATGGGGCAACATTTCAAAATGCCTTCCTGGCAGTCTTACCTCGCCAGTGATCCTGGAGCCAGTCACAGTGAGGGTGAGGCGTGCCCCCCCTCACCTCCTCCTCTCACTCCCCTCCCAGCTGCCTCTCACGTTTCCTGGGGCTGGAAGGCAAAGAGCCTTCCCTTCACGGGGCTGGTTCCCCCCCACCCCCCGTGGAGACACTTTCCCCTCTCCACCCCCAGGCCTGGGTTCTCTGTGGCATGGCACCCAGGGTGTTCCCTCCCTCACAGAATTGCCTTACTCTCTAGTTGAACAGTTGTCATGGAAATCGCTTCTTTTGCTCTGAAAAGATTTGAGGATCCAGGACATTTTTTGTTTTCTTTTCTCGTTCTGCCTTAGACAGCCACCAGGCTCCTTCCCGCTGGCCTCCCCACTCCTCTCCCACCGCTCCCAGTGGCAGGGAGGGGAACCGTTTGGTCCAACCCTCCAAGGGATAAACCCTCTTCCCAGACTCCTCAGGCTCTCAGGCAAGATCCCCCTCCCTGGCTTCCTGGCGTGCGTGCTGGAGTCACGTGATGTTCTGGCCAATGAGAGAGCAGCTGTCTGCCCAGGCTCATCCCAGGGCAGGTGCAGCCCGCCAGGAATAGGCCGCAGGTGAGGGTGGGGACACCTAGCAGCCTGTGCCCCTCTGGTGGAGCAAGGAGGACCCAGCAAGCCTGGGGGTGGCTCTTGTCCTTTGAGATTGGAAACTCTATTCATTTGTGGCCACAGGTGACCAAGCTGGTGAGGTGGCTCAGTGGTTAAGAACACCAGTTGCTCTTCCAGACGACCTGGGTTCAATACCAAGCACCCACATGGTCGCTTACAACCATCCGTAACTCCAGGTCCAGAAAATGCAGATATTCGTGTTGCCAAAAAGTAAAGAAACCTAACAACAACAACAACTCTAAGTGAATCTGTACACCACACTTCAGGCTACTATAGTTTCCAAGAAGGCTCCAGGCCCCAGTCTGAGGAGAGCCCTGGGCTTCGGGCGGCCCAGGCCTCTCATACCTGCGCTCTCACTGAGTGTCTTTGTGAATTCGCTTTTCTCATCTGTCAAATGGAGGCAGAAGTGAGCTCTAAGGGTGACTGAGGGGGGGTGGAACTGGTCTATATAGACCAGGCGTGATGTACAGGCATCCTAGGTACTCAGAAGGCAAAGGCAGAAAGGTGACAAGTTCAAGGGCTGCCTGGACTACAGAGTGAGCTCAAGTCTAGCCTGGGCAATGTCTCAAAAAGTCAAAAGGGAGATGGGGATGTAGAGATTTGCCTATCATGTGTGAAGGCCTGACTTCCATCATCCCCTGCGTGGAGAAGGGGGAGGAGGAGGAAAAGAAAAGAAGGAAAAGGAGGAAAAAGAGAGAAAGAAGAAAAAAGGAAGAAAGGAAGGAAGGAAGGAGGGAGGGAGGGAGGGGGGGAGGGAGGGAGGGAGGGAGGGAAGGAAGGAAGGAAGGAAGGAAGGAAGGAAGGAAGGAAGGAAGGAAGAGGAGGGAGTAATGAAAAGGAGAAGAGCCATGGTACAGTGAGGACATTTGGCAAGACTGACATTAGCTTAGGACATCCATTCCACTATCCCTCAGTTCTGGGGGTTTCAAGTCCAAAACCATGGTGCCAGCAGGGCCGTGCCGCTGCTAAGGCGCTAGAGATGATTGTCAACCCCACACCTCTGTCCTTCCTTCTAGGTTTCCTGTGTGTCTCTTGGCTGGTAGATCCATCATTCCAGGCTCTGTCTCCATCTTTAAGTAAGGACATTATCACAGTGCATAAGGTCCTACCCTAAAGGTTTTGGCTTACCTCCATTGCAACTGCAGAGACCTGGGGATGGAGGCTGGACATGTATGTCCTCAAAGAAATACAGTACATACAGTACAGCCTGGGACAACTGCAATGTGATTCCCTCCCCGGACATTTCCAAGGGTGTCTGTCTCTTCCTCAAAATCTACCTCACCAGACTGGCGCCATCTTGATAGACTAGGGACAGCTGCGTCCCTGCCTGACTCCACAGCCCTACCCCCTCCACTACCCTCTTACAGACTAGAGCCTCAGGCACATCTGTGGAAGGCCAGCGGCCTCTCAGCTCTAAAGCCACCCTCATTGTGCCAGCTGTCAGTACAGACACCAGGGTCTCTGCCAATCTGACAGAGTGGCACCAACAGGGTTGGGTCAAAGCCAAAGGCTTGCTTAACTGACAGGCCCCCCAAGGACACAACCCACCACCACATCCATTCAAATCTCTCTCACTTCCACCCACAGAGAAGCAGCGGTCTTCCCAGAACCCCCCAGCTGCCATTCATCATCCGTGATGGCGGAGTAACACAACCCTGGGTCATCGCCATGGCTCCCTTCTGAGGCCATTAGGATGGAGCCAGATAGACAGCTCTTCACCTGTGCTTGGCTTGACTCAGTCAGCGCCTCTACCCATGAGAGCTGAGGTCTGAAAACAAGCTTGGAGAACAGCCCTAGATGGCAGCGGTCTTTACCCGCTAGGCTCTCAGAACCCCGTGGAGCTCAGAGCAGAAGGCAGGAAAGCCGTGGTCGGAAGGATAAGGTCTGTGTTGTTTTTCTTTAGGTCTTACTCAAACACCTAAGCCGCACAGACAATGTGCTCAAATAAAAGAACACCGAACAGTCATCACCACTGCCGAGTTCTTACTTCCAACACTTTAATTGCCAGAGCCAAGCCCCCATGGGTACTAAAAGAACATTTGTCAATTTCATTGACATTTGCCTTAATTTTTTTTTTTTATCCAAAGGTTTCAAAACAACAGTCAATCCTGAAGCTAGGAAGCTGGGGTTAACATCTGCTCAAATCCTACTCATTCTTCAGAACCCAATTCAGAGGAACCGTTCCTCCAGGAAACTTTCCACGCCCTCCCTCCGCAGGCAAAGAGCGTCTCCTTAGTAACCCGGGAATCTATCCCACCACGGCCCCCATTGTCACTCAGGTTTGCTCTGTTCCCTTCAGCAGCGCCTTCCAGGTGTGTGACACCAAAGAGCCTCAGGGAAAGTGCCAAGAGGGGGATCTATAAGTAGAACTCAGGTTAAGCAAGAAGTCACCCCCACAAACAGCAAAAAGAGGGGGAAATAAAAAGGCTTAGACTGGCTGAGCAGTGGTAGCACAGGCCTTTAATCCCAAGCTCTCTGAATGGTCTACAGAGAGAGTTCAGGACAGTCGGGGCTACACAGAGAAACCCTGTCTTGAGAGAAAGAGAGACAGAGACAGAGAGAGACAAGGACGGAGGAGATGGCCCAGTCAGTAAAGCACTGACTATCCAAGCAAGAGGACCTGTGTTTAAGGCTCTGAACACAGAAAAACACTGAGCATGGTGGCGTAGATCAGTCAGCCCAGGGAGGTAGAGACAGATGGATCCCTGGGCTCAGCGACCTAGCCAAATCCATGAGTTCAGGGATCACAGATAGAGACCCTGCCTGGAAGAACCACATGGAGGGCGATTAAGGAAGACACTTGATGACCTGAAGACACCACAGATGTGCACGCAATTGTGTGCACACCTGTGCACATACACACAGGTGCACTGATACACACACAAATAAAAATCAGCAAAGAAAAAATAGAGGGGAACGTTAGACTCACAGATGAACCCTACCAGTCATCGATGGACTGGAGCCCTAGGCTGGTGGGTGTGGCATGGCGGGACGCAGGTGGCACTGTGTCCTCCAGGTTCCTTAAGGAGCTTCCTTCTTCTCCACCAGCATGTTAGCCAGTTCCCACAGATAAAGACAGGCAGATGTGGGCCACAATGTCAGCTGGTGCCAGCTGTATGCCTGCAAAGTGGAGACAGGAGGTTGGCACCAACTGTATACCCACAAAGTGAATCCTGGAGGTTGGTGCCACCTCGCCCAGTGTGAAGTAGCCTGCAGCTCGAGAAAGACATGGGTCACCACTGAGCACAAGAATAGAGAGGTCACCCAGACACTACACGAATGACGAGAGGAACCACACCAAGGACACCGAGGTCACCACACCTTGTACGTACAATTCACAAAGAGATGAGAGCAACTCAGGGACCAAAGTTCAGATCAGCAAAAAGAATGAGGACCAGCAGATTAAGAGGGGCTCCTTCTAGGAAGAGAAGGAATGAGGTTGGAGAAAGACACAGAGGGCTTAAAAGAAGAAAAAGACACACAGCAGTTGTCCAAATGGGAGCCATCTCTGGAGAATGGGACATTATTAAGGATTATGCCAAGGGAAAGGGAACACACAGTGGTCATCATATGCATGTCATCCTTCTACCATTAATATCAGAGTCCAGGCTGCCCTGGAACACATGGAGCTCCACCTGCCTCTGACGCCTGAGTTCAGAGATCGAAGGCATGAGCAACCATGGCTGGTTTCTTTTTGTCTTAACTGAGGAGACACAGTACCTGGTCCTCCTAATAGAGTTGTATTCCTGACGTGAAGATTGTTTTGTATGCATTCAAGCAAGTAAAATAAACGACGCATTTATATGGTCACCCATGCACAAATCCTCATCATACAGAGCTTCTGGAATATTCTACGGTGAAGAGCATCTCCCAGCTGTCCAGGAGACCTTCCCTGACCCTCGGCATCTGGCTGCATTTGAGATAAGAAAGACATTCGGATGCAAACAGATGAGCTGCGGTCCATTTAGAACGCTGTAGAAATGGAAGTCCCATCAGTGGTATCGAGAGTGGGGGTGATGACCTGCCTGCAGGGCTGCGGTGTTCAATTAATTCTTAATGTGTTTGGGGGGCTTTGTTTGAGGGGCTTTCTCCCTGCCGCTGGGTCATTTACTAATGCAGGGACTCACTCCTTCCCCTCCGCCTTCAGCACACCCATCACCATGGAGACGGGAGTGACTCAGAGATCATAAATAAAAATAATCCGACTGCACACGCCACCACATGCCACCTGGATGCAATGCCAACCCATTTTTTTTCATTCTGAGAGCTCATAGAAACTTGAATGATGCACATCTCCCAAGAAACAGAAGCCGCTGGGCACCCACTGAGAGCCAGGGTAACACCCAGGGACATATGTACTTCCCATTGACTCTGACCAGCTGCAGGGGAGCAGGGCTCTGTGTGTGTGTGTGTGTGTGTGTGTGTGTGTGTGTGTGTGTGCACGTCTGTGCACATGTGTGTTGCTGGGTTGAACCCAGGGACTTATGTATGCTAGGCAAGTGCTCTACCACTGATCCACATCCTCCTCTGTTTCTACTTGGTATTTCAAAAAAATCTCCCTAAATTGCCTGGACCAACCTTATACTCTCTATAACCCAGATAAGCCTCATACTTGTGATATCTCTCTCTCTCTTTCTCTCCTTCTCTCTCTCTCTCTCTCTCTCTCTCTCTCTCTCTCTCACACACACACACACACACACACACACACATACGTGCCTCTGCCTCCCATGTGGCTAGGATGACAGGCTTGCTCCAAGCTCAGTTTATCAATATACTCTACTTGGGAACTGCTGAGGGCTTGTACACACCCCACCTTGAGAATCTGAGTGGGTCTCTCGCCAACACAGGAGCTCCTTGACTTGACACTTGCAGCTTTTCCAGATCTGTCCTTGCCAGAAGAATCCAGGTCCCAGTAGGTATGGACACAGGATACCCAAGAACAAGAAGTCCCACAGTCAGAAAGTCCCTCCCTTCCTCCCCCTCTCCTGGCCTGGGCCTACGGAGTCCTGCAAGCCAGCCAGAACTCAGTCGGGGTTGAGGACCACAGTCCTACTGGAATTGGCTTTATCTTTGCTATGTGTGGCACTGACTGCTCTTTATGACCTTGGCCTGCTTTGAAAATAACTGTATTTAAGTAAAAGCAGGCGGGGATGCTGGGGATGGAAGCAGGGTTTTGCACATGCTAGATAAGCACTCTGGCTCTCAGCTGTACCCCAGTCCTCTTTCCACTCCTTTATTTTGAGGTGTAGTCTCCCTAAGTTGCCCATGCTGGTCTTGAACTTATGATCCACCTGTCTCCGTCTCCTGAGTAGTTGGGATGACACCAGGCCTGGCTCCATTTTTAAATACATTTTTAAAAATTAAGATTTCTTTTTTGCCGGATGGTGGTGGTGCATGCCTTTAATCCCAGCACTCAGGAGGCAGAGGCAGGTAGATCTCTGTGAGTTCAAGACCAGTCTGGTCTACAAGAGCTACTTCCAGGACAGGCTCCAAAGCCACAAGGAAACCCTGTCTCAAAACACCAAAAAAAAAATTTCTTTTTTTCTTATTATGTATGAGTTTTTGCCTACATGTATGTCTGTGTACCACACAAATGCCTGAACTAAGCAGAGGCCAGAAGAAGGAATCAGATTCCCTGGAGCTGGAATTACAGGCAGTTGTGAGCTACCTACCAAAGAAATGAAAATCAGGTCCTCTGCAAAAGCAGCAAGCACTCTTAACTGCTGAGCCATCTCTCCAGCCCCTAAATGGAAAACTGTAATAGCAGGAAATACTTCAACTGAGGCAAAATAATTAATAATAATAATAATAACAACAAATCATAAAGGCAACCCAGGGCAAGCCAAAGGTGGAAAATATAGTAACTGAAGTCTTATGGCTCCTGATTGCTGAGTGATGGCCTCAGGCATCTCTCTCCATCTCAGGTGAGCCATCAGCGGCTGCCACCTGTTGACTCTAAAGTCTCACTCAGCTGTAATTACAAAGGCTGAAGATCCTTGAGCCCTCCACAAGTCCCTGGATCCTCCTGTCTCCATCCCCTCATTGATGTAACCAACACTCAAGGGAGCAGGTTCACAGTCTGAGGGGATACAGTCCATTTCAGTGGGAAAGGTGTGGTGGCAGGAACTGAACCAGGAGGTGACACTGGACCCACAACCAGGGAGTAGCTTGCACCCAATGACCCACTTCCTCCAGCGAGGCTCCACCTCCTAAAGGTTCCACAATCTTCTAAAACAGCGCCACCTGCTGGGAACCAAGTGTCCAAACACCCAAGCCTGTGGGGGGACACTTCACATCCAAACACAATAGGTCACTAAAGGATTCAGTTACTGGACATTTTGTCTGTGATGGTTAACCTTGACTGTTGACTTGACACAACTCGAATCACCTGTGCCGGGAGTGGCACTGAGGACTTGTCTGTGGGGCACTGTCTTATGTTAACTGGTGTAGGAAGTTGAGGTTTGGGTCCCCAGCTGTACCAAAGAGCAGAAACTGAGCTGATTGTCAGCATGCATACATTCATGCTCTCTCTGCTCTCGACTGTGGACGGGCGTGACTAGCCACTTCAAGTCCTGTCTTGACAGTCCCACAGGGATGGACTATAACTGGGAAATTGTGGGCCAAGGTAAACCATGTCTCCTCTATGTCGCTCCCGTTGGGACGTTTCGTCACAGCAACAGAAAGGAAACAAGGGCACTGTTTTCACCTCACTTTGCAACTGTGATCAAAGACCCCAACTGCAGGCCACTTAAGAGGGTAAGAGGTTTAATCCGTTTATCTTAACTCACGGTTCTAAATTGTAGTTCATCGTGGAAGGAAGTTAGGGAAGGAACTCAAGCAAAAACTTGAAGCAGAAACCATGGAGGATGCGGTTTGCCTTCTGGTTCAGAGGCTCACACTCTGCTAGCTTCCTGATACAGCCTAAGGCCACCCGCCTAGAGATGGCGCCGCCACAGTGGGCTAGGCTCTCCTACATCCACTAACAATCGTGACAGTCCCCCATGGACATGCCCAAAGCCAATTTCTTCCTTTCCAGGGGACTATAGGCTGTGTCCAATTGACAGTCCAAGCCAAAGGACAGCCATTATTCTAACACAACAAAATACAGAGGAGGATGTAGTTTTTACGTTGGGTTTCTCAGCAGAGTCCCACAACAGCAAACATCTATAAAGAGTTCAGGAATCTGATGATGGCACTGGGGCGGGGTGGGGAGGGGGAAGCTCTTACTGATGTGGAAATGCTCGGATGAAATGTCAAGTACAAACAGCTGCCGTACCCCTGGCATCTGACTCTTTCATCTCACTTTCTGGGAGTGAGTGGCAGATCAGCACTGAGTGAGGAGGAGTGCTGCCTTCCTCACCAACCCAGTCAGAGCTTCATTAGCCATCACGCAGCCACAGAAGTCAAGAATAATTGGGAATTATCAACTTGACTTTTTGAAATTATAATAATTACTACGACTGGAGGTGCAAAGGAAAAAAATACTTGCATATTATTGGAGGGGGTGTCAACAGATAATCTTTCTGAAAGTTCACTTGGCAACAGGGATCAAAACATTGAAAAATATTCACATCCTTAGCCCAAGAAGAATTCTCCTAAGAACTTGTAAGGAATAATAAGAAAGTTCATTGCAAAACACCTAAGGCATCGAAACCCAGAAATGGCCTGGATACTAAAAAAATTGTGGGCCAAAGAGTGTCCTTGAAATGAAGCACAACACAACCTTCACAAATCATACGTGAAGAACATCTGAAAGCAGTTAAGTGGCTGGAATATAGGGAAATCATTGCGGGAATGTTGAGTGCCTGTGTCTGTGTGCTTCTCTCTCTCTCTCTCTCTCTCTCTCTCTCTCTCTCTCTCTCTCTCTCTCTCTCTCTGTGTGTGTGTGTGTGTGTGTGTGTGTGTGTGTGTGTGTGTACACGTACACATGCCTGCAGAGGCCAAACGAGTGTCAGATCCCCTGAAACTGGAGTAACAGATGGTGGTGAGCCACTATGTGGTTTCTGGGAACCAAACTTTCATCTTCTGTAAGAGCAGCCAGTGCTCTTAACCACTGAGCTGTCTCTCCAAGCCCTATTTTTTTAGTCTTTGCATGTTTCTATAATCTCCATATTTTCAACAGTTCTCTTAAAGTCAGAGTCAGGGAGCCCTAAGGATGAAGTTTATGAAAGGCCAATCAGTTGACTTCTAACATTCTGAGTTTGTTTTTGTACTCCAGGGAAACAGTTGAAGTCAAGAGTCCGTCCACAGGGAAGATTGGAACCAAAGCCTGCTGATCAGCACCAGAGTGTGGGCTTACAATACCGCTGACAACCACCAGGAGGCACTGTTGCACCACACGTGGCACTCATCTGCTGGTTGCTTGATTCTCTCCCTCTCTCCATAGACTTCTTTTTTTTTAATTTATTTATTATTTATTATGTGTCTGTGTGTATGCCTGCAGAGGTTGTGAGCCACAATGTGGTTGCTGGGAATTGAACTCAGGACCTTTGGGAGAGCAGGCAATGAATGCTCTTAATCTCTGAGCCATCTCTCCAGCCCCTCTCCATAGACTTCTGTTGATCCTATAGCATCAACGCTATGAAGACAGGACATCATCAAATGTGTCTACACAAACTGAGATGGCCTCTGCATGGGACCACTGTCACATGTGCATGCAGACCATCATGGGCTGAAACGTCCCCTCACAGAGCACACTGGCTGTGGCTATGGTAGAATACTGATTGCCAGCTCAATCACACAACCCCAACCTGGTGACCTTTCTTCCTTCTCAGATCTCCGGTTCTACTTCCTTCCATTCCAGCACACACTCAGGTTCCACTCAGGCAAGTTACCACAGCAAACTCAAGAATAAGGACCCAGGATGGGAAGACAGCTCAGTGGGTAAAACCTTTGCCCCAAAATACGAAGACTTGAGTTCAGTATGAAAGCTGGAAAGGGCGGTGGAGTCGCTTCTCCATCTTCAAAATGTGGCAGAGGCAGGCCGACCCTGGGGATAGGCAGACCTGTGGTGCTCGCTGCCGGCCAGGTCTAGCCAAGCAACAGGTTCAGTGAGAGTCATCTCAAAAAGTAAGACAGATGGCTGGAAAGATGGCTCAGCAGTTAAGAGCACTTGCTCCCTTTCCAGAGGACATGGGCTCGATACCTAGCACCCACAGGGCAGCTCACAACCATCTGTAACTCCATGGGATCTGATGTGCTCTTCTGGCCTCTGTGAGCACCAGGCCACATGGTACATAGATAGACATGCAGGCAAAACACCCACACACATAAAATAAATCTTTCAAAATTTTAAGTAAGATATACAGTGATACAGGAAGACACCTGTGGTTAACCTGTGGCCTCCACAGGTGTGTACACACACATACGCACACCTGCATGAGCATGCATATATACACCACACACACACACATTTTCAGTAGGGTTCCAGGGGTTACTACTATATACAGTCATTTCCTGAACAAACACAGGTAGGGGGAGTCGGGGGAAAAGCAACGGCTTACCCCTTCACTCCCTACTATCTTCCCCTTCTCGCTGTCCAGAGGGTGAGAGAGACAGTTCAGGACCCCTGGGACCCCATGAGACAACGTGTCTTTAGGAATGGCGGAGCTAGAGGGAACTGGGAACTTGAGTGGTGCTGCCGAGGTTCCATATGCTTATACCCCTTCCTCGAGATTCGCCAGCGCATGCTCAGACCACAGATCCTGAAGCCCCCACTCCCACCCCCCTCAGACCTCACACCATGCCCAGTGCCGGCAGTGTGGCCATCAGCTATCCCATGTGGGTCTACCCACTCTAGGGAACCTAAAGTGACTGCCTAATTCCTGAATGCCTGCATCTCTCCTTTAGTCTAAGAAAGGTGACAGTTCTAATTCATCTTGGTTTAGGAAGGGGAGTGTCCTCCCCCAGCTGTCTTGATGAGCCAGTGTGCTGAGGAACCAGGGACACAGGTAAAGAACTAATTACCATACAGGATCCATCTCTCCGTCTTTAATCTCCAAGAAGAAAAAAATGTCATTTAAATGCATTTGCGCTAGGGAACTAGAAAGGCCGCCTGCCTGGCGTCACAAAGAGCCCAGAGTTTGTCACCCTGCTTTCTATAGCCAAAAGAAAAACATTATTTTTCCTGGCACCGGTGAAGGAAGGCGAAGCCGTGAGGCGACCTGGAAGTTAGTGGAATTCTATAAGACAGCCCTGGGTGGCCGCACCTGGACCAAGGCGGCTGCCAAGCTTCTAAACACTGAGTGGCGAAGCCAACCTGAGGGAACCGCCAAGGAACAGTAAATAGACTCAGAGGTGGCTCTTGGAGCCTGGGGTCCTGCAGAAGGCGGGTCTGGCTTCCAGGCTACAGCCACAGAAGCACGTGGAGGGGGAGACTGCAGGAGCCACGGAGAACCCAATTAATTCCATCTGCTGGTAAAACATTCCAGCTCGCTAGTTAAAAAGGTAGGGAAAGTTCCGAACAGCCTCTCTAAGCAACCCTCCCCCACGAACCCCCCCCACCGACCCCTCACCTCCACCGCCCCATCCCCACCTCCCCGCAGCGTAGGAAGACTGCCAGGGCAACAAAATAAACAGTGTCGCACGAAGCGGGAGGGATGCTGATCTTAGCTCCCCACTGCTGTGATGCCCAGGACACCTTTGCCCTCTCTGAACCTCCTTCCCTTTTCCTTTTCAACTTCATTTTAAAAGTTTTAAGTATTGAATAAATGAACTGTTTCTGTGTATCAAACTTCAAAAGATAGATGGATATAGAAAGAATGATTTTTCTCTTCCTCTACTCTCTTGTTGCCCCCAAACTCCCAAGACACAATCGACGTTATTGGATTGTTGTTTGTTTTGCTTTTGAGGCGGGGTCTCATAACTCAGGCTGGTCTCCAGTTTGCTACACAGCTGAGGATGACCTTGAACTCCTGATCCTCTTGCCTGCTGCACACCTGATTTATGCTGATTTATGGAACCCAGGGTTTTATGCATGCTAGGAGAGCCCTCTCCCAAAAACCATAATCCTATTCTCATGTCTGACTTCTCTTGGAAACCTAAATCTGTTAGCCCTTTCAAAGACTTGCCCCAATGACCTGACTTCCTCCCATTAGGTCCTGCCCCCAATAATCTGACTTCCTCCCATTAAGTCCAACCCCCAATGACCTGACTTCCTCCTGCTTGATCCTCCCCCTCTTCCAATGACCTAATCTTTCCCCAGGCTCAGTATCTAGTGGTCCAACCTCCTCTCACTAGGCCCCACCTGCTGAAGGTTCCATACCTAAAGCTAACCACAACCTGGGGACCAAGCTTTCTCCACACAGGAGTTTTTGTAGGACACTCAAGATAAAAACTATAGTACTAAACACCATTGACGTTCATTTTCAAACTGGAGGATTGTGACAGTCAGAAATGACAGGATGTGACAGCCATCTGCCTTACGCCTTATCTTGCCACTAACAATAGAGGGTTGGGGTTCAGTAGGGAACCCTGAGTCACTCTGATGATAACACAAACTCCAAATGCTCAACACATTGAAAGAAGTCATAGATGTCACACACACACGCACACACACAAACACAATGCCTTTTTCCCCCTACTGTGTGGAGTAGGAAGACCTTACCCCCAACCCAGGCTGACCTTGAACCCCAACCAAGACAAATGGAGGAAAATCTCCAGAACAAAACAAAAGATGAAGCAGGGGTGGGGTGGTGGTGAGGGGGGAGTCTGGCCAGGCACCTCCATGTCACTGTTTTCTAGATGCTTTTGTGTGGCTCTTGTTTTTACCAAGTGCATCTATTGTGCTCAGGGGAGGCAGAAGGTGCAGACATTATATAAGGAAGAACAGAGCTCAAGCTGGGGAGATCGCTGCCTCCACCAGTGTCAGACCTGTGAGCCTGTCGCCCCCAAAGCCACAGGCTAGTTCTTGAGAGCAAAGGCATCATTTGGGAGAGAGAAGGAAAGAGTGGCTCTAAGTGGAAAACTGCTGGGTAAAAGCCTCCCCTGCTGGGAGCTGCTCAATTCATTCATTAAGGATGAAACAGACTCCAATCTAAAGCATTCCACGAGTGGGGCGGGGCAGTGCTGGCTGTCTCTCTACAAGGTGCTCACAGAATGGCTCCTTCAGAAAACCCTCCCTGAATCTTAGCAAGATCCTGGGTCAGAAAGACAAATGCCTGCGGGGATCAGAAGGCTGAGCAGCAAGTGAAGTCAGGGGACCAACACAGAACACTTGAATATTAAATTCACAGGGCCACAGTCCCCTCTATACTGGGGACACCATTCTGTGGAAATACCTCCAATCTTGAACAGAGTTGGGGGAACAGAGAAGAGCTTGAGGGAAGCTACAGGGGAGGCCTATTATAAATGGTAACTTGGAGGAGCAGCTTCTGCAAAGTGGGGATCCCATGCTTTGCATACAAGCATGCATACTAGCCCACTGCACCCCACATCTGTGGGGCTATGAGACTGTACTTCATAGCATTCTCGGCATTCATACACTCCCAAACTGAAGTGCTCAGGAAAAACCGTCCAGTGGACCCATTCCCCCCACCCAGACAATTCTTGAGCAAGACAAATGCATTTCTGATTCAGTCTGAGAGGCGCCATCTGCACTGGATGCTGAAAGGGTAGGGGTGTTGACCACAGACTGCCGAAGAAAATGCTAGGGACATCAGCCTACTCCCCTGGTTTGAGAGGTGCTCCATAGCTTCAAGCAGTGCTAAAGTCCATGAGTAAAGTGCTCATCACACAAGTGTTAGGACCAGAGTTCGATCCCCAGAACCCACAGAAAAAGCTGGGCAGGATGTTGAGGGCTTTTAATCCGAGTACTGGGAAGACAGAGACAGGACTGTTCCTGGAGTTTGCTGACTAGTGCAGTTCACCTAATCAGCAAGTCCCCAGTCCCAGTGAGATCCTGTCTCAAAACAGCAATGTGGGTGCTGGAGAGATGGCTCAGCAGTTAAGAGCACTTTCTGCATTTGCAACAGACCCAGGTTCAATATCTGGCACCCGCATAGTGATTCACAACCACCTATGACTTCAATTACAGGGGATCTGACACCCTGGTCTAGCACACATGGCCTCCCGAACATATGTGGCACCCAGACAAAAATGCAGGGAAACACTTATACACATAAATAATATTTTTAAAGATGGAAGATTCCTAAGGCTCATCTGGTCTTCAAACATGTGTACAAATAATAATACTAACAATAATAATGATGATGATAATAATATAAAATGAATCAAATAAAATCCATGCATAGTGGTACAGCTAATTACAATCTGATTTCCCTACACATGGGGAGGAGGCACACTAATGATTTAGGAACTACATTCAGTCTTGAAGTCTAGGGTATAAGGTCATGGTATATATGAGCTCATGTCCCAGGACATGCCACCAGTGAGCCCTGCATTGGCTAGTTTTATATCAATTTGATATATATTAGAGTCATCTGAGAGAAAAGAACATCAATTGAGAAAATGCCTCTGTAAGTTAGGGTTGTAGGCAAGCCTGTAGGGCATTTCTCTTAATTAGATTAATAGGGGAGCACCTAGTCTATTGTGAACGGTATCATTCCTGGGCTGTTGGTCCTGGGTAGTATAAGAAAACAGGATGAGCAAGCCATGGAGAGCAAGCCAGTAAGCAGGATTCTTCAGGGGCTTCTGCATCAGTTCCTGTCTCCATGTTCCTGTCCTGTTTGTAGTAGGAGAGCAGTGGTGGGCCCCCCGTCCCGCCA
Organism: Microtus pennsylvanicus; assembly: GCF_037038515.1. NCBI lineage: Eukaryota > Metazoa > Chordata > Mammalia > Rodentia > Cricetidae > Microtus > Microtus pennsylvanicus. The sequence continues at coordinate 111,830,499 of NC_134579.1, forward strand.
CCCAACTAGCTTAATAATCACACAGGAATTGTATTAAATTACTGCCTAGCCATTAGCTCTAGCCTCCTATTGGCTAACTCTCACATCTTCATTAACCCATTTCCACTAATGTGTATCGCCACTTGACTATGGCTTACTGGCATGAGTCTAACCAGGGTTCGTCTCAGGCAGGAGAATCATGGCATCTGCCACACTTCCCTTCTTCCCAGCATTCTGTTCTATCTACTCCGCCCACCTAAGGGCTGCCCTATCAAAAGGCCAAGGCAGTTTTCTTTATTCAACCAATGAAAGCAACACATAGAAAGAAGACCCTCCTACACCACTGTTTGAGTTCCTACCTTTGCTTTCCTCAATGGACTGATTTGGAATATATAAGCCAAATAAACTCTTTCCTCCCCAAGCTGCTTTTGGTCATGATGCTTCACTGCAGCAATAGAAACCCTAAGACAGGCAACTTCTCCATGTCTTTCAGATAAATATTAAAGTCTGTCCTATCAGACATTATTGTTTCAGTGAGCACCCGTTGTGCCATGGGATGGTCACTGTGTGTACTCCACCTTCTTTGCCCTTTCCTCTCTCATCCCTCTCCCAAAGTTTCCCTTCCTACCTTCACGCTGTGTGTGTGTGTGTGTGTGTGTGTGTGTGTGTGTGTGTGGTGTGGAAAGTCCTTCTGTATATGTGTTGCTTTTATTGGTTAATGAGTAAATCTGCTTTGACCTATAGCAGGGCAGAATAGAGTAAGGCAAGAGTTCCAAGAAGATAGAAAAGGAAAGAGGTAGAGTCAGGGAGATTCCATGTAGCCACCAAAGAAGGCAGATGCTAGCCATAACCTTAGCAGTAAACCACAAGCCTCACGATAAAATACAAAATAATAGAAATGGGTTAATTTAATATATAAGAGCTAGCAATATGCCTAAGTAATAGGCCAAGCAGTGTTTAATTAATACAGTTTCTGTGTGATTACTTCAGGTCTGGGTGGCCAGGAAATGAACAACCAGCCTCTGCCTATATGTGTGCATACACGTGTGTTTGTATGTGTGTGCATGTGTGTGTGTAGTGGGATATCTGTACACTGTGTGAAGGCATGTTGCTGTGATTGGTGTAATAAAAAGCTGAATGACCAATAGCTAGACAGGAGGAATAGGTGGGATTTTCAGGGGAAAGAAAGGAAGAGGAAGAGAATCTAGGTGCACAAGAGACACCAGGAGATGCCAAGCAAGTCAGAGGTACAGAAAGAACAAAAGGAAAAAAAAACCTATGTGGTAGAACGTAGATTTAAAAATAGGGGTTAATTTAAGATATAAGAGCTAGTTGGGAACAAACCTAAGCTATAGTCAGAGCTTTCATAATTAATAAAAAAAGTCTCTGTGTCATTTTTGGGAGCTGGCTGGTGGGACAGAGAAAGACTGGTTACATGTATGTGCATGTGTATGTGCATACATGTGCATGTGTGGGGTGTGTGTGAGTGTATGTAAATACTAGCATCCACATAGTACAGACAGCACATGATCTCTCCATCAGACAATGATGTCAGAGCCATCAAGGCCACCTGGCACACAGTCCCCATCCTAGACAGCCAATGTAGCATCAGTCTTACAGAGAAGAGGAACATGGGGACCCCATAAAAGTTGTCTATGACCAGTGCCAAATGAGGCAATGAGCCTCAGGGATCTTCCCACCTCCGTTTCCCCAGCACTGGGATTACAAGCACATACCACCATGCCTGGCTTTTTCTTTCTTCTAACACAAATTTTGAGGTTCAAATTCAGGTCCTCATGTTTATGGAATTTAACATTTTAACTCATTAGTTTAAACATTTTAGCTCCTTCAGTCTCAAAAGGCCACATCAGAGATGGCAAGTAATCTCGCCCTGGATCTGCAGCCATGTTGCTAAGCACAACTCCCTGAGAACGAACCAGAAGAGTCTGTAGTAAGCTCACCCAAGAGCTACTAGACAGCCAGGCATGAGCTGCCTCTCAGTTCCTGGAAACATGTGTGTTCACACACTGGGGTAAAAAACAAAAGTATAATACTGAGTCCATAAATAAGAAGGACTGACGATCTCTTCCCAGGCCATTATCCAGCCCATTCATCTCGGTTTCTCCGCCTGAGTAACGGGCAGACATCGATGCCAACAGGTCCCAAAGGATTGATGACGGACTCCATTAACAAAGGGTTCCACAGATTCAGTTCCATCCCAGCTCTTGAAGCATTTTTCAAACCGAGGAAAGAGAATTTCATTTAAAAGACCAACGGCCAGGAACAGCCTCACCATTGGGTTCCAATTTGATCCCGTTGACATAATCCGAGCCTTCAGAAGGTAGATCATGTCTCCATCTTTTGTCTAATTACCTCACCTGGGACAATCACTGCCGCGGCAGACAATGGAAAGCAAGAGCTGGCTGCCCGACAGCCCGTGGCTCACAGATGGGGCCCCTCAGAAATACATCACTCCGCAGACATTATCAGACACCTACTGTGTGCTTGCTGCACATTCAAAATGCAGGTTCGAGACAGAAGAGGCATCTCTTCCCGTGGGAGACAAGCACTGAGAAATGACAGTAAGATCATTCCAGAAACTGGTAAAGGGAAGAAAGAGGGTTAAGCTAGGTCACCGTGTAAGACCGCAGGCTGATAAGGAAGAAGCCAGGCCCTTCTCTTACTTGGACTTTGCTCTTTCCTGCTTCCTACAACACCAAGTACACCCAATCTACATAGTGCAAGCTGTTCCTCTTCAGATTGGCTGAGGTGTCAGCCATCCATTCTGATTGGCTGAGGTATTGTGTATCCAAGTCTCATTGGCCAAAGTGTTGCTGCTGATTGGTCCAGGTCTCTTCATACATTTGTTAAAGATACAAAGCTGTCTTGTGGGCTGAGCCTATAACGCTGGATCTCCCTATGGCTTTTTCTCCTGGTGCAGAGTTTAGCGATCACAGCGACTGCGCAGAGAGGCCTTTGCCTACCATCCTGCTCTAGAAGCTGCCACACTGTAGCCGTTGCCAATCTCCCTGTTTCATTTTATCTTCTCCTCAGCAGGTGTGTTTTCCGAGATGGTAGCAAAGCTACCCACCATCCCCCATCCCATACGCCTCTGTCCTGAGGGTCCTCCCAGTAAGAAGTAGGGCCTGTGTATGGGTTTCTGGGTGCTTTGGATTTGTCCACAGGTACCTAGGTAACTTGACTCTCAGAGGTCATACCACTCCCCTCCCACTGGTGCCTAGAGGGCACCATGCTGTAAGGAAACCCAGTAGCAAGCAGAGGCCACATGAAGATAGTGACTCACCAATCAACCCAGTCTAGGGGACCATACAAGAGCGGACCAGGCTTGGGCGACTTTGTCCCCAGCAACCTCAGAGCCCTCCAGCTAAGGTACAGACATAAGGAGGCAGAAAACAGGTTCCTTGCTGTGCTCCACCCACGTCCGACCCCACAGAATCTGGTAGCAGCAGAAAATGGTTGCTGTATGGCACAAAGTTTGGGGGCGACTGTCCCAGCAGCACCATGAGGGTCACTTCATCTACTGGTCCACTTCCTGTCTCCCCACACAGACTAGCCAAGTAAATACTTCCTGAACAAGAGGAAAACCATGGTAGAAACATGGGCAGTTCAGACTCGGTGTCAGTATTGCCTTCATTACTTTCTCATAGCAGTAGGAAGAGGAAGAAGATGGTGGAGACTCTCCCTGCTTCTTCCTACAGAAGCAAGCTGAGCTCTTCAAGGTCTGGAACAGATGGCAGGACCTGACGCGGGTATCACGTGACTCTACTTCACGGCTGCTCTGAGGTACAAGAGTTGAATCTCTGCGTGCTTTTTATTTGTTCTGGTTTTGGTCTTAGATTTTTGTTGTTGTTGTCTGAGATGGGGTCTATCTACATAGCCCTGACTGTCCTGAAACTCACTGTGTAGACCAGGCTGACCTCAGACTCAGAAATCCACCTGCCGCTATGTCCCAAGTGCTGGAATTAGAGGTGTGTGCCACTGTGCCAAGCTACAGGATTTATATATTTATTTGATGTGCATGGGTGCTTTGCTTACACGTATGTATCTGAAACCATGTGTGTGCCTGGCGCCTGCAAAAGTCAGAAGAGGGCATCAAATCCACTGGAACTGGAATTACGGTTACTTGTGAGGTGCTGGGCATTGAACCTGGTTCTCTGCAAGAGTAACAAGTTTTCCTAACCACTGAGCTATCTCTCCCATCTCTCCATCCCCAGATTTGTTTATTATATTTAAGTGTGGGGTGCTCACGTGCACGCAGTGCCCACAGAAGTCAGAAGAGGGCATCAGATCCTCGGGAGTTGGAGTTAGAGATGATTGTGACCCTCCATCAGAGAGTTGGGATTAGAACTTGGGTCCTCTACAAGAGCAGCCAAAAAAGTGCTCTTAACCACTGAACCATCTCTCCAGCCCTCTCTGCGCGCTGTTCTAACACACAACCAGATGGCTTCCACCTTGAGGATTCAGGTCAACAGTAGAAGCAAGAACCCTGCTTGGGTGAAGCTCCTAATTGTTCCCCTGCGTCAAACATGCCTTCCCTCAAGCCTTGTGATCCGGGTGCTCTGACCACTTCCACAGGAACATGTCCTTCTAGAACAATCCTTTTATCTCTTCTTGCTGAGAAATGATATTTCCACACCTCATCTCACCCTGTCTTTAAACCTCTCGATGAGGCAAAGATCAATAACTAGATAAATTAAAAATAAATAAGGTGTAAACCAGAGGGGAAGGAAAGAGCGAAGGTCCCATTTCCTGTTCATCAAGCCCCAGACTCCAGTAAGGCACCTAGGATGGGCTGTTTCTAATTGCTGAACAAGAAGCACTTCTTTGATATCGTAAGACTGAACCTGAGGGAGGAATTATTAACGGATAAAAAAATGCATTCCATTGGCATAAGAGAAGACTCGTTATACACCTTCTCGTTCCATTAGAAGACTCTTGAGTGGGTTTTTGACAGTAGCCTCGAGTAGAGTTAGACCAAGAACTGGTATTGCCTGCAGCTTATGGCACAGCCATGCTGCCCCTGTGGGCAACAGTGGCTCCACAGCCCATGCACCCCCACACACACAGAGGTGGGGGTAGCTACTGGCTCTGCAAGCTGCCTTCCCTCCCCACCCTACCTTGTTCTGAGCTGGGATGACAGGTGACAAGGGAGGGATGAGTCAGAGTTTCACAGCCCCCTCAGGGATACAGGATGCCGTGCTTGCGTGCCCTCCCCCCACATCACAGAGGAGGGGGCTCCCTATCAACCTGCCTGTCACAGTCCTGTGTGTTTAAGACATGCTGCTAAATCCCAGTGGGGGAAGGAGGATGTCATTGCAATAGGAGTGAGATTCCATCTCTGGGACAGGGAAATTGCCCCCAGCAGAGCCGCCGGCACTCAGGTAGACAAGGAACTAACCTTCAGAGAAGTTGGCTGGTACCTCTGTCGCCTTCCCAAAGCCTGGAAGCCAATGGGTATCACGTGACTCTTACCCAACCCCTGCTCTTGGCATCTCCTGAGCAAACGCCTCTGGAAGCTGCCATACAGCTGCCCTTCTCAGCTGGCGTGGCTTTCTGGACCTTTCTCTCCTTCCCCATTGATCACAAGCTCCCCTCAGGAGCCAGGCTCGGTGAAGACAGAGGCAAGAACCTAACTGCATAAAAAGGAGAGGCTACAAAATTATTTATTTTATGTGGTGTTGGACACCAATGTCAGACATGAGTTCAAATCCTACCCACTGCTTCTTAGTAAGGTGGCCTTCAACACCTTTACCTTTCTGATCTGGAGGTGGGGAGTGGGAGGCAAGGAAAAAATAGGCAAGTTTTTATGGAAAAAACAGACAAGCTTTTGTGGTTATTGTGAAGATAAGAGATGAAGGGGTGGAGGGGTAGGCTTTACCCATACACACAATATTACTGTGATAGTGACATTGGATTGTATATTTGGGACAGGCAACCATCAGCCAGGTTTCATTTACAACACTGCCTAGCAGAGAGCAGAGGCTCTGTGGGCATGGACTCCTGCTACCACCACTATGAGCCACGTTACAGAAGGACCCAGTTCTCAGAATGAGATGGGAAAAGTGACGTGAAAGAAACTCCAGCACTTAGGAGGCTAAGGCTGGGGGACTTTCATGAATTTGATGGCAGCCTGAGCTATATGTCATGAGCCTGTCTCAAGAAAACTAATTTACAAGAGCACGGAAGATGGTTCCGTTGGTCAAGAACTTGCTGCCCAAACATGAGGACCTGGGTTCAGATCCCCAGCTCTCATGTAAAAGCCAAATGTGGAAGCCCATGTCTGTAATTCCAGTATGGAGAGGGAGAGACTGAGGGATCTCTGGGACTCACTGGATAGCCTGCCCAGCCAATCAGTGAGCTCCAGGATCAGTGAGAGAACCTGTCTCAGAGAAATACAGTGAAGAGCAACAGAAGGAGACAGCTGGCCACTGACAGCAAGGCCTAGCATCCATAGCATGTGTACACGCACACACACAGAAAAACGCTCTCGAAGACAGTAGAAGGAACACAGAGGTGACAGGGCTAGCTTCCCCCTGGGGAAGGGTCAGATGCCACCTCTGCAAGCTGTCATCTCTTCTCCCAAGCTCCTTCAAGACAACACACAGACCTCAAAGCCAGACAGCTTTGAGCCCCCTCAGGGAGTCATGCTGTGCCTTCTCTGCCTTGTATCTCTAACAATGACATCAGAACAGCCCCCCCCCATCCCATCATAGATCTCAGGACCCAAAAGAGTCTCAGAGACCCACTCAGTCCTCAGTCCCCCCACTGCTGATGAAGGCTGTCACATTAGGCAGAGTCCTAAGTGACACTGCCGGGAATGAGCAGAATGACAGTGTGGGGCCCTCTGTAACGAAGAAATCACATCACCTCATCTTTCTGGTTCTCCGAGGTTTCCTACAGCACAGGGTGAGGGGTTATGCCTTGCAGACTCTATGTCCCACCCACACAACCCTAGTCAATAGACCAGCTTTCTAGAGAATTCCATGCCAAGATTAGTCCAAAGAACACCTAAGGGTCCCTTAGCCTTGTGACTCAGTGGTCCTCAGAGTACAGTTCTCCAGCCAGTAGCCTTTGGTGGACACTTGCTAAGAATCAAAACCGTGGGACCCAGCCAGCCCTAACCCATCACAAATCCTGGAGTGGGGCCCAACAAAAGCCCTTGGGTGAATCAGACACTTGTTCAAATATGGGAACCACAGGTCAGCATAAGCACACACAATCCCACCTCAGTTGCCCAAAAGGTCATTTTGAATCCTGTGATCAAAGGTTGGGAATTGGGGGTGGAGAAATAGATCATCAGTTAAGAGCACTTGCTGCTCTTACAAAGGACCAGAGTTCCAATCCCAACATCTCCATTGTGTGGCTCACAAATGCCTCTAACTCTTGCTCCAAGGGATTTGGTGCCCTCTTCAGGTTTCATGGGCACCTGCAGTCATATTCACACACACACACACACACACAAAAGAATAAATAAATAAAATAAATCTTTTTTTTTTATAAAGGTTAAGAAAAGGTGACAGAGTCACTGGTCCCTTGTAAACACTGAAGAAAACCAAGCCCAGAGAGGTGGTGTGTCTCCCTCTCCAACTGCTCCCTGGGCCACGTGACTCCAAGGGACAGGGACAGATAGATAGTTAGTACAAGGAAAAGTCATGGCTGAGTTCCCAAGAAAAGAACTAGCTAGAGGTTTTATTAGCGCATACACTCAGGTCAGCACCTTGGAGAGAGACAATAGCAGTGACTAGGGGAGATACAACTGTGGTACAAGCCTAACACTGACTCCAACTTCTCCTCCCGCTCCAATCTCCCTGCCCCTACAGCCCAAGGTGTACACCAGCATATAAACTAAGAGCCAGATCGACTGGTGCATCCCTCTAAATGGAATAGATAGATTGCCTTGTAATTTAGCAGCCTCCCATGGGGTGTGCTCAGACAAAGTCATGGGCACATCCAAACAGTGTTTTATGCATCTAGCAGTATAAGCACTATCAAATGCTGTATAAATCCAGACCCAGGTAATAAAGTCACCGTCTTAAAAGACCGGTGCGATGCAGTAACTGATGCCCCTGGTAACCTCCCGAAAACACAGCAATAACTCAAGTCAGGTGCGGAGATCTCCTTCTGCCTCTCCCCCCAGATAAGCTGTGGTGAACTTTAGGCTATACAAACCAGATCTCTGGTTCACACCCAAAGGGCCTTCGTGGACTTCTGAGTTTCGACTCTGTGGCTTTATCCTGACCAGTTCCTAGTGACCCTACTGAAGAAAAGTAAAGCCATTGGTCCCAGAACTACACAGCCAAGGGCATTGGCATGTGTGCAGGTGACAACTGCAGATTTTCTCCTGAGTCACCACCTCTGAGATCAGCATCCAGAATACAGACCCCACCAGCTAGGAGTTTACTTCAATGGGTTTGCGTGCTGGTCCTGAGGAATCTATGTGTAAATCCAGAGTTTTGAGGAAAGATGTCCTCTGAAAGCTCCTCCAAGCTCTCAGCAACAAATCACAGAAAACTGGCATTTGTGAGAAAGGCAGGTAGTTTGGCTGAGGAAGGAGTCAGAGAGGAGAGATGTTTAAGTCTGTCTGGTTTGTGGAGGGTGAAAGCATATTCCCATATCACTCCAACCAAAAGTTCCCAGACACATTTTGTCTGTGAATCAGGCCCATTCCTGAACCAGGACAACAGAGATGTTGTGCTCTCATTGGGCATGGAGTGTTGTGTTCTGATTGGCCAGTAAAGAGACTATACTCTGATTGGCCCAAGGGAAAGCTCTGTTTTCATTGGTCAAAAAAAGAGGTTTTCTGATTGGCCATAAAGATGCTGTGCTCTTATTGGTCAACAAGAAGGCTAGTCTCTAATTGACCATGACTTTTCGTCAGTCACCTGCCACCCAGAGACTGAAGTATGTCAGCCACCCTCCCCCCATCCAAATGTGACCACTGGAAGGGAGCCCAGAAAATGTTAGGAGAGGCTCCACCAAAGGGAAAGAAATCTCAAGAAACATCTTCCTACAAAGTGAGGACGGGTAGGACAGAGAAACAGAGGATAGTCAGAATCATGGGGGACACTCAGAGATTCCTCTGAATCTATGTTGTAAGGTTCAGAACAACACAGAGCCTTCCATGGGAAGCTGTTACAGTTTGGATGCGAGTGTGTGTGCCAGTGGGCTCTACGCTGGGCACGGCTGCAGCTGACATCTTCTTCAGAGGGTCCTTGCCTCATCACAAGAGCCACAACAAGAGGAAGTAGGTCACCAGGGGTGTGTCCTTGAGGCTCTGTCTTTCCCTGACTCCTTGCTGTTTCTCTTCCTATTCTGTCTGCCGGGGCATAAACACCTCCTCTACCTCATGCCCCCACCACCATGATGTTCGGCCCAAGCACATGGGTCCAGTGGCCCTTTAAAACCTGAGCCAAACTTCAGTCCTGTTCTATAAGCTACTGTAGCTTGCACTGTAGTCATAGGAGCACGCAGTAATAGAACACTATACTAGGCAAACATTCATGAAACTAAACAGAATAGATAGAGAGCATTTTAGCCTGAAGATAAACGGTAACAGGCTTCCAGTGAGTAAGGCATTTGACTCCTGAACAATGCCCTACCCCAAGGAGAACAGCCAGGGACTGAAAACTGAAAGTGCTTAGACCTATGCTGTGATGGAAGAGGCTGCCTTTTAGGTGGTAACTACCTTGTTACTGGGAGCAACCAAACAGCAAAGAGTACGTCCATGTTAGGAGAGAGTCCCTTTCGAGTTCCCTTCACCTGCCTCAGTCTCTCCTAAAAGATACATCCTGAGTCTGGCATAGTAATGTCTTCGGTGATAAATCCTGTCCCTTCCTGCTCACCCCGGCCCACTGTCTCTGCCCTACCCCTGGGCTATGACTGTGATAAAATGCCGAAGCCCCAACCAGTGTCACAGCCAGCGCACCAGAGACTCCTAACAAGCAGATGATGTCATGGTGACAGATGCTGCCAGACAGCGACATCCATCACGTCTGTCCACGAGAACAAAGAACGAGAGGAAACGTGCCGTGCAGGACAGGCGGCTCCCGGTTAAGAATCAAAACATCTCTCAGGTGAAGAAAAAGAGTCCAGAAGAGGAAAAATCAACAACTGAATCTGCCCCGGGGGCTGCGGCTGGGACCTGACTGTCTCTTTAAAGGGCAGCACGCATGGAAATGGGAGCCCATTCCCAGGCCACGTGTGTCACTTGTGCATCCATGCTGAAGAGAGCAGGGCTCACTTAATAAGGGCTTTTTCAATGTCACCGTATAGGAAACAATAGCGAACTCAGAGCAACAGAGCAGTGTTAGGAAACACAGTGTACAAGCCCATGTGGTGTTGTGACGGGCAAGGTAAGGGCCATGCAACCTGGGGCATGGCTTTCCTGAGCATCTTAGAGTCAGGCCACATTCACAGCCCTGTGTGTTACTTGCAAAGGTCAGACAGCACCAGCCACCTAGATCTGGCTCCCTAGGTCATGGATAAGGGAAGGGAGACGGGACCCATCCCAGCCACAATGACATCCACACTGAGGTGGCCACATAAATAGAGTGGCGTTGTATCCCAGTCTCTGTCACCATCTACCATCAAACCATCGTGGTCACAAAACAGGAATCTGGGGGAACCAGAGTAAAGACACCTCCAGGTCCTGCCAGCTCCTGGGTTCCCATGGGTCCCCACCCATGAGAGAGCACACAGACATCCTATTTTGTATCAATATGGCCATGGTTATTATTGCTACCCCAACCTGTGTCCATCCACAAAGATGCTGGAGTGAACTGCTCAGCATCCCAAGGCAGACCTGGCAGGGGGAGCCTGGACCTGAAGTTCAGCCTTGGACAGGGCCGTGGGTAAGCATGTAGCACCAACGAGGACACCTGCTCAACTCTGCCGACATCTTCCGCCTAGGTTGTCCACACGGGTGAACTCAAATCACCCACACCTGTTGCCTAACTCCCCAAAGGGACCATGGCAGGAAACCAACTACGAAGGCCTGGCCTGTGGCAGGCAAGCTCACACCTGCCTCTGGGGTTCCGGAGGCCAGGCATGGCATCCTGGCTCATGGGACTATGTGCTCAGCACAAGCTGTGGATCATCCATGGGACCTGGTGAGATGTCCAGCTGGTGAGCACAGCAGATGTGTCACCATGACTGCAAATGTCCAGGAATAGCAGGAAAGCTGTTAGCCACATCCTCATCACGGGGACCAAATCCCTCACAGAAGCAACGGAAGGAAGGTAGGGGCAGCTTGCCTTGACTCCCAGGGTGAGGTGTTTTGCGTCATGGTGGGAAAATCATGACAGCAGGAGATTGCAAGATGATTCCCCAAATCTCAGGAACCGGGAAGCAGAGAGCTGAGTTGGTAGCAGATTCCATCTATAGCCCCCAATAGGTCCTGTAAAGTGGAAGGAAGAAAGGACCCATCCCAGTCACAGTGACAGCCACACTGAGATGGCCATGTAAAAGGAGTGTCATTGAGTATCAGTCTCTGTCACCATCTACTGTCAAACCATCATGGTCACAACACAAAAATCTGAGGGAACCAGAATTAGGGCACCTCCAGGTATCACCAGCCTCCAGGTCCCCATGGGTCAGCATAATGGCTCTGCCTACCCTACCCATGCATGGAGGTCCACCCACCAGTAACTTACTTCTTCCAGCTAAACCCACCTCCTAAAGGTTTCACACTCTCCCAACAGTGCCACCTTCTGGGCACTGAATATTAAAACGCAGAGGCCTGTGGGGGACACTTCACACTCAAAGCTTAACAGATGCCAAACCCTGGAGAAGAAGGAGGCCACCAGGAGCGCCAGGCCTAGTGTAGAAGCAAGTGGGGGCTCTGGAGAAGCTGTGCTGAGGCAGACAGATGTGCATGTGATGTGGTGGGAGCCCAACCTTCGTGTGTCTGCTAACTTTCCACGGTAAGTCATCATTCTCCCATGGGAGCTTGGCAGGGCCAGTGAGCTGCCCTTCTGAGCCCTGTAAGACATCAGGTCTGATCACAGCTTCTGTCTCAAGGCAACTGCTGGCTGGGGCATGTGCAGTCAGCCAAAGCCACATCTCTGTGGGGCACCTTCTGCCCCAGAAGCCGTGGAACCGACAGAGATTTATTCCACTCCTGAGACTGGGTGTTTTGACAACCATAGCCTGGAGATGCTAAACATGTTGGTAGGGATTTGGTTGCAGAGAACAGAGACCACCTTGGGCCAGCAGAAACAGAAAAGGACTTCTCAGAGAGAGCAGAGGGGAACAACACAGACAGACAGACACACACACACATACACAGACACACAGACACACAGACACACACACATACACACAGACACACTCATATACACACAGACACACTCATATACACACAGACACACACATACACACAGACACACTCATATACACACAGACACACACAGACACACTCACATACACACAGACACACACAGACATATAGACACATACACACAGACACACACACATATACACAAACAAACACGTACACACAGACACACACACACACAGACACACACGTACACACAGACACACACATATACATAGACACATGTACACATAGACACACACACATAGAGACACACGCAGACACATACACATAAACATGGATACACGTACACACAGACACACACACAAACACAGATAGACACAGACAGACAGACACACACACACACACACACACACTTCATAAATGGCTGACATGCCACTTGCAGATCCAGGGCACCAGGAAAGCTTCTGTCCCTCATATGAGGAAGCACCAGCCAAACCAGGAAGTTGCCACCGTGGACACTAGCTCAAAATTCATGCCACCAAAGCCACCATCTAAAGGCCACCACAATGGGACCACAAAGGTAGACTGCCACTATGGTACCGGTACCTAGTACCATCCCTGCTAAGGCGCACACAATCCACCTCTCCACCCTTCAAAGTCAGGCGCACCTCTGCTAAGGCCTCCTCTAGACGGTGACCCTGGCTTCAGCTCAACCCGATCAAGATTATCAAGATCAAGACGTGCTCAGTGGTGATGATAACAGCATCAGGAAGGAGCAGACTGTCCTTGAACCTATGAAATGTAAGGATGCCAGTTAATGTTTAAGCAAGTGAGCACATGTGCCTTCTTTGCCCCCTCTTTCCGACTCTGGATACATGTGACAACAATGTAACCAGCTGGCCTCACGCTCCTGTCACCATGCCTTCACACCATGGTGGACTCGCCCTCTGGATCAAGGAGCGCAAATAAACCCTTGCTCCCCTGAGCTATCGTTGATGGTGATGAGGTGTGTTATCACAGCAACAGAGAGGGAACAAGTAAAATCACAACAACTAAAACAAGTGACGCCTACCCTGTCACTGTGAGAGGACCACATGCTGAGATTGGGGTCACAGAGAGAAAGACAGATCCAAGAAAGGAAAAGAAGCTGTATTAGTTAGGGTTTTGTTGCTGTGAAGAGACACCACGACCACAGCAACTCTCATAAAGTAAAAATATCCCATTGGGGTGACTTTACAGTTCAGAGAGGTTTAGTACCAGTTATCATGGTAGGAAGCATGGTGGCATGCCGGCAGACATAGTGCTGGAGAAGCAGCCAGGTATCCCTACATCTTATCTTGCAGGCAACAGGAAGTAGTCTGAGACACTTGGTATGGCTTGAGCATACTTGAGACCTCAAAGGACTCCTCCATTAGTGACACATCTTCTCCAACAAGACCACACCTACTCCAACAAGGCCATACTTCCAAATAGCGCCACTCCCTTTAATGGTCATTTTCTTTCAAATCACCATGGAAATGGTCTAAGCCCTTGCCCCCAGATCCAACCATGCCCGATGCCAGCACACTAAACTTTTTCTTATATCAACCAAAAGGGAAGATTTTTCTCTCTCTTTCTCTCTTAGTTTCCTTTGCCTACAATCAAAAAAAAATTTAAGACTATATGACTGGGGCTGAGAGATGGCTCAGAGGTTAAGAACACTGACTGTTCTTCCAGAGGTCCTGAGTTCAATTCCCAGCAACCACATGGTGGCTCACAACCAGCTGTAATAAGATCTGGTGCCCTCTTCTGGTCCGCAGGGATACATGCAGGCAGATGCTGTATAAATAATAAATAAATCTTAAAAAAAAAGACTATATGACCCCAAGGCCAGATAAGCTTAATCTTAAGTATGAGATTCTGACCAGTGTGAATGAATCAGAGAACACACACCCCATCCCTGGGTGGACTGAATCAGCCACACATAGAAATCTCACACTTCAAGGGCTGGAGAGATGGCTCAGTGGTTAGACCACTGGCTGCTCTTGCAGAGGACCTGGGTTCAGTTCCCAGCACCCACATGGAGCTCACAACCATCTGTAACTCCAGCTCCAAGGGATCTGAGCCCCTCTTCTGGCCTCCTCACCGCCGCACGCATGTGCACACATACCCACTCACAGACACACACAAATACATACAAAATTAATTAAAATAATAAATAAATAAATCTATTTTAAGGTGACGTAGAAACTCACGCTTCTCCCTTAGAATTCAAGCCCCAGAATTACTTCTGCCCATCCTCTCTCTTCCCACCTCCCCTGTCAGGCATCCTAATCTGCCATCCCATCCAATCTCAGGCTGCACTGAGGTTCCAAGTGTCTCTGTCTGAAAAAGAATTCAGCAGGTCATTTGTGGATGCATGTCTTTCATCTCCTATCCCAGCTCCGCCCAGCACACACACACACACACACTCCCCACACCTCTGTTAACTTTTCTCAGTGTTTCCCTTTTTTTGTTTTTGTTTGTTTGTTTGGTTGGTTGGTTTTAATTTTGTTTTGTTTTTTGAGACAGGGTTTCTCTGTGTAACAGTTCTAGCTGTTCTGAAACTAGCTCTTGTAGACCAGGTTGACCTCAAACTCACAGAGATCTGCCTGCCTCTGTCTTCTGAGTGCTGGGACTAAAGGCATGCACCACCATGGCCCAGCATCTTTTTCCTTCTTTATATTTCTCAGACTTCCAGAGTTGTCCTAACAAAAAAATCTTGCTCAAGAATCAAGCCCAAGGAAACAGAACCACTAGACTTATAAAAATAGCTATCTGAATGCACAGCAATAAGAAATACAAAATAACACAAAATCAACACTCAACACTCCTGGGGATTTGCACTAGCAGAACAGCCTGGAGCTTGCAGGAGAAGGAGTTGGGGAGAGAAAACTAAATTTCACCGTGCAGTGAGAGCTGAGTCTGCTTTGAGATTGTTTTCACAAACAGGCAGCCACGTGAGAGAAAACAGATAATATCCGCCCGAATCCCCCAGCATCTTCACCCTCTGAAGCCAGGCCCATTAAAAAGAAAAAAGGAGAAGGCTGACGCCCCAAAGTCAAATGAAATCAAGCTTGGTTTGAAAAGGAAATATGAGCAGGTGTTCATCGCAGCTCAGGCTGTGGGCATGTTTGCAGGGAGAGTTGGTCCTCGCGATGGGAGCACTGGGCCCCTCAGGACTAGAGTGGGAGAGCCGAGGGCAGTCATGGCTGCCAGTGTGCTCACTTAGCAACATCCATGCAGCATCCACTGTGCCCGTGAGGATTCTCAGTACACAGGATGCAAGAGGAGCACAGAGAGATGAGGGCTACACCGCAGAGGTCCCCACCAAGGGGACACAGCTGCTGCAAAAATAAGTCGCGGTCAGTGGCTGGCAGGCTGAGAATGAGAACATGGCTCAGCAGTAGAACTAGGGACACGGCTAAACAGTCAGTGCTTGCCTAGAATCCCCTAGCGAGGGCTGAGGGTGGGGCTTAGTGGCAAGTGCTTACCTAGTACCTACAAGGCCCTGGGTTTATATACCCAGCACCACAGAAGAAGAAAAGGAAAAGTTGAGCTCACGCCAATGAAGGAGAGGACACTGGGGGACAATAGGTCAAGCTCTCTGGGTTTGAGCAATCCGAACAACCTATGTGAAGTGAAGACAATAAGGCAGGGGCCGGGAGATCCAGGGACAACAAGGAGCAGTAGAGGCATCAAATCAGCTGAAGGCCATCTGCAGCAGTGGTCACAGGTTCTCAACACAGTTCCCCACCAGAAGCGCCTGCTGCTCTCTGTCTGGGTTCCTACTCAGAAGCACACAGGTCTGGATGAAGGGGGGAAACACAGAGTTGACAGTCGTCCCCCCTGCCCCACCCACAAGAAGCACCTGCTAGAGAAACTGGGAGCCAGCGTGTCAGCTGCCCAGCATCCTCAGACCCCTGAAGCCATGACATTAGCCAGCTACTTAGACAGTCCAAGCCCCAACTTCTCCGCTTTCTGTTCCTTGTCATGGTGCCTGCCATTACCCACAATACACTACTACAGTAAGTCTACATCTCAGCATATGGGGACCAAAGCTCAGTGTCCATGGAAAGATGATAAGGAAGGGAAGGGCTCCCTGACACCTCCCACCAAGGCCAAGATCTGGGCTTTCCAAAGGGAAGAGAAGCCATGCTGGGGGCACAAGACGGGTCACAGGAGACATAAGCCAGGACCAAGCTGGGCGGCACTTCTGTAGCCACCTACATGAGAGCAGGAATCTTCTGGAGACAGCAGAGGTTGGATATGATGGTGTCACACACAGGTGGGAGAACTCAGGAGCCCCAAGCCTCCATCAGTGATGAATAGGCAATCAAAATATGACCCAGGGTGCCATGGAGTACCCAACCACTGACAGCAAGGAAAGACAATTGTCTGGCACACGTAGATGAACCCCAAATGCTCCATTACGTTCACGTACTCTACAGCCGCATTTGTAGGAGATGTCTCAAGGAGAACAAATCCATGGGAGAAGCAGACAGTAGCCACTGAAGTCTGGGGGAGGGCACAAAGGAATGGACAGCTTGTCAACTCAACAGGATCTGGAGTCTTCTTAGGAGGTAAGACTCCAGGCACGCCTCTGATGGGCTATCTAGACGAGGTTAGCTGAGGTGGCAAGACCCACCCTGAATGTGGGTGGCAGCATCCCATGGGGTGGGGTCACAGACTGAATGAGAAGGACAAAGTGAGCTGAGCACCAGCACCCATCTCTCTCTGCTTCCTGACTGTGGATGTCACGTGACCAGCTGCCTCACGCTCCTGCCACCATGCTCTCCTCACCATGACTGACTAACTGTACCCTCTAACTGTGATCTAAAATCAACCCTTCTTTCCCAATGCATCTTGTGTCCGATATCTTGTCACCACAAGAATAGTAACTAACACAAGTGGATCCCGCGCAGCACAGGAACCACACACGATGAGGCTCCTTGTGGGGGGGGGTCTGAGGCCGTTATTACTCAGTCTGTAAGTTCACCTAGGAGATACACAGCACCTGTCTCAGTGGGAGGCGGAGCAGCCAAGGGAAACTTGGAGAGGTCACACAGTTGGCAAGGTCAGCGGAGATGGAGAGAAGGCCAAAGGCTGAGGTAGCCCTACGGGTTCACTCTGTGGCCCTGCCAGGCCCCAGCTTTGGCAGAACACCATGTGCGAGGCAGCCACTCGTTTTCTCTGCTGCCTGCCCTGGGATGAGCGTCCCATTAGCAGGTCCTCCCCAGTCATCGCCACCCCAGGACCAACCCCATCACCATCCACAGGAAACTGCAGCCTCCGGGGTCTGCAGCCTGTCACTGAGAATTAATCTGGCCTGGGTTACCTGAGGAGCACCCATCCACCCCACCTGACCACAAGCTCTAGGAGAAGGCCCCTCGGGAGAAAAACAAAGCATTGAGGGGTGGGGGTGATCAGTTTACACACTCATCACAGCCCCTGCCCTCACCATGACAGTTCCCACGCTCACCATGACAGCCCCTGCCCTCACCATGACAGCCCCCGCCCTCACCATGACAGCCCCTGCCCTCACCATGACGGCCCCTGCCCTCACCATGACAGCCCCTGCCCTCACCATGACAGCCCCCTCCCTCAACATGACAGCCCCTCCCTCAACATGACAGCCCCTCCCTCAACATGACAGCACCCCTCACATGACAGCTCTCAACCTCACCATGACAGCCCCACCCTCACCAGAGCCTCAGGCAACATGCAGAAGTAACTGTTCTCCCCCAGAGCAGAGTTCATTCCAAGATATTTTCTGATACTAAAGAAAACACACAGGACCTCCTTATAAACCATTCAAAGAGTGGCTGATCTCTCCGGGGACTGGAGGAACCCTTGGATTATAGCTCCTGAGCCTCCCACACCAGCCACATCTCAGTCATTTCTGGGTATGACCAGGACTGAGTCTCCACTCCTAGGTTAACACATTGACCAAAGACAATGACATTAAGAGGTATCTGTTTGGGACCATCAGATCCTCCACATTCTGGATCTGGAAGGGTCATGAAGAACCTGAGCCACCCAGCCAACAGACTAGTCGGGAGACTGAGGCATCCAGCCTTCTCCAGACTAGAATTTGTCAGACCAAAGTAATGTCCCGTGGCAAGGTCTGCCGGGAATGGGGGAAACAGCAAAGCTCGGTGACATCCGCGTGCAAGGACGCCATCTGGCAGTGCACAGCTCCGCTCTCCAACTTTAAAACCGAGCACACACACAAAGTTCTGCTCATAAGGCAGCAGAATTGAAAATAACACCTCGCCAGACCCAGACACACAAAAGAACAACAGAACAATTTCACTGGATACTTCAATTAATTAATTGCCCAGAGAAGCCAAGCCCGTGTACCCAGGAGCAGCCTGGGAGCTATTTATATATTTATGATGGGGAGGCGAGCAGGGTGCAGACTTTGAACGCTAACCCTGTCCCAATATTTACAGCGTGTTCCCGTCTGTCTTGGCGGACAGGTGTCAATTCTATATTTGTGATGAACTTTCTCCCGGTGCCAGTTTATAATTTGTCTAATCAGGAGGTGTTTATTTCTGAGAGCTCATCTGGAAAATTCCATGAGCCGAGATGCTCGTCTGTGGATCATTTCTGGGGTATGGAGGGGGGGAGAAATTTAGAAAAGTTGCTTTGTTTCTAAAACAATCTCCTGGCCAGGCAAGAAGATGCACACCTTTAATCCCAATACTCAGGAGGCAGAGACAGGTGGATCTCTGTGAATTAAAGACTAGCCTGGTCTACAGAGTGAGTTCCAGGACAGCCAGGACTATGTAGAGAGACCCTATCTTGAAAAACAAAAATTTTTTAAAGGTCTCCTATTAAGCCAAGCATGGTAGCTCATGCCTGTAATCCCAGAATTTAGGAGGAGATTGGAGGAACAGATAGTCAAGGTCATCCTCAGCTGTGCAGTGAGTTTGAGGCTAGCCTGGGCTGTGTGAGACCTTGTCTCCAAGTAAACTGATAGATGGGAGGGTTTTAAGTTTTTCTTTCCTTTTTACTTTTTGGTTCGGAGGCTGATTACAAACCCTGTCCATGGCTCCCAGAGTTTAAGTAGTGGCTGTGACAAAGGGCTGGCAGGACACAAGCTGGTTTCCAGCACAGGAAGCCATGTTTTCCAGCCCCAATTCTGCAAAGTGTTTATTTGGGAGAAGAGGCAAAAAAAAAAAATCAAGAATTCTTTCCCCAATGAAAACAAGAGCCACATTAATTGGGACCTCTGGTTTCCTAGGTTTCCTCCATGGACTTATCCAAATTTGTTTCTCCGTTGCTGTGATAAAACACTGACCAAAGCTACTTGGGGAGGAAAAGGTTTATCGGGCTCACAGCTCACGGTCCATTATAAAATGAAGTCAGGACAGAAACTCAAGGCAGGAACCTGGAGGCAGGAGCGGAAGCAGAGGCCATGGAGGAGTGCTGCTTACTTGCTTGCTCTGCATGGCTTGCTCTGACTGTTTTCATATACAGTTCAGTGCCACCTGCCTAGAGGTGGCACCATCCATGGTGGGCTGGACCCTCCCGTGTTAGCACTGAAGACAGTGGAGGGAACATGGCCCAGCTGACACCTGGGTAGAGACTCTGAACTCACAGTTGTTAGGAGGTGTAAGTCTTTGACAGTGTGCTGTGTCAGTCACAGAAAACTTACACACACACAGAAAGAGAGAGAGAACTGACCCATGAGCAAGCCAAATACAGTTCTAAAGCCAGGCCTGGTGACATAGGATGGCAATTCCAGAACTAAAGCTGAGACAGAAGAATTGTAAGTTCAAGGACAGTCAGGGCCAGTTCGGAAGAGTTTTTCTCAAAAACAAAGCAGATCTTAGGGGGTCCCAGCTCCGCAGTGTGGCACAGTGTAGCTATCCACATTTGAGAAGGCCAGGCAGTTTCCTAGTTCCCGGGGCCAATGCTGCAGTGAAGGGGCCCAAGCCTGTATCAGCCTTGATCTCAGCCACACAGACTGTGCCTCCTGGATACCATGGAAAAGGCTACTTTGTTCTGCCTTGCATGTTGACCTCACAGGTAAGACTTCTTTAATGGAACTTCCACACCAAGCCATTCAAAACAGAAAGTAATGTACCTGGAGAGATGGCTCAGAGGTTTGGAGCATTGACTGCTCTTCCAGAGAACCTGGGTTCAATTCCCAGCACCCACATGGCAGCTCACAACCATCTGTAACTCCACTTCCAAGGGACTTGATGCCCTCTTCTGGCCTCTGTGGACACTGTTTATACATGATACACAGACATGTATTCAGGCAAACACACACATGTTAAATAAAAATAAATCTTAAAATAAATAATTGATGAGAGACATCTAAAATATACATGTCTAATAGATAGATAGAGATAGATAGATAGATAGATAGATAGATAGATAGATAGATAGATAGATAACTGATTGACAAATGAAAGAAAGAAGAGATAGAGAGGCAGGTGGATGGCAGTTAGGCCTTGATTGGTTCTCTTCTGGCCCCTGCTAATCCCTAACTGATTAGGTTACACACTCATCTAGGACATGGAGCTCTGAGCAGGATGACCCTAGGGGGATCTGGATCCCATGCCCTCACTATAGCTGTCCGAGCTTAGCAAATGCTGGGAGCTGAGAAGCATGTCTGGACCAAGCTTTAATCTAGAAAGAAACCCTCTAGAACAATTCCACGTTTGACTGAAATAACAGAAAATCCAACTACAACTGTCTTCCACTGTAGAGATGCATGGTATTTACTTAACAAGAGGTTGGGGGTAGGAGCAAGTGTAACTTCCAAGTCCACTGCTCATGAGGGACCCAGGCAGCATTCCATCACATCTCCTGCCCCTCCTGGTGAGCTGGCAAAGTCATCCTGCCATCATGGCTGTGTCCCCAGCAGAGCAAGACCCCCCTCCCCCCCCCCCCCCCGTCTCTCTCAGCAGGAAGGCAATCTTCCACCTGCCCTGACGCACTCACTCTTCAATCTCGTTGACTAGCACCAGGTCACAGGGCCACCTCAGGGCCAATCACTAGCAGAGAGAGTGCTATGACATATGGCCACAGACTATTGACCGCAAGTATTAGTCACTGCCTCGCTGCTACAACAAAATGTCTGAAAGATCAACTCAAGCAAGGAAGGGTTCAAACGTGCATAGTCCATCATGGTGGGGAAGACAGGGCAGCAGGAGCGTGAGGCAGCTGGTCACGTGGCATCCGCAGTCAGGAAGCAGAGAGAGATGGATGCTGGTGCTCAGCTCACTTTCTCCTTTTTAATCAGTCCAGGACCTCAGCCTAGGAAATGGTGCGGCCCATAGCTAGGGTGGGTCTTCCCTCCAACTAACATGATCTCTAAAAACCGCCTCACACACATACCCAGAGATATTCTCTTGAGTGATTCTAGATCCTGTCAGATTGACAGTCAAGATAATCACCGTATCTCCTAAACAAAAGTCTTCCAGGAGCAAAGAGGAAGGAGCAGTCACTTCTGGGTTGCAGCCAGCCAGAGCCACTGAGAATGTGCTAGCTACCTCTCCTTACATCAGGTGCCCCCTCAGGTATTTGAGGGCTTATTTACATATTTTAAGACAGGGTTTCTCTGGGTAGCCCAAAGTGGTAGTTAGGGTTTCTATTGCTGTGAAAAGATACCATGATCACAGCAACTCTTATAAAGGAAAACATTTAATTGGGGTTGGCTTATAGTTTCAGAAGCTTGGTTCATTATTGTCTCTGCAGGTGTCATGGAGGCACATGGGCAGACATGGTGCTGGGGAAGGAGCTAGGAGTTCTACATCCTGATGGGCAGGCAGCAAGAAGAGAACGTGCTACTAGGCTTGGCTTGAGTATCTATTTGAAACCTCAAAGCCCACCCCCCTATAACACACTTCCTCCAACAAGGCCACATCTCTTAATAGTGCCACTCCCTATGAGCCTCTGGGGACCATTTTCATTCAAACCATCATACTCAAACCTGCCTTAAATCTGCAATCCTCCTGCCTGAGCATCGACCCAGTATTGCAACGATGACCACCCATCTGTGGGCCACAGAAGAGTCCCTCCAAAGCTTAAGATCTGCCAGGCAGTGGTGGCGCACGCCTTTAATCCCAGCACTCGGGAGGCAGAGGCAGGCAGATATCTGTGAGTTTGAGGCCAGCCTGGTCTACAAGAGCTAGTTCCAGAACAGGAACCAAAAGCTACGGAGAAACCCTGTCTCGAAAATCCAAAAAACAAACAAACAAACAAACAAAGCTTAAGATCTGCTGCAGCTCTTCCTGCCATTTCTGATAGACCGTGGTAACTTCATAGGCAGGTAAGCATCCACAACCATCCACACATAGTCTCTGGGCCTCAGAGTGCTAATGCAGACAGAAGATCAGCCAGCTGAGTCTGAGAAAGACCTGGCCAGTCCAACCCCAGCAAAGCTTCACACTCCACTTTCTGATGCTCAGAGACCAAACATCAGGGAGACGGTTCCCAGGCCAATGGCTCTGTGGAGGTCAGACACCAATGTTGAGTCCATCGTAGGGGACCACTGCTCCTGCTGTCTTCTTGGGTACCCCAGAAACATCTCAGAGGGGAATTTGATGGTGTGTGGTTAAACTGGGAAGTGATCCCAGTATGAGGGGGTGGGGGGAAATGAGACAGGAAGGAAAGAGGATGGCACAGGGTACCACTGAGCCTTGGCTCCCACCTCTGACAAGACAGCCAAGCACCTAGGAAAAGGGCAGTGCCCAACACAACCACAGCCATGGCTGGGAGAGTTCTGGCCCTGGGCATCCTTATGGTCAGTAAACTGATGAACTATTCACAAGTGGCTGAAACCACTCTAGGCCACAACAGTCTAGCGCTAATCCCAAGAGAGGAAATGAAGATCTGTAAAGCGCTAAAATGAAAATATGGACCATCTGTTCATAGCAGGGCCGTGAGAAGTCCCAGAAGGTCAAGGTGCATGTCGACAAACCTGACATCCTGAATTAAATCACATACACACACACACACACACACACACACACACACATCATACGCGCATAAGGAATAAATTTACCTCTTTAAAAACATTCCTAAAACAAAAAGAATGTTCACGGAAACATTTTTCACAAGAGCCAGAATGATCATGAGCCCAAGCATCTGCCTTCAATAGACAAATGGGTTAATATCATATGGTATGAGCATACAGTGGAATATTACTCGGCTATGAACAGGGGAACGGTGCTAACAGCTGGCATATAGTATGATGCAGTTCAGCGAAAGGCCCCAAATACAGGGAAAGTATTAGATGATTTTGTTTCCTTGAAAAGCTGAAATCATTAATTCAGAAAGCAAGTGGATTCCTGGTTGCTAAGGGCTGGGTGGATAGATAAGAGTGAGAATTTTTTTGGTTTGGGTTTTTTGTTTGTTTGTTTGTTTGTATGTTTGGGGGTTGTTTGTTTTTTATTTGTTTGTTTTTGAGACAAAGTTTCTCTGTGTAGTCCTGGTTGTCCTGGAACTCGCTCTTTGAACCAGACTGGCATCAAACTCAGAGATCCACCTACCTCTGCCCCCACCCTCAGTGCTGGGATTAATGGCATGTGCCACCATACTGGCAAGACTGAGTATTAATGGATACAGTTTTAATTTGCAGTAGTGAGAATGTTCTGGAACTGTTCAGCAGTGAAGGCTGCACCACACTCAGCATCTCAAACACCACTGAACCGCATGCTTTAATGACTACACAACCAAAACCTCAAAACTGCTAAGACTCCATCTTTAAAAGACAAAAATTGAGGGCTGGAGAGATGGTACAGCAGTTAAGAACACTGACTGCTCTTCCATAGGACCCAGGTTCAATTCCCAGCGCCCACATGGCAGTTAACAACTGTCTGTAACTCTAAAATCTGGCAGCTTCACACAGACATGAATGCAGGGGAAACACCAATGTACATAAAATAAATAAAATTTAAAAAAAATAAAAGACAAAAATTGAACAAATAAGTCTGTGGTTTGCTGTTTGACAAAAATGGAAAACTCTAACCACATCGAAATAAGTTACATTATCTAATGTGTCTAAAACACACAGAGTAGGAAGAAAATGAGGGAGAATTGGAGAATTAATACAGCGTAGGGTAAGTCACAAAATACACTGCGGGAGACCGTCTGTAAATTCAGCTCTAGGCTTCCTGGCAGCAAAGGAGACAAAGGAAATACTCCCCAAATCCAGACTTTTCATAAGTACAGGAACTCAATACAGCAGTGCAGGGGAGGGGGTTCCCCACAATCTGAGGTTTATTGAAACTGCTGCAAGAGTCTAACATTGAGGGAAGTCATTTAATCCACCAGCAAAATCCCTTCCACCAGGATGCGATGCCCTGCCCTCCTCCTTGGACTTTTGGAAGATAATTGGCAGGGCACAGGTTTTTACTTAACCATCTCAGAAGCCATCAGTCTTCTCAAGGTCACCGTGAATTCTGTAATATTCACATCGTTCTATTTCAGACCGTCCATTAAGGGGGCAGCAGGTCGATTTCCCGTCCTTCAAGCGCTAACTGCTCCGGCCCTGGATGCCCCTCCTGCATCTGTGGGTTTGCTGTGGTTCCGGCCATTCTCACCAATCCCTTCCTGCCGGCCTCCATTTCTCACCACACTCAGCATCTGCTTTCTGGTCTGCCCTGAGCTGACAGTTCCACTGAGTCTGCGGTTCCTGCCCGGATCCTTCCAGCTGAGGTGGACTGTTGATAAGGGTGAGGGCAGAGGGTAGCTCTGTTCTTGACCGGAGAGCTCTCACAGGGCCCTGCGTGACTGTTTGCAGTTCCTATCATCCTGGGTGGTGGGGCACAACAAGAGTACTGTAGACCTGTAGATGGCTAGCTGACAGAAGCACCCTACAGTAACAAGCCAGCCCTGAATGGCTATACTGACCCCAACCCTCCCAGGCTGAGAACGTTGAGCAGGAAATAATATAGATGTTAACTGACCTATGGGTTTTTTATGTTGTGATATTCTGAATGCCAGGCCATGTCCCAGAAGCAATTCTGGTAATATTCAGATTGTGGGGAGTCCCCGTGTTGCTACAGGAGGTCCTGAAACTATGAAAAGTCTGGATTTATTTTCTTAACCGCTTTGGCTGCCAGGATACCCAGGACTGAAGTGACAATCAATTGCTTACATACATTTCTGGTGTGGCTCACCCCACCCGAACCCCCCAATATGGACAGAAATCTCTGAAGTGTATTCTCCCTTAAATTGCCTGCATCTTATGTATTTGGTCACAGTAAACCAACATCCCTAGATATATCAGTCTATCTAATGCAATTGTCCTAAGGGGCATCTTCATGGGCTCCCCAACAGAGTGACTTCCATGCTCTGAGGCCACCAGAGGCCCCCGGGTCTCAGCTGCATTTTCCTGAGTCTATGGCTCTGTGCAGGGGTTACCCATCATGCAACCTGCCAGCACTCTCCCTTTTCAGCGCCACATTATATGCCACGATCTAGACAAAACACGTTTTTTATCTACTTGTCAGTGGGTAGCCATCAGGGGTGTGCCCATCTTTTGGCTACCTACCGTAAACAAACCTGTTGTGAGCCTACAAACCTAGGCATGACATTACTGAGTAATTCTAAATTTAAAAGAAAAAAAAAGATGCCAGCCTTACAAGATGCAACGACACCCCACTCCGATCTTTTCTCGGGTACAGATTAGGAAGCATATGGATTCCTCAGGCTTCACCAACAGCCGTGGAACAGCTCACACTGACCTTTCTGTGGTTTTATAGTCACAGTCTTGGTCCAAGACCAAACCTGAGTCACAGCTGACAGTGAGGGAGAGGGACCAGCTGACAGTGAGGGAGAGGGACCGGGTGACACCTCCCTCTCCCCCACCCTGAATGCCAGTCTGTGGGCGTTTGAGATGTTTACATTTCATTTCTGCACGCGAAACTGAGATATCATTTAGCTAACGCCATGGGTCCTCCAGAAGGGAAACAGTTCTAAAAGGCCCATGGACGGGCCAAGTGGTGGAATCTATACAAAACGCTAAAATAGGCCTTTTTTTTCTTCACCCCTTGTTGAAGGAGGAGGCTGAGTGGCCTTTTTCCCTTTTACAGTATTTTTCAGTTATTTAAATAACAAATGTGCCAGGCATGGTGGCACATGCCTTTAATCCCAGCACTCAGGTGGCACAGGCAGGTCTCTGTGAGTTTGAAGTCAACCTGGTCTGCACAGTGAGTTCCAGGACAGCCAAGACTACAGAGGGACACCCTGCCCCCACTCACCGAAAAAAAGACATTTTGAATAACAAATGCATACAGAACAAAGATTTTTTTTTCAAAGTACCGGGGATGTTAAGTCACCTCCCACCGGTGCCCCTCTCCCAGGAGGAATCTGCCATTGTCAGCTTCACAGGAACCCCCGAGAGCCCCATGCACGCAAGCAACGCTAGCCCTGTTCACCGTGGCTGCCATCATCATTATCCGACAAGTATAGACTGTCCACAGGCCTCTGCGACAGCGGCTACAAAGGGTGAGGCTGTCTCAGCAGGATGCTGCGTTCTAGGAGCTGATCCATCCATTTTGAAAGACCCTGCCCAGAGCTGTAGCATAGAAAGAACTAGAATCTAGAATGAAGAGGACAGGACTGGGGACAGAACCAGGGCCTCCTGAACATGAGGAAAGAAGAGGTTACCACTGAGAAACAGCTCTAAGAGGGTGACACCCAGAAGGTTGCAGGCCCAGAAAGGCTCAAAACTTAAATACGGACACCCTGCTTTTTAAATAGGGAAACTGAGGCTCAGATAGATCCCCACTGAACCAGGGATTGAGGCTTACTGCTGGCTGGCCCTCTGTCCACCTCACCCCTGAACTCCAGGTGTCTGGAATCTGTTGACTGATGGTCCGGCTTTGACATCCCAATCTGTCACTGTGATTTTGTTGGAGCTGATCCAGCACCCTATGCTTCTAATAACAGTTCAACAAGAGCTCTTCCTGATAGAAGGGAGCCCATCCCACCTCATCACAGTGGCAAGGGGTGCCTATGTTACAAGCTGGGGTGTCCTGGCAACTTCTGCGAGGTACAGGGGTACAGGTAACCTTCAGTTTGGGAAGCCAGAACCACAGCCTGATGCATACACTCTGCACACGGAAGGGCTGACCATGCGTCCATCAGCTCCCAACTGTAGTGACCACATCCCTGGGGACAGCCCCCACCCCTATCCTGGCCCAGAAAAGGATTCCAGACTCACTTCCCCGAAGACTAATCGAAGTGAGTGACAACTAGGGATGATTCCAGAACGAGGGCAGAAGCACACTTTCAGGTAACCGTTGTCACCTATAGAGCGCTGTTGGGGACCACCTCTGCTTTCCACAAGGAGACACTGTATTCCTGCAGAACCAGCGATTGTGTTATTTTTAATGAAATCAACATTATTTACATCCAGGGCACAAAGACAAGGTCCACAGAGCAGCCTGCTGAGTGGCTGAGACACTCTGCTCTGGGACAATGGCAGCTGAGTCCCAGGGACAAGGATTGAGTGTCTCCAAGGTCCCAAGCATAACCACAGGGTGATCCTAGGGAAGGGACACAGTGAGGATAGAATGGATGCTGTCCTTCCCACCCCGCTGTCAGACCCTGGTGCATCCCACCTCTCCTTGAGTCCCACAGCAGAAGGATAGGAAGGGACCCTGCAGCAGCGCAGCACCACCCCTGGAACAGCCCCCTCTGCTCTGAGCTCTCTCTGCAAACCTCTCTGTGCTGTCCTGGCCCGCACACACCCTCATATTGATCATCTTCAGCCTCCTCCTTTCCCCGTCATTGACCCCCAAACTCTCTCAACCACTCACGGCCCTCCTTCCAAACCCCAACCCCCAATCTACTCTACTGTGCAAACATTTGCTTTGTACAGTTTGGGAACCCAGCTACAACACCCCTCTTCCATCCTGAATTAATTTAGAAAGAAGGTCCCCCTAAACCTGGGGAGGAGGGTCAGTGTGGAATCAGAGAAGCTCCAGACGTAGGACCGCAGAGACAAAGCTCCTCTTAAGACCTGCAAGGGATCCCACAGGGCCACAGAAGGGGACTCCCCCTCCCCTCAACACCACCTCAAAGTCATCTCAGAGTGGGGGGCTTCCGAGAGCTTCACAGGTTCAGAACATCCAAGTCCCTAATACGCAATGGAATACGATGCAGCCCTGAAGAGGAGACCCTGACACCTTAAAGGGGAGGTGACTATGGCATCGGCTTACACAGTGTGACTATGTGGCCAGCTTCTTACACTCGGTGTTGTGTTATTGCACATATTGCTATTTCGTGTAGTCCTGGAGCCTTTTCTGCAGCCCTGAGGATGCAGAGTGAGTTCAAGGCCAATCTTGACAAGTGCTGGAGATCCTGTGGCCACGTTGCAATTTCTGCTGCTGCAATAAAACACCCTGACCAGAAAGCATCTTGGGGAGGAAAAATAGTGTGCGAGCGCCCGCGCATGCATGCGTGTGCGTGCGCGCAAACAGGGGTGTGCACATCCATTGCGTGAAGCAGAGAGTGTACCAGAGGGGCAATCTCCAGTCCCACAGACTACAGCCATATAGGAAGAACTCAGTGCTGCTGCCTGCTCCTCTCGAGAGAAAATCAGAAATTCTAGATTTTCACATTAAATCTTGGCTCAGAAATGATTAAAGCCCTGGGCTGGCCAGCCGCCTGATGCCCCTGGGCGGTACTGGTCTTGAGATACCACTTCTCAACTCCAGAGCAGACGTTGGCAAAGGTTCCCTCCCATAGGACACCCACAGAGAGCCGGGCCCTTCGCTGGGGCTTCAGAACCTCCCACCCTCCCCCAGGTGCCTGCCAGACGAGACAGAGCGCGACTCACCTCCCGCTGGTAAATGTGCGCTCAGCTCAGAAACAATGAGCCCAAGCCCCAGGTGAAATTCATATTCTAATTCAAGTTTCTCGCATTGATGAAGGCTGCTGCTGCCACCTTGGAATGCTAACAGCTCAGAATGAAGCCCTGGGGAGCAAGCGTGAATGAGGAAAAATGGGAGGGTTTGTCTGAGAACCGAGAACACAAGACCACTGAAACCAAAGCTGGTGGCTCCCCGGAACTGGCTGAGCTCTCGGAGCGTGCGGCAGGAGATGAAATGCCCCACCCAGCCGGCTTCTGTGTGGGAAGGTGGGTCACAGCTAGGCCACAAAGAGACTCCTCAAAGAAAAGGGGGAAGGATCAGGATTCCCAGCCATCCCACTGCATACCAGACCTCCCTGAGCCAAGCAGTGTCCAGCCACACCTTCCCTCAGCGCTGCCCTCTCGGAGCCACGCCCCTCGGAGCCACGCCTCCTGTAAACCCTCCGGTTGAATTGTTATTGCTGTAGGGGTGGAATGAGACACCCAGCCCCACAGTCCTCGTCTGTGGAGAAAGTTCAGTGAAGCCGTCACCCTGAGGGCTCCACGCCACCCTAAAAGGGGCAGTGTCTTGCCCTTGACTCCTCACGTTCCCTTTATTATTTTTCAGGACTGCCCATGGAACCCAGGGCCCCTTGCCTGCTAAGCAAGCTCTCTGTCGCTGAGCTACAGCCTTCCTTTTCTTTTCATCTTGAGTCATCGGTCTCCATCAGTTGCCTAGGCTAGACTTGAACTTGCAGTCTTCAGGTCTCGTTCTGTACCAGGCAGGTTTTCTTTACTTACTAGTAATTAAAACCTTGTCATTGCCCCCAGCCTGGTACAGATCTAGCATCTGTTGACAGCCGAGAAACGCTGGCAAAAAGGACAGGTGAAAACGAGTAAGTCCCACTGTACAGCACAAATTCGTGACTCGTGAAGAAAACATGATGTTTTCTAGTTATCTGTGCCCACGGGCAACATAAATCCTGCAAGGACCTCCTACTGACCCTAAAAACCGACTACAAAATCCTGTCTTTGAAAATGAACATGCTGGGGTCAGCAATGGCTCTGCCAGTGGCTGGGAAGTATGAAGACATCAAATCTAAAATGAGGCATCCAGGGACTGGAGAGACGGCTCAGCAGTTAAGAGCACTGGCTGTTCTTCCAGAGGACCTGTGTTCAGTTCCCAGCATATATATGATGGCTCACGACAATCTGTAACTCCGGTTCTCGAGGGTCCGAGACCCTCCTTGGGCACTGCACACACATGACGAACATAAATACATGCCTGCAAATATACCCATTCATTTTATAGTTTCGGTTGTGAGCCTAGCCTTTAACAGCTGAGCCATCTCTCCAGCCCAACACCCATTTATTTTAAATAAACTGATTAGCTTTTCAAATGTAAAAATGGGTGGAACCTAGAGGTCCTTAAGGACCCTGGAATCACTTTTAAATTTCTTTTTAGTTTTTTTTTTTTTTTTTGGTTTTTCGAGGCAGGGTTTCTCTGTGGCTTTGGAGCCTGTCCTGGAACTAGCTCTGTAGACCAGGCTGGTCTCGAACTCCCAGAGATCCGCCTGCCTCTGCCTCCCGAGTGCTGGGATTAAAGGCGTGCGCCACCACCGCCCGGCTCTTTTTAGTTTTTTTAAGACCCACCGAAATCAGCCAGGCAGTTGTGGTGCACGCCTTTAATCCCAGCACTCAGGAGGCAGAGGCAGGCAGATCTCTGAGTTCAAGACCAGCCTGGTCTACAGAGGGAGTTTCAGGATAGCCAGGGCTACACAGAGAAATTCTGTCTCAATAAATAAATAAATATATCCACCCAAATCATGCCAGATGTCCCAGCACCAGGCAAGCTAAAGCAGTAATAGTTCAGGTTCAAAGCAAGCCTGAGCTTACCCAGTGAGGCCCTGTCTCTAAATAAATAAATAAACAACAGGGCCTCTGTGAGGTTCACTCGCCTGGTGAAGCTCCCATGAGCCTTGAGGTAGGAACATCAATAACATTTTCATCTTTGACATTCAGTGCCAACCAGACAGGTGCAGGAGAAAGAGCACTTAAGAAGCACTTTTGATTGACGGGGAGGGAAGGGGCACAAAGGAGACGCTTACATCAGTCATCACTGGCAGATGGCGTCTGCTTCACCTGATAGTCTTCAAGGAGGGGGAATAGGCAAGGGGAATGGGCTAGATACATATCCACACCAATATTGCCCGCCGTGGGCTCAGACCCGGCTGGCACGTTAGTGAGACCAGCTCTCAGGGGAGCACAGCTGGGGCCAGGAGGAAAGGCCAAGGCCACCGGGAGACAAGGCCATCTGAGAAGCTTTACCTGATACTTATCAAGATTTCCTGATTTCAATGGAAACAGCTTAAAGTGAGTCAAGGAAAAAAAAAGAAAGGCTTAGGGCTAGAAAGATGGCTAGGGGTACCGGGTAGGGCAAAATCTCAACCTGTTGCTCCCCAGGACCTCTCCACCACAGTTTGGTTTGGTTTAGACAGAGTCTCTCACTGATTAGGGAGGCTGGAGAGGCTCCTGTCTCTACCTCCCCAGCACTTGGGTTACAAGCACACGCCCCCACACCAGCTTCTCACAGGGATCTTGAGGATCAAACTCAGGTAGGTCCTCAAGCTTGCACAGCAAGGACTTTACTGACAGCCGTGTCCCCAACCCCAACCACTGACATCAACAGAGCAAAGGGGCGAGGCTGGTGAAGGACCACCATTAGCAAGAAATGAGGTTCTAGGCATGGGAGCCCCCGCAGACAAGATGCAGACTAGGAGCCAAGAAACTGACCCTCTCCCTAGATAGTCTGATGCTGAAGACTCTCTCCTCAGACCCTGCCCAGATGTGGGAACCAAACAGTCACAGTGTGAGCTGGTTGAAGCGTTTTCTACATGCTCATTTGAATCTAATAGTGACAGGAACACCTCCCACAGGCTCCACCACCAAGGCAGCACCAATCCAAGGTGGCAGCAAGCTTCCCAGGGCTAATGGTGATCAGCCCAGCCAGGCTACTGTCCCTAACCTTGACCCAGTCCTTGAGGCCCAAGAAAAGGAACACTCTGATTGGTCAGATACAAATCATGAGCCCACCCAAGAGAGGAGGGAAGAGTCAGCAACATAGAAACCAGAGTTTTGGAACAGGGGGAGACTGGGGTTCCTCAAAGAAAAATCAGCACAGGTTGGCTATGTAGTTCAGTGGTAGAGCCCCTAACTAGAATCCCCCAATGAGGGACTGGGGTGTGGCTCTGTGGTAGAGCACCTACCTAGAATCCCCCAGTGAGGGGCTGGGGTGTGGCTCAGTGGTAGAGCTCTTGCCTAGAATCCCTCAGTGTGGGGTTGGGGTATGGCTCAATGGTGAGTGCTTGCCTAGAATCCCCCAGTGAGGGGCTGGGGGTTTTATTCTAGAAGAAGGTAGAAGTGGCCAACAACTGCACCCTGTCACAGACACTGACTGTCTCCCTCCCTGACCCCTTCTCCTGGCCCTTTCCTTCTTCCTTCACTAAAGTTAACAATGCCAGCTCCCTGCCTGAGGCCACCCCAACTCCTTCACATTCACAAACAACACACATATACACGTCTTCAGGGGTTTTATATCAGTGCCCATGGGTGCTTAAGAACCAAACAACAGGAGCAAGGTGGCTCAGTAGGTAAGGCACTTGTCACCAAATGTGAGGATCTGAGTTCAAACCCAAGGACCTATGTGGTTGAAGGAGAGAGTCAACTTCTGCAAGTTGTCCTCTGACCTCCCCATGATAAACTATTAAAAATAAATAAATAAAAGGTAATAAAGGATAATTTTTAGAAGAACCAGATAGAACCACCCGCCCCAGAGAACCCCCTCAGAAGCTGGTGTACCTGGTTCAATGGGAGCCCTCCAGTAGCAGGGCAGTGGGGGGTAAAGTCCACTTACCATTATGGCAGGCAGATATGGATTGTCTTTCAAGCGTTTTTTAAAGATTGTAGATTGTGTGTGTGTGTGTGTGTGTGTGTGTGTGTGGTGATATTTTGTTTGTGTTTTAATAAATAAAGCTTGCCTGAAGATCAGAGTGCAGAGCTAAGCCACTAGACACCAGGGAGTGGTGGCATACACCTTTAATCCCCAGTATTCGGGAGTCACATGCCTTTAATCCCAGCACCAGGGAGGTGGAGACAGGAGTGATAAGGCTGGGTGGAGAGAGGGATATAAGGTGGGAAGAAACAGTGCAGTCTGAAGTTTGGTGGAGACAGAAGCAGTCTGGAGATGCGGTCTGAGGACAGGATCGTCCCTTTGGTCTGAGCATTGGTAGAGGAAAAAAAACCTCTCTAGTGGTTGCCTGCTTTGCTTCTCTAATCTTCAGGAAAGTTTTATTTGTTAAAACACAAAATATCACTACGCGTGCAGGTGTGTGTGTGTGTATACAGGTGTGTGCAGGGGTCAAGAAAGTCAGAAGGGTGTGAGAACCCCTGGAGTTTGAGTTATTAAGTGTGAGCCACCTGCTGTGGGTGTCGTAACCAAACTCAGGTCCTCTGGAACAACAGCAAGTGCCCTTAACCACTGAGCCATCTATCCAGCCCCACTTTCCCAACTTTCTGTGCATTCTATGTGGTAGTTTGACTGTAACTGTAACTGCAGTGGCCCCCATAAGCTAGCTCATAGAGAGCTCACTATTAGGAGCTGTGGCCTTGTTGGAGGAAGTGTGTCACTATGGAAGTGGGCTTTGAGGGAGGTCTTGTATATGCTCAAGCTATGCCCAGTATCTCAGTCCACTTCCCATTGCCTTCAGATCAAGATGTGGAATTTTTAGCTCCTCCTTCAGCACCATGTCTGCCTGCATGCTGCCATGCACTGCCATGACGATATGGACTAAATTTCTGAAACTGTAAGCTAGCCCCAATTAAATGTTTTCCTTTATAAGAGTTGCCCAGGCGTTAGTGGCTCACACCTCTAATCCCAGCTCTTGGGAGGCAGAGGCAGGCAGATCTCTGAGTTCAAGGCCAGCCTGGTCTATAAAGCAGATGCCAGGACAGGACAGCCATGGTAGTCATACAGAGAAGAAAAAAAAAGAGTTGCAATGGTCATGCTGTCTCTTCACAGCAACAGAAACCCTAACTAAGACACTATACGAAGTAGCCAAAACCCATGTGCAAACACTGAGGGGGAAGGAGAACTCATAGTTCAATAGCCTATGTAGAAGGGCAGCCAGGGTCTGAGTGTGAAGTCACCTTCTGGTAGACAATGGCCCTTGGGTCAGCAACAGCATGGGAGCAGCCTCTCCTCCTCCCTCAGCAGCCTGCAGCCAGCCTCAGCCCATTGCTTCCTGAGGAAGCACACCTTGTCCAGTACCAGCCTCAAAGGTGAGTTTCTGTCTGACCAGACACAGCATTCCACACCTGGGCACAGTCTCTGATACCTGGGTCAGAAGGGGGCCCGAGTTAGTCCAGATCAAAGCAGCCCTGGGGTTCACGCTGAGCCGGCTCAGAAAAAGACGGTTGACCTCTTACTGGTGCCAGGACAGGCCAGGGCTGGCTGTGGCTCACCCTGTCATCACTGAGAGCAAGCCTAGGTTTGAATTAAGTTGGCAAAGACGAAAAGAGAACTTAAAGGGGTGGAGGGAGAAAGAGAAAGCAACGATTAGGACAGTATCAGGCACCTGGATCCATCCACACCTGAACCACTTCCACCACATATCCCACAGCTGGAGACTGGGACACTGCAGGTTTTAGAGTCCAGACTGGAGTGGTGACAAATTTCTGTATTTGTTGTGCCATCTCTGGGAGTATACCTAAATCTCAGCGTTGACATTTTCAAATATTATAGGCATGCATGTCTTTAAAATGATCCAGTAAGAAATAGATAAACACGGGGTCAGAGAAGAGACATGAAGGTGGGAGTCACTGTCTCTGGGCTTATACTGCTGCAGCAGCCCGGTGAGGGGGTCTTCTGAGCTGTGAGCCATCAGGCTGTGCCTGCAGAGTAAAATATAGCTAGCCTACACATGTGCTACTATTTTTAAAACGTTACATAAATGCTACTGTAATTACCAGACCCGCCTTCAAAGGCTGCTGAATTGACAGCCACTTTCGATCAATATGTTGTTCTTTTTCCACCAGGAGACACCAAAGCAGCCATTGTCCTCACTCCGGAGCTGGATGATTTCTTTGACATTAGAAAGGGCCCCTTGTTCTCCACAGTGGAAGTGCCCCTGAACGCACAGAGAATGCCCTGCTTGACTATGTGAGGCAAACTGCATCTTTAGGAAGTACAGAGAATAGGGGGTTTACTACCATTCGTACTACCCCATCACAACTGCTGGACTCCCATGGTACTGAAACAGCCCATAAACAAGCAGGGAGGGCCAGTCCCAATAAAACTTTATTTACAAACAGCAAGCAGAGGGCCAATAACAATCCATGAGGCCACTGTGTGCTAATGCCTACTTTAATTTATCATTTATTTGCTGGCTATGAGTTTCATGCTACATATGTAGAGGTCAGAAAACAAATTTTGGGACTCAATTCTCTTCTTCCATCACGTGGCTCTGAGGGTGGAATGGAGGTTATCAGGCTTGGTGGCAAGCACCCCCACCTGCTAAGGTGTGTCTCCAGCCCAAATGCCTGGTTTAAAGAGTACAAGAACTAACAAGCAATATTTAAAGAGCCAAGGCCAGCAGAGGGTTGGGTGAATGGCTTTTCACATCTCTAGTGTCATGGAAATTCCTGGAAAAACAGAATTTCATTGGCACACACCTTTTATCTATGCAGCTACTCAATGGCCTGAGAACCCATATCAGCTAAACCTCAGTGTGGTGCCAAAATAATCACACCCACTATGCGAGCAGAATCTGCCAGATCCCAGTTAGGAACCAAACTGTACCTTATTCCAGCTTGCTTTGGTTGGGGGTGTGGTGGGGGGGAGGGTGTTAAGAGAGGAGCTGAGCCTGGATCCCCTCAACTATCACCAGGATATTATCAAGAGTTACTCACACTTATTAAGAGCCAACATTGCGTGTGTCCTGTCTCATGAACCACCTTGACTTTACCCTCCTTGCCGGTCTATGCTGAGAGTTGCTTCTGTTTGTTGGTTGCTGGTTTGCTTTTTTTGAGACTGGCTCTCATATAGCCCAGACTAGCCTGGAACTTACTATATAAGTGAGGATAACCTTGAACTCTTGATCCTCCTGCCTCTACCTCCAGAGTGCTGAGATTGCAGGTGTGCACCATAACACCTGACTTAGTTGGTTCTTTTTTCAAGTGTGTGTGTGTGTGTGTGTGTGTGTGTGTGTGTGTGTGTGTGTGTGTACCATGTGAGTGCAGGTACCAGCGGAGGCCAGCACAGGGTGTCAGTTCCCCTGGAGCTGAAGTTACAGGCAGGTACAAGCCATAGGTTATGAGTGCTAGGAATCAAACTCAGGTCCTCGGTAAGAGCGGCAAGTACTCTTAACCACTGAGCCACCTCGCCAGCCCCTGATTTGGCTTCACACGCATAACCTCTGCATGGCTCTGGGGGTATCTAAAAAAGTAAGAACCTGACTCACAGGTCAGATTCTCTGCAAAGTGTGTCACTTCACTCACATCAGTGTGGCCCAAGTTCCAAGCACACTGACACACACACACAGTCAGAACACAGGAAACATATTTGCACAGGTGTGTAGGTACATGTGCACATGCCTGCAGAGCCAGAGGCCAGCCTCAGGTGTCATTCCTCAAGTGCCATCTACCTTGTTTTAGGGACAAGGTGTCACACTGGCCTGGTCTCTGCTCCGCCAGTTCTGGGATTCCAAGGGCACACCAGTATGCCCAGTTTGTTTGTTTTAACATAAACCCTCAAACTCGAGTCCTCAAGTTTGTAAGAGAAGCCTTTTGCCAACTGAGCCTCTCCCCCAGCCCACCCATGGAAATATTTATTTTTTTTCTAAATATTTATTTATTATGCATACAATATTCTGTCTGTGTGTATGTCTGCACGCCAGAAGAGGGCACCAGACCTCATTACAGATGGTTGTAAGCCACCATGTGGTTGCTGGGAATTGAACTCAGAACCTTTGGAAGAGCAGGCAATGCTCTTAACCACTGAGCCATCTCTCCAGCCCCGGAAATATTTATTAAAGAAATCTTATCAGTAAACCCCAGGACCAATTTTCAAATTGTGCCCAAGTCTCAACAGCTGCAGTTCCCAGTAAGACTTCACCATCATTTGCCTGGGCTATTGCAGTAGCCAGCAGGGTCGCCGGTGTCCATCCTCCTCATGCCTGCCAATGTCACTCATCACCAGGAGCTTCTGCGCCATCACTTCCTTGGCCTCCTTTCCCATTCTTTTTTTTAAACATTTATTTATTTATTTATACAATATTGTGTGCATGTGTATATTGTGCACACGTGTGCCATGGTACATGTGTGGGGGTCAGAGGTCACTTTGCAGGACTCTGTTCTTTCCTCCCCTCGTGTGGATTCTAAGGTTCAAACACAGGTGTCTGGCTTGGCGGCAAGCCCCCTTACCCACTGAGTCATCTCAAGAGCCCTCATTCTCCACCCTTGTCCTTCCTCACTCAGACAAACCTTGCTGGCTTCCTTTATGCTCTTTGTCCCTGCGAGGCACATTCCCTCCTTAGAGCTCTGTGTCTGCCGTTCCTTTAAACACTTTTCTCCGTGCTGCCCACTGTGAGGGCTATTCTTGGTTGCCAACTTGACTACATCGGGAATGAACTATAATCCAGAAATGGAGGCCACTCCTGTGAGAGACTTTTGCTTCGTTTGAAGTGGGTGAATCCACTCCTAGTCCAGACCTTTGAGGTAGGAAGACACACACTTTAATCTGGGGCACACCTTCTGGAAGCCTTCAGAAAGACATGGAAAAGGGAAGCTTTTGTTCCGTGGGAACCCTTCAGCCAATAGCCTTTAAGATACTGGCCCACTTTGGGTGTGGTCTCATGTACTATAAATGCAGATGAAACACGCGTGCAGCCCTCTAGACTGCTGGATTCAGTTCCAGTTCCCAGCGCACGCAGAGAACTGCAGATCTCTACCCTTATTGTGAGTTTATCCCCAAATAAATAAACCTTTGTTATACTGCATTCTGGCCTATGGTGGAACTCCTTTGTACTCCAACACTTTTGTTCTTTGTTGGTTTGCCCTCACCCAGCTGGCATATCCATTACTTCACTGGCATTGGAACCTACTTCTTGGGGATCCCAGTGTATATTTACAGCCAACTGAGACATCCAGCCTTATGGATGCTTGGACTTTCCATTCTCAGCCAGTCATTGTTGGATTAGCTGGACTGCAGCCTGTAAGTCATTCCAATAGATCCTCTTAGATGATAGATAGATAGATAGATAGATAGATAGATAGATAGATAGATAGACAGACAGACAGTAGATAGACAGACAGATAGATAGTAGATAGATAGATAGATAGATAGATAGATAGATAGATAGATAGATAGATAGAGGTAGGTAGGTAGATGATAGATAGATAGATTGATAGATACATACATACATACATAGATGCATACACAGACATTCATTCTATAAGTTCTGTTACTCTAGGGAACCCTGACTAACACCCACCTAACCACCTCCCCCTTCTCCTCTTCAGGCCTTGGCTCAAATGCCACTGTTCAAACCCATTGAAGATAAGCCATCCTCTCCTGGCACCCTTGTCTGCAGTGTCTCCTGCAGAGCCTCCCCTGATGAAGCCATGTTCCCAACTATCATGGCTTCAAGCTCGCTGCCTTCATGCCACACCCTAGGTCAGGGACCTCGGCCTGTCACTGTTGTCACCAGGCTCAGGAAAGTGCAATAAAAATGTGTCAGAATTCACAAGAGTGTGCACAAACGGTGAGATAAATTGGAAGACGGTTGTGAGGAAGAAGGTTGGCAGCTGCCCACTTTATAGACAGAGAAACTGAGTCTCGGTGCAGTTGGACACTGCCCACACTTCCCAATCACTGTATTGTGCATCTGCATTTGTATCTCTGTGTGTGTGTGTGCGTGCACACACGTGTCAGGATCTTATGTAGTACAGACTATTCTGTAACTATGTAGTCCAGGCTCAGCTTGAACTTGAAGTAATCCTCCCGCCTCTGCACCCCTACACACTGGGATTATAACCGTGAACCGCCATGCTGGACTTGAGATCCTGATGTTTCTTGTGGAAACCCCCAAACCTACAATATTTGACAGCACCCAGTTCTTAAATGACAGCAGCTAAGAGGTAAGGTCTGCAGGTCATATGACCACCCACAGGTGGCCAGCGGAAACTGGGAACATCCCCACATCCCCAGCGAGTTGGCTCCTTAGTAACCCCAGGGGTACCCACAGATGATGGCACAGCATACAAGGACCCCCACCTGGAGGACAGGAGACCAGAGCTGACCCCAAGGAGTAATGCTCACAGCCACTCTTCCCCAGGACACTGGACCAGTCGCCAGAGTGTGTGCTCAGTGGCTTAATTCAAAGTAAAGCTATGAGACTCCAGGCTCAGAGGGAGGCTCGCAATCAATCACCCTCAGTCATAAACCTTGGTGAGCCCGATTAGACCCCATCGATTTCTTATGTAACTATTTTTGGGCCCAGAGCATGGAGAGAGGGAGGGCGTGCATCAGCCAAGGAGCCTGGCATCGGGGAAGGAGTTCGACTCAAGCACCCCAAAGGCAGAGCCAGGTGGCTGCGCAAAGAGAAGGCATTGGAATTAAATAGAAAGGACGGGGCTTTTCTCCCTCTCTCCAAGCCCTGTGTGGGAGAAGCAGAATCAAGCGCTGGATGACAACCCAAGTGCCCCCAACCTTGCCTCTCCCTGTGCCACCGAGCAGGTATTTATGTCTCCCTCACTTTGTTGCCTACCAGCTGAGAGTGACAGCCCCTCCCATGAGACTGAAGCCATCCTTTTGTCCCCTGTGGCATTCCAGATGCCCAGTGATGATGAATGTGTGATTGTTGGATGAGGAGTGAGTGAGCATTGAGTGAGCACGTGAGGGACAGAGCATCCAGAGTCTTTGTGTTCCAGACGCTCTGCAGCGAGATGCCAGGGACCCATTCCTCTGCCTGGAACCCTTCTCCAGAGCTGGTTCTTTTTGGTAATTTAGGTCTCAGGTTAAAAAAAAATACATATGTTGCCTGTCTAAATTCATGTTTGCAACTGCCAAAGGAGCAAATTAAATTTAAATAAATAAATAACGAAGTAAAAATTCTCACAGAAAGAGCGAGAACAAAGGCTAGTAAGATGGCTAAAAGAACTTAAAGCAGAGCCAGTTCAATCCCAGGGACCCACATGGTAGAAGGAAAGAACCATCTCCAGCAAGTTGACCTCTGACCTCCAGACATGCACTGTAGCACCACACATGACAGATGATAGATAGAAGATAGATAGATAGATAGATAGATAGATAGATAGATAGATAGATAGATAGATAGATAAAAATATAGAGAAAATAAGGAAGAAATTTTATTTACTCATTAGATTTTTTTATATTACTTTATGTGTATGAGCGTTTTGTTTGCATGTACGTCTGTGCACAACATGCATAGTTGGTTCCCAGGGAGGTTTTTTGCAACAACAGGTGCCCTTAACCGCTGAACCAACTCTCCAGTCCCTGAATTTTTCTTTTTAATACATGAAGTCTCTTGCCTGCATATATGTCTGTGCACCACATATGTGCCCCGTGTCTGTGGAGCTGGAGTTGCAGATGAGCATGTGGCTGCTGGGAACAGAACCTGGTCCTGCGCAGGAGCAGCCAGTGCTCCTACCCCTGCATCACCTCTCCAGCCCCAGGAGCATCTTTAGGAAGTGTTGCTTCTACCAAGAATTCTCATCAGCACCATCGCCAGTCTCTCCACATCGGACACTCCTGTTGGTGCTTCCCCATCATCATCCAAGCTGTGCTACACACCCCAAACTCACAGTCCCCCCAAGACTAAGGTCAGGGAAATGGAGCAGGCTCCCGACCAAGGTGGTACCATCAGGGTAGAATCAGGAGTTTCAAGGAAGAGACCCCATTCTGCACACACAGGCCATACTGTTCATCCCTGGCATTCTCTGTGCCTCTGGGTCCCTACCTGGGATATAGCCAATCTCACTCCAAGAGCTACTCAAGAACCCCAATGAAGTCTTGCATCAAGGAGCCCCTTGGTGGCTGGGCATGGTGGTGCAACTCTGTAACCCCAGCTCTCAAGT
Organism: Microtus pennsylvanicus; assembly: GCF_037038515.1. Classification (NCBI taxonomy): domain Eukaryota; kingdom Metazoa; phylum Chordata; class Mammalia; order Rodentia; family Cricetidae; genus Microtus; species Microtus pennsylvanicus. The sequence continues at coordinate 111,871,772 of NC_134579.1, forward strand.
TCAAGGCCAGCCTTGGCTATATTCAATACCCAATATTATCTTTTAATATTTTATTTTTATTTATATGTGCATGTACACATGCCCAAACATATGCATGCCACAGACATCGGAGGAAGTCAGAAAAAGGCATTAGTTGCCCTGGAACTGGAGTTACAGGAAGTTGTGAGCCAGCCAACATGGGTGCTGGGAATTGAACCCTAGGGTCCTCCTAAAGAGCTGGAAATTCAGTTTTCACAGCTAAATCATCTTTCCAGCCCAAAGACACAGCATTTTTTAAGCTGTTTGGTGTTTCATGGCTTGTGACTCTTCCCTCTGTAGCTCTGCCTATGGGGACAGCCTCACTCCTGTAAATTTTATCACAAGACTTGTGCTTGCTGGAGAACCCCAGTCCCAGAATGAGATCTTTAGAAAAGTAGTTCAGGGTCAAGCTTCCAGATGGGAAAATGGAGCTTTGGAGAGGCCAAGGGGCTAAGCCAATGCTGCTAATATCTCAAACCTAAACTGAGACACTGACAGTTCCAGTTGAGAGGAAGGAGTTGGTGTGTGTGTGTGTGTGTGTGTGTTTACATTGCGTCTGAAGGTGCAAGTGGTGACCAGAGGATGGCTTTGGGATGTCATTTCTCAAGTTCTCTCCACCTTGGGTTTTTATTTGGAATGCACCAAGTAGACTAGGCTGAAACGGCCATTGAGCCCCACACGGGTGTGCCCACATCCCCAGAGCTATTGCAAGCATGCATCACTCACTACACCTGGCTTTTTGACGTGGGTCCTAGGGAACTCACTCAGATCTCACGCTTAAAAGCCAAGATTACCCAATCAGCTTTCTGTCCAGGCTCCCAATTTTGTTATAGGAGGCAGGGTCTCACTCTGTACCCTGTGACTGGCCTGAAACTCACTATGTAGACCACACTAACCTTGAACTCGTGGAGATCCACCTGTCTCAGCTTCCTGATTGCTGGATTTAAAGATATGCATGACCATGCCCATCACCAACTTTGTGTTCTAAATTTCATTTTTTTTCCTTAGGTGGCATATGTTCATTGAAAATAGCAATGGCTTACATAGGCATTTTCAGATAAGTACATCTGCCCTTTGCCTCCCTTTCCGTCCCTCCCCTCCCGTAATTGCCATTCACCCCACAGACCCTCTTCTATGTTCACACCCCACGTGCATGTATGACTTTTTGTGCCTCTATAAAATCAAGGATCTATAAATGAGAGAAATGTGATATCTGTCTCTCTGAATCTGACTTATTTCACTTACTGTGTGGCTTTCTTCTCCATGCAAGCCAAAAAAAAAAAAAAATGAGACTGCCATGCCAGATGTCCCCAAAGGTGGCCAGCACCTACATCAGTGGGCCTTTCTCACCTGCTCTATCTTCCCCAATACCAGGTATCTCTGCAACCAACGGCAGAAGCTTCCACTGAACAGACTTGAGAAGACTAATTTCTCCCAAACAGAATACCTCATGAGAGGCACAACATTCCCCTCAGGAAGAGACACAACCCTATGTTCCTGAGTCCAAACCAAAGCCCCAAAACTCAGGACCAGTAAGAGGGCTCAGTGGGTAAAAAGGCACTTGCCGCACAAGTTTGGCGGTCTGAGTTCAATTCCCACATGAAGGTGGAAGGAGAGAACCAACTCTCGCAGGCTATGCTCTGCCTTTCACATATGCCCCGTGGTAACTGAGGTCCTACACACATCCATCATCATCATCAATTAAAAACAAACACATTCTCCTGAAATCAACATTCATACAGAGAGCACGGTAGCTAAGAGAAATCCCTGAGATGCCAATGCTGCTATGCACGGTTCTGGTGGTCACCCAACATGCCACCTCCCCAGCCTCAGTTTCCTCATCTGCAAAAAGCGATGCACAAGTGCCTACCCCAAGATGATTGTTGTAATTGTTGCAAGTCAGTGAAGCTGCAGCTAGAAAGGGCTTGGGATAGACCACAGGCAGAGCCAGACTATGTCACTACCAATTCTAGGACACCTTCAAGAGGAAGAACCAGAGGCTGTGGAGGTGGCTGTCAGTAAAGTGCTTACAGGCAAGCATGAGGATCTGAGTTCAATCCCCGACACCCATCTAAAAGCCAGGTGCAGCAGCGCATTCTGTAACCCCAGCCCCTCAAGGACAGGAGGATCCCTTCGGCTCTCTAGCCAGACAGCCTAGACTAGTTGGTGAACTCCAGATTCAGTAAGAGACTGTCTCAAAAAGCAAGCGCACATCCCCTGATGTTGACCTCTGACCTCCACATACACACACACACACACACACACACACACACAGGGGAGGGGGCAAAGAACAAGAAACCACAAAGGATCAGGAGGCAGGTGTGCATGCATGGGCCTGCCAATATTTGCCCTTTATTTTTTTAAAGTATTGTTTGGGAGAGTGCACATGCCAAGGCATACAGATGGAAGTTAGTTTGCTTAGTCTCCCCTGTAAATATCTTCACCCATAAATGTAAACAGAAGCCCTCACCCACCTGCAGAGGAGCAGGCTCTCTGGTGCTCCTAGCAGAAGAGGCTCAGAGAACCTGCCACACAGAGCTGACTCCCATCAGCACCTGCACTCTTCTGACTCCTGTCCCTGTCTTTCAGGTGGCTACTTTGGGCTACTTTGGGTTATCAAAGGGCTGTTGTTGTCATAGCCTGGGGCTCCTTATGTGGAAAACGCCTTCACAGCCAAGTGCGAGGTGTGAGGTTAGAAGGTCCAGGGCAATGAGTTGAGAAGGCAGAGCTTTAGCCAGGGGAGAGAGTACCAGTCTAAATGAAGTTCACACCGCCTGGACCGCCTGGCCCCAGCCTCCTACCTTGAGGCAGGGCTGTGTTCAGAGGCCCCTTCCAGCTCTGGAACACTTCCTCTGCGAGAGCTGCGGGTGGTACCTAAGCCCCTCCTCCCCCTCTCAGGCCCATGGGGCCGAGAGCTACAGCCTGCAGGAAAATGGACTCTCTCCATCCCTCTCAACTGAGACCCAGGAGAGAAAGGGCTACCCGGAACTCGGGGCTCTCTGAGAAGGAAACCCTTAAGGGCTTTACTGGCCGAGACCACCCTCCCAGACTCCGAGCCAGCAAATAAGGGGCTTCTTTTTGTCCTACGAATCATGGCAACCGCTGCACTCTTTGTTGGCTCCAGTCACCCAAGCGGAGCTCCTGAGGAAGCCCCACGCCTCCCGGTTCCTGCCACTGGCGGGAGGAGGGGCACCAGATGATTTACTCTGAGAAGGTCCCCAATGCCATTAAATCACTGGAGGCTGCCACAGAATTAGCATTTTCCCCCACCCCATCCCCTTCCCCACACCACAGGGCCACCTCTTCCCAAGACCTGGTGTAATGAGAAACAAATAGACCACTTGCCACACTGCACGGGGACTAGGCAGGGCTGAGCCCTGTGACTTGCAAGCCAACAGCGCCGACCCTACAATGGCAAACTTGTCACTAGCAAGGCTCTCTGAGGGGGCTGGGGTGCACCCCACCCACCCCATTCCACAGACAAGCCCCCCCTCTCGAAAAAAAGCACCCAGGGTCAACAAAACAAGGCTTGTCAATTTCCCCCAGGGGACGTGGTCTGTAAATGCATCACTAACTTCCAAAGCCACAGTATGCACAAACATGGTTTGAATGATGGGACCCCCTGGTCGCTAAGCCGGAGGATTTGTGCTGACTCCAACCAAGTACAATTCCGTATGCTTCAGCCCTCACGAGGCTCCAAGAAGTCCGCCTACCACTCTCCTTCTCCGGGGTAGCTGCCCACGCAGGAAGGGGGCACAGGCAACAACGCGCGCGCGTGTGCGATGGGAGAACCCCCTCACAGATGAACTCTCTCAAACCCCTCTCCCAGGACCCCAGCCAGTCCAAGGTTGGTCCAGAAACGATCTAGAAAATGCAGCCAGCTCTAGACGAAGCTGGTTAACTCCCAATCAACCAAGTGTAGGCAGCTCTTTCAGGAACATCACCCTTGCTTTGGAGCTAAATATAGACTTAGCAAATTGTGTTCTCTTTATGTCCCTGGTGGGAACCGGTGGAAGGCATGGGCGACCAAGGACCCCAAGCATGGAAAACTCTGCCTTGCTGGCTGTACTGACAGTGTTATCGGAGGGCCAGGAATGGGTTCCCAGGGATGGCACATCCTCCCTCCCACCACAAGCTGCCCAGAGTCATGCACAGGCTCTTCTGTGGCTGGGTGGGGCTGGACAGGGTGAGGGGACTCATTCTGGCACAAGACAAGAGACAGGCAGCTTCCTCCTCCAAGGCTGCCCAGATCCGCTCTTGAACACAGCCGGGCGAACGCTGACCCCCATGGAGAGAGAAAATAGACACAACACTGCAATTTTCAAGTCCGAGGGACTGTGCACTTTGGCAAACGCGACTCAGGGCTTCCGCTCTGAGGAAGCGGCCTGGACCCCGTCAGTAGCCCACTCCAGGCCGCAGATCAGTGCCAAGAGCCAAACAGCTCGCGGCAGCTCATTAACCACGCCAAGAAAGAACCCTCCACTTTAAGACTAGTGCCATCCTCCGGGGCCCAGCCAAAGCTCAGGACCAGCCACTATCTCTCCAAGCGGAAAGTCTTAGTAAATAGTTGGGGTCACTTGAGGGCATCGGGGAGGAAGGCAATATTTACTTTTTTCCCCATGCATAGTCATCCTTATTTAAAAAAAAAAAAGTCGGCATCCAAGCTTGCTCCTAAGTGCGACCTCACCCAGGCAATCAGAGCCGCAAAGTTGAGGTTGCGTTTTTTTTTCCTTCTGCATTCTGGGTATCTGTGCGGTTGGTTGGTTTAAGGAACGGGAAGGGATGCTCTCAGTCTTGAGCTACCTGCTCTCAAAACGTGTGTTTTAAAGGTCTGGAGAACACAGCCCTCGCACGCACATGAACATGGCTCGTGACTGTCGCTTCTTCCCAGCCTTTGGGATTGTCTCCACTTGCCTGGGGTGGGGGAGGGGGTACTGTCATTTTAGGATAAGCTTCCTCTACAACCAACACGTAACAACACCGAGGTGGCCGAGCTGAGTCAACTCCAGCCCAGCCTGCAAACAGCAAATACCTGACTATTCTGACTTCCCCATTCGCGGGCTTTAGGCGACAGCTGAGCGAATCCCCGATACCGGGGCAAGGGCTTTGAACACCGATACGTTAGACATCACCAGATGCCAGCGCGACCCGACCCGGGGCTACTGGACCACGCTCCCGGGTCCTGCCAGTCCACAGGCCAGGGCTCTAGAGCGACCTGAGCTTCCAGGGGACGAACAGTGGGGTTACCAGGTTGCCTTCGGGAGACACTTGGGGAAGTGGGTGGCTTTGGGAGGCTGGAGACAGGAGGGTAACCGGGCGCGGGAGGGACTACGGTCAAGCCAGACAACGCCGGCCAAGACGACCTCCAGGCCCCGCAGGTGTCCAGGCAACAGGACAGAGGTTCACGGATGCTGGGCCACGACATTCCCCACACACACAGACCCCTGAGCCCGGGTGCCCCGCCGAGTGAAGATGGGAATCCGGAGAGCCCCGCCTGTGGCTCCCGGAGCCCCCAAAGGATGCGAAGGGCAGCTGGGACTGGAGAGGAGGCATAGGGGACGCGCGCGCGGGGCTTGGGCCGCCCCGGGGCTTCCCAGCCCCGCCAAGAGCAGGAGGCGGCGGCCGCCCGGGACTTGGGACCCAGGCAGCAACTTTGCGCGCGGGGTCGGGGAGGGGACGCGGCCGCGTTACCTGCGCAGCGGAGCGCGCTCAGCGCCAGCAGCAGCCCGAGCGACGCGGCCGGGGCCCGCATGGTCCTCCCGGGAGCCAGCGCGGGGCTCCGCTCGCTCCTGCGCCGCCGCCTCCCGCACCTCTCGGCTCCGCGCTCGGCCGCCGGCTGCAGACGGCGCCCGGGCTCAGCGCGCGCCCGCCCTGCACTTGGCCCGAGTTGCGCGGCCCCCGCCGGCGCCGCGGCTCCTGCGCCCCAGCGCGCGTCCCATCCCGCCGCCGCCTCGACCAGCGCCAGCTGCCGGCCGCCCCTCTAGCCAGCGCGAGAGTGAGCGAGCCGAGAAGGGAGGAGGGAAGGGAGGAGGGCGGAGGAGGAGGGGAGCAGCCAGGAGGGAGCAGGAGGGAGGAGGAGGGAAGAGAAGGGAGGAGGACAGGAAAGGAGGAGGAGGGAGAAGGGGAAGGGAGGAGGGAGGAGGAGGAACGGGGTTAGAAGAAGAGGGAGTGGATAGAGTTGAGAGGGGATGAGGAGGAGGAAGGGAAGGGAGGAAGAAGAGGAATGGGTTATAAAAGAAGAAGGGTGGAGGAACAGGTCCGGGGGTGGAAAAGGATAAAGAAAAGGGAGGTGGGGAGGTGCCCTTCCCCTCCCCCCACCGGGGGCCAAGACACCAAGCGGCCACCCAGCGGTTAAGCGACAGGACTTGCCACTCACTCCCAGGGGAGGGCGCAGGGCCGCGGAGGCCTGTGGAGACCAGAGTAGGGACTGAGAGGGCGTGTTGAGTGCGGGCTGGGTTCCCAGGGTGTGTTGGAGGCGCAGCGTTGGGCGTCCCCGAGGTCGAGAGGCAAGGCAACTACAGGAAGGCTCGGAAAGGAAGCATCTGCGAGGGACTTATTGCGAGGCTGAGAGCAGACAGGGCACGTGATGGATGAGGTGCTGTCAGAGGGCCCTCAAGAGTGTCTGCCAGCACCGGGCAGACCCGGGAGCCTCGCTCCTAGGGTGCTGGGGTGTCTACAGTGTGTTAAGCCCGGGCCACGAATTCCGCACTGGAGCAAGTCATCGGATTCGTCCATGAGGTGGGCCAGGCTTCAGCCAGCGTAGGAAAGCAGTCGCGGGTAACAGGGTCCCAGAAACTACTGCCCCTCTGGAAGAACAACCCCTAGCCTAGTCCAGATGGCCGGTTTGAAAGTTCCCTCCACCAGACTGAAAGGCCAGTTGCTGTGGGGTCTGCCTATCTGGGTCCTGCTCTGCCCAACCTGGTCACACCTGCCACCAGTTTCTGGTGTCCCGAGCTTTGCTTGGAAAAATGGGTCACACTTCAAATCGGTCAGCTGAGGTGATGAAGACTTCAGTCCAGCGTCCTTAGCTGAGAACACAGCTATGCCTGTGCCGCCTAGAGCATACAGAACCCAGAAGCCTCAGTTTCCCAACCTGAAACATGAAGTCCTGGAAGCCCCTGACCTGACGGACCAAGGACAGCACCCTCATGCTGGGCACAGCCATTAGCACCAGGCGCCTGATTTCCCTCCAAGGGTGGCCATCAGCCTTGCCAGCTGGTGAGGGGGCTGGCCGACCTGCTTCATTAGTAGGGACTCATTAGCCCAGGCAGCTCCAGGCTCTCCCACGATAAAAGAAGAGCAAGAAGCAGGTGCCTGGTCTTAGGCCAGGTTAGTCACCAGGAAGGAATTTGGCTCTACCAGCAGCCAGGCCTTCCTCAGGAGCCCATGTCCTGGCCAAGGAGCTCCTGGAAAAAGCATCAATGAGTGGACAGTGGGATCTCGGCTCCTCCTTGGTTTGGAGGGTCTGTCTGTCCCCTCTTAGTGACTGTGCCTATAGGGGTGCTGCCAGCGACACCTCTTCTGTCCCTCCTCATTTACTCATGAGTACCCCTGGGCTGAGCACCTACTGTGTGCAAGGCCTGGGCTGAATGGTGATGACTCAGAGAGGAAACACAGCAGGCCTGTCACTCCTGAGAAACGGGGTGCACAACAACCCCATGATGCAGGTACCCCAGCCGCAACCATAGCCAGAGGGAGACCAGGGTGGACTTGACCAAGATCATCGAGAGCTAGACTCTGTGACCAAAAGAGAAATCATGTTATAAGAAGGGGTCAGGGGTCATCCTGTGGCTTCTTCAGTGGAAGGGATAGGACATGGAAGACAGGCATATATCCACCCAGCAAGGCCACACTCCAAGATCCATAAAGTCCCAGGTGTGATGGAAGGCGGCAGTTACCTTACCCTCCCCTGCACACACTTCCACTCAGAGGCACCCCATCACACCCCAGAGAGCCGCTGTTTATCCAGGGTAGAGGTGGACTTGAATGCTCTCCCCAGCTGACCCTTGTAGGTGGTGGTTTAATCCTGAAAAGAGGAAAGAGGGGTCTGTTTAGTGAGGTGGTGGAGAGAGAGAGATACTGTGTGACTCTGGATAAACTCCTAACCCTTTCTGAGCTCCCTTGAGCGATAGGAGCCCTGCTTTGCCTGTGCCTTCTCTGGGTAAGGATTTCTGCATGTTTTCCAAGCCTGGGTTTCAGATGGTATTTATAGAAATTCTAAGCAGAGGGGGAAGACTAAAGGGCCCAGAAAGGCTGCGGAGTGGAGCTGATAGCGTAACCGGGAGCCCCCATAGCTCCCTCAGCAAAATCGTCTTTTTTACTCCTATCGAACCTCAAACTCCTGAGTCTCGCCTCCAGCCTGTTGGCCTGGGAACACCAGGCAGGATCCCCAAGGTTCTCTGCACACCTGGAGAATCTGAGGCCAGAAGTGGTCCTTCCCCTGGTCCTGTAGCCTGGCCCTGAGGTGTAGAGCTCCGGTCACCCCTACCTAGCAGGTGGCTGTCCTCTTCCGAGCCTCCCAGGCCTCGCCTCTAAAGCTCCGCCCAGCTGCCACTGGGCTGCAGTCAAAGAGCAACATTGCCATCTTGTGGCCGAAGATGGCACTTCATCTCGAGGTGGCGCAGGCTCTCGCCCGGGGAACCAAGAAAGCTAGGGGCGGGGGCTCCCAAAATAGAAGACCATCTAACTTAAATAATAGGAACCAAGAATGCGCTAAGAGTCGGATATTTCAAGACCTCCGTTACAAGATGGAGAGAAGGGACTCTCTTTTCTGAGGTGTTCAAAGCCTCAGATTCCTGATCCTCTCGCCTCCTCCACCTCCAGAGTTCTGGAATGTCAGCCTTGCACCTACAGGTGTATGCAGTGCTCTGGATCAAATCCAGGGCTTTGTACATGTTAGACCGGCACTCTACCCACTGAGCCACATCCCCAGCCTCCGTCCTGGTTTTCTTCTACAGAGCTCTTATTACCACTCTGGTTCTCTGCTTGGAAATGCCACCTTCTTCTATCCATCCCCAATAACTGGGGACCTGGTTAGACCATGTACCAGGAGGCATGACACAGGGAACCCCCAGCAACTATCTAAGGAAAGGAGGGAGGGAGGGAGGGAGGGAGGGAGGGAGGGAGGGAGGGAGAGAGGGAAGAATGGAAGGAAATCAGGGTTGGACAGCAGCTTGGCGAGGTGGCAGAAGCCCCCATAAGCCTGTGAATTGAGCCCAGAGGGAGGCAAAGCAAGGTAGCTCAACAGGAAAAGGTGCTAGCCCCATGTGCCTGACTTCAATCCTAGGAATCCACACTGGAAGAAGAGAACTGACTGCCACACACGGGCCATGGTACATATCAACCATCCCCACCCCCAATTCATAGTCATTCACAATAGTAGCTTTTTTTAAAAAACCGAGACAGTGTCTCACTGTGTAGTCCTAGCAAGCCTGGAACGCACTATGTAGACCAGACTGAACTCAAACTCACAGAGATCCATCTGCCTCTGCCTCCCATATGCTGGAGTTAAAGGTGTGGGCCACCACATAGAGAAATATATTATATATAAGAAAGTGAGAAGGGATTGGAGTTCATGTAAAGGCCACATAAAAGAGTAATGTGCCCGTACACACAAAGACCTGGCTAGTGTGGGTGAGGTGCTTAAGCGGGAAATGTCTTGCAGCCCTTCCACTGCTCAGCAGCAGGGCAGGAGTTGGTCAGGGGTCTGGAGAGATGGCTCGGAAGTTGAGAACAGTGCTGTCCTTCCAAAGGACCCAGGTTGGATTCCTATTCAACCATCTGTAACCCAGTTCTAGGGGCTCTAATGCCCTCTACTGGTCTCTATGGGTACTACACATGTGGTGCACAAACATGCAGACAAAACGCTCAAATACATAAAATACTGACTCTGAAATAATAACTTAAAAGAGTCAGCAGTGAAGGCACCCCTGGTTGGGACTTGGGAACAGTTTTAAGATGGACCAGAAAAAGACTGAGGTCGGTAGTCATGAGCAAAGCCAGAGCATGCACACACACTCAAGGTGGCAAGATCCACAGAGCCTCACATTGCCCACCGGGACCACCGAGATGGGTTCACTTCAGCAGCCTCTCCGACAGCTGCAGCACTCAGCAGTTCTTGCCTCGGCCATCCAAATCTAAATAAATGGCAGGAAGAGTAAAGGTCTTGACTGAAGGAGAGGCAAAGGTCCTATTTGATACCTTGTTGCGAGAGGGTGTGACGGGAAGGAGTCTGGTAACCACAAAAGACGGTGCCTACCACCAGCTACAGGTGGCAGAAAGAAAGACAGATCCTGACATCCTTAGCCACTGTGTCGTCTGCAGCAGAGCTGAACCCACACAGACATCTTCTGAGACAATGCACGGCTGTTTGGGTAGGCAGCCATGCTTTGCAGCCTAAAGCAACCTGGATGATAGACACAGGTTCAGGGCAGTCCTGAACAGACAGTCAGTTGTGAGTACTTAGCACCCAGCAGAACAACTCAGGGCTTACCACAAAAGGTAGAAGAAAACACACACACACATGGGTGCACACACAAAGTACTCCTTCTGTTAGGCTGACTTTCCAGAGGGTTAAGTGGCTTTCCAAATCACGTGTTCCCAACAGAGACTCAAGACACAAACACTGAGAAAGCAACACCCTGGGCCCACATTGGAGAGTCTTGGCGTGCACTCATCCCTTTTCCCCGCACTCTGTATCCACACCCCCACCCAGTGAGGGCATCACAAGACAGCATTTGCTGTGGAATAATCCTTCTGTACACTGTGAAGATTTGATGCTCTCATTGTTGATAAAAAGCTGATTGGCCAATAGCTGGGCAGGATTTTCAGTCAGGGCAGAAAGAATGCTGGGAGGGAGAAGGGCAGAGTCTAGGGAGTCAGAGACAACATGAGACTCAGAGCAAGCAGGATGGGAAGTACGTCCATGAGGTAGAGAGCCCCAGGGCAGCACATGGATTAATAGAAATGGGTTAATTTAAGTTATGAGAGCTAGTTGAAAACAAGCCTAAGCTATTGGTCAAGGACTTATGATTAATACTAAACTCTTGTGTGTGGTTATTTGGGGAGCGACTGATGAGACAGGAGAGTCCACCTACAAGTATCATGTCCCCCTTTCTTCTCGCGGAGTTCTCTATTCTATTCAGAGCATCTCACATGCCATGTAAGAGTTTCATCTCTGTGACTGTGATGATTTAAAAGATGCATGGGGCTCTACCCTTAGAGCAGTTCTTGTTCAGTTTAACCAGTTTCCCTGAGGCAAAAGAGGGGCCACCTGCAGCGTTCACTGGGGGGGAAAGGCAATAGTTTGGGACTTGAGTATGGCTCAGTAGTGTGTGTTCCATTCCCAGCATTGCAGAGGGAGAGAGGGAGGGGAAAGAAGAAAGGAAACGGGGCAGAGAGATGGCTCAGTGGGCAGAAGCATTGCTGTGCAGCCATGAAGCATTGAGTCTGAATCTCCGGCATCAGTGTAAGAAGTCAGATGTGGCCACAGATGTCTGTAACCTTCAGATTGTGGGACAGAGACAGCTAGATAGCGTAGCCCAAAACAGGGAGCTTCCTATTTATGGGAGACCCTGTCTCAAGGCAGTAAGGAAAGTGACTGAGGACAGTTGATGTCCTGCTTCAGCCCCTCTGTATGCAAATGCAGGTGGACACACACACACACAAACACACACTCACATGTGTGCACACACACAGGAAAGAAGGAAGAAAGACAGAGGGAGGAAAGGAAAGTCTTGTCTTAGCTGTTTTACTTGTGCATGGTCATTCCTCAGGGGGTATCTGTGGGTGGTTAGTCCTCACAGTGTATCTTTGGGTGACCAGGCCTCAGGGTACAGCTTCAAATCCACACTGTGGTGCAAAGCATCTAAATAACTCAGGGGTTCCTCAATACGAACCTATAAAGATGTGCACATTCAAATTCCCACCCATTAGTGATGGTGGCCAGCAGCCTCTTCACTACTTCATAACTCCAGACCCAGCTTCTCTGCTTCCTTTAAGTTCTGGTTGTGAGTCTTAGCCTTTAACAGGGACTTACATCCCCAGCTCCTTCACTAAAGATTCCCACAGTGGATATTAACTTATTATCCACTCCAAATCTGTTAAGTATCAAGATATTTACAATGAAATCTGCACATTTTGGGAGATTACTAACAGCTGCAATGTCATTTATTTTTTCATTTTTAATATTTATTTATGTGTATGAGTGTATGACTATGCACTACATGTGTGCAGTACCCACAAAAGGCCAGAAGGGGGCATCAAATCCCCTGGAGCTAAGCTTACAGACTGTTACATGGTTCTTAACCTCTGAGCCATCTCACTACTGCCACGATGGCTGTTGCTATTATCTTGGTACTGAAGGTCTACCCAAAACCCGGAATGCACTAAGCACATGCTCTAAGCACCTCGCCAGCCCTTCTCACAATGTTTGAATTCAGATCCTTTGGAGAAACCCAGCATCCTTCTGTTTGCACATGGGGACAGGAGCCTTGGGGCACAATGAGCTTCTCCCATCTGCATGCCCTTTCTCTTGATCACATCTGCCTATAGCATTTTAAGTCGTTTTTATCCATGATAAATTCTATTTATTCTCTCTTCTTTATTCAGGAGCGCTTCCTGTGGGATTGAAGAGGGTATTTAGTGTCGCACCGGGATTCATGCTAATTAGCTTCTAGGATGTGAGGAGCCCACATCCCTGTGGTGAGTCAGGAAGCAATCCTTTAGCCCGGAACAAGGTGGGGGGACCTTGGGATTATCTGTGGAAGGAAGGAAAGTGCTGGACACCTGTGGTCTCACGTGATCTTCTGAGAGAACCCAGCTGTAAGCAAATGGTTCATCTCATCACTACATTTAGCCCACAGGGCTCAGCAATGTCATATTCATAACGGCAAGCCCCTGAGTAAGTAAGGACTCAGGGCTTGCAGTCTGTGACATCAGGTCCAGCTGGTGCCATGACTCAGGATCCCCAAGGTTCACGTGAAGGTTCTTCTCAGCAGTAGAAGAGCAGGAACTATTGGCAAGAAGTAAGGTCGTGGTGATGATGAAAATGACCCAAAAGCCTCCTTGGGGATGTCTGGGCTAAGAGCAGAGCCTCTGAACACAAATAAATCACTCTTGTTGTTGTTGTTGTTGTTGTTGTTGTTGTTTGAGACAGGGTTTCTGTGTGTAGCCCTGACTGTCCTGGCGGACTGTCCTCTACAGACCAGGCTGACCTCGAACTCACAGAGATCCGCCTGCCTCTGCCTCCCAAGCGCTGGGATTAAAGGCATGCGCCGCCACTGCCTGGCTAATAAATCACTGTTGATGCTGATGATGAACCCTATTGCAAGTGGCCATTTAGGTTGTACTTTGCCTTAAAATAGGTTAAGATGTTGGGGTGTGTGGTGATTATACTCCCTAGTTGACAGCTGTTAAATCTTCCCTCCTGCTCAGGTTTTTTTTTTTAAAGATTTGTGTGTGTGTGCATATACATACACACACGCGCACGCACACACATACATACACACATGTGCACACATGAGTGTACTAACCATACAAGTCAGAAGGGGCATCTGATCCCCTGCAGCTGGAGCTACAAGCAGTTGTGATCCATCTGACATGGGTGCTGGAAACCAAACTGGTCCTCTGTAAGCGTAGTAAGGCTTCATGCTGAGCCCTCTCTCCAGTCCCTCCTCGCCCACTTTTAGGATTCGCTCTGAGTAGAACTGGTTGGGCTAGGCACACAAAGAGGAGAGAGTGGGCGTGCTTATGTTGTGACCACGGTGGCAGAGGTGCTGGCAGCCACACCAACAGCAGTGGCAGGAGGGGAGCTGATGAGTTCCAGGCAGTATCTGGGGCAGATGCAAGGAGGAACAGAGGTGACTGCAGAAACAAAGCCAGCCGGAGGAAGTAAAGAGAAAACACGTTAAGGAGAGTATAGGCCAAAGACGGAAGGCATGAGTAGACTGGTTAGATCCAGACTGCTGCCAATATTCAAGGGTCAAGGGTCTCAACATGCTAAAGCAGGAGAGCTGAGACACTATCACTGCCCCAGCACCTGAGAAACACCCAGGAGCTGTAGCAAAAGTAGGCACACTGCCTTCTGCTGCTGCCGCCACTGCTGCTACTGCCGCTGCTGCTGCAGCTAATGGAAACTGGAAATTATAGCAATGGCCAAGTACCGGGCCCACTGCTAGTAAGAGCACAGAGCAATGAGCCTCCAATATGAGCACTGGTAGCTGTGTGTCTGGCTTAAGCCTAGATCAGCGAGTCCGCAGATCACTCATTGAGCTACAAGCCTTTGGTCTCTAGCCCAGGCCCTGGGTCTTGGGCACTCTAGGGCACTGGAAGAATGTCTCCTCGCATACCCTCAATTCCCTACTGAGGTAGAGCAGAGGGACCCACCAGCTGACTGGTGACAGCAAACCTATCATTGGATGGTCACTGTGCCCAGGGGTGGACTATAATTGGCCTGCTCTGGACCTGGGAGGATCCAATTCCGTCAAGACTATACCCAAGCCTAACACCTTCACCCTAGACCCCCAGCTGCCCCAAGTTCTCATGGGTAAGAGTCGGAGAGAGGCAGAAACGCTGCTCGGGTGACAGCAGTCACAGCCCAGGATGTCAGGCACTCAGAGCGTCATTGTGGAATTTTCTAGTAAGCTCTTCCAGGAGAAAACATGGGCATGGACGTTCACATCTGGCAGAGGGTCCCCAAATAGCTGATCAGCTAAAAAAAAAACAACAACAACAAAAAAAAAAACGCCAATTCGGTCTTGCTCTCTACAGTACATTCCAAGGCAAAAAGCCACTTACCCCTGCCCCATTATATGGAGTGCTTTACCCCATTTAGCAATGGAGGAAACTGAGGCTTGATTTGCCCCACAGCAACCCAATGGTATACAGGTGGAGTTTGAACAGAGAGCTGGAAAACCTCAGGCTCAGCCAGGTGGTAATGAAACACACCTTTAAGCCCAGCATTCAGGAGGCAGAGGCAGGCAGGCCTCTGTGAGTTCAAGGTCAGCTTGGTCTACAGAGCGAGTTCCAGGATAGCTAGGGCTACACAGAGAAATGAAGAAGAAGGAAGAGAAAGAGAAGGCAGACTCCTCAAGCTCTCCCTCAGGGCCTGACCACACTTGGCCCTCTGTCAACCCCTGACCATCCCAAGCTCTCTCTCTCTCAGTCCCTGACAACCCCCAGGGTCCCTCTAAATTTTAGTGGTCTTCCTCTATCTCAAGAAAATTTTGGCTTAATTGCTTTAGGCTGGATTTTCTTTCTTTCTTTTTAAATGTTTTTAAAATAATTATTTATTTTATTGTATTGGTGTTTCACCTACACATATGTCTGTGTAAAGATGTCAGATCCCCTGGAACTAGAGTTACAAACAGTTGTGAGCTGCCATGTGGGCGCTGGGAATTGAACTCAGGTCCCCCAAAAAAACAGTCAGATGTTCTTAACAACTGAGCCATCTCTCCAGTCCAGTTTTTCTAAGGCAAGCTGGAACTCCTGGTCCTCCTACTTCAGCCTCCCACGTGCTGGCGTGAGAGGTGTGATCCCACGCCCATCTTGAACAAGCACACAGTTTCATACATGAGAACTTTATCTATCATTTCTACCCCATCCTTTTCCTTCTCCAACTCTACCTGCGTCCCAGCTGCTCTTCATGCCCATCGGGAAAGAGCTTTGCCCAGGAGCCCTGTGGGCTCTGAGGACCGACAGTGGCTGTGACCACTCTCAGGGCCCTTTATCAGTGGGGAGGTCACTCAGTCAAGACATGACAGCATCACTCAATGGAGGCCACTGTTGGGGAGAGTCCCTGGTTAGCTCCTGCAGTATGTTTGAGAGCTGTGTGACATCTGTCAGTGAGTACAGTATGCTGGGATATCCAGGGCACAGTGACGCCTGACTCACCCAAAGGTAAATTCTTACCATTGACACCTGCCCCACCACCTTAGGGCTCTGCACGTCCACTGTTTTGATGCCTGGCCACAAGGTGAGAAAGCATTGGCACTCCCCTTAGAAAGAAGCATAATGGAGTTTTGTAGCACATGGCCGCTTTCCTATCCAGGCCTGCCATCTGTGTCGGCTTACACAAATTTGCAAGGTCATTCCCACTGGGCAGTGCTCAAGGCACGGCCTTGAACCTACAGGTGTAGGGACAAAGAGGAAGAAGGGGCCTCGCAATAGAGCAAGATCTCTAAGTGACATTGTAATGGTGTCTGAACATGTCAGCAACAGCCAGCAAAGCTGCCTAACAAACATCCCAGCTAGGCGGCTTTAAGAACACCTTATTTGTGTTTCTACACCTGCCATCTAGTAAAGGGTCAGCTGCCCTAGGCTGGTAGCAGCCAGGCATTCCTGGAAGCTGTGAGGACTCCGGGATTCAAGCATCTACTGTCCAGCATAGCATAACAAACCTGGGGGGCGGGGGCAGGTCTGGGCACAACAGATATTCCCAGACTACCTGCCTCCTGTCCACGACTAATTAGCCAAAGAGTGTCAAGTAGCCAAGCACTGTGAGAAACAGAGTGAGACAGACTCTCACCCTCAGAAAGAGGAGCCGCAATGGTGGCCGCAAACAGCACCTCTTGCAAGCAACTACCATAGCTGTGTTCAGCCAGGAACGCTTTTATTACTTCTCAGTTTTTAAGCTACATTTGTTGTGTATGTGTGTGTGCGTGTGTGAGTGTGCATGCTCGTCACTGCACAGGGCACAGGGCAACTTGCTAAAGTCTGCTTCCTCTTTCTACGTGTAGGCCCCAGGGACTGAACCCAGGTCATCGGCCTTGTCAGCAGGCACTTTTACCTGCTGGGTCCTCTTACCAGAATCTACGGATCTTTATTCTGAATGGCCAGGTGGAATTAAATCTCATTTAGTATAGAACAAAGGAGAAGCGATATTTGAAGAAAACACCCATTTTTGTCACCAAGGCCAGTGATACTGGCTGCCCCCACCACCTCCCTCTCTACTCCCAAGATGTAACACCAATTGAAATGTTTCTATAACCAGATATAAAAGAAACCCACTGAGGGTGGGCCTGGCAGAAAGAGGGTTTACTCTCGGCGTGAGCAGGCTCAGCAAAAGCCAGGACTCAAGCCTTGCAGGACATAGAGTTCCAGCCTTATGCCGGGAGCAACTCCATTGAGTGACTTCCTCAAAGGGGTGTTTGATCCAGACTCAGAGGCGTCTAGATCACATGGCTCAGTGCACAGTGTCCTTTGCTCTCTTCCACTCTGGCTCTTGCCTTCTCCCCCTCTTGTGATTGGCAGGACAAACCTCACCTCCCACATCAGCATGTGGGCCGTTTCTACGCCAGGGCCAGGGCAGTGGCTGGGATGCAGCCAGGGAGAGTATCTCCAGGTCTCCAGGGCCTCTTGGACCACAGCAGGAGACTCATCTCCCTGCAGCAGCCAAGCCTGATTCCCCGAGCTCTCAACAGAACTCCCAGAAGGGAAAGAGAGGCTGTAAACACCAAATATAACCACTTGAGGAGCCGGTGCAGACAGCGCTGCAGACAGTGAGTTACATAAGAGCCACTGAGATTCTGAAGAAGCCATGAGGCTCAGCGCAGGCCGTCTTCCCGAAACACTCAGCCGCTCTCCACTCACTCCTTGGCCTCTTGTTCTGCCCCAGGGACCCGCCAGGCATCACAGTGAAGTCCTTAGGCATGGTGAGGCTGGCACCCTGGGCAGGAGACAGGTGGCCACATAGATGAGGAAGTCATAAGAAGAAAATTAGGTTAGAGAAGTCAAGAGTAAATGGGGGCATCTTTAGAGTGGGAGGGGGCAGCTTAAGCGAGGGTAGGGACTGAAAAGGACATCAGCATGTGTCTTAACAGAGAGCAAGGAAAGGAGCCTCACAGGCTGGGGGCAGCCTGCCAGGGCAGAGACAGAATGTGCAAAGACCCTGTGGTAGGACTGTGTGGGCACCAGAGACCCATTGGAGATGCACAGCCGAACTCTGTAGACCCTGGGTTGAGGAACTGCTCCCAGAGGCCCCTCATCCTCAGGGCTGGGACAGGATGGAAACCAGGTGGAAACCAGGAGAGCGGCTCCAGTGACCCCTCAGAAGACCAAGACCCTGGGCTATCACCGGGTGCCCCAGCTCACATCTGGAATCCCAACACTTGGGAGGTTGAGGCCTGGGGAAAGTTGCGGGTAGGAAAGACCGAGACCCTCGCCCCCAAATCAAAACAAAAATAACAACTCCAGATACTTTCTGGAGCCGCAGTGGGAAGGACTCAGGGTGAGGGACAGTGCCTGTTAAGGGCTTGGAGGACAGAGGGGACAATGGGACCAAGACCTCCAGGTCAAGATGCAGCCCAGTGGATAGTAAGTGAGAAACGGCACCTACACCCCAGTCTTGGTCCCAGAAGTCCCCACACCCTTTGCACCGATTGTCCCCTCTGCCTAGAGCACCCTTCCTTCGTGGAACATGTGGCTGGCCCCTTCCCAGCCTTCAGGTTTCCCTGGCCGACCACCCAGCTGTTTCTCTACCATCGGTCGGTGTTTGATTCTCCTCCTGCATTCTTTGGTCTGTGGTCAGCCTCACATATAAAAGGCTTATAAGCTACACACCACAGGAACTGCCCTGCTGGTTATCTCCTGGTCCTAGAGGGGTCCTGGCACCGGCAGATACTCAACAAAACAGAAAGATTGGAAAATTCCTCTGATAGACTGCTGGATATTTTTGATTTCTTCCACAGAGAAGTGGGGAGGAGAGGAAAATGGAATAATTCATAGAAAAATTAAAATCTGAAGACAAAGTGGGGCATACATTTGCATAAAGACTAGCTTCCAATTTTTAATGTCGCCCACCTCCACAGGGAAGGTGGCAGCCACCCAGGCAGGGCCGGAAGTGGCTCAGCCAGCCATGTGCGTGTCACAGGGGTGTCAGACCCCTCCCAAGGCGCCCTCAACCATCCCGAAGCAGTCTCGATGTTTGCCATGTCATTTATGCACAGCTGAGTTCAACCTTGAACACCTTTCCCGCTCCCTCCTCCTCAAGCATCCAGGGTAGGAAAACTAAATTGTCCATTATCCTAGACTCCCTGCAGATCCACTTCTGCACCAGAGGTTATCTGGGGACCCCCAAGGTGGCAGCCACCTGACCATGCCTCATCTCGTCTTGCTTTAAGCAAACCCTCCATGACTAGAACCACAGTGGTCTTGCAATCCTGGGAAGGCCAAGAGACTCAAAAGAGATAGATACCCACTGGATCCTCAGTGGGTGGAGTACTTGCCTACCAAACACGGATCCCAAATTCTGTCCCCAGTGTCACAGAAAACTAAATATAGAGGCAGGAGGATCAGGAGTCCACCGTCGCCTCAGCTACATAGAAGCCAGCCTACGTAGCCTACCTACATGAGACCCATCTCAAACACACACAGCTAACCATGGCCTGACTCCTTCAAAGCTTGTGTGTCCAGGCAGCCAAAATCATGAGTCTCTACTGATTAATGAGGGGGATCCGACAGGACATTATCCTAACAAGGATCTCATTTCTGGCTGCACTAGTCGGTCCTACCCCAGCCTGTATGATGAGAGCCAAGCCCGGAACTGTTGTGTGGTTCCACCTCAGAGAAGACTGGCTAAAAATAAACCTGGGGTCTGAAGACAGAACATTGACTGTCACTTTGACAGAGTGGCTGACAGAGCCACCATGAACAGTAGCCATCCATCACAGACCTCTGCCTTCCATGTGGGGAGCTGAGACGCCAGGATGGAAGAGGACAGGTGGGTGGGAAAAGATGGGAATGGTTGCCTAACCAGAAATCCCAGCTCAGAATTCCAATGCCCATGGTAGCCCAGCTCCCTGTCAGTCCCCAGACTGCTGCCATGAAATCAGTCAAGCAAAGGTGCTGACCCCCAAATTCAATTTGCAAGATTAACCACGCAGGAAAGCAGGCCTAATAGAACTGACATACATACACTGAGTTCCTGCTGAGTCAGAATAAAAGCAATGAATTACAGGATAATTTGCAACAACCTGGATTCCCACAAAGGTGAGGGAGGCACAGTGGGTAATTTGGTTCGTGGTTAAGGGCATTGGCTGCTCTTGCAGAGGACCCAAGTTCAGTTCCCAGCACTCATGTGGTGGCTTCCAACCATCCAATACCAAGGGATCGGATGCCCTCTTCTGGCCTCTGTAGGCACTGCATGCATGTGGTGCACATACATATACATAGGTAAGCATTCACACACATAAAAATACGTCTCTGTTTAAAATGGGCTGGGGGCTGGAGAGATGGCTTAGCGGTTGGGAGCATTGCCTGCTCTTCCAGAGGTCCTGAGTTCAATTCCCAGCAACCATATGGTGGCTCACAACCATCTGTAATGAGGTCTGGTGCCCACTTCTGGCCTGCAGGCATACATGAACATAGAATATTGTATATATGATAAATAAATATTTTAAAAAAGAGGGAGGATACAAAAGAATAAGTAAATAAAATAAAATGGGTTGACATTTAATTCAGAGACACAGCACTAGCCTAGCACATGAGGCCCCAAGTTCCATCCCCATACCATCAAAATAAATAAAGCAGAAAAGGGAAACAAAAAAAAGAGACCCAGACACATCTGTGGTAGAAATCACACAGGAAGACTGACTCGAAGCCCCCACCTCAACAGTGCCCCATCCTCCTCTGGGAACCTGGGAGGACATATGTGGCACATGAGGTCGGGAATTGGATGCTTAGCAGCAGATGGTAAAGGGGAGAGAACTAGAGGCCACAGGGACGGCCAGGGTCATGGGGGTGCGACAAATGGGGGCTCAGGCCCACCAAGGCAGAGAGGCACTGGCCAAGAGAGGAAACACCCCTAATAACAGGAAGGGGGCTCTTCCAGAACCCCAAGGAACTCTGTGCACATTGATGGGACCACCTCAGGCTCTGACCTCTGAACTGGAGCCACTGGTGGCTTCAAGCCTGATACAATGACCCATGGAAAACTGCAAAAGGTCCTCTCAGTGCTCAGGTCCCCAAGCTCCCCAGCAGCACAGCCAGTGGGCTCAGGCAGCTTGACCTCCCAGGAAAGCCATAGTTCTGCTGACGGGCACATGAAGCCAGGCCTCCATCACTTACCTCTTCCCGTGAGGTACCCTCCTGGTCTCTGAAGGCTTGGTGGGAACAAGCCAGGGATGCCACCCGCCAACAGGTAAGACAGCCACACCAGGGATGACAGGGCACAGTACACAGAGGGGCTGTGTGCTCCTGCATCCTGGAGACCAGTACTGCTACCCGCTCTCTGTGGCAGGAAGGTTACATGGGCTGATTTGGGGTCTGTGGCTACTGGGCATAATCCAGAGAGACTCGGGTGATAAAACTGGACTGTGATGGACACCCAGTCAGCCCTGGGTGGCAGGGAGGCATGAGATACTGATCTAACATAGACCAGGTCCATTGCTAAACACCAGGAGCACAGGAAACACCATCATACAACGGTGCTAAGTCATATGACTCCACGGTGCAGCAGTGAGCTGACACCGGTACAGTCAGCTACACAAGGGTGTCAATCACCTCAGAGAAGCACAAGTATACTGCGCATGTACAGGTGTGCATGGCACAAGTTTATTCCATAAAATTCTTCATAGCACTTCTCCCTTATAGACTTAAAATCCAGGATATTTCCATAGGTTTTATAGTGTGCTCAGTTTAAAAAAAAATACAAAATGATCAGCAGGATTTGTGACATACTCCACACACTAGATGAGAAGCACCGTCGAGTCCTGACGACCAAAGCCTGAGACTCCGTTTACAAGTGCAGAGGACAGTCACAACACAAGAGCCTAGGAACTACTAGGAGGGAGCCGGAGGCCATTTCCCTGAGGCCAGGCAGCTCCATCCCCGAAGGACTCTGGGATCCTAGGACGCATGTAAGTGGTGGCACAGATGCCACCCAGGAAGATTTGACCTGTTCCAACACTGTGTTAAGACGCAGAGAGGGGCGAGAACCCTGCAGCAGAGGGGACTGGCCACAGCAGAGAGCTCGTGGCTGGAGTGTCGCTCACAATTCCCTAGAATGGTGTTCTGGCCATGGCAGACAGTACATGAGCCGTCAGCCCAGGGGTCCCAACAGCCATCTGTGAGATGACAGGCATGCTGGGCCAGATGCCCTGGCTTCAGTCAGCTCTGGAGAGGACAGAATGGCTGAGGGAGCCAGGCCAGTGAAGGACGGGGAGTATAAGTGTGATTTCACCTTCATAGAGCAAGATGGGACAGTGGACTCATGAGGCTGAAGGCCACATCGCTCCTCCGGTATGCTGTTATCAAACGCCATCAGCTCCGCACCTGCAAGGCTGTGTGCCGACCTACAGCAGCAGGGCTGAGACGAGCCTCAATGTACCCTCCTGGTCTCTGAAGGCCAGGCACATCCTGGAGCATGGGAGACCTGGTCCCCACCAATGAGTTCGAAACAGGAATGCTATTTCCGAGCCCGCGGAATGTGCAGTGCCCAGGGCCATTTGGAGCAGCCGCTGTCTCTGGAGTGACCCTAAGTTCCATCACATGCACGGCTGGACGGTGTGGGAGCCATTGACTCAGAAGTCCTGCAGCTCAGGGATGTTCCGGTAAAAGTCCAGGGTCTCAGGGTTGGAGAAGGCACCTCGGTGCTCCACGGCCCTTCCAGCCATCACCTGCTTCACAGCCACCTCCACCTTCTTGCCGTTGAGTGTGTACTGTGGGGAAAAGACAGAGGACAAACAGAAGTGCTTAAACCAGAGGTGACACAGTGCAGCCTCGCCTCGGGTTTCTACCGACATTCTCTTCCAGAAAGACCCATAAAACCAGACACACAGTGGCTTCGAACCTGCAGACACCTTGAGGGGACCTGCTGGGAAGGACATCACAGGCAGTGCTGACACCATCCATGGAACCTGTCATGTGATCTCATGCCTGTGCCAAAACCACATGAACATGTGGGTGTCTCCAAGGCTGTACAATGCACCAGACCCATAGCCAGGAGCCCTAAAGTGGGTACACCAGCTGCCACATGGCCCTTGCCCAGAGTGACACTACACCTGTCTCAGGTGCCACCCCCCAACTGATCTCTGTTCCTGCCCAGAAGGGTGTCAGTAGGACCAGGCTACTCAGTCATTTGCTCAAGCACTCACACACTCAGTCGCTCACACTCAGTCGCTCACTCACACTCAGTCGCTCACTCGCTCAGTCGCTCACTCGCTCAGTCGCTCACTCGCTCACACACACTCACTCACTTGCTCATGCATTCACACACTCACTCGCTCACACACTCACTCACTTGCTCATGCATTCACACACTCACTCGCTCACACACTTACACTCACTTGCTCATGTACTCACACACTCACTCGCTCACACACTTACACACACTCACTTGCTCATGTACTCACACACTCACTCGCTCACACACTTACACACACTCACTTGCTCACGCACTCAAACACTCACTCGCTCACACTCAGTCGCTCACTCCCTCACACACTCACTCACTTGCTCATGCACTCATACACTCACACTCACTCACACTCATCCACTCACCCTCACGCAGCATGCACTCCAGGCTCTTCCTCCCCACCCCTTGGTGGCTATGGGGACACAGTCAAAACTCTTTCCCAGGCAGAGCGCAGACCACCCAGGTTGACTTGACTACTCCCAGCATGCTCCAGGAGTCTCACCCAGCTCAGCCCAGCTGAGTCCATCTCCAAGTCCAGCTCTGCACACACTCACACTCAGTCGCTCAGACTCTGTTGCTTTGTCCGCACAGGGAGCCCCCAAGTCAGAAGCCCAGGGTCCCCCCATGATCTAATGAGCAGCAGCCTACAGGCATGGAATGGCAGCTTCACAGCAATTATGGATAACTGGAGCTTGCACACCGCTATTCCTGACTCGAAATGTGACTGAGCCAGAATAGGGGTCTTGAGGCCCACAAACCCCACCACACACGTGCAGCTCCCTTCAGAGTTCACACTCCTCCAGCTGCCTGCAGGGCACACTCAGGCCATACTCAGGGGCGGGCTGCTCTGAGGCCTGCTGGGGTTAGTCCTGCCATCCCCACCTAGCAGTGTTGAGCTGCAGACAGCCAGTTGCCTCCTCCTAAAATGGCAGCCCACAGAAGCTGCTGAAAATGCAGTCAAGAGGGAGACTATGGTTGCTAGGCAACATGGTACCCATATAGAAGTTAAGAGTAAGCTGCAGTCACCCCGGCTCTCATAGGCCAGGGCAGAGACAACGTACTGGAATGCCTCGAGTCTCCAGGACGAGGCTGGGCACGTGGCGAGCAGACAGACCAAGGCGGATGGCATCACGGATGCGCTTCACGAGGTCAGGCTGGAAGGTGTGCCCAGACACCATCTTCAGAAACAGGACCACCCGCTCCTCGCCATCCCTGTTGTACTGGGGGACACACAGGCTGTCCTCCACCTCATCAAAGGCTTCCACTGTAAAAGCAGAAAGGAAACAGCCTCACAGGAAGCTCTTTACAGACCACTATGCCATGTCACCTGTCAGAAAGGCAGGGCACCAGGCCAGCTGACTTGTTCTGAGGGATGCCCACGTGAGGGTATATGTCATCCATACTAAGATGTCAGTGACAGGGAGAAAGTGAGTCCAGGTCATCACCTGGTTATACTGACCTGGCACTCCCTGGGGCTCAGATCTCATCGGCATGACAAAGGAGGCCACCTCCCTAAGAAGGGTTGCTTTGGAGCCTGGGCTAGGACTAAGTGCCTAGGCAGAAGCTTTGAGAGTCCCTCAGAGGTGTGTATCTGTGTCCTGTACAGTGCTGTGTGTACTTCAGCATTCACACACCCTCTCTGTGCCTGTTTCCTTTCCCTTAATCAGAGATAAGATTGACCAATGTTCTGAGCTTGAAGGAAAGCCAAGACCAAGGGACCTGAACCCTTTCTGAGGTTTTAGGAGGTGCCACAGTATGGCCAGAAGAGAAAATGTATACATGGGGACCCCCCCTCACCCCACTACATGGATGTCCACCCTCACCAGCTCTTTGGGAATCAGGGTCCTGGTGCTGGTGGGACCACCCTGGACCCGAGTGAGAATAGCAGGAGACAAGCACGAACCAATGTTGTAGATCTCCGAGCTGCCGAAGCGCACTCCGTTCGGGTTGAGGGTACCATCGCTGCAGAGCGAGAAGCACGTGGCTGAAGCATGTGGCAACGTCCCGGCCCTCTGGGCAAGCACCACGCCCACCAGTATGGCTCCTCCCCTAGCATCCAGCTGCCACTTGCTGCCCTCTCTCCTCTCACGTCACAGGCCATGTCCCCCATGCCTCAGAGGGAATGGCAGGAGGAAGGGACACCTCACCTCCGGCCCAGCATGACGATGCCTCCTGTCTTAGGGTTGATCCTGCAGTAGTCGCCATGTGCCCAGACACCTGCAAGAAAGGCAGAACACATCGGCCACACTAAGGGATGGACCAGGACACATCCAGACACCAGAGGCAGGGACAGAAGGGAGGGGATGATGGCCACAGAGTTTACAAGTCCAGGAACAAGCAGTGTGTAGCTGAGCAGAGCCCAGGGCCGGTGAGACAGTGAACTGCATGTGTCAGATATGGTGGCACAAACCTATAGTCTCAGTACATGTGACTGCACACATGTAGTTTACACAAAGCCAACAACCCCTGTGGTGTTACAGCATCCGTCCACCAAGACCTCAAGGCTACTTATTCCAAGCAAGGCAGAAAGAATCAGGGCCATGGAGAGGGGGCCCTTTACAGAGGAACATGACAAGGTCAACTGCAGGCGTCAGCACATAAGGCAGGGGTGGCCCGGGTGGCACAGGTCACCTGCTGCACAGCATCACCCTCCTCAAGCTCCAGACCTCCCTCCAACTGCCGCCTCCACTGGGACCAGCAGACAAGCCCTGAACCAGGGGGCAGGCAGCCCTCAACCCTCTGCCCAGTGACTCATGTGGCTCATGGCTTTGAATGCAGAGGTGGGTGAGGGTCACCTGAACCCAAGTACAGATCTTGAGCTGACACTGATGAGATACTAAGAGCCACTGGGAGCTGGAAGCCAAGCCACAGCCAGGCAAGGAGTGGCGGCAGGCTGCTCCACCTACCCGGGAATTTGGAGAAGTAAGCCTTCCTGTACTTGCTGCCATTCTCGTCGTTCCAGAAGTGCGTGGGCTGGCAAGGAATGGGCTTGGTGCACACCAGCTCGCCGCTCTCTCCCCAGACGGCCTTCCCTGGCACACGGGGAGAAGACTGAGCCTGGAATAATACTCATGACCACACCCTGACAACGCTCCCTTCCTTACGCTCCTACTTGGGATACAACTTTGCTGTGTGCAGGCCAAAGTGACCGACCCTGCATGTGCACCATGGCCTCCCCAACAAAATCCACACAGCCCAACCAAAGTGACCGACCCTGCATGTGCACCATGGCCTCCCCAACAAAATCCACACACAGCCCGCCCCTCGCCCCCACTGCTCTTGTGGCACTCCACCTCAATACCTACTTCTCTGAAGAGGGGGTCAGGAAGTCCTTGAGTGCAAAACCCCACCCGCGGGAAAGGACAGTGTTCCCCATTGGAGACAAAGAATCATCATAAGCAAGGGACACATCTATGTATGTATCTCTCCCTGACATCCCAGAAGAGTCAGCGAGCTATTCACCTTCCTCGTTCCAGGCTTCCACGGCCATGCCAAGGTTGCGGGCTTGAATCTCACCCTTGTACACCGGGATGGATGAGTTCTGGCCCATGAAACAGGAGATGATGTCAGTGCCGCCTGCAAGCAACATCAGAGGACAAGTGACCCTCGGGGAGTGGTGTCCCTTGGGGACGGGTAACCTTCAGGGTTCCCTGTCAGCAAGATGCAGACCTACCTAGACAAGCACCGCCCATCCCACAGACACAGGCCTGACAGCAAGGGCTCACGTGCAAAGAGAGGAAGCGTGACACTCTGGACCCAGCTCTGTACCTGCCATGTCTGGTGATGTTCTCTCTGACTGGGTCTCCCTACCCAAGCACTCAGAGCAAATGCTCTCAGCTGGTCACGTGGAAGCCAAAGACTTAAGACGGATAAACAGGAGCCTCACCTGATGACACACACCACACACCTCCCCACGTGCACACGCGCACAATGCACACGTCACACAGACACACACACCATACACTGGCATGCAGCAAAGTCAGCTGGAGCACAGTGGGTTGTGGATCCCAGTCAGGAGTCCAGAGGAGATGCAGAGTCCGTGTAGACACCCTGATCCTCACACTATGGATCTAGATGCCCCCAAAACTATGCTCTAAGTATAACCGCCTCCTCCTCCAGGTACAGGCAGGTGTGGAAGGCCAACCACATGAGTGAGCGTGTGTCTGGGGCGTCCCTGAATGGAAGCCTAGAGAGGCCACTTCATGAAGTTATGAAAGTGAAGCCTGAATTGCCTTGGAGACCCCAAGATGTTGGAAGATGACAGAGCCATGGGATACCTGATGAGGAGAGCTGCCAACAGGGAGTAGAACCAACCCAACAGGGAGAAGTGTGCTGCAGTCAACAAAGCTGAAAGGAGTTGGAGATCTGAAAAACGCTTTGACATCAGACATGGAGATATAGTTTTGGAATGATAATGTATATTCTGTGCCATTACATGTTGGAAGTATGTGATCTGCTTTTTAAATTTGATTTTACAGGGAAATGCAGTTAAGAGATTGCATGAGCTGGGCAATGGTGGCGCACGCCTTTAATCCCAGCACTTGGGAGGCAGAGACAGGCAGATCTCTGTGAGTTCGAGGCCAGTCTGGTCTACAGAGCTAGCTCCAGAACAGGCACCAAAGCTACAGAGAAACCTTGTCTCAAAAAAACCAAAGGAAAGAAAAAAAGAGAGAGAGATGGCATGAATCTCAGAAAAAATTTTGAACTTCAGACTTTTAAATAAATTTGAGACTGTTACAGACTTATGGGAACTTTTGAAACTGGACTGAATGCATTTTTGCATTATGATATGGCTGCAAACCTTTGGGGGCCAGGGAGTAGAATGTGGTGGTTTGAAGGAGAACGGCCCCCAAACGAAGCGGCACTATTAGATGTGGCCTTACTGGAATAGATGTGATCTTGTTGGAGGAAGTGTGTCACTGTGGAGACAGGCTCTGAAGCCTCATACATGCTCAAGCCACACCCAGTGAGTCAGTCTACTTCCTGTTGCCTGCATATCAGCATGCAGCAGCTCCTTCTCCAGCACCATGTTTGCCTGCACGCCACCATGCTCCCCACCATGATGATAAAGGATTGAACCTCTGAAAATGTAAGCCACCCCAATTTAATGTTTTCTTTATAAGAGTTACCGCTGCCAGGGTGTCTCTTCACAGCAACAGAAACCCTAACTAAGACAGCCCCAAGGATGCCAGAAGAAGGATCTAGGACTTGAGTTAAAGTCACCGAACACGGGTGCTAGGAACCAAACTCTGGTCCTCTTCAAGAACAGCAAGTACGCTGGGCGGTGGTGGAGCACGCCTTTAATCCCAGCACTCGGGAGGCAGAGGCAGGCGGATCTCTGTGAGTTCTAGACCAGCCTGGTCTACAAGAGCTAGTTCCAGGACAGGCTCTAAAACCACAGAGAAACCCTGTCTCGAAAAACCAAAAAAAAAAGAACAGCAAGTACTCTCTAATCCCACAACCTGCTGTCACTCGACATACCACTGTGACAATGCTCCTAACTACGACACCCATCCATGGCTTCCAAGGGCCACCCCACATTTCCCTTCCCCCTTTCCCTCTGCAGCCACTGCTTCTGGCCCTACCTGAGATGGAGCCGAGGAGCACACTGCTTTTGATGCATCTGTACACATACTCGTAGCTCTGGGCTTTCAGTGGTGAGCCAGTGGACAGAATCGTGTGGAGTGTGTGGAGGTTGTGAGTTTCCACTGGGGGTAAAAATGACCAGATATTAAAGCAAGCCCACTGCCTTTAGCCAGACTCACATGCAGGACACAGCCAGAACGGATGTCAGTTCCTGGGCTGGGGACACAATTGAGAGGCCACTCACCTGGCTTCATGTCTTTCTCCTCCAACACTGACAGCCACTTGGCTCCGGTTCCCAGGATGGTGATGCTATGACACAGGGGAGAGAAAGCACCTCAGGCCTCCTGTAGGTCCCCAAAGCTTCCAAACATCAGCAACAGACTCCAGCCACAGCCTCCCACCTCCTGCCCTCCTGTTTAGGCTCCAGGCCTGCTCTGTCCCATTACATCACTCTAGCCAAGCAGTTTTATGTAAAATGTTAATGGCCAAGATTTAAAAACACTCGTGGTGGGCCAGCTCAGTGGGCAAAGGTGATTGTCACCAAGTCTGACAACTTGAGTTGAATCCCCAGGACCCACACGTAGAACAAAACCAACTCCCAACAAGCTGCCCTCTGACCCCCACCTCACACTACAGCATGCACAGTCACACACACAATGTTAAAAATGATTTAAAAAACAAAAAACAAAACCCACTAGCAGCACCTCTGCTTCCACCATGGTGGTTCAGAGCAGTGCTGCTGGCACCAGAAGTCTGAGCCTCCATCCCTGGCAACGGGTCATCCACCAAGTGCTGGTGGCACGCGGTGTTTAAAGGTCTCCAAAAACAAGTTTCATAATCCCTAGCCACCAGGAGGTGCCCAATTCTGTGTCCTGCCCAAATGTGGCCTCTGCACCTTAGGGCTCCCACTAGCATCCACCAAGGGGAGAGACGTGAGCAAGGCCCCGGGCAGCCACACCCCTGCAGTATAGCTCTGATGCGTCGGGGAAGACTACAGCAGACAGCTGGCCACTCACCTGCCCCGAGGGACCACTAAGAACTGGCCACACTGTCCCGGGAGGACTTGTAAGTAAAGCAGGTGGGAATGCAGTTTATTGGCCTCACATCCCACATGTGTGTCTCCCTGCATGCATCAGCCTTCTTCTCCAGTTCACCTGAGCCCAGGGACACCCTATAAGCAGCCGCCTACACCCTCAGCCCTGCTTGATCAGAGATTCCCTGGAATCACCATCTTGTGCACAATGCTGCACCGTTCCTAACGCCTGTGCTCCACAGGGCACAGAAGAACACAGTCAGCACAAGGCCAGGGTGTGACATCAATTGATTGACAGCAGCACTTCAGTACACAGTTAATTGAACTATCACCCGAACTCCTTCAATACATGTAATTTCTACCGAAAGGTAATTGAAGTAAGAATTTAGAAATAAAAAACAGTAAGGAATGCAAGAATGGAGGAAGGGAGAGAAAAGAAAGGCAGACATCTTAAGGCTCTAACTCAGAGGAAGAACGCTTGTCTCATACATGAGGTCCTGGCTTCCATCCCACTGGTGCAAAAAACAAGAGCGAACCCCATTCCTTTGGCCCCTCTCTCAGTCCCAGTCTGAGGACCAGTCCTCACTCCACAAGCAACAGGCTGAGGGTGCGCCTGTCTCGTCCTCTGTCCCCTCTGCTTCCAGCATTCTCCACACCCTCTCACGCAGAAAGACAGAGAACTCTGGATCAGCTTGGGTCAACTGAGCAGGACCCAGGGTACCTACCCTATCCTGTCCACAAGGTCCCACAACACATTGGGTGTCGGAACCAGTGGGGAGCCATCGTACAGGACCAAGGATGCTCCTGTGGCCAGGGCTGACACCATCCAGTTCCACATCATCCAACCGACCTGCCACAAACAGGGAGACCAGGTAAGTCAGGCAGAGGTGTAGGCCGAGAATCCTAGCACTGAGGGCAGTTGGGGAGAGGCTGAAGGACTACAAGTTTGGGGCCAGCCTTAACTACGTTGTGAACCCCAGTCTAAAACAAACAAAAAATGTTCTAAAAGGAAATGACACGCAGGCCCACTGACTACTACTATAACTAGTAGTAGGGATTTGGAGAAAATCTGGGCAGATCTGGAACAAAACACAAAGGGAGGGAGGAATTCCAGCAGGAATCTCCAAATTGGAGCACAAAAGGGGCACCCAAGCTTCCATACATGGATCAGAGGGAAGTCTGGGCAGACTTGCTGGGAACCTGAGTGTCAGTATTGGGAGGTGGGGACCTACAGCTGGTGAGGAAGTTCCCAGAAAGCAGGGAGTAATGGTGCATGCCTGTAATCCCAGGATTTGGGAGGCTGCAGCAGGAGGTCAGGGGTTCAAGACCAGCTTGGTCTACAGAGTTAAGCACCATCTAGCCTGGACAACTCAGCTAGATGCTATCTCAAAATGAAAAAAATTAAGGACTAGGGATGTGGTTTAGTGGCAGAGCACTTGCCTAGCATGCCTGAGGACCAGGGTTCAATCCCAGGCACTGAAAAAAAGAAACATGAGATGAACCACCCAAGACCCTGCTAGATGCTCTGGAACGTCTCCAGACTGGACAGGAACACCCCAACTCCCAACTCAAGCTCCGGTTAGTGTCAAGCACTCCATGCTGCTCTAGGCTATTCCTTGTACCACCCGGCCCCAGGAGGGGCAGCAGGAGGTCACAGGACACACCGTGGTGTAGTAGAGCAGAATGTCGCTGCTCATCATGTTGCCGTGTAGCATGTGCTCCTTCAGGTGCTGGATGAGGGTGCCCTGTGGGAGACAGGAGAGCAAGGCATGGTGAGACACATCATCCATCCCCCCTCCCTAGGAAAGTCAACTGGAGTGCTCTGGCTCTAAGGGCCAGCTTCCGTGTCACTCTGCCATCTGACACCCAAGCACACCCCATCCACCTATGAGCTCTCTGTCCCATCCCATCAGGGACACCAGAGACATACTAACTTCATGAAAAAGAGAAATGACCTTCACTGAGATGGGAGAGAAAACTCAAGGGCCTATAGCAGATGTGTCCCTGTCCTGAAAGAAGACATCTAAACACAGAGCTCAGAGACACTAAGGCAGAGGGGACCACATGGGACACCTCCCATCGACACCCTCCACTTTTGGTTTCAGTATTTAGTAGGTAATACAATCCCAGGCTCCAAATCCACAACGCACAGCCTGGGAAACACCCTCCCCCAGCGCTGCACCTAGCTCCTCCTGCTCTCCTGGGACAGTTCAGCACCCCCTAAACCCTGCACCTAGCTCCTCCTGCTCGCCCAGGACAGTTCAGCACCCCCAAACCCTGCACATGTGCACTCCCAGCAGCTCTGTGGGAGGCTGGGGCTTCCTTCTCAGAGCTGAGTCCAGCTAGCACTGTGAGTGCCCACTGCCCATGCCTTCCTTTCTCTATACTGAGTCCTCTATGAGATCCTGAGGCAGAGTGAGGATGCCACCCTTTGATGCCCCTGGAATAACCAGCTCCCTGCCTGGGCCTGGCCCACGGGTATGAGCACCAGGCTTACAGGGAGGCTCACAGGCTATGGAAGAGTCAGGGGCTGCACAAGACTCGCATGTAACACACCAACTCCTGTCACACACTCGCACTCAGAAGAGGTCAGATACAAAGCTCCTGCAGTCTAAATGAGAAATGCCCCCACAGGCTCCCAGCAGGCAGTGCTCTTTGGGAGGTTATGGAGCCTATAGGAGCAGAAGCCTTGCTTGAAAAAGTATGTCTTTCAGGTTTTAAAATCTAGCCCCACTTCGATTTCTCTACTTCCTGACTACCAAGTGGCCTTGTGTTCCTGCCGCCATGCCTTCCACACCCTTTTGGGACCTGTAAGCCAGGGTAAGCTCTTTTCTCCTCTAAACTGCTTTTTGTTGGGGCATTTTATCACAGCCACAGACAAATAACAAACATGCCAGTGTTACAAGCCTCTAATCCCAGCACCTGGGAGACAAGAGCAGGTGGATCTCTGAGTTCAAGGCAAGCCTGGTCTGTAGAGTGAGTTCCGGGACAGCCAAGGCTATATAGAAAAACCCTGTCTTGAAAAAAAAGGGTGGGGGGGGGAATAACAAAGCAAACACAGGGTTCAGCAGAAAGAACCTCCCAGAGGCTCCCCTTCCAATCATGATGGACCTGGAAGGAGGAGCAGAGTCCTCCCAAGGGTCACACCGCCATGCACCTGCTGTCACTCTCAGGTTCTAAGCTCAAAGCAGAGCATTGCTTTTCTCCTCCAGGTCCATCCCCACACTTATCCCTTGACTGTTACACCCAGGCAGACTGCCTTCCCTGGGGGAGGAGACACAGCAGCATGGTTCCCCAGGGGCGCAAACGAGAGCTCGTTTTTTTGTCTTCAGTGCTGGTGCACACGCTCCCAGGGATGCAGGAACCCAAGTGACAAGCCAGTGATGACTTCTGACCCCACTCTCTACACTCTCTTCTCCCCCAGTCTGTTTTCATATATTTTCAAGGCAACAAACTCTCAAAAACCATGCACAGTAATATATGCTTGTTATTCCAGTGTTCAGGAGGCTGAGGCAGGAGGACTGCCATGTTCAAAGCTGATCTGCCACACAGTCAAATAACAATAAAAATAAAAGGGGGAGGGAGACTCTCAAACCAGGCTAAATGCTTAGTCGGGTCCCTGGAGATACAAGGGCAGGGTGAGGACAGAGAAAACATGACCCCTCCTATCTGTCCTGAAAGGCACCAGGCAGCAGGAATGGCCCTGGCCCATAGCCCAGCCCCTCCCTTGTCTGCAGTATTCAGTCATAGAAAGAAAACAGACTAAGGCCCAGGTATCTCATGAGCCATTTGAGGATGTGTGAAGACCACTGACCAGGCAAGGAGTGAGGCTGTGGGAGAGGCCGACCTCCTGAGATTCAGTCTTCATGTCCTGCCCTCAGAAAGTGGGTGTCCCTCTTGTGAGCCTCCACAATGACAGCACAGGAAGCTCTCAGTGAGTTACTTTTAGCATAACCTAGTAGCTTTCGAGTGCTTCTGACCACAATCTACAGTCCCCTGTAAAACTCAAAGGCCACCCAGCTCCGGCTTGACTCCACAGGCTCACTACATCCCTTGCAAGCCTGATGTGCTGGTACAGTCTGTCCTCTTTCCTGATGTGCTGGTACAGTCTGTCCTCTTTCCTGCTTGCCTTTTGCAGACGCTGCCAGCCCATCCTCTGGGCTCACAACCCTCTGCGGGCCCACAACCTGCAGTGTCAAGGCGGCTGGCTCACTGGACGCATCCTGCCCAGGCTGCAGTGTGCTCTACACCCCTGTAGCCTGTCACAGCCACAACAGCCAAGGATGCAGAGCCCCACTGCCCTGGGCCAGCTCCAGGTCTCCTGGAAGCATCCCACTCAGAGAAAAGCAGCACCCTGGGGACTCTGCAGAATGGATAGTCTGACGACTGTCACCTACCCCGGCAGAGTGCACCATGCACTTGGGTGCCCCTGTCGTGCCCGAGGAGAACATGATGAACAGAGGGTGGCTAAAGGGCAGCTGTTCGAACTCCAGCTGCGGTGCCTGAGCGCCTGTCCCGCTTGCCAGGAAGTCATCCAGGAACATGCTGTAGGCAGGAACATGAGAAACCAACAGTGAACATTCCAGAATGCCAGAAGAGGCCTACTGATTCAGCCCCCAGCTAGATAAGGCCCAAGATCCCTCCTCATCTACCATAAGAGCCTGGAACATTGGTGTGCCCGTATCCACAGCTGCTACTGGGTATGAAAGCCTGTGCCTGAGGAAGGGAGAGTCCCAAATTCAGGATGGCTAAAGGGGAAGTCACTGAAGATTAAGTGCTGGAGTTTCTTGTATCAAGGGTTGGCTCTTTAGAAACAACTCCTCCCCCAGTCTCTCAGCCCCCCCCCCAAAAAAACCCTCAACATGGCTGGGAAGATTAGCTCACAGTGAGCCTATCCACTGGCCACAGACCCCAGGACCAGTGTGGACCAGTCTGCTTCCTTATTCACACTCCACCTCCTGATGCACAGCCCAGGACAGGAGTGCCTGTCCCACAGCTAAACCTGAAGGCTTCCCCACCCTGGGGCAGGGGCAGAAGGGCAGCATCAGGAAGGTAGAGCAACTGCGAAGCCACCACAAGCAAATATGTATCACCCTCGTTTATTACATCTCGGGCCTACAGCTGCTGTAGCAGTGAGGAGTAAAGGTAAATATCAGACCCAGAATAAATATAACTAACCCAAGCTGTTAACTAAGTTCTGCCCTGCCTCAGCCCACAGCCACCAGAAGTCACCAGACGTGGGTGGCCCAGAACCAAACAACAAATGGGAACAGCAGGTCTCCATTTTCTGACAAATCGAACTCTCCCTTCCAAGCCAGGAGGTGGGATATCATTCACCTCAGCAATTTGCTGAGGCCAATGACACTGAAGCCCACCCCGCCTGGCATGAGAAGACATGCCTCAGAGACCAGGGACAGGGAATGGCTTGGAAAAAAGACATCCAAACTGGTTCTGACAGTCGCACCCCACAAACACCTCCTCTGAAGCCTGTTGGGTGAAGCGCCAGTCTAATGGACACTAACTGCAGGGAAAAGTCCCTGTCTTTCAAAGGCTCCATAAACCACAGTAAATAACCATGGTTTTGCTGCTCTCCTAAAAATGAAAAGACCAGGGGAGTTTCTGTCTTACGCTCTCTGACCCAGCCATTCACCAGGCAGGCTTATCTGTGACAGCAGCAATCCTAAGAAAACAATGGCAGTGGAGGGTGCCTGGGGTTTGACCAGGGGACTGCTCTGCACTACATAGAGCAGAACTAACCATGGATGTGGCTCCCCTGACAACCTCACTTCACATCAGTTACTGATAAACAGGGATGACCCCCAGCTTTCCTCCTCACCTCTGCATCAAGGCCTCATCAGACACAGCAGGGCTAAATCTAGGGTTACATGAATAAGACAGATCTCCTCCATCTGGCTGTCAGTTACTAGGTCAGCAAGCTGCCTGGGTCCAGAGGAACAAATACCTGGGCGGGCTCACAAGGACCTCACACACAGCTGTGGCTGTGGGTGGCCTTCAAGAGACAGAACCCACTGGGCCTCATGGAGACACACTGTTAGTTACCCATAGCTAGCTATGCACTTGTCCCAGCACTGACCTATTTAATTCACAGAGGCATGGGCCATCGGCACTTAAAGGATAGCAAGAGAACAGACAGGTGAATTACTGTCATGGAGCCATCCAGCTGGGATCAGTGGGAAACACTAACGGCCAGGGCTGGCCAAACTGCGCTTTGCCCTCAGCTTTCTTCCCAGGGAGCAGGGGCCAGTGAAGGACAGACCTCAAGGCCAGTCAGGAGTGCAAGAAATATGTTTAGTGTAAGGAATTCAAATCTTTGTATCTCCCCCACCTAGTAAGACTTTCATGCAAGTATTTTAATCCCATCCACCCACTAAAATCTTTGTTTACCCAGAGACTCCTACTGCTTTCCAGGGACTTAATGATCTGGGGCAGGGACCCCTTTTCTCCTTGAACAATGACACTCTTCCCCTTCCTCCTTCATTTCCTGTGCACCAATTCTTTCCAGACTAGCAAATCGAATGAGACTGTGAGGTCAGAGCCCAGCCAATGGGGAAAGGGTGGTCACCACCTGAGTTATCAGTGCACACCCTCTGGATCAAAAGTAAAGTTTGCCTCACCTGGACACTTCAGGGGGGAGTATTTCTTAGTAGCCTGACTTATTTCTACCAGAAGCAACCACCCCAGATCTCACAGAGAAGCAGCCAGACAGCTGGCAACTCCTGAGCATTTCCGTTCCCTCCAGATGAATGGCTGTGCTGTGCCTGTGGGCCCAGCAGCCAGAATCCCCCCCCCCCAGGTGTGTCTCATCCTCTGGAGGTCAGGACACATGCTTCACATCCTGTGGGGCCCCAGACAGCACCCTGCAAAAATCAGGGGTCCCAATGTCACTCACTGGCTATCTTAGTCCTCTCCTCACAGAGGACATGGGGGGGTATGGAGGGCTGCCATGTCCCCACAGTCCCTCCTCATAGCCTCAGACTGTAGCCTGAGAGGTGGGGGGCACCTGCCAGTAGCATGAACTAAGGCCTAACCGACTGACAAACTATGAAAGCCAGAAAAGCAGAGGAGGGATCAGCAGCAGCCAGGACAAACAGCATTGTTTCCCAGCATCCTGGGAGGCACAGGTTCAAGAACCCCACAGGGACTAAAACCTGCAGGTCCTTGGCCCATCTGCAAAAGGGGACAGAGCCAAAGGGCATGCTCCCAGCCCTAAGCCACCACAGAGGACACACAATAAGAACAGTGGCCCTGAGAGATCTGCACATCCTCAGGCAGATGCAGGAGTTCCCCAAATCTTTACCAGCTGTGATTGGTCATATCCACAGATGAAGAACCCACAGATTCAGGTTAGCTGCATACACTATGCACATACATGTCTGTCTACACAGCACCCACATGTTAAGTACAAAACTGAGTGTGCCACGTGGGTGACACATGTGAGCATGCCTGTGCACACACGTTATGTAACACCAGCCTGCTCTGCCCAATCCAGGAAGGCAGGCCTGATGCCCTCCCCGGCCACAGCAAGACAGGAAGGAAGCTGAAGGTGCCTGTATTTCACTGCTATCTGGTCTGGAGAGACTCATCATGGGGGCCTCCCAAGCTCCATATCACGGCAAGGTTTCAGCTAATGGCTTCCCCACCTCAGATATATGGATGGACCTAGTCTGGAGAGTGGTGGCTCCTCACCTGTTGGGGATCTTGGAAATGTCTATCTTCTCCCTTGGGAGGACATAGGGGATCAGCACCACTCTCTGCAGGTCAGGCAGTCCTGAAGGAGGGGTGGACAAGGTCAGACCCAGCTGTTGTCTGTGCATGCACCCAGGGCAGGACCCCAAGTACCTTTTACAACTCGCTGCAGCTTCTCCAGGTGGCCGTGCTCCTTGCCATTGTAGATAACAGCCTCCACGGAGAAGATAAGCTTTGGCTGAATTTGAGAAAACCGGTCCAGGACACCCTAAAAATGAGAGGAGGGATCATTGGAAACGATAAATGCAGGAGAAAAAAAAAGTCAGTGTCAGGGCCGAGCAATGTCACTTGTCCTCAGCACCTGCAGCCAATACAGGCAGCCCATGCAAACTCTCCTCAGTGATGGCCACACCGAGGAAGGCCTCGACATTAAAAAGCCCAAAGACTCGGACGCATGACCTAAAACAGAAAAGGTTCTGTCGGCCCCAGCAGAGGGTCCTCACTGCACAGGCCACCTCTCACCACAGCCCTCCACAAACACAGCCATCTGCCTTCCAGAAGGGTGCACATTCTGTGAAACCTCGGTGTAGGAGGAACCTGCATCGACCTGCAAGTGTTCACATTCTCCTGTAAGCACGCACGCTGCTCGGGAAGCCCTGGCTGGAGGAGCAGGCTTACCAATACAACTGTGCACCACGCACGGGGAATTCACAGCCAATCAAGGGTAGCCCCTTCCTACCGCCCATACAAATTAATGTAGACAGGCACAGCCAGGGACCCCTTTGCTGTACGCCCCCAAAGGAGAACAGATCAAAGCACTGAAGCAGACTTCCTCAGCCCCTGCCCCACCCAGGATGGCCAGGAGGCCACCACCACTGCTAGCAAGGCCAGTGAGGCAGGGAAGGCTCCACCCCTCTGCACTTCTGCCAGCAGCTGCTCAGGACACGAACAGGGACACCACACCTCACAGACAGGGTCTGGCCACCTGCAGAGGGACCATTAGGTTAATTAGAGCCCTAAGTGTGACTAATTAGTTGCTCCAGTGCTCAGTGTTTCCAGAGCTCCCTGTGTGATGCTCAGCAGCAGGGAGAGGCGCTGACTCAGCAGGAATCGAAAAGGCGGGGACAATTCAAGGTGCCCCCCCAGGCTACAGCAGCAGCCCCTCAGCCTGGCAATCTGTCCCTGCCAAGCAGCCCACCTGGAGTTATGATACACCCTCACGCCTGGGCATCTTGTGTTCCGGGACTGAGCTCACCTCAATGCCATCATTTTCCCAAGCCCACATTGATTGACAGCAGAGCACAGGCACAGTGGGTTCACTCCACCTCCCATGTGCAGGGCACTTGCCAGGGAACCCACGAGGGTCCCCACTCTCCCAAAATACAAACATGATCAGAAGGTCATGGGGAAACAACTTCTGGTGTCGTTGCTTCTGGTTCCACTTCTTTTTTTTTTTTTTTTTTTAATGCTGTAGACAACTTTACTTCAATTTCAGTGCACTTTTATACATAAATATCACCAAAAAAGCAATGATCCAAGGAAGGTTGTTAGAATTCAGAAAAACATAAACAGATAAGCATGTAAATAGTAAGCACATGGTAAATATTAACAGAGCAGCTTTTTCCCAGAACTTTCTCCAGGACAGACAAATTTAAACACAATTGCCTGGCACGTACAATAGATTGTATCTGGGAAAACATGAAGGCAAGGCAGAAGACCATATCCAGATATGGGGTACACTGAGAACAGCGCTCAGCACATTCTTTCACCAGATTCGGTTCTACAGCTATGATCTGACATCCAACAAGAATAAACATGTCTTATAGGTTGAAGGCAAGTGTTTGTCACAAGAGGCACACAATCACATCCACTTCTAAAAGAGTGTTCACAATGCAGACAGCTCAGAGAAGAATGGGACAGGGCACTGCTGCTCACGCCAGCACTTACAGGCTGAAGTGGAGGATCACGAGTTCGTGAGTTCAAGCTCAGGCTGAGCCAGCCAGAGGGTAAGGGTGCTAGGCTGACAGCCGGTCACACTAGCCTGACAGCTACCCAAGAAAAACTGAAAGATAGAATTAATCCCACAAAGTTGTCTTCTGACCTCCACATGTATGTTGTGTCATGCATACCACACAGACACAGCAAACACACACATAATTATTTAAAAAAATAAAAATAAAGCTTAAGAGCAGGGCCGGTGACACACACTCAGGAGGCAGAGGCAGATGGATCTTGAAATTCAAGGCCATCCTGGTCTACAAATCAGGTTCCATGACAGACAAGGCAGCCATACAGAGAAACTCCTTCTGGGGGAAAAAAGAAAAAAAAAAGAATAAAATTTAAAAATAAAAGGAAAGAATTATACTAGTGAACTAGTATAATATAAAAAATTATTGTTGGATGGTGGCGCACGCCTTTAATCCCAGCACTTGAGAAGCAAAGGCAGGCAGATCTCTATGAGTTCAAGGCCAGCCTGGTCTACAGAGTGAGTTCCAGGACAGAATCCGCAGCTACTGAGAAACCCTGTCTCGAAAAACAAACAAAACAAAAACAAAAAACAAAAAAAAAAATTAACTTTTATATAAAAGTACTATATAAAAAAAAGTAAACCTATTTTTTGCCCCAACAAAATAAAATTCTTGCCAAATCTGATTGAGAAGACAGTCATTAGCCCTGAAAGACACCCACACACAGCCCCTTACAGTGCAGCAGGCCATGTCCAAAGTGTGGCTATCACTCAGAGAGTCTATGACTGAGGGCCATCACCCCCTGCCCACCAGTAAACACAAGTGTGAGGACTGTGAGGGAAGTCTCTGTGGGGGCTGTCAGCCCTGGAAGTTCACTGAACCCTATTGTGGCGCTCTGCTCAGAACAGAGGGGAAAGGAAGACTCCCCCTTCTCCCTGGGGGTGACAAAGATCCAACCTCCCGGCCCCACTCTTCCTTTCCCCCATGAAAGTCCCCTTTGCACCCAAGACTCTCCCAGGACAGGGCACCAGGGATGACAGACCTCTCTAGCCTCCCTCTTTGAATAAACCTGATTCATCTCCAACCCTTGCCTCCCAGACACTGGCTTTTGAGTGGTGAGCGCCCAGGACCTGGTGCGGTGACAACAGTGCCCGACACCTGTCTCCCTCCCTCATTCACCCCATAAAGGGTTCCCCAACACTCCAGGACCTACAGCACAGACACAGGGGCCTGTCCTGATCTTTGCTATAGGAAGCGTTCAACCACACAAGAACATGAACTCTGCCTGCTGTGTGGTTGAGACACAAACACGGATGGAGAGTCCGTGGTTAGGTGGTAAAAAAAAAATGGTTGTCAGTAAACACTCATAACAATGTTCGAAGCCCTCAACTTACATGCATGTTCTAAGCTTGTCAAAGTCATGCCCTCCTTTGACTCTC
The DNA here is from genome assembly GCF_037038515.1 of Microtus pennsylvanicus. Classification (NCBI taxonomy): domain Eukaryota; kingdom Metazoa; phylum Chordata; class Mammalia; order Rodentia; family Cricetidae; genus Microtus; species Microtus pennsylvanicus. The sequence continues at coordinate 111,912,653 of NC_134579.1, forward strand.
GTGGCACCAGGACTTGGGAACGTTACTGAGAAGAACTGACTAAGACCTTGGAGCAGAGCATGCCAAGAAGCCAGGGGCACTGCTGGGGCTGCAGCTTGACCCTGGGTACCAGGGCTCCCAACTGACAGGCTGCTCTGTTGGAGCAACACACAGAATAAATGACAGGACAGAAGTGGGTGCTGAGAGCCCTGGGCAGATCACATCAGCACCTAGAAGGGAACACCAGGCATGGGACCAAGGACAGCGTTCACAGAAGGAAAGGCAAGTCTAGAAAGCCCAAGGCCAGAGAGGCTGGGAAGGAGCTAGCCTGGGAGGGTGTTAGCAGGTGGCAGGGTCTTCATCTCAGAAGACCATCACCATTTTCAACTGGCCAAAAGGAAGACCCAGCAGCCAGAGGCCTAGGGCTCCAACATTGCAGGGACACCCCCAGCCACGGTGATAGTACTCAAACATTGCAAGGACACCCCCAGCCACGGTGATAGTACTTAGACATTGCAGGGACACCCCCAGCCACAGTGATAGTACTTAGACATTGCAGGGGCACCCCCAGCCACGGTGATAAGGCCTAAGGTTCAGACAACGCAGAGATACCCCCAGTCACAGTGGTAGTAGTCAGACAGCAAAGAAGACAGGTGTTTCCAAGTCAGAGCCTGCAGGTCACAGCCGAAGCTCCCCCCGGCCGGGCAGGTGAGGTAGAGGGCTCAGAGCACGTGAAGGAGCAGTGGGCCTGCTGAGGTCCCAAGAGCTGGGCCAGCTGCCTTGTGCTACAATGAACACCCCGCCAGCGCTTGGCAACCAACCAGGTGTCGAAAGCAGTGGCTGATGTTGAGTCACACAAATGGCCACCAGAGTGAGGACAGTGGCTGTCCTATTTCCACTCACATAACCCTCAAGCCGCAGAAGCACACTGCAGAATGAGGGCAACAGGCTGCAGGCTGAGCCCTAAAGCACATGGCCTCTTAGAGGGTTGCCTCCCTGGTATCTCTAAAATAACAGAAAACAGAAAAAAAAAACAAGTGGCTGGCAAGTGCGGCACTGAGCGGGTCACGTCCTGTGGCGCAATGGCCCACAAGCCCACACGTGTGCTACACAGAGCACAGCAGAGCAGCAGCGGTCGGGAGACTAAGACAGGCCATGGTACATGTCAGAGAAATGGACCTGCTCCCTGCTCCAGAAACCCTTCCCAGGGTGGTCAGTTCGAGTAGGCAGTCTGAGCAGCAGATTCAATGACTTTGGATCTGCCCAAGGCCACAGTTCATAGGGAACAGATGTGGAGATGAGCAAACACTGGGACAGCGGGGACATAGGGCCCTAGACCAGGAGCCAGTAGACAAGGGGTAACCTTTCATGAAGCCTTTCATAAGATGCCATTTATCTGTTCCCTGCCAGGCAGCTCTAGGCTCGCTTCCTGTGTAAGGCAGAAAAGAGGACCAGTGAAAGGAAACCCTACCTAGAGTCTGAAGCTGAGTGGCTAAACACAGCAGCAGCCTCTGGTCGAGGAGGAGACGCAGCCAAGGCCCTGCAGGATGAAGGAGACAGTGGAGCCCTGCTGCCCCCTAGTGTCAAGAAATAAGCAAACAAGAATCACCCGGCAGCTGTGACTCCAGATTGCAAGACAAAGAGCCAGGGAGCCCACTCACAGGAGACCAGTCCTTTGGAGTCACAGGCCTCTCTCTGGTGGTAACATCTACCCAGGAGAGGGCACTCCAGTCCACTAAAGGGTGCACCCCACCACCACCACCGGAAGGCCAATGCTGGAGCTCTGCCTCAGGTCTGCGGCCCCCACACAGGATACTCCAGTTCTGATGACAAAGTGCTCTCTCCCTCCTAGTGAGCAAGAGCCAGTATTTACTGACCCAACAGTTAAAAGGGTCCCAACCACAGAGGTCTCCTGTGTCCTCTCAGTGCCCATAGGTGCATTGTTGGGTCCACATCCCAGGTTCTAGACCTCAGGTGGCCAGCCTCATACCCAAAGACCTTTCTGCCACCTGACTCTTAACCACCACCTGAGGGACCCAATCAGAACAGCACCTAGGGCCACCTTGTTAGAACCTCCTATGAGGACTCCATGGGTCCCAAATAGCTCATTCAGCCCCACAGTAGGCCCTGGGGCTGGTAGCCACCTGCAGAGTTTCAATCTAGGCCAACCCTTGCTGATCCCAGACAGTCCTGGGGTTGGTTCTATGTGGGAAAGGGCACAGGAAGTAAAAAGAACACATGGGACATCACCTCTGCTCGCTGAGCCATGAACCAAAGTGAGGGGCCCTGAACAATCATGCCTCCTCCATGAGACCATGAGATGATACCTCAAATGCCTTTGCTGAGAGAACAGGCCTCTTTTAGCAGATGTTGAGTTTACACATTCACCCCTGAAGAATGACCCAGGAATATACCCCAAACTCAGCCCATGATCTACCAGTCCAGCACCCAGACCAACCCCCAGCTGTTGGCCACACCAACTGACCCAGCCTGGGTCAGAAGCAGCTGGCATCAGGAGAGCTGGTGGCATGGACACCATGTGTCCTGCCACAGTGCACATCCTCCTGGCACTTGGTAGTCCCTGAGTCCAGGGCCGTACTGACCTGATGACTGTGGTCAGAGAAGGCTTTCCCCGGTCACTATAGCACACTCCAGCTGCCTGGGCCATTCTGCACACACCCAGTGCACCACGGTTCCACAGAAAGCCCAAGGAGGTTAGGACAGACATGCAGAAAGCTCAGAGTCCCAAAGGCCCAGGCAGAGAAGGCCAGGTGACATCATGACACCAAACCAGCAAATACGGATGCACATACCACCTGCTAACCGAGAAGTGAGAACCAGCGGGCAGGAAGGAAACCAGAACCAGTTTGTTTGTAAACTTCAAAACAAAGCCCAAGTCAGGTGAGGTGGCTTATGCCTTTAATCCTAGAACTTGAAAGGCTAAGGCAGGAGGATTGAGCCTTAAACTCAAGGGCAGTCTGAACTACAGAGTGTGGCTTTGTCTAAAAAAGAAAAATTAGATGACTCAAAACCAGATCCCTCCCTGTTCACACTGGGTGTGTGTGAGGCTGTGTGCTCCATCAATCAATCCAACACCCATGACAAGATTCTTCCTTGTAGGCTTCCCCTCCCTTTTACGGCTGCGCAGGGAGACACTCAGAGCTCAGCTCAAACAGCCAAAAGCTCTAAGGGGTTGGGAGCCCCCCCCCCCCCCGACCAGGGACACTCTGACCCTCCAACAGGGCCTCAACTCACATTCACACCAAAGTCTGGCGACGTGGAACTCCAGATGGCACCAATACTGGCAGCGGCCAGCATGGCCTCCACGGCATGCGCGCTGTTGGGTAGATAACCTGTGGGAGGGAGGGGAGAAAAATCTGGGTTGAGAGAGTCAAAGCAACAGTCTTCTGGACATTTCTCTGAGAGGCCTGAAGTATCTGAGAAACAGAGATGCCAGCAAGCGCACTCACCATGCCTCAGTAGTCCATTCTCCACACTTGAACCAGGGTGGTCCCTACACTTCCCGGCTCTTCTCCCTCACAGTTTGCTCCATTCAGTCCCTCAAGTGTTCTAAGCGTCTTCATCCCCGGGGCCTTTGCACTTTGTATTTAAGCACACCCACACACGCACCAGTCCACACCCGTGCACACCTGTCCTTCAGCTCTTCCATCACATGGCGCTTCTTCACGGAGACCTTCCCTAAGCTGGGCACGTAAGAAACAGCTGGGAGTGCTGTAGCAGCCTGACCATGTGTGTAGCACCCGTTTAATGTGAGGTTCTCAGGTGACAGCAAAGACCTCCCCGTCTTCATATCTGCTTTGCCAAATACCTTTCAGCGCACTCTGCACACCCTAAGTAACGTGCTTGTCTGGCAGATGGGTGGGTGGAATGAGAGAAGACGTGTGAGCACACGCACAGAGAGAGCTGTGTGTAACTCTTCAGGGCAGAAGGAGGGGAGGCCCCAACACTCGGGAAGTTGGCACCATGCAGGGAATCAAGTAACATCTACAGCCAGAGGGACCACCATCAACAAAACCAGACAGTGCCAGAGCTCTGGGAGAAAGGACTTCAACACAGGCCTTGGGAGATGGGCCATAGCCAATGCCCACCTGGGGCTGTAACGACCCTCTCCAGAGAGAAACGACAGTTTGCACTCTGCCTCTCTAAGCTTGTGTGCTCCCTGCTGATGAGCCATAGGCTCTCCAAGGGCAGGGCTCAAGCAGAGTCCCCTCAAAGAGCAACTGGTGCTTGGCAGGTGGCAAGGCCACTTGCCCATGAGCAGAACTGAAGAGCCTCGTCATTGTTGTTACCCAAGGGAGGCTGGACTCACTGCCCAGGGGAGTGTGCAAATGGGGACTCCCTGCTGACATGACCAGCAGCCCGCCCTCTTCCAAAGTCATCAGGCCTACCTTGGGAGCCACATTGCAAGCAAAAGAAGACAGCTACGATCAGTTTAACACCCCTCCTCAGCCCTGCAGCACTCTTCACATGGGACAATGGTCAGGGCAGCAAGGAGCTGACTGAGAGCCACAGAAGGGCAGGCCAAGAGCCAGTCTCCCCAGGGAGAGCCCAGCCCCAGGATGGGTCTCAAAGGTCCCCTGGCACTGTTACCTTCCTTCAGAAACACCTGCTATAGACAGATTTGAAAAAAACGCAAATGTGGGCTGGCTCACAGCTCAGTGATGGAGGAGCCTTGCCAAGCATCGGCCCTGAGTTCCAATCCAGCACCATAAAACAAGCTGGTGGGAAGAAAAACAAGAATAAGAAGAGGCAGCTGGGCAGTGGTGGTGCACATGTTTAATCCCGGCACCCAGGAGGCAGAGACAGACAGATCTCTGTGAGTTCGAGGCCAGCCTGATGTACAGAGCTAGTTCCAGGATAGCCAGAGTTACACAGAGAAACCCTTTCTCAAAAAAAAAAAAAAAAAAAAGAAGAAGAAGGAGGAGGAGGAGGAGGAGGAGGAGGAGGAGGAGGAGGAGGAAGAGAGACGTGGTTTCAGCATTGCTTTGCTCAACTTCAAAAAGCAACAGCTGAAACAGGGTCAAAAAGGACACAAGAAAGTGATGCTTCAGCTCCGCAGCTGCAATGGCTGCATGCAGTGACACATGCACAAGAAGCTAAGTTCCAGGCCAGCCTGGGCCACATAACAGGCTGCCTCCAAAGACAAACGAATGAAGACCTCAGCCAACGGACTGCTGGCCCGGTCCTCACACGCATTCCCCCAACAGCTATTTATTGGATGCCAGCTGTGTGCCTGGCCTCCACAGCACGTGTCAGGCCAAGAATGGAAACAGAGCCTATCTTCAGGGACAGACACGGAGCCCATCCCCGGAGAATGCAGGCCAGACAAACAACAGAAAGATGACATCAGAGGCATGAGCCAAAGAAGAGTCAAGCTGACACTGGAAAGTGGTGGGGAATGTGCCGAAGCATTGCCGGGGTGGCCCCTAGGGAGGCAGTGCCTGTGCACCTCGGTGTGCCAGGTGCAGTGGGGAAACACAGAAGTCAGGCAACAGAGTGGGGTGAGCTGGCACACGCCTTTCCTGCCAACCAGCACAGGCTGTGCTCACTCCATGCCCCGCCCACCACTCCATGCCCTGCCCACCGTCTAAGAAGGAGCTGCAGAGGGCCAGCCCCGGATCTGCTCCCTGTGCTGTGGCTGCAGACCCACCCTCTGCAAACACAAGCTGGCATCTGCTGTCAGCCAGTCTCCTCAAGAGAGGCATAACCCTGCCAGAAAATGGCACGTAACCACTCAGATCATCGCCTTGGCCTGTGGCCTTGTCCAACTGTGGGTCAGAGACTGCGCCCCAAGCTGCCCTGGAAGAGTGGCTCTCCCTGGGCACACCCTACCCGCCATTAACTAACTGAAGTTGCTGGGTGAAGGGCAGCTCCCCACGGGCCTTCCTCCTGCTGGGAAACCAAGACAAAAGCAGGACTGGACGGTGGCTGCGCAGCTCTTAGCGGGAAGTATAAAGCACCTGAGGGAACAGTGGGGTGCAGTGACAGTTCGGGAGGGACTTCCAGGCCTGGAGGCCTGCAAATTTCAGTGTGCCTCCTGAACAGCAGTCCCCAGTAAGCTCCTGGCCCAAGTCCAGAGACTCCCTCTGTCCACACTGACTGCGTTAGGGTTCTGTACATCTTTTGGAGAAGAAAGGCACCGAGAGGGAATAAGGCTCTGAGCAGCTCTGGGTGGGGCAGGTAGAGGTGAAAAGCCATGACAGGTAAGTGCCTGGCATCTGTCACAGCGCCCCCCTTCCTACAGGGACCTTGTTCTCATCATCCGCAGGGCACAGGCTATGTTGCTGCTTGGCCCCTTTCCTCGTCCACACTGCCCCACGGCAGTGCTAACACCTATGTGCATCTATTAATCTACCAGCTGCACAGACCACACCTGGATGGACATCCTTGCCACTTTCTGCTCCGGAAACACACTGAAGAGAATTCCTGGTCCCCACAGAATAGTGGGGTAGGGGATTCTTACCTATCTTTCTTTTTTTTTTTAAATATTTTATCTATTTATTATGCATACAATATTCTGTCTGTGTGTATGTCTGCAGGCCAGAAGAGGGCACCAGACCTCATTACAGATGGTTGTGAGCCACCATGTGGTTGCCGGGAATTGAACTCAGGACCTTTGGAAGAGCAGGCAATGCTCTTAACCTCTGAGCCATCTCTCCAGCCCCATTACCTTATCTTTCCTGTTGTTTTATGTTGTTATTGGCTTTGTTTTGAGATGTGATCTCCCTATGGAACCTGAGCTGGTCTGGAACTTGCAATCCTCCTGCCCAGATTCTGGAATGATGGGTGCACCACCACACCCAGGCCATTCTGCAATTCACACTCTGAATCAACTCTGGCCCATGTATAAGGCTAGAGTCATACAGGGGTGTGCTCTACACATGGCTAAACTTTTTCAAGTCCCTCCACTTTCTGGGCCATTTTGTTGTTTGCTTGGTTTGATTTGGTTTGAGTTTGGTACTAGGGATTGAACCACCACAGCACTAAAAGGCATTTACCAAAGGGAGGGGGGGAGGGGAGGGAAAGGAGAAGGAGAGGGAAAAAGGAGAAGAGGAGGGAAAAAAGAGATGAGGAGGAGAAGAAAGAAAAGAAAGGGAGGACAAAAGCTCTTACCGACCACACGGTCCCCCTTCTTCACGCCCATCTTCCTCATGGCAGCTGCAAACAGAGCCACCTGCTGCCGCAGCTCTCCAAAGGTCACCTTCACAATCTCCTCTCTGCCTTCCCCTGAAAAGAGAACAGGACAGCTCAAGCATGCACAGGCCATGCAGGAAGGGACCTGAGTCAGCCAGGACAGGAGAAAAGGACCTACACATGGGACAATGCAGAACAAGGCCAGGGTGGCACCACTCGAGAGAGCCAGGCCTGGTGCTAGCCAGACTCCAACTACAGGAGGATTCCCAAGAGGAGATGCTGATGAAAATGACCAGACTGGCAGAAGGTGGAAGGACCCCAGAGTGCAATATGGAGGCAGGCAGGGAAACCAGTATGAAGCCAGCATGTGCCCAGCTGTCACCTGTGACACTTCCTGGCACTGCCACCACCACATGTCCATCATCACAGAACCACCCTGCAGTCACACACCCCTCATAGTCTTCTGCCCCCAGGAACTGCCAATCTGCTACCCATCTAGACAGTCTGAATGGTGAAAGGATTGGCCTATGCCCCATCTGTAATCTTAACTACAAATGGTTCTGTACTGCCTGATCCAAGAAATGGCAACATGTCAAAAGGTTGTTATGACTACCTGTTACTATGACTACTTTGTTATGACCACCTTGTCTTTGTTTCAGGAGGTCTTTATGTATGACTAACTTAGTATAGTAAGTGCTGCTCCTGTAACCCCACCTATTTTGCCAGCCAAATCACCTATTTAGAAACTCACTACCCCTGAGCTATAAAAACCTTGTCTTCCTCATGACCAATGTGACCTCTAGAACACTGCCTTAGGAGAAGGCAGTCTGTGTACACAAATCAAAAGCTTGCTTTAGTTAATTTGGCCAGGATGATTTGGGTAGCTGGTCTTTCTCCTCCCATCTTTGGGATTACCAGTTTCTATGGCCAGACAGACACAGCAGCTGCCCTTGAGACTGCCCTTAGGCTTCCCCTCAGTGTGTCAATGTAGGACTGTCTCCCCTGTTTTCAGCATCTGTCACCTCCCTTTCATTGCTGAGTAGCAGTCCACCTTCAGTCAGACTTCGATGGTTATCTTTTTACTGACTAGCCAATGAAAATTAAACAGTATGAATAAAACAAATTAAATGAGCTGGGTGTGGCGGCACACACTTTGAAGCAGAGGCAGGTGAACCTGAGTTTAAAGTCAGCAAGGTCTACACAGTGAGTTCCAGGGCCGGCCACGGATACAAAGTAAGATCTTACTAACCTGCCTACCACCAAAAGAGCAAAAGAACATTAAATGATCACTGCTGCCTGCAGAGGCCTCACTGTGAGGGCTCTCCAAGGCTCACAAGAGTCTTCAGCGAAGAAATTATGTTAAAACATCCACGCTGACTTCTACCTATCAACTGCTGAGAACTGAAAACGGCAGTGGAGCAGGTACTTCACACAGCCCCTGCAGTTTCACAGGCCTAGCCCAAGTGACCAGTGGGTTACTGTGGAAATCACAAGTAATAGCTGGGCTGCCAACTCAAGCCCATGTTCCAAGTCAGTCAGGGCCACTAAGTGAATAACACTGTTTCTAAGTCAGTGGTTCTCGACCTTCTTAATGTTGCAACCCTTTAATACAGTTCCTCATATTGTGGTGACCTCCAACCATAACATTATTGCATTGCTATCTCTTAACTGTAATTTTGCTACTGATATGAATTGTAATGTAAATATTTCATATGTGACCCCCGTGAAAGGGTCCTTTGACCCCCAGGGTGAGAACCTCTGCTCTAAGTAGAAGTAAAATTGCACAGCAGACAAGATCAATGGCAAAGCGCATGCCTATCCCAGCACAAAAATAAGATCTTGCATCTGCCCAGGGGCCCACTGTGGGGAGCCAGCTGCCTGCTGTGACGACTCTTGCATGCTTTGTAGAGGCCCTCACGCTGAGGGGTGAGGCCTCAGCAGGCAGCAGTAAACCAGCCCCTGTCAGCCAGCTAAAACCAAAAGGACTGAGGACGGAGGTGGCAAACCTAAGATGGGCTGTCAGGTGTTTTGTCACCCTGCACAGCCACTGCACCGTGCTGTGAAGGAAATGGAGTCCTGCAAGGTCAATGGCTTTGGGAAGAGGAGGCAGGGAGTTTTGTGGTTTGGAATTGCAAAGAGAGGGAGCCTCCTCATTCCCTGAGGCACAAAACTGGTGTCCTGGTGTGTGCCGTATCTACAACCTCTACAACCTGGGCCATTTTTTATCCCTGGTGGCAATACTCAGAGAGCACTGTGGCCGTGCTGACAAAAGCCTCGATGAGCTGATGAGTCTGAGGGGCTGCTGGCCGCTCAGCGGAGCAAGAAGGCTGACACTCAGGAGGCTTTAGCGCAGGAAGCCCGAGTGCTGTGGTGGATGCCTAGGTGAGCAGGGTGCAGCTAGAGGACACCTGTGGGGCACGGGGGCAGAGGTGAGTTGGAAAAACAGCAGAAAATGAAACACAGTGATCTTCAAGTTCCCATGCTGCTCACCACGAGCCTTGGGAAGGCCAACTCTGGGCCAGGGAGGAGAGCAAGCTCAGTGCGAGGTGTCAGACCCTGAGCTTACTTCTCAGCACAAATTTACAGGCTGACAGGGAGCCCTGGCTTAGGGGCACCTGCCACTCTGACAAGAAGGAAAGTGGGCTCAGCAAAACTCCACCTTTAAGGAAGGGAGGGAACAGAGAGTGAGACAGAAGAGGGCTCCTCCACCCACGGTAGGCAGAATTTACAGAAATGCCAACCCAGCTGAGCTGTGTTCTAGGAGAGAGGGGACTGGGGCACAGGGATGGTGGATCACCCTTGGCTCAGCACCCACCAGAATGTCCACACCACAAACCCTGAGAAGTAGTTCAGTGTCTCCTAACATCAGGAAGGCCACTGTTTTGTGGTTTGGGGTTTAAGGTTCAAGAAGTTAAGTCTGTTCTCATATTGCAGTGAGAGAAATCAAGAGCTCGTGAAGCATGTGAGCACCAAGTAAAGCGTGTGTGTGTGTGTGTGTGTGTGTGTGTGTGTGTACGGTCCAGAGAGGAAGGCAAGGCGGTGTCGGACAAGGAACCATGTGTGTACAAGGTTCAGAGAGGAAGGCAAGGCAGTGTCAGACCAGGAACCATGTGTGCATACGGTCCAGAGAGGTGGATAAGAAGGCGTCAAACCAGGAGGCTGGGGCTGGAGCAGAGAGCAGCCTTCCCAGGCCTCTGATGCACACAGACTCAAGGCAATGGGGCCTTATGGGTGTTCAGGAAGGAAATACTGGTGGGTGCAACAAGACAGACCTTAAAAAGCTAATGTTAGCCAGGCAGTGGAGGCAGAGGCAAGCAGATCTCTGTGAGTTCAAGGTGCCAGGACAACCGAATGCAAGAGGCCATGAGCCATGATCACAAGGATGGGGGCAGGGAACAGGTGAGCTCACAGAAAGAAGGCATCCCCTTGCCTTGCCCCGAGCTGCTCTGACCAAAGCAAGGCCCCCTCAGCCCACCAGTTCTTTTCTTAGGCTATTTTGTTCTTCCCAACACTAAAGGTCTTCCCCTAGACCATCAACTTCCTGAGAGGAGGGACTTGCTCAAAGCAGCAGTTCCAGCACCTGCCTGGGTCTGAGAAGTGGATCCATGAGGAGACGGTGGAGGCTGGCAGGTATCTGAGCCAACGCCTCAGTCTGAACTGCACCATGGGGCTAGGAACCCAAGGGAGGAAGAAGAAGCAAAAGGTGTTGTTCATTGCCCAAACCTGACATGAGCACTGTGCTGGGCATTCGTGTCAGAAGTGGCCACGGACTCTGAAATCTCAGGCAGGGACCACCAGAGATGCTCCAGGAAGCTATATGGGAACTGGGCAGCCGCCATGTTAAAAGCAGCACAGATTTTCAACATAGAACCTCTAAAGAGGAGCCTGCATATTTCCTCTGTGTCGAGGACTGTTCTAAGACTTGGCATGTACGCATGAGCACACACACAAACAAACAGATATGCCCATCTTATCCCAGCAACAGTGGGATAACAGTGCTATCATCTGTCCCACCTGGCAGTGCAGAAACAGCCAGAGAGGCTGAGAAACTTACCTAAAGTCACACAGCAACAGTATGTGGCTGTGTTATAGAATATTAGCTGAAGATGTGTTACATTTATTTATGCTATGGAATTTATTTATTTATTTAATGATGCAAAGATGTGTTGCATTCTTTTATTTTGCATTTGTTTAAATCTGTGAAACTATATTATTTTTCCTGCCTAAAACTCCTGATCGGTCTAATAAAGAGCTAATAGCGAGGCAGGAGAGGGATAGGCAGAGCTGCCAGACAGAGAGAATAGATAGGAGAAATCTAGGCTTAGAGAAGTGAGGAACCAGAAAACAAGAAGGGAGGATTCCAGGGGCCAGACACCTAGTCACACAGCCAGCCATGGAGTAAGAAAGACAGAAAGACATATAGAATAAAGAAAGGTAAAAATCCCAGAGGCAAAATGTAGTTAAAGAGAAGCAGGATAATTTAAGTTGGAAAAGCTGGCTAGAAGCTAAGGCCAGGCGTTCACAAGTAAGAACAATCAGGAGCTGGGTGGTGGGCCCCCAAAGAGTTAAAAACAACAACAACAACAAAAAGAAACAGTAACATGGCTTGGTTTTGAACTAAAAACTTCACTCAAGCTCACTTAGTCCTACACCAAGCCCAGTGATCCCTAACACTCCCCCCCAGTACACTTCTAAGAAAACAAAACAAACAAAAAACCTTGATAAACTCAGGAAACTGACCAGTCAGAGTGGAGCAGACACCAGCACACTGGTCCTTTGCTTTAGGGCCGAGCCCCTAACGGACCCCAGTGGCTCTCACTGGTATTAAATACTGGCACTGTCTAAAAAAACCAAATGCTAATGAACAAAAAGCTAATGACCCCAGGAAGCTCCACCCACTTAACTTCCACTAAGGCCCACTCTCAACAGGAAGCAGACAGCCTGACTGAAGAGGAGAAAGTGTTATTACTCAAAGGGGAGTGAGCAGCGCCCCGGAAACAACTCAAAACTGTAGCATGAGGGCCTGAGCTGCCCTCTGGTCTCCACACTCACACACTGTGCACCTGCACACTCCTGAAGGTGCACACACAAATACACACCACACACAGAAAAACATGGGAAACAAGCAGCAGCTGAACCCTCCTCACACCAGCCCTCTCCATCTCCCACAGAGGGGTCTGTTACGTCACGAGGGCATAGACCAATATACCAATACCCAGTCGGAACCCTCCCTGCAGCACCTCCACACCCACAGGGCCACACACATTCACCACCCAGGACACCGAGGGGACTCACGGGCCACGTAAAGGGCGACTTTGTCATTCTCTTTGTGCCGCAGGAGGTTCTCTGCATAGTTGAGGCGGCTGCCTCTGAACCACTCAGGGACATCTGCAATTCCTCTGGATGTGTCCACGACCTGCAGTGGGACAGCAGAAGGAAGCCGAGGGCTCAACTCAGATGTCAGATGATAGCACCCATATACCACCCTTGACCTGTGGAGCCAGCCCAGCCCTGCACTCAGGGAAGCCACCCCAGGAAATTACAACAGAATTTACTGAACACCTATTTATGACCGTTTTAGCTAAACAGGAAGTAAAGGAAATGCCCAGGCCGGAAGTGGGGAGTTCAGGCCTGTAATTCTAGTACTCAGGGGGTGAAGGCAAAAACATTAGGAGTTTGAGACCAGCCTGGTCTACAGAGAGTTCCACACAGAGAAGAAAAAAAAAGGGGGGGGGGCAGCGATGTCAGGAACTGGAATATGGCTCACTTGCAGAGCACCTGCTCAGTATCACATAGTCCCCAGGTGCATGCCCAACACAAAAGAAAATCAGTAGAGCCCAGGCCCACAGACACACCAAAACCAGGAGGCAAGCCTGAGCCCTGCCCCACCCCCAACTCTCTGGGAACACGACTCAGTCTTCCCCTTGTGCTGAGACCTTGGCTTCCTTCCCTGAGCACCACACATCAGCCCCACAGAAGGCTTTGCCACAAGCACTTCAGATACCGACTCTCGGCCCACGGCATCATTTTTTTTTTTTTTTTTTTTTTTGGTTTTCGAGACAGGGTTTCTCTGTGGCTTTGGAGCCTGTCCTGGGACTAGCTCTGTAGACCAGGCTGGTCTCGAACTCACAGAGATCCGCCTGCCTCTGCCTCCTGAGTGCTGGGATTAAAGGCGTGCGCCCGGCTCCATGGCATCATTTTATTATTTTATTGAGCACCTGAGCACCTAGAGGAAATGAAAGCTCTCTGGAAGGCCTCCTCAAAATCTACATAACCATAACAATGCGGATGTGCTTATACCTCAGACTGCCCATTTCAAAGACACACTCCGTCTCACACAGCTTATCTTGTGGGAGGGAGGTGCTGTCTGGGGCTATTTGAGACAGAGACTTCCTATGTAGCCCAGGTTGGCTCCAAGCTTGCAATTCTACTGCTTCAGCCTCCTGTGTGCTATTTTAATTTTAATTTTTTTATTTTATAGTACGTGTAGATATTTTGCCTGCATGTTTGTGCACCACATGTGTGCAGAGGAAGCCTTGTGGAAGCCAGAAGAGGACATTGGGTCCCCTGCAACAAGAGTTACCAGGCTGTTGTGAGCTGTTGTATGGGTGCTGGGAACTGAACCCAGATCCTTGGAAGAGCAGCCAATAACGCTCTTAACCTCTGAGCCTCCTCTCCACAGTCACACCGCCCCACCTCTTCCATGTTTAATATGTGCATATGCGAGGGGTGTTCACTGTGAGGAGGTGTAAGGAACTTGGAGGAGTCAGTTCTCTCTTCCCACCATGTGGGTCCCAGGGGGTCAAGCTCAGATCATCAGGCCACTGAGCCGTGTTGCTGGTCCACACATGGGATTTTAAAAGCAGACATGAGAGGGTACATGAGTGTGGCCAGACCCACTTACCTCATCATACATTCGTGAGTGGACTATCCCACTGAACTTCCAGAACTCAGCCCAGAAGTCTGAATATGACCGTACAGACCAGTGGTATAAGTCATCATAATTCCCTAAAAGAAAAAAAGAAAAAGAAAAACAGCGCCTTTCAGCCCAGTCTCAAAAGGGAGCCCCTTAGCGGTAAGCCTGGGGCCTGAGAACCTCACATGCCAAAGACTCCTTGACTCTAACACCCTGAGTGACTGGGAGGAACTAAACCCCCCTTCATCCACAGTCCCCAAGAGGGCCCAGGCTGGCCTCAAACTCTTGATCCTCCTGCTACAGCCCTCTGGGGACTACAGGGGCGCAGCACCACACTCGGCTTGATATCTTTGTGTGCGCGTATGTGTGCCCATGTGGAGGCACAGGTGCCATTCCTCAGTCACCATCCATTTATCTGTCTGGGTTTTTTAAAGATTTTTGTTTGTTTGGTTGGTTGGTTGGTTGGTTGGTTTTTCAAGATAGGGTTTCTCTGTGTAATTGCCCTGGCTGTGGCTGTCCTGGAACTCACTTTGTAGACCAAGCTGGCCTTGAACTCACAGAGACCTGCCCACCTTTGCCTCCTGAGTGCTGAAATTAAAGATTTGCTTATTTTATGTGTATGAGTGTTTTGCCTTCCTGTACATCTGTGCATCATCTGTGCCTGGTGCCCATGGAGGCCAGAAGAGAAAGTCAAGTCCCCTGGAACGAGAATTACAGACAACTGTGAGCTTCCACGTGGGTACTGGGAACTGAATCCAGGTTTCTACAAGAGTATCATAAACTCTTAACCTGGAGTGACTTCCCAGCCCCAGCTTGGTTTTTGAGATAATCTCTTACTGGGACCTGGAGCTGGCCGAATAGGTTAGGCTGGCTACAGTGAGCCCCAGTTGTCCACAGCAAGGATTACAGGAACACCAGCCTTTCTGATGTGGGTCTGCAGACCCAATTCCAGTCCTCAAGCTCGCAGAGTATCCACCTGAGTCATCTCCTCAGTCCCTGCTTAACATAGCTACTTTTTATTGGGGGTGGGGAGCGCTAGTACAAACACAACATCACACAGAACTTTCGGGAGCCTATTCTCTCCTTCTGCTATGTGGATTTGGGGGATCAAACTTAAGTCATCTCCCCTAGCAGTAGGTGCCCTTCCTTACTGAGTTCTCTCTCCAGCACCTACTCTGAAAGTTTATTCTTGGTGTGTGTTTCTCTTATCTCTCTGTCTCTCTCCTTTTGAGAAAGAGACTCACTATATAGACCAGGCTGGCCTCTGCCTCATAGAGATCTGAGTGCCTCTGCCTCCCGAGTGCTGAGATTAAACGTGAGCCACCACGCCAGGCAGTCTCCAGGACTGTTTAGCAGAACACGTGTTCACCCAAAACTGACCTGCGGGCCAGGCTTGGGGGCAAAAATCCCAGCTGCCCAGGAGCTAAGACTGGGAGATAAGTTTTCGAGGCTAGCCTAGTTGAATTCAAGGTCTGCCTGGACGAAGTGACTGAGACCACTTCTCAAAAATAAGAATTAAAATGAGGATTTGGGTTGGGTGGACACAGGCAGAGGCAGGAAGATCTCTGTGAGTTCAAGGCCAGCCTGGTCTACAAGAGCTAGTTCCAGGAGAGGCTCCAATGCTAAAGAGTAACCCTGTCTGGGGGAGAGGGGGCACGGGGGGGGGGGGGGGAGACCAGCCTGATCTACAGAGCAAGTTCTAGGACAGGCTCCAAAGTTACACAGAGAAACCCTGTCTCAAAAAGCAAACAAACAAACAAAACACACACACACACAAAAAGAGATTAAAAAAAGGAGAGAAGATTCTGTATGTAGCTCAGTGGTATAGGACTTGCCTAGCATTCACAAGGCCCTAGGTTTGATCCTCAGTACCACCGAGGAGGAAAAAGTCAATAGCAAAGTCCCCTGAGTCATGGGGCTCACTGAGAGGAGTGAACATTGCTGGAGGAGAGATGTCTCCACACAGATGAGCCGGGTTAGCCACTCCTGGAGTCCTCCAGTTTCACTCATGACACTCTACAAGCAGATCAGTCCCCTAGGCTTGGGAGAACCCACAAGCTCTCTCAACAAGGGTGGGGAATCACTGAAACCTGGAACTCACTCCCTCAGACTCCTGTCTCGGGGTGCAGGTTCCTCTGGTAACCCAGGCATGTGAAAGAAACCCAACCAAACTACCTGAAACAATACTCAACATGTGCACATGAACTCGTGCTTCAGAGACCCTGTGAGTCTCTGCAAGACACAGATGAGAGAATGCGGCAGGGATTGGTGTGCTACAAGAGACCCAAAGCCACCTGAGCTCCCTCTGCAGATCCTGCCCAGCTAAAAACTGGGTGTGGGAGCTGGAGAGGCAGCTCAGAGGTTAAGGCGCTTAGTGCACAAGACAGCTGCAGCGGGGGAGGGGGGAAAAGGGGGGCAGGGAGTAGGAGCAGGAACATGCAGCAAGGGAAGCAAAGTGTCTGGAGATGAAGAGACAAGGGGGAAAGACACAGCAAAGTCGGATGTGGGGCTTTGCAGTTCTAGACTTCAAGAAGGCACTGGGTCATGGCAACAATGTCTCAACCTCTTCTGGGCCCCAGGTGGGACGTATACAAAGTAGATCTAGCATGCTGGGAAACTCAGGTCAGGGAATCTCTAAAGGTTGAGTCTTGCAAGGATGGTGGTGGTGGTGGTGGGTGGTGGTTGTGATGGGTGGTAGTGGTGGTGGTGGTGGGTGGTGGTTGTGGTGGGTGGTGGTGGTGGTAGACACCTTAAATCCCAGCCCTCGGGGGCCAGGACAGGCTCCAAGACTACAGAGAAACCCTGTCTCGAATAAAAAATGTTGAGCCAGAGTGATTTTGCTGGTCAGGCTCTGACAGGTCACTCTGCCTCTCCAGGACATAGTTTCCCACATGGGTCACTTCAAACTGTTGACAAAAGGCTTCAGATTCTCCCACACCAGTGAAAGAATTTACTCTGGCTCCAGGTCAGGCTAGGTGAGTCAGATTATCACCCATTCTGCCACTTCTGAGCAAATGGCCTGGGGCGAGCTGTCCTACCTCTGAGCAGGGGCACTCCAGTCTAATGAATGCAGGTGGTGACACAGCTACTGTGGAAACCAATAGGACACAGGGCTACAGAGAACAGAACCTACATCAACTGCATTCAACCCCTGCCACTCTGAGTGACCTCAGACATTACTGACCCCCTCTGAGCCTCAGTTTCTCTCTCCGTAGGGGGAGGCTAGTGATACCTATCCCAGGGTCACTGAGGACCCAGAACTGTGAGGACCCCTGCATAGGAAAGGCACTCAAAGGCATCCGCCATTGGTATCACCCCTCCATCTGCATGAAGATCACACACGGCACCTCAGTGGTATATATTGAGTCTATACGTACATGACCGGCCACCACAAGACTTAATATGTAGTAGTATGTGGCGCCTCAATCGAGGCAGGCAGAGGGCAGCACAAGGCTGGGGCAGCTCCCCTAGAGAGACAGCATGTCTCTCATGCACCTGTGGGAAACAACACTAGCCAAACAGGCCCCACAGCTCCTCTCCCTCCCTCAGGCTTCCTTAACTGGGTCCTCAGGAATGGCAGGCTCTGGATGCAAAATGCTTCCCCCGTTGATAAGACTGCCTAGACACAAAAGCAGGTTCAGGTTGGGCCTGGTGGCTCAGGTCTGCAATTCCAACCACTCAGGATATTGAGGCAGGAGGATCAAAAGAGCCAAGTTCAGTCTACAGAGCAAGTTCCAAGCCAGCCTGAACAATTGTCAAGACCCTGGCCAGGCACATCTGTAATCCCAGCGCTCAGGAGGCAGACGGGAGGAACATCTGCCAGCCTGGTCTACATAGTGATTTCCAGGACAGCCAGACCTACGAAGAGAAACCTTGTCTCAAAAAAATTAAATTAAATTAAATTAAAAAATTAAAAAATGAGAGGGTTGGAGTGCAGATCACTAGTAGAGCCTGTCTAGCATATGGGAGACTCTGGGTTCAACCGCCAGAGAAAAGAAGTGTGCCCAGCGACAACATCATTAAGGAGCATGGCCAGCACTACAAACCTAGGGAGCTGATGGTCACAAGGGCATCTCAGCACCTAGGGGACCTTGTCTGAGAACTTTTCCACTGTTGTTTCCTACATCATGGAGTGAGCTGGGAATCCACTCAGGGGCAGCAACCCAAGGCCCAGGTGACCACAGGCACATTTGGGTCAATGTGTTTAACACTCAACCAAGACTCTGAACTAGGAGCTAGCATTTAAAAATCTTAGTTTTAAATGAAATGCTTGGGTGGGATGGTGCATGACTGTAACCAGAACATTCAAAAGGTAAAAGCAGGATGGTGAGTTTAAGGTCAGCCAAGTATGGTGGCGCATGCCTGCTTTTAATTCCAGCACTTAAGAGGCAGAAGCAAGTGGATCTCTGAGAGTTTAAGGCCAGCCTAATCTATATAGTGAGTTCGAGGCTAACCAGGATTACATAGAGAGTGAGACCTTGTCTCAAAAGAAAAAAAAAAGTTGCTAGGAGTGAGTGAGCCATTGTGTGTGTGTGGGGGGGGGGGAGTACACTCTGACTCTGCACAAGAATGCTCACCATGCGTGAACCAGCAAGGCAGGAGCAGAACAATACGAAAAAGCAAATAGAGCAGGGAGAAAAGACACAACATTCAGAAGACAGCATTTGAATTAGACCTGAAAGATCCCCAAAAGCCAAGGCCAGGCAGGGAAAGGGCAGAAGGAAGGAAAGGAGGAAAGGGCAAACGGAGGGGCCATGCAACCACCACCCATGAAGTGGGAACACTGCACAGACAAGTTCTGGGTTTCCATATCTAGCCCCTCGGCATTATTTTGCCGTAACTGTTTCAGAGACAGGGTCTCACTCTGTCATCCCGGAAATCCTTGAACTCACAGCAATACTTCTGCCTAAGCGCCTGAGTGTGAGCCAACCCAGCTGGTAATCCTCCCAACTTTTGTTTGTTTTTAAGGCAGGGTTTTTCTGTGTAGCCTTGGCTGTCCTGGAACTCTCTCTGTAGGCCAGGCTGGCCTGGAACTCTCTCTGTAGGCCAGGCTGGCCTGGAACTCACAGAGATCTGCCTGCCTCAGCCTCCCAAGTGCTGCACCACCACAGCACCACCACCGCCAAGCTGCCTCCCAACCTTTAAACACAAGAGAGTCAACAAACCTCTAAAGATCAAGCCTGAACCCACCAAAAGCCAGAGACTTGAAGGAAAGGACATTAAAGCTAAGGGGTTACTCAGCAAACCTCCAGCCAGTGACAGTGTACAGTGCTCAATGCTCCGCACTGGGCCTGCCATCTCTCCACCAGGATACAACTGGTAGTCTCCGGTGTGCTCCTTTTATAGATGAGGAAACCGAGGCCTGGGGCAAGATGACAACTGGTTCCCGGACACACAGCAGCAGTGGTGCAGCCAGGTCCCTGCAGGGTGTCAGGTTACAGTTCCCTACTGTTCTCTTGCTATGGAGAAAGGTCTAGTCCACTTCAAAGGGCCGTCCTCGGTGGAGCAATGTTCTGAAGTGTCAGGCCCACTCATCACTGCTGGCCGGGGAGACAGATGATGTCCAGGCACAGAATGGAGGACAGGAAACGGAAGCAATCCCGACATCGATCGAGTCGGGTTAAGGTTCTTCTCTAATCCTACACCTACACTGTTCACAGTCTGCAAGCCCCGCAAGCAGCCAGGCAAATACCTGTCTCCAGGTGGGTGAGAGGGAAGGAGGGAAGGGGCGGAGCCAGGTTAGAGAAGGAAAGGAAGCCTGTGGAGGCTCCAGGTCCATCTCCAGGCTGAGCAAGCCTGCAATTCCATGTTCATTCAACAAGGGAATGCAGAGGGCCTGGGAACCCAACGACAGCAAAAAGATTACCCAAGCCAGCAAGCTGGGTGACCATGCAAAAGGAAGCAGGAAAGCCAAGTGCTGCTCAAACACTGGGGAGGAGACCCACTGGACTGCGGCTCAGGGTGAGGGAAGAGAAGATTCAGGAAGGAACCCCCTGAGAAAGATCCTGGGAGCAAGACAGACATTGACACCAACAGAAACAAAGGAGGTCCCTATGGTTGGGAGGGGGTAGGGAGGGGGGCGGGGGGGAATAGAAATGAAGAAGAAAGCCACTGTGAGTTGAAATCCCTCTACAGACACCTGAGAGAGCAGGCCACAGGACTAGCAGAGCGTTATGGATTTCTGGGAGGGCATAAGGAAAGAGCCTCACCCAGAAGGGCCTCTGCCCCACCCACAACCAGACAGATCAGGGTGGTGGCTGGAAGGAGGGTCTGTCTGGGAGCTGGGAGTTTAAACATCTTCCACAACCTTAAAGGAGGGAGGATGAACAAACTTCGACCTTTTCAGGCACCTGAATTTTCAAGTTGGTCCCTAGCAAAGGCAAATGGAGGGAGCCTGTCACTTGAATCCTATAAACTCCAAAAGAACTGCACATCAGACCAAACAGAAGTCCCCACAAGCTGGAAGTCAAGACCCCAGGAGCCACTTCCCAAGCAGGTAAACCTACCAAAAGATCCAAGGAACCAGAGGAGGGATTGCCATTTCCAGAGGGTGAGCCTCACCTACAGGAAGGTGCTGCAGCCAGGAGGGAGGCCTCTGTATGAGGTGATGCTACCCACAACAGTGAAGGATACACCACCAAAAGACCAGCACCTCCAAGAGGAGGACCAAGAACCATGGGCTGCTCCCCCAACTCCAGGACAGGGACTCTGGCCATCCATCCACCAGAGGTCCATGGCAACAACTAGGAGGGACCTCCCTAGAGGAGGACCCCAAGAAAAGGGTGGGCTCCCACAACTCCAAGACAGGGACACTAGGCATTCATCAAGGGACCAAAGAGGAACCTCCCTAGAGGGGTACCCCCAAATCAGGGGGCTTCCCTAACCCCAATACAGGGACCCCGGCCATCCATCCATCCATCCATCACAGGCTTATCCCAACTGCTAGGAAGGACCTTCCTAGAGCGGGCCTCTCTGGAGTGAACCGCTTCCGGGAAGGCCCGGGAAGGGGGTGTACTAGCCGCGTGCCCCGCACTCACCCAGCGCCAGGCCGCAGGCGGCACCCACGGCCGCCCGGAAGCGGTCCATCAGCGTGTCCTTCTTGCTGTCAGGCTCCCACATCACCTGGCACTCCATAATCTCCTCGCGCCCGAGCTTCGCCAGCTTGGACATGGTCGCGAAGTTGCGTGGCCGGAGTCAGCCGGGCCGGGACTGCGGGGACGGCGTAGAGCGTAAGGCGCCGAGCCGCTCGGCACAGGGCGGACGAACGACGGCGCGAGACTGAGCCAGCGCCCGCGCGGCCTGCGGGACACCCGACCTGGCCACGCCCCCACGCAGGCTTCGCCCCGCCTCCAGAAAGCCACACCTCTTGAAACCACGCCCTTCGCTGTAACCCTCCGCGGTGCCTGCAAATGGAGCGCTCGCTGCCAGAAAGCGCGCTGGCCTGCGCAGACGCGGTGAGCATGGTCCACGCCCTCACCTGTTGTAGAACTTGCTGGGCGTTTCCCTCGTGTTCATTCATTCATTCATTTATTCAAGATTAAGTTGCCCCTTCTACAGTCACTTAGCTGCGGAGGTGTCTCAAGCGGAAAACGCTTGCAGACAGATGTCTGCGGAGGAGGGAAGACCTCTAAAAACGCGTGTCAATGCACGCATCCCGCAAGGATGTTGTAACCGGTATGTGGGGTATGTATTGTAACAAAAGATGGAGCAAGTGAGACTCCAGGTCCATCCTCAGGACCGAAAATAAAAGCGTTAAACAGAGGACATTCTGGGGCAAGCCTGAAACTCAGCACTCTGGAGACTGAAGCAGGAGGATGACGGTAAGTTCCACTTCAGCCTGGACCCCAAACACTTTGAAGGAAGACGCAGTAGGGTCTAGTCTGGGTTTCAGGGTCATCCTTTCTACTGAGTGAATTCAAGACCAGCCTGGGCAGACTTAATAAAGCCCTGTCTCAAAACGAAAAAAGAGGGCTCAGGATGTGGCTCAGTGTGAGTTCGCTCAGTAGCTTTAAGGTGACAGAAGGGGAACTTTGGGAAATCTTGCAGGTTTTCAAGCAGAGGGAGCCCCCCAAGGCAGGAACACTGTGTCCTATGGAGTGTCAACGTCCAAAAAGGCCCAGGTCTGGTCCCTTAGCCCTGGGGTAGAAGACAAGGTCATGAAAGAAATGGTGGCAGTTCACGTTGGTCCTGCGGAGCATCAGCGGTGTTGACTTTGACTCTGGGTGGGATGAGGCCATCAGAAGTTTCCAAAAGACAGAGGCATGCTGGGAGGGTTCTACTGTGGTAGAACCTTTTGGATGCTAATAGTCTTGGCAATCTATTTTGTGTTTGCTACCTACAAGGTATCTAAAATACCCCAAAACAAGCAACTTTCCTTTCTTCCTTTGTAATGTGTATGTTCTTGGAGGTAGGTGCTTGTGAGTGGAGGCCAGAGGTCAATTGTGCAATTGTGGGTGTCATTCCTCAGCAGGCATCGCCTTGGTTTTTTTTTTTCTTTTCTTTTCTTTTTTATTTATTTATTTATTTTTATTTTGAGACAGGGCCTGACTCTGTAGCTTTAGCTGACCTGGAATTCACTATAGAGTATCGGTGTAAAATGAATGCAGACAGATTGTAAAAATATATACAGCTTTAATGGGGAAATAGACTTACAGAACCAGAGGTTCCGGCAGTGAACAGGAAAGCAGAAGGGGCGGCTAGGAGCACGCCCGCAATTTTTATAAGTAAAAATATCCTCGGGGGACCCCGCCCCCAAGTAAAGTGACTGGCTGGGTCTCTCCTACAATAGAGACCAAGCGGACCTTGAACTCACAGAGATCTGCCTGCCTCTGTTTTCCAAGTGCTAGGGATTCAAAGTGTAGGACACTTTGCCTGGCTCCCACTTCATTTGTGGGGAGGGGTGTTTGTTTTTTTGCTTGTTTATTGTGTATAGGTGCTTTGCCTGCAAATGTCTGTGTACCATGTGCTTGTCTGGTGCCCATGGAGGCCAGAGGAGGGTGTCAGATTTCCTGAGACTGGAGTTATAGATGGTTGTGAACCACCATGGGGGTCTTAGGAATCAAACCCCGGTCTTCTGGAAGAGTAGCCAGTGCTCTTAACCACTAAGCTACACTAAGCTACCTCCCCAGACTCTTGTTTTTTTTTTTTTAAGACATGATCTCTCACCAGCCCAGGACTCGCCAAGTAGGCTAGAGTGGCCACCCAGTAAGCTTCAGGGATCCGCCTGTCTCTACATCCCCTCTCCAGTACTGAGACACGTGCCACACCACACCTGGATTTTTTTCACGCAGGTTCTAGGGAGAAAATTCAGGTTCTCTTGCCTATACAGCAGACATTAGCCTACTTAGCCACCTTCCCAGCCCCGGGGGTGATTTCTTATGGCTCTAGAACTGGGGTGTAAATAAAAGTCTAGATGCTTCTTCAGGTGTGGGTCTTCCTGCTTTCCCCCAGTTGAGAGGAGGGAGAGGGCAAAAGAGAACCTGGGACATGAAGAGAGGAAGAAAGCAAAGACAGAAGTAGATACCCACAGCCTCTTAGGAACTAGCACTAGTCTATGACCAAAACACCCTGAATGAACCGGATCTGATCTTGTCTGATCTTGGAAGTTAAGCAGGGTTGGGCTTGGATGGGAGACCGCCTGGGAATACCAGTGCTGTATGTTTAGGGGAAGAAAAAAAAAAGAACCACCAACACTAATCTATTCACACAGGTAGAGCCCTCAGGACCTAAACACTGGGCCTCATCTCCTTGGTAAGCACTGGGGATTAACAAGTATTCCAGGGTTGAAGGTAGATGATGTTACAAGAGATGATGATATTTCTCAGATAGACAGTTGGCTCCAGGCAGTGCTAAGGGCATGGAAAGAGGGCTGCTAAGGACACCCTGCTGTAAGTTGGTTCTGTATTGTTCTGGTTTGCTGTGAGAAACCAAAAGCAACTTGAGGAGGAGAGTGTTTATCTGGTTTCTACTTCTAGGTCACAGTCCATTAGTGAGGGAAGACAGGGCAGGAACTCAAAGCAGGAACCGAGGGAAAATGGGAAGAAAAAAAAAAAGAAAAACAAGAAAAAAGCCTATCACTGGACTACGCCCCATGGTTTGCTCAGCTTGCTTTCTTAGACAACCCAGGACTGTCTTCCCGGGGATGGGCTCTACCCACAGTGAGCTGGACCCTTTTACATCAATCAGTAGTCAAGAAAGGTCTCCCACAAACATCCCACAGGCCAGCCTGGAGGCGGTTTTTTAGTTAAGGGTCCCTCTTCTTTTTTTTTTAATTTATTTATTATGTATACAATATTCTGTCTGTGTGTGTGCCCGCACACTAGAAGAGGGCACCAGATCTCATTACAGGTGGTTATGAGCCACTATGTGGTTACCAGGAATTGAACTTAGGACCTTTGGAAGAGCAGGCAATGCTCTTAACCACTGAGCCATCTCTCCAGCCCCTGAGGGGTCCCTCTTCTAAGGGAAGTATAATTTGTGTCACTTTGACAGTTAGAAACCAAATAGTATACAAGTTCTGAGACCTTTCCCTTTCATATTTATTATCCCAACTTGATCTCTTAGCAGTCCTGTCAGCCTCACAGAGGCAGCTCTCGGCATCACTGGAGCCCTACCAAGTCTCTGCCTCCACTATCAGATATATTTTTTTAATTATTATGTATACAATATTCTGTCTGTGTGTATGCCTGCAGGCCAGAAGAGGGCACCAGACCCCATTACAGATGGCTGTGAGCCACCATGTGGTTGCTGGGAATTGAACTCAGGATCTTTGGAAAAGCAGGCAATGCTCTTAACCTCTGAGCCATCTCTCCAGCCCCCACTGTCAGATCTTTTAAAAGACTTTATGTGTATGTATCTATCTGTTTGTATTTGCAGGTGCCACATGTGTGTGGACCAGAAGAAGAAATCAGATCCCCTGGACCTGGAGTTCCAGACGGTTGGGAGCTGCCAGATGTCACTGCTGAGAACCAAACTCAAGTCCTCTGGAAGAACATCAAGTGTTCTTAGCCACTGAGCCATCTCTCCAGTTCTCGCACCAGCACGTGGTAAAAACCAGTTTCCATTTGCCCATCATGACAAGCACACAGAGATTCCAACTGTAGCCTGGGTGCATGCTGCATGCACACAAGTGGTTCCAGATGCATCCACCTCCCTGACATACACACACCCCAGTATGACAGATGTGCATACACACACCCCAGTCACATGCCCACGGCTGGGTCTGTGTTCCTGCGCTGTCTCCAGTGGGCAGTCTCAGAAGTATGTTATCACTCAGAAGTTGGTTCACCTCGAAGAGATCCTCATCCCTTCATCAGCAGAAGGCAGTTTCCATGAGAGCAAAACCCTAGTCCGGCAAGGTCAACACAGCTGCGGTGGCTGGTCCACCAAAAGCCATGGTCTGAGGAACACTCTTTCAGAAAGTCCCCAGTGGCTGCTCACTGCAGGGTGGCATGCAGACACCCGAGGAAGCCTGGGTTGTCTGTAACATGAGGGCCGGGCTTGTTGGGGTTTCTGTCCCGCCCGGTCCCCCAGTCATGTAGTCCTCGAGAAAATCACACAGAGAGTCTACATTAGGTTATAACTGATTGGCCTGTTAGCTCAGGCTACTTATTAGCTCTTGTAGCTTATATTAACCCATTATTCTCATCTATGTTAGCCACATGGCTCAGTACCTTTCCCAGCCGGGCAGATCACATGTTGCTTCTTCAGTGGTCTGGGCAGGAGTGGGAGGAATGGGCTTCCTCCTTCCCAGAATTCTATTCTCATCGCCCCACCTCTACTTCCTGCCTGGCCAATCAGCATTTATTCAAAACATGATTGACAGAATACAAACAATTCTCCCGCACCAGTTGTCCAGGAGCTTACCCCAGTCTTTGTGGGGTAAGAGAATGGCAGCCACCCAACAGGCTCTTCACTCTTTGTACCTCCTCCTCCTTGCCCATGCAGCCCCTGTGAGAGAATCCTAGGAGAAGAAAGTTAGAACCAGAATAGCCAGGCACTGTCCTACACACTCCACCTCTTTAACATGCCCCCAGACACACATACAGCCCAGGACTACCTGCCCAGGAGTGGCACCACTTCCAGAGGAGCCTTTCAGGTCCTTCTTGCTCCAACCATACTCTTTCTAACACAGAGAGAAGGAATGTCCTGAAAGGCCTCGAATGGCTTGGAGATGTGGCTCTGTTGCTGGTGTGGTTGGCATGAAGTCCTGGGTTTGATGTCCAGCATCACATGAACCCAATGTGACAATGCACATCTCTAATCCAAGCTCTAGGGAGATGGAGGCATAAGGATCAGAAGTTCAAGGCCAGCCTGGGCTACGTGAAACCCTGTCGCAAAAATATTATTGAAAACAAAAAAGTTTTGAATTAAAATGAGACAAAAAGACTGGGCATCTACCTCAGGAGTAGACCACCTGCTTAGCATGTGCAAGGCCTGGGTTTAATCCCTGGTATAACACACAAAATAATAGAGCTAGAAGGTGACTTCTTGTCTCTCTCCTGAAACTCCCCTCGGTTTCTTCACTGCCTGGGCTACCAAGTAAGACCTTACCAAAAACAAAAATAAAGATGGGTTAGCCAGGTGGCTTTAATCCCAGCACATTGGGAGGCAGAGACAGGTGGACTGTTACATAGAGAAACCCTGTCTTGAAAAACAAAAACAAACAAACAAAAAAAACAGAAAGGGTTGGAGATCACACTAGAGGTGGGCTTTTCAAAATTGTACTCATGAAAGACTTTTTTTTATTGGTTTTTTGTTTGATTTTTGAAGATAGGGTCTCTGTGTAGCCCTGACTGTCCTGAAACTTGCTTTGTAGACCAGGCTGGCCTCAAACTCCCAGAGATCCACCTACCTCTACCTTCCATGTGCTGGGATTTAAAGGCATGTACCACCACGCCCAGCTAGTGGAAGACCATTCCTAACAGGGTGATGTCACATGTGAAGTGTCCAGCCCACTGATCTTCCCAAAGAGCCACAGGTGTACCAAACACAAAGGCTCAGAGGCACACTTGCCTCTATCAAGGACATTGCAAAGGGTCACATGGACCACTACAGTGACCAAGCTGGGGCAGGAGGATATGGGTCTTTCTCAATCAATCAGTCAATCTCTCCTCCTCCCCGTGGTATGTGTGCATGTGTATGCGTGCATGTGTGAGTCTGTATGATCTGCCCATAAGCCTATAAGCCAGTATACTGTGTGCGAAAGCTAAAGTATTTTGTGTTTGTTTGTTTTTTTGAGACAGGGTTTCTCTGTAGCTTTTGAGCCTGTCCTGGAACTAGCTCTTGTAGACCAGGCTGGCCTCAAACTCACAGAGATCCGCCTGCCTCTGCCTCCCGAGTGCTGCGATTAAATGTGTGCGCCGTTACCGCCCAGCTGGATGTTAAAGTGTTAAAGAGCTGGGCACTGAGCCATCTGGGATGGCAGACCCAGCTGCTGTGCTTTGGGGCAAGCACAGAGCCCAGACTAGACAAGAACAAATCCTACTTTCCCTGAAGCACGCACAGGAGGCTCTGATTCAGAGCCGAGATAGGCCCTCCAGAACCAGGCCAAAAGGAAGACAAGGCAAATTGTGGAATGGTTTCCTTTCCTGGTCTCCACGGTAGGTGGCTTCACCCTCCCACTACACCCCCAGAGACTGTGGAAACAGGGCAGGTGCCAACTCCTTCAAGCCAGAAGCACCCGAGGCAAGGGCACAAAGCTTACCCTCTCCACCTCCTCCTAGCACCAAGCAGGAACACCAGAACTCCAGGATTAGGAACAAGGCCCAAACCGACAGACACAGTGCAAAATCCTGCAGCATGAATGACTGGTAGGCAGGCCAGATGGTTCTTGGGATGCCGAGCTCTGGGCCACCATATAGAGAAACGTCTGCACTGGATTTCCGTCACAGAAGGACCCAGGGCAAGCCTCACGCTCACAGAGATATGCCCGCCTTTGCCTCCTGAGGGCTGGGACTAAAGGCATGCACCAGTACCACCTGGCTCAGAACGTTCTTAAAAACACACTCTTGAGCTGAAGAGATGGGGCAGCAGTTAAGAACATTTGCTTCTCTTCTAAAGGACCCAGGTTCGGTTCCCAGCACCCATATCAGATGGCTTACAACCACCTCTATCTGAGGGCACCTGCATATATGTAGTATATGACACACGAATTCTACAAAGGCAGATACATATAGAACTTTAAATAAATAAAACACATACTTTTGGAGGCTAGAGAGATGAGTCAGTCATTAAGAACACTTGTGTCCCACAGTAGACCTGGGTTCAATTCCCAACACACCTACACGATGGCTTACATCCACCTATTGGCACGTGCATGATGTATATACACGCACGCAGGCAAAGCACTTGTATGCATAAAGATAAAATTTTAAAAATAAAAATAAAAAAGTCCCGGGCGGGCCGGGCGATGGTGGCGCACGCCTTTAATCCCAGCACTTGGGAGGCAGAGGCAGGCGGATCTCTGTGAGTTCGAGACCAGCCTGGTCTACAGAGCGAGTTCCAGGACAGGCTCCAAAGCCACAGAGAAACCCTGTCTCTAAAAACCAAAAAAAAAAAAAAAAAAAGGAAAAAAAAAAGTCCCGGGCGGTGGTGGCACACGCCTTTAATATCAGCGCTTGGCAGGCGGATCTCTGGGAGTTCGAGACCAGCCTGGTCTACAAGAGCCAGTTCCAGGACAGGCTCCAAAACCACAGAGAAACCCTGTCTCGAAAAAACGAAAACAATAAATAAATAAAGTTACAAAGTGAAATATTTGTTAAAAAAAATAAAATAAAATATAAAAAAATAAAAAAGTCCTTTTTTAAAGGGTAAGGGTGTGTTTATGCCAGCAAGATGGCTCAGAAGGTTAAAGGTGCTTCCCAGCAAGCTCAATGACCTAAGTTCAATTCCTGGGACCCCGGAGTAGGGGCGAATCAACTACCACAAGCTGTCCTCTGACCACATTTGTGCCATAGCATGTGTGCCCCCACACACATGTGCGGGAAATAAATAATCTAAAAGTCCACTAACAGAGGAATGGATGATAAACCAGAGGTGATGTCCCCACCCTCTAGCCAATATATAATGCCATCATGAGCTGGCCGGTAATCAGCAAATGTCTCAGAAAGCCTTATTTTTAGCAAGATAAGAACTATAGAGTGGTATATACAAATTGTAGGAATGTCCACTAACACTCAACACACTCAGGACACAATTCGGCCTTTTTTCCCTTTGCCCCTGATGTATATAGAACATGCTTGTAGTCCCAACACTCAGGAAGCTGAGGCGAGAGGATCATTGGAGCCCAGAAGCTTGAAACAGAGCAAGGGCGAGAGACTGAAAGAGACACATGGGTTGGAGTGAAATCCATAAGGTATATCGGAGGGGGTTGCCCTTTGCTTTATATCTCTTCCCACTGTATGTGAGAGTGGGGGCACATGCCAGGGCATGGGAGTGGAGCTCAGAGGATAGCTTTCAGAGGTCAGTTCTCTCCTTGTACATACGATCTGCTTTGTTACACGCTGAGTCATCCCACCAGCCCTGTTCTTGTTTGTTTAATGTTTAAAATATTTTTATTATTTATGTGTAAGTGCGTATGTATTTATATGAGGAGGTCAATGAGGCAACAGATCCCCTGGAGCTCAAGTTACTGGCAATTGTGAGCTGCCTGATGGGGATGCTGAGAGCCCAACTCGGGTCCTCTGCAAGAACAATATGTGCTCTTAACTACTGAGCCACCTCTCCCGCCCTTATTTTATTTTATTGGTTTTTCAAGACCGGGTTTCTCTGTGCAACAGCCCTGGCTGTCCTGCATCTTGCACTGTAGATCAGACTGGCTTTGAACTCACAGAGATCCTCCTGCCTCTGCCTCCCCAGTGCTGAGTGCTGGGATTAAAAGTGTGGGCCACCACTGTCCAGCCCTTATTTTTGAGACTGGGTTCTCACGTAAACTCGCTGTATAACAGAGGAGAGGATGACACTGAACGCCCACAACCTCCACCTCCTGGTGCTGGAATGACAGGTGAGCCGTGCTCTGTGGGGCTTACGATGACAGTGCTGCTTTCTTATCCTCTGTCTGTCCCTCTTCAGCAACTTCGGCAACACAGAGGTGCTGAACTTCATTTCTTCAGGTCCCCATCCAGAGCCCTTCCTTCTTGTAGCATCCACAGCTAGGTGACGGACCATCAAAACCATGCCTAGGCAGCACAGATTGTTCCCAGCGCTAATACCAAGGCGTCAGTCAGTCTTCCTGCCTCTGCTGACCCTCAAGACACTGAGCCAGCTGGCCAGCCAGGTCTCTGGAAGCTTGCTCCAGACTGCTTACTTGCTAAGAGCGAGAAAGGTGACCACATGGGGTGATCACACACTCTCTGGCTTCACTTGGCTTTTTCCTCATCTTACGCAAGTTCTCTCTGGTACAGCTTCCAGAGAAAAGGTCCTTGTCCTTACCAAGAAAGTCTCTAGTGTCTTTGGCTGGCATCTGTATCAAGAGAAGGGGAACAGGAGCCAAGGTGCACAATATAGATACATTTGCTAACACTATGCATCTGGATTAAAGGCATGCGCCACCACCCATGGTCCTTCCACTCTGTGTTTTGAAACAGAATCTTTCACTGAGCTTAGAGCTCTCCAGTTGGCTGGCCAGTGTTCCTAGGAATCCTCCTGTCTCTACCGTCTCAGTGCTGGGATTGTAGCCATCCACCACCATCCCCGGCATTTTACATGGATTCAGGGAATCGGAACTCGGGTCCTCATGCTTGAGCTCTCAGTGCTTACCCGCCTGAGCGATACCCCCAGCCTTCTAGAAATGTGTGTGCGTGGAGCTCCGGCAGTTCCTGGTAACTACTGATTTATTTCCCCAACACGTGTATTTTGGGGGAGTGGGTGTGACATGTGCCACAGCGGAGATCAGAGGACAATTGGGAGCAGTCGGTGCTGTCCTTCCGTCATGTGGGTTCTGGGAATTGAACTCTGGTCCCCAGGTTGGTCAACAAGCACCTTTTACCTGCTGAGCCATCCCTGGGACCCTCATTTTGTTCTGTGTTGAGACAAGTTTAGCCGGTGGTTGTGGCTGTGCTTGCTGGTAGGATATGCTAAAAAGGCAAAGGCAGAAGAATGAAGAGGAATGTTCTTCTTGAATTGCTCAAGTTGGCCCAGAACTTGGTGTGTAGCCTAAGCTAGCCTTGAACTTGTGTGCCTCCTGTCTCAGTCTCTCAAGTAGGCTTATGATACCACAGCTTATGATACCACAGGCTTGTGATACTACAACTTATGATACCACAGGCTTATGATACCACAGCCCATTCCATCTTTCTTTTATTGGCATCCTTTAGGAGCGTTTTTGGTTTTGAGATGCAATCTCATGGAGCCCAGGTTCTTGACTTGCAATGTAATCCAGGATAACCTTAAACTTCGTATGTTTCTATACCCAATTTCCCAGTATTCTGTTTCTTTCTTTTTCTTTTTATTTTTTTTTGGAGCGGGGGGGGGGGTGCCGGATTGTAACCCAGCGCGGGATTCAGGTGCGTTGCTACTGAACTGATCCTCAGCCCTATTGGCCTTGGGGAAGAAAACCTCTGTCGGAGCACATTTTAGGCCCTACACTAGCCACGAGGAACTTCTTTCTAGCCAGAGTAGCCACGCCCTTCCCGCATCCCGGCGGAGGGATCCTCAGCACAGGCACGCGCCATACACAACTCATACGTTGATTGGCTGGTACGAGACTGGCCCCACATCAGCCCAGACCGCGGCGTCGCGAAGGACCGGCCTGAATGTCAGCCAATCACACAGCACTCTGGTGCGTGGGCTGTGCCTCTCATCCAATCCATAGGGGGATTCCGAAAGGGCGTGCCCAATGAGAACTGGGCAGAAAGGCGGAGCTCCCAGGGATCCGGGAGGTTGGGGCAGAGCTGTCACCTTGACAACCCGACAGCCAGGAGAGTCCGGAAACTTGAGAAACCTGGACCTTAGCCCACTGTTGACGCCTGAGATTCTGGGAAAATTCTTTTTAAAATGTATTTTTTTTTCAATTGAGAATATCTCTACAAATGTGTTCATGTAAGAAAAATTTCCATACAACATATTTAAAATTTATATATTTTGATATTTCCCCTTCCCCCAATGTTTTTTTTTTTTTCTTTTGAGACACAGGGTTTCATGAAGCTCAAGTTGGCCTGAAAATCGTTATATTGTGGAGACTGGTCACTTTTTGCTCAGGTTGTATCTTAACATCCAGGAGCCTAGGCTTTTTCCTTTATGGACAAAGACAATCCCTTCTTACCAGAGCCTTGTACAAGCTCAGCCAGAGGGAGCTGAGGGAGACACAGGGACCTCTGCTGTCACTCAGAGCAACACAGAATGACCACTGTTGTTGCCATCCTAATTTCCTGGAAACCCATTCCTCTAGAATGTCTCCCTTCACCTAGCCACAATTTCTCCCAGGTAAGAACACCAGAAGCCCTCCAACCGCACCAGGCAATGCTTCCCAGCACCACGGCCCATGTGCAGCCAGGACTGACTGGCCTTAAAGATAGTTTGACTCTTGTTATCATGGACTGTCGTAGGATGAAGACATTTCTAGATTCTGAAACAAGTACAGATGCTCCTGTGGGAATGAACCACTGTCCCCAGTTTCTGGGAGTCAGACTACCGAGGGTCACTTCAGGCAGCGGGCTGCCAGCACTCCTGACTTACGAGTCTGGAGTAGGTAAAGAGATACTTTTCTGGTTTGGTGTGCCCAAGGCTCAGGGGCTGGGTCAGTTCACAGTAGACAAATCATTTGGAAGCTCACAAGGTAGACTGTGACTGTGGGCTTCAACTGCAAACGTGGTCACTTTCATTATCCTCTCCTGGTAGCAGAAGGCAGCGGCAGCATTGTGATGTGTGTGTGTGTGTGTGTGTGTGTGTGTGTGTGTGTTCACACTTAGTTGGCAAGGGCACGCAGCAATAGCAGAAGATGGTGCCTCCAGGGGCTTCAGCTCTCAAGGGCCTCAAGTGTCAGATCCTTATTTCTTGACAGCAACAAGTGTCACAGTACAAGAAGACTGAGACAGATAAAAGAAACTCATCCCTTCCTGTGCCTTAGGCAGGTGTTAAGCAATTAAATTATGGAAAATCACTATTACTGGGTGGTGAATGTCTTTAATCACAGTACCCAGAAGGCTAGCAGACCTCTAAGTTTGAGGCCAGCCAAAGCTACACGGTAAGATCCTGTGTTAAAAAATAAAACCCAACTAGCAGTGGCGGCGAACGCCTTTAAATCCCAGCATTTGGGAGGCAGAGGCAGACGGATCTCTGTGAGTTTGAGGCCAGCCTGGTTTACAGAGCGAGTTCCAGGGCATCCAAGGTGACACAGAGAAATCCTGCCTCAAAATAAATAAATTAAAAAAAAAACTCACTAGTATCAATGGTAGGTTGTTTGAATTTGTAAGCACTCCTAATGTCATTTTTATTGGTTCTTTAACAATTTCACGCCCATGTATATAATGTATTTTTACTATATTCACCTCCCACGCATGTGTGGGTAGGTAGGTGGGTACATGTGGGTCATGTGAAGGTCAGAAGACAAACTTAGGGAGTCAGTTCTCTTCTCCCACAATGTGGGTCCTAGGGATCAAACTCAGGTCACCAACTTGATGGTAGGCACCTTAACCTACTCAGACATCTCACTGGTCCCAGATTTTTGTTTGTCTTTTGAGACAGGGTTTCACATAACTGAAGGATATAGGTAAGTAAGAAGCTAGAAAATAAGAGACTTGTAGGCTCTGGTCACTGAGAGCGGCCAAACCTGTGACCCCAGGGTCTAAACTTATAATGCTAGCAACTTGTAATAAAAGGCAGATGTAAGAGCTAAGGCATTCCAGCTTCCCAGACCCACATGAGAGCTGGAATGGCGGCTGCTGAGAAGAACTGGAGAATCTCAACTTCCTAGCTTTGGAGCACGTGTTGGGTTAAGGGTCCCAAAACTGAGCCCTGCACCACTAGAGGGCAGCACCTACCTGCTGTCACCACTAGCTCAAGCCAAGGACAGTGGAGACTAGCACTTTGGCTTCCTCCAACACTCCCACAATCCCACCCCAGGATTTTGTTGGTTTTTTTTAAAATATTTTTTATGGTTTATTTAACTTTTATTTTATGTGCATTCGTATGAAGGTGTCAGATCCCCTGCAACTGGATCTTCAGACAGTTGTGAGCTGCCATGTGGGTGCTGGGAATTGAACCCAGGTCCTCTGGAAAAGCAGTCAGTGCTCTTAACCACTGAGCCATCTCTCCAGCCCCCCACCCCAGGATTTTGGGCAACCACAGGCTTGGCTCTTAATGCTTAGTAGCTCCCAAAAATCCTACCAGCCACATGGTCCCCAGTGTCCCACCGTGTAGTGTCCATATCTTCACAATGCAGCCCTATCTTTTCTCCTGTGATGTCTACCCTGACCTCTCTCCCTTTCTCCCTCCCTCTCTCTCACCCCCCACCCTTCAGTAGCACTTAAAAAAAAATACTCATTTATTTTGTACACAGAGTTCTGCCTGCAGGCTGGAAGAGAGCACCAGATCTCATTGCACATGATTGTGACCCACTACGTGGTTGCTGGGAATTGAACTCAGCCAGTGCCCTTAACTGCTAAGCCATCTCTCCCGTCCTCAGCAGCACTTTTGTTGCTACTGCTGCTGTGTGCACTGTTCTTGCAGAGGAATCACGTTTGGTTCCCAGTACCCATCTGAGATGGTTCACAAACACCTGTAACTCCAGCTCCGAGGGATCCGAAAGGAGAATTAAAAATCATTTTAAGGGCTGGAGAGATGGCTCAGAGGTTAAGAGCACTGACTGCTCTTCCAGAAGTCCTGAGTTCAATTCCCAGCACCCATATAGTGGCTCACAACCATTTGTAATGAGATATGATACCCTCTTCTTGTGTGCAGGCTTACATGCAGGTAGAACACTGTATACATAAACAAATCTTTTAAAAATTCATTTTAAGATAGCTGGGAGTAGTGGTGCATGCCTTTAATCCCCGCACTAAGGAGACAGAGGCAGGTGGACTGCTGTGAATTCAAAGTCAGCCTGGTCTATGTGGTAACTTCCAGGACAGTCAGGGCTACATAGAGAGATGTAATTTCAAAAATAAAAAATAAATATAATAAAAATGATGGGGCTGGAGAGGTGGCCCCGTGGTTAGAGTGCTGGCTGCTCTTGGAGAGCCTCCCTGTTTGTTTCCCGGCACTTATATGGCATCTCACATTTGTCTGTTAACTCCAGCTCTGTCCTTTTCTGGGCTGAGGGGACCACGTGCACACAGTGCCAAAACATATGCGGGCACAACACTCATACACAGAGATAAATAAGTCTTCTTTAAGAAGGAGAGATGGCTCAGTGGTTGAGTACTTGTTGTTCTTGTAGATGACCTGGGTTCACTTCCCAGCACTCATACGGTGGCCCACATCTGTAACTCTAATTCCAGGGGCTCTAACACCCTCTCCTGACCTCTGAGAGCAGCAGAAACATAATAAAGTATCCATAAATTCATGCAGTCAAAACATAATTACACATAAAATCTGAAAAAATTAAAATCTCTAGTTAGGGATGTTACCACAAGTACCTCACGAAAGTGAAGAAATCCATCCAAGAGTCCAAACAACAAAATTACAGTAAACATTTATTAAGCTGAAATGTTCACAATGTTTTAATCCAGTTCTTAAGTCGATTTACAAAGACCTCTCACATCAAAGCCAGTGATTAATAAATACGAGGAATGTATTCACCACTTCACAAAAAAATAAGCCTGACACGGTTTTTCTATAAGATATTCGTAGAATCAGCTTCCCAACTAAGGTATGTGCACGAGCCTGTGTGCACGCCCCCCCCCAACTATGTTCACAGAATGGCTTTCTATTGTGCTGAACTAAATACTCTATAAAATTTCTAAGCTGAGGCACAAAACAGAAACCCAACCATGAAGATACCATTGGTAGAAAAAAGAGTATGACTTGCAGCTAAGAACAGGGAAATAATTACCTCACGGGGGATTTAACTGCACACTAGTCACCGCCACAAGGAATGAATTCAACTGGAGGATATTCGGAGATTTATCACAGGTGCAGTCAGGAAACCGACGCAAGAGGAGAAGCTTGAGATCTGCAGAGACGTCAGGGCAGACTGTCATGCCACCAGCTGCCATAGCCGCCCGGGCGGCACCGCAAACAGTATGCTCCTTGTGCCACCAGGACAGAAAAACAGGTTCTCTGTGTCTGTCCTAGCTATGGAGGGATCACCAAAGGGCAAAACACAGAAAGAAGGATGCGACAGACTGAAGCTTGCTGATGCCAGTCAGGACATATCACCGCAGCTGTCCAGTGTATTGGGTTAGAACCCACAAAATATAGATATGTAATTCTACAATTCACAGGTGGGGAGCCCAAAGTCCAAGTACTTAAATGGTGATCAACAAAAACATTGCAGAATGGTCATAGGTTGTTTCGGAGAGCTGCTTGCATGCTTAGAGTAGAGCTCATGTGCCCAGGACCCGAAAGTAAAGAAGGCTGGGAGGAGCGCACTGGAAAGTCCCATGTAGCTACAAGTGCACACCAACGCTGGCTT
Organism: Microtus pennsylvanicus; assembly: GCF_037038515.1. Lineage (NCBI taxonomy): Eukaryota > Metazoa > Chordata > Mammalia > Rodentia > Cricetidae > Microtus > Microtus pennsylvanicus. Next base: position 111,949,276 of record NC_134579.1, read on the forward strand.
TCTGGTGGAACTGGGTGATTCAAAACCCACTGGGTTGCTGGGCATGGTGATGCACACCTTTAATCCCAGCACTTGGGAGGCAGAAGTAGGCGGATCTCTTGTGAGTTCGAGTCTAGCCTGGGCTAGAATAAGACCCTGTCTCAGAACAAAACAAAGTACTATGGGCACTGAAAGGAAGCACTTCAGACTGCCCACCAACCACAAGATGTAGGTAGAACCCACAACTTTAGATTCTGTGCTGACTCTTGAACAAAGTGTATGTGTTTGCTGAGACAGGATCTTGCCATATAACCCAGGATGGGTTTGAACTCACCACCTTTCTATCTCCAGGGTTCTGGGACTGTAACCACCTCTGGCTTCCCGATCATACTATTTCCAAGTCATTGGCCCAGCATGGGTGTGCCAAGGCCATATATAACAATGCTTCCTAGCATAGACCTCCCTTGGAGGTTCTCACAAGGTACCTAGGAAGGACATGCTCTCCTGGCTGCTTACCTGGCAGTCACAAAGGCCATCCAAAGTCCCCATCTCTACTGATGGCCCTTGTGACTGCCGAGCCTCATTTCCAAGCTGCCTCTCAGGAATGTCCCTGGGTCGCTTTTAGAATGGAAGACCCCATCATGAGTCACAAGGCCAGCAGTGAAGACATTCTTTTCCACACTTTATTGCCAGCAGAAAGAAAGCCAAGGCTCAGTAAAGGACCCAAAGGACAATAGATGTGAGAGATGCAGCCGGCGACAACGGAAAGCATGTTTGGAACATGTGTCTACTCGCTGCACTGTTACCAGTCAGTCTCCTGACAAGTACAGGAAAGAACCGCTACATAAACACTGACCACAGGCCTGGCTGGGATGGACGCCTGAGCTGGTTTGGTAGAGTGCTTATGTAGCATGTAGGAGGCACCAGGTTCCATCCCCAGCACTTCATAAACCAGGCATGGTGGCACATGTCTCTAATCCTAGTACTCGGGGGGGGGGGGTGGGGGGGGGAACAGGATCAGCAGGTTCAAAGTCATTCTCAGCTACGTAGTATGTTTGAGACCAGCCAGGGCTACGAGAGAACCATCTTAGAAAACCAAAACTAGCTGGGTGGTAGCAGCAATGGTGGTGGTGTGTGCCTTTAATCCCAGCAACACTCGGAAACTCATTCTGTGAGTTCAAGGCCAGCCTGTCTACAGAGCAGGTTCCAGGAGAACCAGGGCTACAAAGAGAAACCATCTCTGAAAAACAAAACAAAAACCAAGAGACTATGAGACTACTCAGTGGTTAGAACACTGACTGTTCTTCCAGAGGACCTGGGTTTGATTTACAGCATCCACAATGGCGGCTGACAATGGTAACTCCAATTCCAGGGGATCTGACACCCTCTTCTCGCCTCAGGTACGTATGTAGTAGATACACAGACATACATGTAGACAAAACACCTACACACATAAAATAAAAAGTTCAAAATAAAACACCAGCATCACAAATCACCAACCCTGAAGGGCAGAGTGGTGGCACATGCCTTTAATCCTAGCACTCTGGAGGCAGAGGCAGAATTTCTGTGAGTTCAAGGCTAGCCTGGTCCGCAAAGCAAGCTCCAGGACAGCCAGAGCCACACAGAGAATCCCTGTCTTAGGGGAAAAAAATGAAAATAAAATAAATCACCAACCCAACCCTCACTAAAAACAAAACAAACAAACAACAAAAACAAAAAAACCACCAACCCGAATGTCATCACCTAAATCCTCAATCCTCCCCTTGCTTGGTAAAGCTAGTACGTAAAGTGAGAAAGAAACATCAGGGAATTAACGCTGACTTTCAGACAGTTCAAACCCTGACCCCATCTTCCTTTCATTTAAAAAAATTATACATGTATTCATTTGGGGGGAGGGATGGCAAACCATGGCCTGTATGCAAAGGTCAGAGGAAAACCTGTGGGAGCTACCTGTCTTCTTCGTGGTGTGGGTCCCGGGAATCAGACTTAGACTTGGTGGCACGTACCTTCCCCCAATGAGTCATGTTGCCAGCCGGACTCTTTATAACAGACCCCACAGTAGCTGCCATCAAATGTCTCTTTACCGTGTTATTCAGTGAGGGGGAGCTGTACACAGCCCCGAAGATAAAGCATGAAATGAGGTACAAAAATACATCTTTCCACATAGAAAAGAGATGGAGGAAGGGAGGCCAAAAAGCTGCATACTTGCACAGAATGGAAACAGAAAAAGAAAAATCTTTAACTATGTGGGGGTTAAGAATACATCCAAACAGGGCTGGAGAGATGACTCATTGGTTAAGAGCACTGACTGCTCTTCCAGAGGTCTCAAGTTCAATTCCCAGCACCCACATGGCAGCAGACAACTGCCCATAAATAACTCCAGTTCCCGGGAACCTGACATGCGTGACAAAACACATAAAATAAAAAAAAATAAATAAAAAATTTAAAAAAAGATGCACACATTAAAAAAAAAGAAAGAAAGAAAGAATGCATACAAACAATGCCAGGCGCAGCGCACACCTTTAATCCCTGCACTCGGGAGGCAGAAGCCAGGGGATCTCTGTGAGTTCAGGGACAGCCAAGGCTATGTAGAGAGACCATGCCTAAAAAAAAGAAAAATACAACCAAACAAGGTAAAATATATGCATTTACCATCTGAAGTTCTACTACTAGAATGTCAAGTAACATTCTACTCTGCCGTGGACATTCTTCCATTTCGAATGAAGGCATTCTGGGGCTGGACTCTAGACTGTCTCAGTCCCACCCTAATCACTGCATACAATGGGTGTGGAGTCACACACCCGCCATCCCTGCACTCAGGAGGTGGAGGCAGGGGGAGCAAAAGTTTAAGGCCAGTCTTGGCTGCTTAAGCGAGTTCAAGGCCAGCCTACTTAACGTAGGGTGTGGGAAACCCTATCTGAAAGAATTAAATGAAAAAAATTAAAATGAAGGCATCTTGTGTGTTTATGTGTATCAAACTATAAAACTGGCTTTAGAGTCTACATTTGGTCAGGCTAGAAAATATATTGCAGATCTTTTTTTTAAACTTTTTTTCTTATTATTGTCTCAAGACGAGGTCTCAATGTATAACTGACAGACCTGGAACTTACTATATAGACCAGACTGGCTTCAGACTCAAGAGATCTGCCTGCCTCTGGCTCTTGTGTGCCGCTAAACCTGGCTTCTGGTCTATGTAATCCTGGCTGACCTGGAATATAATAAACTGAGCTAGCCTCAAAATAGCAGCAATCCTCCTGCCTCTGCCTCCTGAATACTGGGATTGCACTCTCAGCTACAAAGGACTGTCTAGGACATCTCTGTGGCCATCAGCGAGGGGAGCCGAGGCAAGAACAGGGATGCTCAGCTTTGTAGAGGCTGATATATAGAGGCCGGTGGGCAATATTTGCAAAGCAATATTTGGTATGATATGGCCAGATATTTGGAAGGAAAGATGAGTTAGCCACTAATGTGCCCCTCCCCCAGTTACTTCCACCCTGAGCTGCAAGTAGATTTGTCTACAGTATCTGAACAATACATAAGTGGATGTTTCACACCAGAAGTCACGTGTGTCCAATGTCCACAGAGAGACTTCCCCAGTATGGGTTCCACAAGTGAATGAAATTCAAGAAAGTGTGAGCCCCATATGGTCATCTAGAAAACAGACATATCTTCAGAAGGACCCGAATCTGTATTCCAGACACTTGCAGCCCAAAACAGAACTTCTCAGACACAGGGCACCAGAGCTGGTGTCAACTGGGTCCCTCCAACAAGCGTGGCTCCACGGTACACTGAAAAACCACAGAGCCAATGGCAGTCCCAGCCACATCCTGCAAAAGCCAGCTTTCTTTCCACAGAGTCCTGGCAGAGCAGTGTCATCTTCAGCCTCTGACCTAATCCTCTGCCCACCCTTCTCCCCAAGGTAATTAAAACAACAACTCCCTGGACCCCAGACAAAAAGCACCTAACACACATAATCATAAAAATTTTAGGACAAACAATTTAGATCTTAAGGTTGCTGATGCCTAAGAATGTTCTAGAAGCAATGAAATGAAAGATGTTACTGACTATAAACAATTTCTTGTATGGTCTTGAGTCAATTAAAAGCAAAATAAATAAGCAAATCCCACCAGGGTCCAGTTGGCTATATGGGCCTAGCTGGCAAACAGGGAATGTGTGATTCAGTTAGATTCTGGAATAATCTTCAAGGCCCACCCAGAAAGTTTTTGGCATCAAACTCCAAAGACATTTTGTAGCCCCATCTGTGTAGTTTCCTTCTAGAAAGGCTGGGTGTTAGACTACATTAAAGTCCAGAGACGAGAAAAAGATCCCAGGACGTCTATGGGTACCTTCATTCAGAAATACAATGGACGGGCTGGGGGTGGGCTCAGCATCCCCAGCACCATAAAAACAGAAAGGCATGAAGAAACACAATGGAATGACCAAGTGCACAGGGTCCCTAGGATCCAAAGGTGATGGGTTCCACTCTGAGGCCCAGGTGTCCAAAATAACAAGAGACAGCACTCATTAACCAAGTCACCTCCAACCTCAGAAGACGTAAAAGTCACATTTGGGAATGTGAAGATAACACGCACAGCGCCCACCCAGCAGCCAGTTTTAACTTCCATAAAATCTTCAAGTGCTTTCCTCCAAGTTCTCATAAACTTGACTGGATCTGCCTTTATTTAAAAACCTTACAAAAGATTTAAATGTTGGGGGGGAAATCAACTTTATATTCTATGCAGATAAATTTCTCTGACTACACAGTTAATAGGGGTATATCCATTGTTCAAAAAATACGTTTTTCCCACCAGCAACACTCTGATTAAGTTCTATTCTACATAAGTTCTTTCTCCTCCAGTGGGTCTTAAGGTTGACACACAGTGGGAAATACCAGGTGTGGCATTCTTGCTCGGTTTATTGGGAGGATTGGGGTTTGGCTGCCGGCTGTTTTTCTTCTTCTTCTGTTGTCTTTTGACTTCACTATGGCTGGTGCCCTTAGATGTCCGGGCAACTGACCTTCACTTGTCCTTGGAGTGGTCAAGATTCTCCAGCACCCTGTTGAGGCGGATGTTGAGCAATCTCACCTGGTTCTCCAGGTGCTCCAGCTTCTCCTCTACACTGGGGCTGCCAAGGCCACTGGGACTGCCTCTCCAGTAGCCCATGGGCCCTGTCATAAAGTAGACGGCCACGACAAGGCAGAGCGGCAGCACAGCGTGCTCAGGCTCACCCTCGTACTTATGCAGAATATACACACAGGACATGGAGAACAGGATGACACGTACGAGCCAGAAGAAGCGACCAAACACCAGGTGCAGGAGGCTAAAGGTGAAACCCAAGGTCAGAGACAAGAACCAGTAGGCCAGGAGGACCACACCAACCAGCACCAGGGCCCGGGTGGGACTGTTGGACACGGAGGCTGGGCTGAAGTACTGTGACAGGTTGGACACTACGAAACAGAACAGAAGATAGGGCCAGTTATTCCCACGTGGTCAGGACCTTCTTTGAAAGCAGATGGGACAGCTGAGCTCAGGGACTGGACCCAATGGCTCCTGTCACAACTTAATACAATGAAAGCCAATTAAAGCAAGCACTTGAACCTGCAAGTAGCAGAGGAAGCACAGGTGGCCCTCTGGACTGTTTGTCACGTCATGAGTTTAAAACACCTGTGAGGCTGGAAAGACGACGGATCCGCGGTGAAAAGTGGTAAAAAGCACTCTTGCAGAGGACCCAATTCAATTACCAGCAACCGCAGGGTGGTTCACAACCACCTGGAACTCCAGCTCCAGGAGACAAGTCCTCAGATACTGCACATATGTGGTGCACAGACATACATGCACAAAACAGCCACACACAAAAATAAGTGACCAGTAAATCTCAAAAAAAATATTTTTATAAAAATGTTGCTGTGGTTTGAGCTCGAGTCCTTGTGTTTGCAATGAGCTATCTCCTCAGGCTGGTCAGAGTGACTTGCATCTGTTATCCCAGTACTTGGGAAGCTGAGGCAGGAGGATCAGAAGAAGCTCAAGGTCATTCTTGGCTTCAATTGTAGTGAATTTGAGAATAGGGTGGAGTACAAGTGAACCCTGTCTCAAAAGCAAAGCAAAACAACAACCACAAAACCAAAAATAACAGTAAAACAGAAACAGTAAAATTGATTTCAACAACTTTGAGACGGGGCGGGGTCTCAGGTAGACCAGGCTGGCCTTGAACTCAGAAATCTGCTTGCCTCTGAGTACTGGGAACATGAGCCAGCATGGCAGGGTAAATTTCATTAATTTCTTTTGGCTTTTTGAGACAGGGTTCCCCATATAGCCCTGGGTGGCCTGGAACTCACTCTGTAGACCAGGCTGGCCTCAAACTGAAGAGATTTCCTCCTGAGTGCTGGGATCAGAGGCATTCGCCACCACACCTGGCCTTCACCAATTACTTTTCTCTAACGTGACCGTAGAAAACTTCTGTATGCCTCAAAGTTTATTTCTATCAAACTGATCCGAGTGGAGGAGTCTTCATTGTAACAAAGACCCTGAAAACTGATGGGGAAGGAAGTGCTTGGGACCAAGAACAGTCACCTTGACTATGGTTCCAGGAGAGGCAGCTCTCACACACTCCTGCTTCAAGCTTGAGGTACAATTCTGAAAAACCTTAGGGTACCCCGCAGCTTATCTAAGTCAAGAGGGAAACCCACACCCTAGAAACAAGGTATTTCACCTCCCCCTCCAGCTCCTCTCAGCTGATCGCAACAGGCCTAGGTTCCTCAGTGATGCCTGGTGTCCTGTAGCTGTCTGGCTCTGCGGTTTCCCAGCCTGAGCTGCATGCAATTCCTTGCAATCAAGTTTATCTCTACAGGCTCGCCGCCCAGGGATGGCAACCTGGAACTGCACAATCCCAGTAGGGGATGGCTGGGGCAGCCTCACAGGATTGCACACAGTTGCAGTGTTTGCTGATGTGTTGACTCAGCTCCAGTCCCAGGGAGGGTTGTAACCGCCCTGGGGGCAGCGTGCTGCACAGTATCCTCTGAGAGCCACACCCCTGCCTCCCATTCTCCATCTGAATAGCAAGGTGGCATGGCCTGGCATGAAGCCCTTCGAGGGTTGAAATCAGTGATTCAAGGCTGAAAGTGAGAACTAACAAAAGCAGTGATGTGTGGGCCCCACCTGTACAGAGTGCCTCCACTTTGAACCCTGGTCCCAGATCTGTAAAGAAGGGATGCCCAAGACTAGTGAGAAGTCTGAGAGGGGCTTGTTACAAGGCTGTATCTGTTTTCTGGCCCCCATATACCAGGTGGCTGACAACGCTTAGATGGTGAAATCCATCCTCTCTCCCAGTTCCGGAGGCCAAAAGGCCAAGTCCAGGACCACGTTCCCAAAGCATGGTCTCCCCTGACTCTCCACTCATACTTTTTTCTCTACCGACTTTGTCTTGGCCATGCTGAAACACAGCTCTGAGCACACCTAGACAAAAGCTCTTAGAAGCATCCTATGGCCTCGGCTTTCAGGGAGGCTCCAGGTGGTCGGTCCATGGCCCATAACATCATCATCACTGCAGGCTCTGCCTCCATCATCTTCACAGCCTTCGAAGCTTGGTGGACCACACGTTCAGCTATTAAAGGTAAAATGCTCCTTCCTTCCTGTGGTGCCCTTAACACTCATGTACCCTCAGTCGGGTGCAGGGAGATTCACTACACAGTGAGACTGCATCAAAACAAGCACACAACACTGCATGTGGCCATCCCCATACCTACCATCAAGTCCAAGGACTTCCAAGAGCTCCATCCAAACTTTCCCTACTGTCTCCACGAACATGTCCACGCCCTGCACGAACCGCTCAGTCAGTCTGGACAGTAACTGTAGGGATGAGAGGACAGTAAGAACCCGACCAACATACTGTCTTCTCAAACCAGTCAAGCACCGGAGCGTGAGCTTGGGAGAGGACATCTCAACAGAAAAATCAGGAGCTGCCTCATGGGCAGTCTGGAGTCAAGTTGATAGCTGGCCCACCACCATGCAGAACGGGAAGACGCCCCCGCCCTCCACACACAGGAGCAACACTTGGGGTGAAGGTGAGTGGCTCTCAGTCAGGGTATCTACTTCCTCTGCCTAGGAGTGTCTGCCCTCAAGATGCTTCCCAGGGCAGCTGACTCTCTAAGGGCCCCACTCTGAAATCTGAGACCACGCAGCAAGGGTTCATGCTCTGTCTGTGACCTCGAGAATTTCATTAGGTCTCTAGGTGATTCGGAAAACCCAGTAGACCGGAAAATCAGAAATTGTGCTACTTACTGCCTGATTTCCTTATTTTCTTTTGAATAATTGATCATGCTGGCTAGTGTCATGTTGATTTGGCACACGCTAGTGTCATCAGAGAAAAGTCTCAATGGAGAAAATGCCTCCAAAGAAATAGGGTGGTAGGCAGGCCTGGAAGGCACTGGAAGGCATTTTCTTTTTTTTTTGGGGGGGGGGGGTTCGAGTAAGGGTTTCTCTGCGGCTTTGGAGCCTGTCCTGGAACTAGCTCTGTAGACCAGGCTGGTCTCGAACTCACAGAGATCCGCCTGCCTCTGCCTCCCAAGTGCTGGGATTAAAGGCATGCGCAAGGCATTTTCTTAGTTGGTGATTGATGGACGAGGTTCCAGCCCATTGTTGATGGTGCCATCCCTGGGCTGATGGTCCTGGGTGTTATAAGAAAGCAGGCTGAGCATGTCACAGGGAGCAAGCCGGTAAGCAGGACCCTCTACATTTTCTGCATCCTATATCGAGGTTCCTGCCCTGCTTGCGTTCCTCTCCTGACTTAGGTCATGGTGCCGCATCACCACAGTATTAACACTAACCAGGACAGTGATATCAGATGCACCTAGCACAAATCTCAAAGCCAGGGCTGGAGATGTAAATCAGTGGATAATGTTTTCCTAGCACGCATGATGTCGCCACATAAACAGGGGGGCTCAAAACTGTAACTCCAGCTCCATGGAGATCTGAAGCCTTTCTCCGCTCTCTGTGGTTGTGCGAGTGTGCACATGCACACACACACACACACACACACACACACACACACACACACACACTTTAATAAACTTAATCTTAGAAAAGGAAAACATGAAAAGCCAAGCATAGCGGTGTTTGCCTGTAATCCCAGTACTCAAGCAACAGAGGCAGGCAGATCTCTGTGAGTTCAAAGCCAGCATGGCCTACATATACATTAATGAGTTCCAGGACAGAGTTTGCATAGTGAGACCCTGTTTCAAAAAAAAAAAAAAAAAAAACAAGCAAGCAAACAAACAAACCAACCAAAAAAAAAGAAGAAAGGAAAGAGGAAGGAGGGGAACACAGGCAGGTAGCAGCACAGTTTGACAACACCAGTTGTCCAGGAGTAGTATGCAGGAGTTATTTTAGGGTAAGTGACATTCTGGCTCACGCTGTACCTTCCAGGCCTTGGTTTTCCCAGCTGGAAAATGGGTTCAGGAAAGGATTTAACATAGGAAGCTGAAGAAGCTCAGTATAGCCACCTGGCCCACAGCAAGTGACAGGACCCCAGGGGCTTCTGTAGTTGTCCAGTCAGACCAGTGACAAGGTGGCAAGGAGGGGCTCCTGGAAGGACAAATCCAGACCAGAGGTTCTTTCTCAAGCTGTGAACCGGCCACGAGGAAGAGGACACACCAGGGCAGGTCCCAGCCCTTGCCCTTTCAGCTGGAGAACATGCTGGTTCCTCTGGTAAAGTTAGACATGGAAGGAGACCCACAGACTTTATGGAAATGAGAGGATTCAGCTGTGTTCTCTTAAATTTAATTGTGAAGCCCCTAGTCCCCGGTGAGAGAAACTCTGTAGACAGGGTCTTTAAAGAGGTAATTTGACTACAATGAGACCACTACAGTAGGCCAAGTCTACTAGTGCAGAGGTTGTTTTTTTTAAAAAAAATTTATTTATTTATTATGTATACAATATTCTGTCTGTGTGTATGTCTGCAGGCCAGAAGAGGGCACCAGACCTCAATACAGATGGTTGTGAGCCACCATGTGGTTGCCGGGAACCAAACTCAAGACCTCTGGAAGAGCAGGCAATGCTCTTAACCACTGAGCCATCTCTCCTAGTGCAGTGAGACGGGCTTGTCACCCCAGCTACTCAGGAGGCCGAGACTGTGTGTGTGTGTGTGTGTGTGTGTGTGTGTGTGTGTGTGTGTGTGTTGGGAGGGTCGTCTATGCAAGCACCAGGAGGCCGAGACTGAGTGTGTGTATACGTGTGTGTTGGGGGGGTTGTCTATGCAAGCACCAGGAGGCCGAGACTGAGTGTGTGTATACGTGTGTGTTGGGGGGGTCGTCTATGCAAGCACCAGGACTGGCAGAGTAATGACCCCGAATGAGGCAAGAAGGAAATCTCATTCAACAGGACTCAGTAGTTCAGAGCCTGGCCCCAGGCAGTTTATTTTGACACATTTAAGCACAGTGTGAGGGCCAGCCATGATAATCTAAGTCTGGACAGGTCACCCAAAGGAAGTTCTTTACTTCCTCCAACCATTATCACCTGGGACTCTGGCCATCAGTGAATCAGTGGAGGCTGGAGTCTCAATTGTTTACGATTGACTCACCCCCACATTTACTACTATAAAACCCTATTCTAATTGAGCTGGGGGCTCTCTGGTTATTCCAATACAGAGAGGGAGTTTGAAAACTTGATTAAAATCAAGGCTCTTTGTTTTTACATACGGGACTCTTGGTTTCCTTGTCGGCTTGCGGGGATTGCGAATTTGGGCATAACACACATCACAATTCGGTTTTCTGGTGTAACACAATCCCATGTGTGCACAGGGAGGCATAATTACATCAAAAACGCTCCTCAAAGTTCATGTCACTTCTCCCATGAAGACAAGCTCTAGATCCAGGCTACATGTGTCATCTTATGGGCCGAGTGGAGGATCTGGCCTGGACTCTATCATACAGATAGCACAGAAGTCATCTGGGCTATCAGCCACCTCCGGTCCTGTTTGTGAGAGCCTGGGGGAGTCCCTGGCCATACAGATAGCGCAGAGGTCATCTAGACTATTAGCCACCTCAGGTCCTGGTTGTGGAAGCCTGCGAGGAGCCAGGTATGGCCTGGCTCCAGAGATAACACAGGGGTTACCTAGGCTATAGTCGCCTCCATTCCCAGCCCTCTGAATGGAAAACAGGTTGTACATCTTTTCCCTTGAAAAAGACAACCCTGTATGTTTAACATTCCTGTGCTATCTGTGAGCACAAGGACCTCTGTGCTCTCAAACAGGCAGGGAGATTGCAAGTTCAAGGCCTGCCTTGGGTTAAAGAATGAGTTCAAGGCTAGTCAGGACATCTTAGTGAGACACCCTCCCATCTCAAAATAAAAAAGTTGGGGGTGTAGGTCAGTGTTACAATCTTTGTCTAGTTAAAAAAAAAAAGAGAGAGAGAGCTAACATCAGACACACAGAGGACAGCCATCAGAACAGAGGGTGAGGAAGGCCTGCAGGTCCATTCTGGGGTACAGGGGAAGCCAGCCTACCACAACCTTGACCTCAGATCTCCGGCCCCAAAGCAGTTAGAACTGCATTCTCATGTTCCAACCACCCACTGGGGCACTGAGTTCCCAGTGAGTGACAGCAGAGTTCGGAGCCTGGAGGCAGAGCCAGTAGATGGCAGGTCAGAGAGCTGTCTTACATTAGGACTCCAAATGTGCTGTTGCAGGGAACCCCAGGACAGGGGTGGGAGGCAGAGGGGGGGGGTGATACCAATATGGCATGGTAGAGCAACACAGGTAGGGCAGACTGCCAGGAAATGTTGTCACTAAACAAAACAGGTGAAGGAAAATAAATAAATAATAAAATAAAAATTACTCATCATGGGGAAGAGCATGCAGGAGCGGGGCAGAGGATAACTTCGTGGAATAGGGTCTCCCCTTCCACCTTTTTGTGGGTTCTGGGGATTGAACTCAGGTTGCCAGGCAGGCACAGCAAGCACCCTTATGTTCGGGTGAGGGCTCCACACCAAGCCCCTCCCCTGGAGTAGCTTCATTCCATACTCCACCGGAGAACCCCAAAGGCGTTAAAAGGCCCCACTTTGTGGGTTCCCCTTATGCTCTCAACTTCCCCTGGGCCCACAGGAATGCTGTGCTCAGAATACACCTGGATTTATGGATTCGGCAGTGGCAGATTCCCATTAACAGGAATCAAACAACATTTTACTCACTGAGGAAAACTTTACCCTCTCAAGGATAACTTTCAAACACTGATCTTCCTGCATCTACTATTCAGTGCTGGAGTTATCCACCATGCCTAACTTTATTTTATTGAGATTACGTCTCACGTATCCCATTTTTTCTGGTGTTTTGGAGACAGGATCTCAAATACACACACACACACACACCCCACACGCGTGCGCGCACCAAAAAAATATGATTAGCACCTGCATACTGCGAAACATTATTAGAGTTAAACACCCATTTCCTGGGTGGGATGTTTGTGGACTGTGCAGAAGATACCACGATATTACTGTCTTACTTCAAATGGTGAAAAAAAATGCAGAAAGTGTGTGCGCATTGCGCTTGTAGAACAAACAGAAAATACGTGCAATGGGTGAAGGCAGGCTGAGGGTCTTTGTGCTCTGTTCTTTCAACTTTACAGTATTTTGGAGTTCTTTTTTTTCTATTTAGTATTTGAGTTTTATTTAAAGAGGAGGAGAAGGAGGACAAGAGAGTCAGGGAAATGATCTAAGTAAAGGCACTTGCCACTATGCCTAAGTTTGACCCCTAGGACTGAGAGACCTCCCCCCAAAAGGTGGTCTCTGACCTCCACACAAACTGTGGCATGCACATGCCCTCACCACGTAAATAAATAAATAATTATAAAAAGAAAAGCATTGTTTTGTTTTGTTTTCGTGACAGGGTTTCTCTGTGTAGCCCTAGTTGTCCTGGAACTAGCTATGTAGACCAGGCTAGCCTAGAACTCACAGAGATCCCCTGCCTCTAGAGTGCTGGGATTAAAGGTGTGCACCTCAGTCACCTAGTTCTTTTGATTTTTCAATGCACAGTGTCAGGCAGCCCAGGATGGCTTCAACTCACAGCGCAGCTGAAGCTAACCTTGAACTATTGCTACTCCTGCCTCCACCTCCCCAATGCCAGGACTACAGGTGTGTTCCAGAACCAACCTGGAACAGACCCACTCCTTTTTTTTTTTTTGTTTGTTTGTTTTTTTCAAGACAGGGTTTCTCCATAGCTTTTGCTTCTTGTCCTGGAACTAGCTCTTGTAGACCAGGCTGGCCTCAAACTCACAGAGATCCGCCTGCCTCTGCCTCCCGAGTGCTGGGATTATAGGCGTGCGCCACCACCGCCCGGCGAACTTCTAACATCCACAGAGGACGCTGTCTATGTGCACACCAAACAGTTTGCACAGAAAGGTCCTTCTCTCGTCACATTTGGAGGGACACACTCCAGTAAACTCCACCACACACAGCCTTTGCTCCCTGCAAACCTTCAAAAGCAGCAAAGCAAACTGCCAAGGCCAAGCAGTGTCTGATCACGTTTACGTGAAAATCCAAACAGGAGAATCTGTAGAGACGGAGAGACTAGCAGGTAGGTGCCTGACTATGGTGGAGGCCACAGCTGATGGCTTAGCCAGTGAGTTTCCTTTGGGGGTGATGGAACAGTCTGCAGCTAGATAGAGGTGATGGGTGTGCGAGCCTGTGAACATGCTTGCCCTCATCAAACTGAAAATGGTGAAATGTGGACTGACCTGCATTTTATTGCCATAACTAAGAAAAAAATTAAGGGGCTAGAGCTATAGCTCAGTTGGCAGCGTGCTTACAGGCATGGAGCCCTGGGTTTGATGCCATGAGCTGGGTGTGGTGGCTCATGCCTGAAAATCTAGCACTTAAGAGCTGGAAGCAAGAAGGGTCAGGAGTTCAAAGCCAACCTAGAATACAGGAACCTTGCTTTAAAAAAAAAAACAATCCGGGTGGTCATGGACCACACTTTTAATCCCAGTACTGGGGAGGCAGGGACAGGCAGACCTCTATGAGTTCGAGGCCACCCTGATCTACAGAGCGAGTTCCAGGACATGCTCCAAAAGCTACAGAGAAACCGTGTCTCGAAAAACCAAAACCAAAACCAAAAAAGCCAGGTGTGGCCTTACACTGGTAAATCTCTGGAACTACAGAGTGGTAAGACTGAAGACAGGAGGATGGCAGTTGTTAGTCTAGCTCCAGGCTCAGTAAGAGACCCTGTTTTAGCAAATAAGACAGTGTGATGGAGAAGAACAATTAAAAGTTCTCCAAGCTAGGCGGTGGTGGTGCACACCTTTAAACCCAGCGCTTGGGAGGTAGAGGCAGGCAGAGCTCTGAGTTTGAGGCCAGTCTGGTCGACAGAGTGAGTCCCAGGACAATCAGGGCTGTTATACAGAAAAACCCTGATAAAAACCAACAAAAGCCCTCCCTCCTCTGGCCTCTGTGTGAAAATGTATTTGTGTGTCCACATACACGCACATTAAGAAGCGGGAAGCACTCTGCAGGCTGAAGCAGGAAGATGGTATCCATGGCCAGACTGACTACATAGCAAGTCTCTACCTCAAAAATGAAAAGGGCCAGGTGGTGATGATGTACACCTTCACCTTTAATCCCAGCACTGGGGAGGCAGAGGCAGGCTGATCTCTGTGAATTTGAGGCCAGCTTGATCCACAAAGTGAGTTCCAGTTCAGTCAGAGCCATAACAGAGAAACCCTGTCTTGAAAAACAAAACAACAAAAATATTTTTTTCTCTACTTATTTGTTTTTTGTTTTTTTTTTTGTTTTTCGAGACAGGGTTTCTCTGTGGTTTTGGAGCCTGTCCTGGAACTAGCTCTGTAGACCAGGCTGGTCTCGAACTCACAGAGATCCGCCTGCCTCTGCCTCCCGAGTGCTGGGATTAAAGGCGTGCGCCACCACCGCCCGGCTTCTCTACTTATTTAAAGTGTATGTGTGTCTATGTGCATGCACACAATGTCCGTGCAGGTTAAAAGAGGGTGTCAGAACGCCTAGAACTGATATTACCAACTACTGAATGGAACCCAGGTCTCTGAAAGAGCAGTCAGTGTTGTTAGACCCTTAGGTCACCTCCCTAGCCCCTGACTTGACGTTCTTTTCTTTCCTTGTTTCAGTTTTTTGAGACAAGTTTTCTCAGTAGCTTTGGAGCCGGTCTTAGAGCTTGCTCTGTAGATCAGGCTGGCCTCGAACACAGAGATCCGCCTGCCTCTGCCTCCCGAGTGCTGGGGATTAAAGAAGTGCGCCACTACCGCCCGGCATAGCCTTTCTAAGGCTACAATGCTTTAATACAGCTCCTCATGTGTGATGACCCCCAACCATAAAATTATTTCATCGCTACTTCATAACTGCAACGAATAATAATGTAAATATCTGACATGCAGGATATCTGATATACAACCCCAAGGGGTCATGACCCACAGGTTGAGAGTCATTGATTTGGGGATAGTGATGTCCTACAATGGGGAAAATAAATTTGTAAGAACTCTTTGGCGTGAGTGTGTGTGTGTGGGGGGTGTATATATGTGTGTGGGCGTGTGCATATACTCCACCTGTGAAGGTCAGGACAACTTGCAGCAGTCAGTTCTCTCTGCCCACCATTTGCATGCTGGGGGAGGAAAGGAGCTCAAGACATCAATCAGGCTTTCTGGAGAGCACATCTGCACTTTCTCCTGCTGAGCCATAGTCGTGGCCCTCGGTTAATTTTAACTACAGGAAAAGTCTGCTGTGTAGTTTAACAGGCCTGGCTTTACTAATTAGCATCAAACCTGTCCTGTAGGTAGGAGGCTTTTAAAAAGTTTGTTTCCCAGGCACGATGAGCCACGTCTTTAAACCCAGCACTCCAGAGACACAGACAGGCAGAGCTCTGTGAATTTGACTCCAGCCTGGGTTAGATAGTGAGTTTCCAAGTCAGTCCAGGGCTACATAGAGCGACCCGGTCAAGAGAGAGAAGGAGAGAGAAGACAGAGAGAGAAGGTACTCCACATTCTAATCATAATTTGTGTGAAATAAGTCTTATTCATGGTGGTATGGGTTTGAATTGCCACTGGGCCTCCATAGCTCTGGCCTGGGGGTGTGGTCTTGACCACTTCTCTTGTCTTATGGGGCAGAAGAGAGAATCTGGGGAGCTGGATGTGACTGGGTTGTATGGACTGAATACTTGCTTGTCAGTGATGGGAAATATTTCCCTATGAAAGGGATTGGTCTAATGGCAGAGTAATAACACCTTCATTCATCTGAAAGTTATTAAGAGTAGCCTGAGTGCTTAGCATGCACAAGGTTAAGAGTTCAGTCCCCAGCACCCCAAAATACTGATAGATAATAACTATTAAGCAGCCGGTAAATGAATATTCGTAGTAACCAATTTCAAAACAGCCATAAGGAAGCTGGAAAGATGGCTCGGCAGTTAAAAATCCATACTGCTGCCGGGCAGTGGTGGCGCACGCCTTTAATCCCAGCACTCTGGAGGCAGAAGGAGGAGGAGCTCTGTGTGTTCGAGGCCAGTCTGGTCTACAGAGTGAGTTCCAGGACAGCCAGGACTATTTCCAAAAAAAAAAAAAAAAAACCCAAAACCCATAATGGTATTACCAAGGACCTAAGTTTGGTTCCCAGCATCCATGTTATACAGCTCATAACTGCCTGTAACTCCAGCTCCAGGGCATCCAATACACTCTTCTGACTTTTGTGAGCACCATGCACTCATGTGTGTATAAACACACACAGCCGTATGAATCACACATAATTTAAAAAAAAAAATGAGCTGGAGAAATGGCTTAGTGGTTAAGAGCATTCCCTGCTCTTCCAAAGGTTCTGAGTTCAATTCCCAGAAACCACGTGGTGGCTCACAACCATCTATAATGAGGTCTGGTGCCCTCTTCTGGCATGCAGGCATACAGACAGACAGAATATTATATATATAATAAATATTTTTTAAAAATACAACCAGGCTTGGTTGCACACACCTTTAATCTCTGCTCGGGAAGCAGAGACAGGTGGATCTCTTTTGATTTGAAGGCCAGCCTAGTCTACACAGAGAGTTCCTGGACAGCAAAGACCCTGTCTCAAAAAAAAAAAAAAATCGAATTCCTAATGTTCTTCTCCCTCATGCTAAGGACCATTAAACTTTTAAACTTTCAGGTTTTAAACCTCTAAATACCCCCAGCAGGGGTAAGCAATGTTCAATTCAATTACCCCCATAGCCAAGATCGAACTTTCAAAAGAGGGCCATGACTCTGGGCCAGGAAGGAGCCAGCTGCGTCAACACATCATAACGAAGGAGCTAATGTTCCCACCCCCACTTAAGAGACAGACAAACTGAGGTTTAAAGAAGGGAAGCCAGTAACAGGCAAGACGGCTAAGCCAGTAAAGGTACTTGCCACCAGGCCTATGACCCGCTTTGGATTCTCACGACTTAGTGGTGGAAGCAGAGAACACTAAAGATGTCTTCTGACTCTCACAGGTACTTGTGCGCGCGCACACACACACAAACACACACACACAAAATCAACAAATAAACATAATTAAAAAGCATTAAAAAGTGAAGTCACTGAAACTGGGGAGATGCCTCAGTTGACAAAGGGCTTCCTGTACAGGCATGAGGACCAGGGTTCAGAAGGCAAAGCCGGGCAGGGCTCTATGAATTTGAATCCAGCCTGGTCTATATAATGAAGGTTCTATATAAAGGGTTCAAGCCCAAGAGCGCTTGTAAACCTGCTGCTTGGGAGGTGGAAGCAGGACGATTCTAGTGGCCCACTGGCCAGCGAGCCTGGCCTAATCTTCAAACTTCGGTGCAATTAGAACTTGTCTCAAAACACAAAGGTGGATGGCTCCTGAGGCCGACCTCTGGACTCCACACTCACACACACCAAGTGAAGCTACTGGTCTAACTTCATCAGGCTGGGAAAGAGAGAGCGCCCCAACTTGGACCCAAAGTTCTCTGGACTCCACAACCCCAGGGCCAGAGACCAGGAAGGAAGGGGTGAGGAAGACAAGAGAACGCGTGCACCTCGACTTCTCTTTTCTTAGCATGGTGCACACACATAGATGCCAAGGCGGAGAGTGGAGAGCTCCTTGGTGGAGGGGATCGCCCCAGTCCCGGAGACCCCAATTCTCAAGCAAAACCGAAGGCTCCAACCGAGAGGTGACCCCCTCAACCGCCCCAAACACACAGTAGGCGCTCAAGCTGCCAAAGCAATAGCTCAGACCCCATCACCCCCTGGAAAGGAGAACTTGGCCCAGATATCTGTGAAGCAAGGGGTGGGAGGCTGGAGGCCCTCGAGGCCAGGCCTCGCGGGGACGCGGGTGTCCCCAGTGCCTGGCTCACAGTGGGAGACCATTGAGACGCGGCGGGTCAGCGCGCGGGCGTCACGCGCTCCTGGGGGCTGCTCTTGGCCCGGGCTGCAGCAGGCCGCGACCGTCCCCAGCCCGGGCCCCCCCCCCTCCAACGGTCTCCCGGCCCCGCAAGGTGACCGCGGGCGCACCGCCCACCTTCTGAGCCGCGCGCACGTTGTCCTCTCCAAACAGGCTGCTCACGCTCTGCGAAAAGGTGCTGGCCGAGCGCCGGTGGCTGTTCTTATCCGCAGCCCCGCGGCCCCGAGCCCCCTGCGCGCCAGGGGCCACCAGCGCCAGCAGCATCACCGCCAGGAGAAGAAATAGCAGCAGCAGTCGCAGGCCGACCCGGACCCGGGGCTCCTGGGACGCGCGCGCACCCATGCTCGGCTTCGGGAAGAGGGTCTTGGGGCTGGGGGTGGAGGGGAGAAGGCGGAGCGCACGGCCACCGAGGGCTCCGGGCCGCACCGCGTGGGCGCGCCTTCTCCCCGCCCCGCCCTACAGCCCCGCCCCACGCATGAAGCCCCGCCTCCCGCCCGCAGAAGCCGCCCCCCCCCCCCCAGCACCGCCGGGGCGCCTCCTCCGTACCCCTGGAGTATCAATACAGCAGCAGCTTGCAAAGGCTCCTTGCTGGGCTGGGCTGGGCTGGGCCCTAGCAAGCGATTGGGAAACCGAAGGGCAGGTGTGTGTCACCTCCCCGCACCCCAAAAGCAGGCCGTGTGGAGCAGGCGTTCATTTGTTCTCAGGCCCCTCCTGCAGGGATGGCATTTCCGAGCCAACGAAGTGGTTGGAGAGGGGAAGTTGGTGATGGGATAGGAAAGGCGACCTTATGCGCGAGGAGGGAACCGGATAAGTGGTTTGGTATTGTGCAGCCCTTTATAAAGGATTTGATGGGATCACCGGGTATTCCTTCGGTCTCAAGTCAAAAGAGGTTGGGTGGGGGAGGGTGTCTAGAGTTGGTCCCGCCAGTCAGTGCTGGTGTCAGGAAGTACCTGCGCCACCTAGAGGGACTTAAGGGTGCGAAGAGTCCAAATGTACCGGAGGAATTTACAATCTAAAATTAGGGGCTTCCTACATGAAAAGCCACTGGACTTCTTATATATGTATGAACCTCATGGCATGGCAGGCAAAAGGACCAGAGGAGTATGGGTTTGAAAGATTTAAGAGCCACGATAATCATTATTACAGGCATGGTGTGTGCTTGTAAATCTAACCCTAGCGAGGCCGAGGGAGGAAAGTCAGGCCAGCCTAAGTTATACCCTGAGTTCCAGGCCGGCCAGCCCTACATAGTAGGAACCTGCCTCAAAAACAATAAAATAGGGTACATGGGAGGACTCGGCAGGCAAGGAACGAGTAGAGATTATATATTTGTATTTAAAAATAATAAAACAACAGGGCGGCAGTTGTGCACGCCTTTAATTTAACCCCAGCACTCAGGAGGCAGAGGCAAGAGGATTTCTGTGAGTTCGAAGCCAGCCTGGTCTACAAACCAAGTTCCAGAACAACCAGAGCTACACAGTGAAAGCTTGTTTCGAAACATAATTAATAATAATAATAATAATAATAATGAAACAATGACTCAGATCTGTCATTCTGGCTATGGAAAGCTAAGGCAGGAAGAGAATGAATTCAAAGCCTGCCTAGACTACAGAATGAGTAGAGGGCCAGCCTGGGCAACCTAGTGAGGCCTTGTACAAAACATTCATAAAAATAAATCTCTCTTTTAAAAGACTGGGAATGTAGCCTAGCTGCAGGACGTTTGCTTGTCTAGTGCATGGAAGGCCCTAAATCCAATCTCCAGAACCATACAAATTAAATTAATAAATAAAATCCGGGAAACATCATGCCTATATAGCTGATTGCTCCCACAGAGGGATTTGTGGTACCTGGTAGGCAGGAAAGGGCTTCCTCTGAGGGTCCTAGATAACTAGAAATTCCCTGAAATCTCCTGAGGGACTTTGCCATAGCCCAGCCCCTATGCTGACAAATCCTCTGGAGACAAGACAACCTTTGCCCGCTGCTCTTCTCCTCACCCTTGCATAGCTAACCCTCCACCCTCTTCGGCCTGGCCCTTCTTCAGTCTTATCTTGAGGGTGTCTTGTGCGTGTGTATGCCCAGAACTGGGTAGTTCTTTTTTTTTCTGCTGCAACCTCTATATCCTCAATGTATTTCATAGACTCTATGATGGAACCTTCAGAGAATAAATTTTCCGCTTTCCTTCACGCTCTAAATCAAACAAGCCAGGTATAGTCAGACATTTGAGACAATGGAAAATAAACCTGGATCCAGTCCAAAGAGAGAACACTGGGGCCAGGGCACAGCACAGTGGGAAGCATGCACCGAGCCCATGCAAAGGTCCTGGGCCCATCCCCAGCACCACAAAAAGGGGAAATGAAAGCTGAGATGGCTTGGTAGGTGAGAATGTTTACTGTACAAGTCTGAGGACCTGAGTTCAAATCCCCAGCACCCACACAAGAGAAAACTTGAAAGTTACTTTTGAACTCTATTCTTCTAAATTGTAGAAGTTTCAAATATTATTGGAGGTTTGATTTACTTCTTTATGGATTGCCTTTTCATATATATTTTTACTGATATTTTCATGTGATAAACTTTTTTTTTTTTGGTCTTTGAGAATGCTGGGATTAAAGGCGTGCACCACCACCCAGCAAGCAGCACACATCTTTTTTTTTTTTTTAAAGATTTATTTATTTATTATGTATACAGCAGTCCAGTCCTTCCATGTATGCTTGCATGCCAGAAGAGGGCACCAGATCCCATTATAGATGGCTATGAGCCACCATGTGGTTGCTGGGGAATTGAACTCAGGGCCTCTGGAAGAGCAGTCAGTGCTCTTAACCTCTGAGCCATCTCTCCAGCCCAGCAGCACACATCTTTAATCCCAGCACTGGAAAACAGGCAGGCAGATCTCTGTAACATGTCAGCCTGGGGAACCTAGTGAGACCTGGTCCCCAAAACAAAGTATTTTAGAGGGAAATATAATACAACTCCCAGAGAAATAGGGTTTCACTATATAACCCTGGCTGACCTGGACATGACTGTAACACCATCCTGGTCTCAGCCTCACAGAGACCATCCTGCCTCCACATCCCCTCGAAGTGCTGAAGTTCAAAGCATGCACCACCACCACCACCACCACCACCACCGTGCCCAGCAGGATTGTTTCCTTTTAACTCTGTGTATACCAGTGCGTGGGTATATGCTCTCAGAGGCCAAAGGTGCTGGATTCCCTGAAGCAAGAATTTCAGGCAGCTGCAATCCACCAACTGAGAGTTCTCGAAACTGAACTCTGATCCTCTGCAAGAGCATTGTGGGTTCTTATCTTCTGAGCCATCTCTCCAGACCCTTCTACTGCTCACTTTTAGGAAATACACCCAAGCTGCTGTGTGTGCCTCTTCTTACTGTCTAGGACATTTTTTGTATCTTCTGGATCTCTGTTATTTATATGCTATCTTATTACATTTATTTATTTGTGTGTGTGTGTGTGTGTGTGTGTGTGTGTGTGTGTGTGTGTGTGTGCACGTGCTGCCATGTGCATATGAAGGACAGTTTTAGTGAGTCAGTTCTCTCCACCTACCATGTGGGTTCTGGGGATTGAACTCAGGTCATCAAGCTTTGTGGGATGCCCCTTTATCTGCTAAGCCAGTGAATGTTTGTAATCCCAGCACTTGAAAGACAGAGGCAGGCAGATCCCTGTGAGTTCTAGGTCAGCCTGGTCTACCTGATGAGTTCCAGGATAGCCAGGGTTACACACAGAGAAACCCTGTCTTTAAAAAATATTAAAATTGTGTGTGTATGCAATCCATGATTTAATTCAGATAGTCAGGGTTAGGAGTCAACTGTCTCTACCTGCCAAGTATGCACCACCATGCCCAGCAAGATTCCTTATTGTAGTTATGTGTGCATCGGTGTGTGGGTATGTGCACTCAGTGGTAGGTGTCCTCAGACCCTGTAATTTTTTTTTCAGAGACAGGATTTTGCTCTGCAACCCAAACTCGGCCTCTTTTCTCCCTTTTTACCCTTTTTTTTCTTTTCCTTCTTTTTTGAGCTGAACAGTTTAAACTTTCCCACTTCTACAACTGAATTTAGGTTTCATTTCTCTGAGAGGGGCAAACAGGTGTCTCTCCCTTTATTGATAAATTACATTCAAAGATGGAGAGAACACGAACAAGGCCTAAGTCGGCCCCACAATGTCTCAACAACAGTTCCTGCAACCCCCTTGAAACTTACCCAAGGATGTCCAAAGATAAAGCCTCAGTCAATTGAAAGTCTACTAATGTAACTGCTGCTTGCTTCACCAGTTATGTTTGAGGTGACTTAACCATTCCTGAAATTCCCCTAACTTTGCTTGAAAGGAGCCTGCATGCTCCTTCCTCTCAGAGCTGTTGCCATTTTGTACAGTGAACAATGACCCTGCATATGCTGGCTGTTTCTGCCAAATAAAGGCTCTTTGCTTTTATATACTATTTGAGTCTGGGGTCTTCCTCCAGGGTGTTCTTGAACCCCTGCAGAGCTAGGGTCTCAGGTAAGCCAGCCTGCCCTTTAGCTTACTCCTCCATAGACAAGGCCAGCTTTGAACCTGGCCTCACCTTTCTGCTTCCACCTTCCAAGAGTGGGGATTTCACTGTGCCACCACCTGCCATTCAAATTAACTCTCAAACAGAACAAGTGTGGTACAATAGAACTGTTCTATCTGCGGGGTAATTACAGGGTTGAGAAATGCTTCCGAGTACGCCTCAGACAAAGTGACAGAGTGAGTTTTAAACCATTTAATAAAATGCCTTCTTTTTACATCTTCCGTTCCTGCCGTGGGAATATTTTACACATTTTCCTGTGGAATTAACGCACCTCACCTGTGGGGAATATCAGAAAAAGACAGATGAGCAAAGCAAAAGAGAGGAGACATTATATTTTACAAGTTTAGTAAAATTAATACTAAAAATTTATTTTATTCATTTAGGCATGACCACTTTGCCTGCATGCCATACATGGGCACCACACGTGTGTCTAGTACCCTTTCAGAAGAGGTCGCTGGAGTCAGAAATGACTGTGAGCCATTATGTGGGTGCTGGGTACTGAAACTAGGTCCTCTGAAGAGCAACAAGTGTTCTTAACCACTTAGCCCCTCTCTACAACCCCTCTCCCCCATTCTAGAGACAAGCTCTCACTATGTAGATACGGCTGATTTGGAATTTACTATGTAGAGAAATATATAGACCAGGATGGTCTTGATCTCACAGAGATCTGCTCGCCTCTGCCTTCTGGCTGAGATTAAAGGCACGGGCTGGTGGTTTATTTTATTTTTACATGTTTGTGTATGCACATTCGTGCAGTTCTCACGGAGGCCAGAAGATGGCGTGAGATCACATGGAACTGTAGTTACAGGTGGTTGTGAACTGCCTTGTGGTTGCGAGGAATCGAACCCGAGAGCTAGTCACTGCTCTTAACCGCTAAGCCATCTCTTCAGCCCCAAATTAATAGTATGCAATTCAAAAGTCCTCAGGTTGCAGCTAGGAGGACAGTTTAATCGGAACCTCCGGCTCCTCAAACACTTTTAGGCCCGGCCCCCTTATTAAATAGGCCCCGCCCGTCGGTGGACTGCGCCCCGCCTTTTCCGCTACGGCTTCCCCTTCCGGCAGATCCGGCCTACAGCTCCGCCTCTCAGCACCCGAAGTTCTGCTCTTGCGCATGCGCAGACCGGAAGTCTCGAGCCTTGGTTCTGACTCCCAGTGAGTTTCGCTGAGGGAGCCGCGCGCGTGGCGGAGTCGTCATGGGGAAGCTGCGCCGCCGCTACAACGTGAAGGGGCGGCTGCAGGCGGAGCCGCGGCCGGCCAAGGGCCCCGAAGTGCCCCCTGTGCGGCTGGAGCTCGAGGGTGAGGAGTCGGGCCCGGAGGGTCGCTGGAGTGGGAGCCGGGTTCCACGTGATCCGAACAGGGGGCGTGACAGCCTGCCAGTACTGCGATGTGGGGATGCTGCCGGGAGTTTGGTGCGCACATGTGGTCTTTGCATCCATTCCCAGGCCTTCTATAATAGTTTCCTTGCTAGAGACTCGTAAATGTGTGTTTCAGCCCAGACCTGTGAGCTGTGCATCAGGCTGCGTGCAATGCTTGGGTGCTGGGGCACTTTGAGCAGCGGGGACACTGTTCTGGGCTTCGGGAGTAATGACAGTAAAATAGGAGGTGGAAAGTCCTGTCATTCCAGGCATGCCTGGTTACCTGAAGCAGACGGCCAGAGGGAAACGGTAAAAAATGCATAGACTATGGCAGGCATGCAGAGAGGTACTAGAGAGAGAGAGAGAGCCAAAGCTAGTAGTGGGTGATGTGCTGGGGAAGGCCTCCCATGTGATGTCAGAACCGTGGGTAGAAATGAGAGAGGAAACCCAGGGGCTAGGGAACATCGGGGTACGTGGGTTGTGGAGATGATTGAGACTTTAAAGAGAAGGAAGGTTGAGGCAGAAAGGTCCCTAAAGTTTGAGATCAGCCTGGGTTACACAGGTTTGAATCCCTGTCTTAAAAAACAAAGAAACAAAAGGGTGTGTGCGCTCGAGACAGATAGACCTATAAACCGAGCCGGAGGGAGGCAGAAGCAGGAGCGATGTGATGTAAATCTGAGGCCAGCTGAACTTTGTCGCATGTACCAGGCCAGCTAGGGGCACAAAGCAGGATCCTGTCTCAGTCCCCAACCTCTGTTTCTCAGCGGGGAGCTGAGAAAGGCTTAGCCGAGGAGGGTAGGGTAATGTGTAGCAAGCGGCATATTAGCTATGGCATTACAGGAAAGCAGTGCAGGTTGAAGGATGATGGGGTAGGAGGGTCGAGTTGATAACTGGACCAGGGAGAGAGTGTTTGGATCCTAGTGTATTCTGAAGGAGAGCTGGCTAGATTTGCTGATGGACTGGTCTTGTGTATGAGTACAATGGTGACAGGAATGAGTCTCAGAATAGGCGTTGGTGAGGCTGTTGGAGAAGGCAGGTATGGGTCGTTCCAGGGAGCCACGTGAGTTCAGTTCTGGATGTGGG
The DNA here is from genome assembly GCF_037038515.1 of Microtus pennsylvanicus. NCBI lineage: Eukaryota > Metazoa > Chordata > Mammalia > Rodentia > Cricetidae > Microtus > Microtus pennsylvanicus. The sequence continues at coordinate 111,974,616 of NC_134579.1, forward strand.
TGCTAGGATAGAAGGAAACCCAGCAGCTATCGATTCAGCTGCGCAAGGCAGAAAGTTCAGGGGCCATAAACAATTTTGTGATAGATGCTATTTATTTAAGACTGATTTGGCTCACCAAAAAAGGTCCAGCCCTGAAGGAGAGGAGATCTGGGAAGAGGTTGCTGAGCTGGAGCTTCTGAGAAGGACTTCCCCCTCCATCTCAGATGCTGCCTGGAGTCCAGAAGGGAGGGCAAGAGCGTTTGTTGGAGCACTAGAGGACATGGCCACCAGGGTCAGGCTGGTCTGGGAGGAGAGTAAGCTGGAGAGTAATCCATTAGATACGAGTGTATCTTCCAGGCTCCTAAGACTAAGCATATTACTAGATGGAACCCCACCATCTGTTGGAGACTGCCTCCCCAAGGTATTCTTTGACCCCTTGGTTGGATCAGGAAGGTGGTGAGTTTGTAAAAAAGGACATCAGAGAAGATCTAGAAGTATGAGGTGTTTGGGGTGAGACACTTCACTTACCTGGGCCTTTGTTTCCATATCTATGAAATGGGGCCTAACTGTTCCTCTGTGGAATCATGCACTCCCTGGCTCTTAATTTTAAAGTAGATGTGGTACAGCCCATAGCTCAGTAGCCGAGCTCTGAGCACACTGCAGGGTCTCATGTATCGCAGGCTGGCTTGTGTAGTCAGGAGTGGCGGAACATCTGGTCCTCTCGCCTTCCCCTCTCACTTGTACAGACCTGTGCCAACATGCTTGGTTTTATGCAGTACTGGGGTTGGAACCCAGAGCTCTGAGCGTGCTACCTAGGTTCCCTTTGCCAGAGCCACATCCCTCAGCTCCTGCATCTTAGCTTGGTGATACTTAGAGTTGTGAAACGCAGACCCTTGCTCAGCACTCAGAGGTTCGTAGGTGATGTAGACCACCTGCAGGAGGCGATGACCTAACCTGATATTGTCATGAGTAAGCATCGAGGACCCTCCAGGACTCCCTGCACCGTGGTGAGACAGGCTGTCTTTTCAGACAAGGATGTGTTAAAAGGAGTGGATGCGAGCAATGCACTCGTGTTGCCGGGGAAGAAGAAGAAGAAGGCCAAGGCGCCACCCCCATCAAAGAAAGAGAGGAAGCCCCTGACGAAGAAGGAGAGGAAGGTGCTACAGAAAGTCTTAGAACAGAAGCAGAAGAAGAGCCAGGTACGCCTTGCCGTGGCCAGTCTGCCCCAGCACTGCAGATCATGGGGCTCGGGCATCTCTATCCCGTGTACTTCCTGCAGCAAGGTTGTCTTGTAGAACTCTCTGAGAGGAGAGGAGTGTTTTGTGTCTGTACAGTGACACGGTAGCCACTAGCTACGTGTGACATCCAAGGCTCTGATCATGCTGGCCTGATTTAAAAGTCATGACACATACATGAGGAGGTGTGTGTATAAAACTGGAACGTACATTGTCAAAGTCAGTGAAGCCAAGACTGCCGCAGCTCACACAGGGTGAAAGAAGTTATGTGGCCCTGTGGGTAGCCTAGGGAGTGGCCAGATGAGCAGTCATGTCTCTCCCCAGGTCAGCAAGGGGTGCCGTGCTTTATTCAGTCTGGTTGTTGGGCATAGGGACAGCCAGTGATCATACCACGGTGCTGAAGAGCTGTGTCCCATGACTCTGGATTTTGTAAGGACAAAGGCAGAGCTAACTTGTCTGTCCAGAAGACCTTATAGCTGTGTTGTGACATCCTGCCCTATGGTTTAAAGTCTAGTATTAACTAGGCTGAGAAACCCTGGTCTCCTCCCAGGAAAAGTCCTGGGACCCGGTCAGCAGTCAGTAGTTACCTGATAACTAATGCTCTCGTGCCTCTCCCAGCGTGCCGAACTGCTCCAGAAACTGAGTGAAGTCCAAGTTTCGGAAGCCGAGATGAGTCTCTTCTACACTACAGCCAAGCTGGGCACTGGGGACCGCATGTATCATACCAAAGAGTGAGTCACAGAGCCTGAGGGGGCTCACAGCTCATGGCATCCTACATGGGTGGGAATGTGTGGAGGGTTATCCATACTGAATGCTCTTCTGACAAAGGCCGTGCTCCTGCCTGGCATCTTATGTCATAAGTAGGTCACATTTTCATGACCTTGATCCCATACCTCAAAGGCTGCACTTGCCATGGGGCTCCCTCTTGAGGTCTTTTGTGGTCACTGTTCAATTCTGAGGCTTCACATTGAAAGCCCACTTCCCACCTGGGCTTGACCATTACAACTTTGGGGTCGTCCCAAGCTGGCATTCCTACAGGACAGCACACCCCAGACCAACATGTGTGTGCGTGCCCACACACTGATTCCCCCCTCCCCCCAGCTTCTCTGTTTAGGGCACTGCTATTGGTTGAGTGTGTAGTGCCTCATCCTCACGGGACCTGAGGTACAACAAGGAGCAAAATACTCCCTTCCTTTTGAAAGGTGCAGGTGTTCATTAACCAAATACTAATATACCCTGCAATAGAAAACCGAGCCAAAGGTAAGGCGGAGACGGGGGAGCGTCTAGGAAAGGGATTGGCAATTGGGACTGAGCCCAGTGACATGCAGTGTACCTGGTAGGTGACTTTGAGTAGACACTTGAGTGTGACAATCTGCCTCAGTGTGTCAGTGTGTGACAAGTGTGCCTCAGAGGAGGAACAGCCAGTGCAAAGGGCCTGGGGTCAAAGGGTTGTGGCCTTTGGCCCATGGTGAGGTGCCCCCATGGCCATGTCAGATGTCCTGAGGCCCCTGCCTGAAGTTTCTGTTTTCCCAGGAGGAAGCCTGACCAGCCAGCAGCTCAGGGCCAGGAGAAAGTCAATAGCCTTGGTGGGGCCCACCGGAAGCGCCACAGATCATCATCAACAGAGGAAGAATCGGAGTCTTCAGGGGATTCAGAGCCCGAAGAGGACACAGCTGACCAACCTGAGGGCAGCACGGGGGCAAACACAGTGCATCTGCCACCAGCTCCTTCTGGGGCCAAGAGCCCTGTACCCACCCCGCAGCCCCCTCCATCTGGGACCTCTGCATTTTCAAAATCACCAGCCTCTGCCCCACCTCCACCCCTGTCCAAGCCTGCCATCTTCATTCCTGTGAACCGCACCCCTGAAATGCAGGTGTGTTCTCCTTGGGGTTAGAAACAGACTAATGGGATATCTTGGTGGAGAGGCCTCAGTATCTACTTCTAAGAAGGGGACGTGGTCATGCCCACCTTATGGGGCTCTCATGTGGCATGGGGGTGGTATAGCATTGTTTCTGGGGCCCAGGCTGTTGCTTCTCCTTAGCCATTCAACCCAGTGGCTATGCCTTTTATTTTATTTAATTTTTTATTGGGGGTTTCGAGATAGGGTTTCTCTGTGTAGCAACACTGACTGACCTGGAACTTGCTCTGTAGACCAGGCTGGCCTCAAACTTGCAGAGATATACCTACCTCTGCCTCCCAAGTGCTGGGATTAAAGGTATGCACCACCACTGCCCAGCTATTTTATTTTATTTATTTATGTATTTTGATTTTTTTTTTTAGTTTTTCGAGACAGGGTTTCTCTGTAGCTTTGGAGCCTGTCCTGGCACTAGCTCTTGTAGACCAGACTGGTCTAGAACTCACAGAGATCCGCCTGCCTCTGCCTCCCTAGTGCTGGGATTAAAGGCGTGCGCCACCACTGCCCGGCTTTATTTTGATTTTTGAGACAGGGTTTCTCTATAGTTTTTGGTGCCTTTCCTGGAACACTAGCTCTTGTAGACCAGGCTGGCCTTGTACTCATGGAGATCCACCTGCCTCTGCCTCCCAAGTGCTGGGATTAAAGGTGTGTGCCACCACTGCCCAGCTAATTATTTAATTGTTTTATTTTGTTTTTGTTTTTTGAGACAGGGTTTTTCTGTGTAGCTTTGGAGCCTGTTTTAGCACTTGCTCTGTAGACCAGGCTGGCCTTGAACCTACAGAGATCTGCCTGCCTCTGTCTCCTGGGTGCTGGGATTAAAGCACCACCATTGCCTGGCAACTATTTTATTTTTTAAAAGACAATTTTTAAATTTTATATGTATGGGTGTTTTTCATGCCTGTATGTATGTACTCCACATGTGTCCCTGCAGAGGTCATATGAGGGCATTGGTCCCCCTGGGACTGGACTTAAAGATGATGGTTATAAGCTGCCATGTACCAGCTAGAAATCTAACCCAGGTCTTCTGGAAGGGCAGCCAGTGCTCTTAACCACAAAACCATCTCTTTAGCCCCACCCTATCCGTTTTAGACACTGTGTACCATGCATGACCTGTGTGTGAGCGGGGTACCCTCTCCGCCTGCTGTTCTGCAGCCCTTCTCTCTAACTTCTCCCACAGCAAGAGCGGCTCAAACTCCCAATCCTCGCCGAAGAGCAAACCATCATGGAGGCAGTGGCTGAGCATCCCATTGTCATTGTGTGTGGCGAGACTGGCAGTGGAAAGACTACACAGGTGCCCCAGTTTCTCTACGAAGCTGGCTACAGCAGGTGGGGCTCGGTCAGGGATGTCCCTCTACTCTTTGGGGACAGTGGACACTTAGGTTCCAAGAACCGCTAAGGGCCTGAGCTCCAGTAGACACAATCCTGCCTGCTGTCTGACTTCAGACGAATTACCAGCCACTCTGGGCCTGTTGTCAGCTGTGAGATGGGGATAGTGACACTAAACTCAGTGGTCACGTGGGTTTGGCGGCTACAGCTCCAGTGTTAGGCTCATGGAATGTGTTCCGTAGTGTTACTGTGGCCCCTGTGAGCCTCTTATGACCGTGTGTGTCATGTCACTGTTCTCAGTAATTCATGCTCACCACTGTGCCTTGTCCCCTTGGCATGTGGCATTCAGCAAAGTGATTAGTATGTGGGATGGTCAGAGGGCCAGACTCATTTAAGAGTGTGGTCCAGGTGGGCCACCCAAGCTGAAGGAAATCCTCTCACATGTGTGTTCAGTCTGTGCACATGGAAACTTGCTAGGTTCTGTGCACTCAATGTAATTTTCTTTTTTTATTTTAATTAATTTGTTATGTGTACAACGTTCTGCCTGCATGTATGCCTGCCCGCCAGAAGAGGGCACCAGATCTCATAGATGGTTGTGAGCCACCATATGGTTGCTGGGAATTGAACTCAGGACCTCTGGAAGAGCAGCCAGTGCTCTTAACCTCTGAGCCATCTCTCCAGCCCCTCAATGTAATTTTCTGTACCCCACCATCCACCTCAACTTACTATGAAGTTAATTCAGTTGGCAGAGAAGTTGCCAAGGTGATGCAGAGTTCTAGTATTCCCTTCAGCATTGCAGGGTGTATCTGTCATCCCTGTTATCTGGCTTTCTCTGGCTTACCAGCTTACACATGGGCCTCATTTGTTCAGGAGTGCCGTGCACATCAGCCCTTCCCCGCCCCAGATGAAACTTCCTCATCCTATCAGTATCCCTTAGAAATGTGTCCCAGCGGTATACCAAGTTCTGTTAGGTCCCCATCTGTGGAACGTGGGCTGCCCCCACTGTCCTGTGGCTGTGCTGTCCTGACACTGGGCAAGCGGTGTTTGTACCCTGTGCTTTGGGTTTCATCTTCAGGCACTGACCCTGGAGTGTAGGTGACTCCAGGACAGATAGGCATGGCTAATGTGTCTTCTTCCCCAGTGAGGACAGCATCATCGGTGTCACAGAGCCCCGCCGAGTGGCTGCCATAGCTATGTCCCAGCGTGTGGCCAAGGAGATGAATCTGTCACAGCGGTGAGGCCCTGATTCCTGGGGTATAGAGGGATAGAGGGTCTTTGCAGTCTTTTTTTTTTTTTTTAAAGATTTATTTAATTACACATACAGTATTCTGCTTGCATGTATGCCTGCAGGCCAGAAGAGGACACCAGATCTCATTACAGATGGTTGTGAGTTGCCAATGTGGTTGCTGGGAACTGAACTCCGGACCTCTAGAAGAGCACCCAGTGCTCTCAACCTCTGAGCCATTTCTCCAGCCCGGTCTTTGCAGTCTTGCTGGAAGGAGGGAACACTGGGAGTTTTTTTTGGGGGGGGGGCGGTTTCAAGACAGGGTTTCTCTGTGGCTTTGGAGCCTGTCCTGGAACTAGCTCTTATAGACCAGGTTGGCCTCGAACTCACAGCAATCTGCCTGCCTCTGCCTCCCAAGTGCTGGGATTAAAGGTGTGCCCCACCACTGACCCCGTGGTGGGAGTCATTTTTGCCTCATTCCAGGGACGGTCCAGCAGAGCCCTCTTAACCCGCTGGGCCAGTGGCTGCAGAGCAGGGAAGGACCCAACACTTATTAAGGGGCAAAATATCTTCGCTGTGAACAAGTGGTAGCTAGCTAATGAGCCAGTGTATAAAGCCATGAAAACCTAGAATTCTGTTTGTACAACCCTCTGCCAGGGACTTAGATTTCTTTACACTCTGGTGCTGGGAATGGGACTTAGGGACTTGCATGTACTAGGACACCACTCTACCACCAAGCCCCTCCCCTCCAAATTCTAAATTTTTAGCTTTTATTGTAAAATGTTTACATGTTCACAAATAAGATAATGAACCCCAGATACCTTAAGGCTGGTGTCAGTAGCTGCCACCTGTGCTGAGCACTGTAGCATCTCCACCATCTTGTCTGAGTGGCTCTGGGAATAAAGAACTGCTCGTCTTCAGTGAGCCCTGCCACGCTCTGTCCTAGATCTGCAGTGTGTCTGGTGACATTAGTCTGGTTGTCACTCAATCTTGCCCCCATCTTTGGCCCCAGAGACCAGAGTTGGGACGAGCATGTTTAGGAAGGGTCCTCCCCTGTCTCTCTTGAAGGGACCATGTAGCCAAAGCCCCAGCTGCCTGTAGCTCTGGAGACATCACCCTCCCTAAGATGAGTCCTCCCCCCACAGTGTTGTCTCCTACCAGATCCGCTATGAAGGGAACGTGACTGAAGAAACCAGGATCAAATTCATGACAGATGGTGTGCTGCTCAAAGAGATCCAGAAGGTCAGTTGTCTGGTCTCATGCAGGACACGGGTGGAGTGGAGTGTCACACTGGCATTGTCCCGCTGTGCCTGCCGTGCGGAACGCTGAGTAGGTCCGTTCTCGGAGGTTCAGCTGCTTGATCAGTATGCTGAAGTTACCAGTGATGGAGGGCACAGGGTCAGTGTGAGCAGAGAGGGCCTGGGGTGAGTGAGCAATGTGACTTTGCGTATCCATCTTTTCTAGGAGGACTGGGGACATTGGCTCAATTGGCAGAGTGCTCGCCTAGCATGCATGAAGCCTTGGGTTCCAACCCTAGCCCTACAGAAAAAAAAATAGCTATCCGAGCCCTTAGACCAGTGGTTCTCCACCTTCCTAATGCTACAACTTTTTAATACAGTTTCTCATATTATTTCATAACTATAATTTTGTTACTGTTATGAATTGTAATGTAAATATCTATGTTTTCCAATGATCTTATAGGTGACTCCTATGAAAGGGTCATTTGACCTAAAGGGTTCATGACCCACAGGTTGAGAACCACTGACTTAAAGGCAGGAGGATAAGAAATTCAAAGTCATTCTTGGTCATGTAGTTCAAAGATAATCTGGGATAGCTAACCTGTCAAAAGAAAATAAGGTTAATAAAAGACAAGATCTTTTTATTATTATTTCTATTTTATTTATTTATTTTTGAGACAAGGTTTCTCTGTGTAGCCCTGGCTGTTCTAGAAATCTGTAGACCAGGCTGACCTTGAACTCAGAGATCCACCTGCCTTTGCAGGTACCACCACACCCTACAACAGCAAATTTTTTTTCAAAAAAGAGAATTTGCAGTGTGCAGTAGCAACTGGCTTCTGGTCATGCATAATGGCTGCAGACAATCAGGATGCCCAGCTACTTCTTCCAGGGGCCTCTAGGAGCTTCTGAGGGGGTGGGAGCAGTCTGGGATTTGTTCACACGGTTCCATGCCTGTGATTGTGGGGATTTGGTGACACTCTGGTATAACTCCTGATCCCCTCAGGACTTCCTGCTGCTGAAATACAAAGTGGTGATCATCGACGAAGCCCACGAGCGGAGCGTCTACACAGACATCCTTCTCGGCCTCCTGTCACGCATTGTGGCTCTCCGGACCAAGGTGTGTAGGAAGTACACAAGCATGGCAGACGAATGCTGCCTTGTCAGGGGCTTGGGCTGAGCAGGGTCTCAGAAAACACAGCCTTCCCTGGGCATGCAGTATTGCTGGTGCTGGCTGTGTCTTTTTGCGCTGCCTGTACTAACTCACAGGCCTTGATCCAGTGTCATGCATGGTGAGTGGCTGCTCCACATCCAAGAGGCTCAGGCAGAAAGCTAAAGCTGGGAAGGCCTTGCTGGACCCAGCTAAAGGGTTCCCCCAGGGCTTCAGGCTCTCTTGGGTTTGTAGGGCTGCTGAGTTGATTCTTCTACTCCCCAGGCCTGCTCCTCCCTCCCCAAGCTTGCTCCTCTTTCCAGCTCTGTGCTCAGACAGTGGATGTGAGGGACCAGCTTTGGGGACATGAAGGGAACTTGATGAACAGCCCTGTTTCTGTCCTTCAGTAGACCAGCTCAGTGGGTGTTCTGGGAGTGCCGTGTACCCAGCCACATTAAAGACGGTAGTAATGGACAGTGACCAGGAAAGGATGATCTACCATTCCTGCCTTCCTGGAGCCACCGTTTGGCCAGGGTGATAGGCATTAGGCAAATTCAGGATCTTTGAGCTGGAGTTTGATAAAGAGGCAGGCAGCAAGTACCAGGGAGGGCCTAAGGACCAGTGATAATCTCCCCAAAATGTGACCATAAGCAGGATGGACCATGGGTAAGGGGAGTTCTCAACTCAGAAATGTCCAGCTGTCTCTATTCAGTCAGTTCTGGAGTATTCTATGTCCCTCCAGAAAGAGACACTGGGTCCCATGGCTGAGCCCTGCCCCATCCCAGTGCTGACCCTCTTCTTCATTTGCCTCTTTCATGAAGGTGGAATCCCGCCATGGCCCCTTTAGCTCGCCTCATGTTCAGGTCTCTGGCCTGTGTCACCTGTAGAGCCCCAGTGGACAGGCTCCCTGTGACTGTGTCTCGTTTCTCCTGGGGGAAACCTGAGGAATGCAATTGCTGGTTATATGTAAACACAGGGCTGAGAGATGCAAAATTCCATGTGGAGTCACCAGGCTGTCTTTCACAGAGACATCTGCCCCTCAAGCTGCTCATCATGTCTGCCACGCTCCGGGTAGAGGACTTCACCCAGAACAAGCGGCTCTTTACCACACCTCCCCCGGTCATCAAGGTAAGATTTGGGTAAGCCCCTGCCAGCTTCAACCTGAACTTGACGTGTGAGATCTGGTGGTCTTAGGGGTTAGTGCAGAGAGATGGTCACAGGAAGGAGGCCCTGGGCTGCAACATCCCCATACCTTTGTGGACTGTCACAGGTTGAGTCCAGGCAGTTCCCTGTGACAGTCCATTTCAACAAGCGGACCCCATTGGATGACTACAGCGGCGAATGCTTTCGGAAGATCTGCAAGATCCACCGGATGTTGCCTGCAGGTGAGGCCTGATGGGACTGGCATATCCCTCCCTCACTGAAGACTCGGGTTTGCCTTTCAGCCCTCTGACCCTACAGTCAAACCGCAGTGGCATGGTTTCTGTTCCTGAGCCTTAGTTCCCGCACCCCCCTGCCCCACATCTAAGGTAGAAGTGGGACTGTGAAAGCATCCTCTCGAAAAGGAGGGCAAGTATAGATGGTCTCTGTCCCTGAGAGTCTGCTGTGTTGCCATCTGTCAGGTACCCCTCACCACTCTGCTGGTCTAGGGTAATTGATTCCTTCCTACCTGGTACCTATTTCCCTGGCTGCATTCTCTCTGCAGGCGGCATCCTGGTGTTTCTCACGGGGCAGGCCGAGGTGCATGCATTGTGCCGCCGGCTTAGGAAGGCCTTCCCCAACCGTTGCTCCCAGCCACAAGGTAACTGACCCACAGTTCCCTGTCAAAGCCCTCCACCCCCTTACCCCTGGGCTTAGCAACTGGTGCTCTAGTTGGGGTATCAGCCTCCACTTAAGTGTCCCTAGGGAGAGCTGCACCTTTGTGTCCCCACAGTAATACGCTCATCGTCGCAGCAGTTTGCTGTGGGTGACGAGAGGGAAGTACTAGCTCCTGCATTGTCTTCTCTTTCCAGAAAAGGAAGAGGAAAAGGACTCAGCAGAAGGGATGCGGCGGTTTAAGAAGTCCCGGACGAGGGCCAAGAAGGCCCAGGCCATGGTACATGGAAGCCTGGGGAGCCCTGTGCCGTCCTGTGCTGTCCAGATGCCAGCTTCATGTAGCTCTTTGGGCTTAAGTATAACTAGAGTGAAACGAAAGTGAAAGTCTATTTCATCCAAGATGGCTGTGAGCCATGTGGGGTTCCTGGGGGACACACTGGTCCAGCCCCATTCCACAGCAGAGTGTCCTGCTGGATAGTACAGCTATGGAGACTGCAAGTGGGGGTGCATTGTGATTTACAGCACAAGGTCTCCCTGGGAGGATCCTGGAACATAGAGCCGCGGCTGCTTGCTAAAGTAGGGAGATCTGCTTTCTGAAGCTGGGGGGGCCGGCCAAGGAAGGGGCCACCACAGGCACTCTGATAGCTGGATGCAGTGTTGGTGGTGTAGCTACTAAATTATAGCACTCTACCCTCTTTTACACTTAAGGGGGCCCAGGAATCTTGTTAAACTCTGTATATATAGCTCAGAGCAGCCTTGTAGGATGACCCCATGCTTATATCTAATTTATTTGTTTGTTTACTTATTCAACTAGAATGTCACTATGTAATCCTGGCAAACCAGGATAGCCTAGAACTCACAGAGATCAGTTTGTCTCTGCCTCTAGAACACTGGGATTAAAGATGTGCATCACCACACCTGACTCATACCTAACCTTTGAAAGGAGTATTTTAGATTGATTTACTTTATGTGCATGAGTTTTTGCTGTGTGTATGTATGTACCGTGTCCATGCCTGATACATGGGAAAAGAGGGAGTTAGGTCCTCTGGAACTAGAATTACAGATGATTGTGGTTGCTAGAAATCAAACCCAGGTCCTTTGTAAGAACAAGTGCTATTAACCTCTGAGCCACTTCTCCAGCTCCTCATACCTAATTTTTAATATAGGAAACTGAGGCAGAGGTTATTGTCCAGTGGCCTCACTTCGTATGTCCCTGTGAGGAGATGCCCGGTGTGAGCAAATTTGTCTTTCCCCTGTGTGTGGCTTGGTTCACACCCAGGTTGCCTGACCTCATGGTGTTGACGTCTCCTCATCCAGGCATTGCCTCAGATCAACCTGGACAGTTACTCTGTGCTGCCAGCCGGCGAAGGTGATGAAGACAGGGAGGCAGAGATGGACGACGAAGAGGAGGCCCTGGGCTCTGACTTGGATCTGGACCTGGGTGACAATGAGGCAAATGAAGGTGTGGCCTGGCAGAGCTCTGCCCTCGGGTTCATTGCTTGGTTTCAGCATGGGCTGCTGAGCCCCTGTTGCATGATAGGCCCTGTTGACCCTGGGACCAGAAGAATCTAAGTCCTGTCCTCATACGTGTGACCAAACACATCCTGGCTCCTGCTGGTATGTGAGCACAGAGGGTGGGCTTTTCTGATAGCTTTGTCCGCTGCAGTCTCCTGAGATCCTAATACTTGTTATGGTAGTGCTGGAGTCACCATCCCTAGGCTGGCCTTTCCTGCCCTCACATAGGCCTCATGCAACAGGGAAAGCATCTGGATTCTCAGGGCCTCTTGAGTATGCTGATGGGACAGCTTCTTATTGTCCAGCGTGGACTAGGTGGTCCCAGATACTCAGAAGCTTGTCTTGAACACAGTATAGGTTGTGTATCTTTTGAGAGAGAAACTTCTATGGAAAGGGCTCCTTCCATACAAACACAGCCTGCCACATTGCCCAGACACACACCCAGACCAACTTGCTCTCAGGATGCTGCTCTTAGGCAGGCACCACAGGCCTGTGCTGGGCAGCAGTAACAGCATTCAGGGTCTTCCTGGTACTGTATCTGAATACGAACCCTCAAACCTGGGGGTGGGGAGATGGGGAGCTGCCAGACAGCTAAAGTTAGACTTATGCCTATGCCATCTGTCCAGCCTGGACTCCAGTGTCCCATGCTTGACCACAGGTGAGCAGCCAGATGCCTCCCTACCTCTTCACGTGCTCCCGCTCTACTCTTTGCTGGCCCCGGAGAAGCAGGCACAGGTAATGGGATAGTTCTTGAGAGCATTAGGATGGGGTGGTTCAAGCCTCAAGTGCTTCTCCATCTATTTTCTGACTAGCCCTGGTAGTGGAGGAAATGATAGAAACCACTCCTGATGATTGTGCTTGGAGCTTGGTGGACAGTTATGGTTCTTGCCTAGCTGAGAGCAATCTGTCTACTGCTGTCTCGTAGATTTTCACCTGATTTTTATGTTGTCTTACCTGCTTCTCTCCCCCAGGTTTTCAAACCTCCTCCAGAGGGGACAAGACTGTGCGTAGTGGCCACTAATGTGGCTGAAACGTCCCTGACCATCCCCGGCATCAAGTATGTGGTGGACTGTGGGAAGGTTAAAAAACGCTATTATGACCGTGTCACAGGCGTGTCCTCCTTCCGTGTCACCTGGGTCTCCCAGGCATCCGCTGACCAGCGGGCTGGTCGTGCAGGCCGGACAGAGCCAGGACATTGCTATAGGTAGGTCGCTTATTCCTGCACTCAGGCGAGGAGAAGCAGAATTGCAGCTGTCCTCTGCAGCAAGTGGGCCCTGTGTCCTCACTAGTTCTACAGCTCTTCCCACTTTGCTGGCTGCTTTACCTTCCCCTTGGCTGCTGTGTTGGTGGTGGCTAATTCACTAATTTAGAAGTAATCACTTCTAAAGTGCTTCCATAGTTGGGCTGTCACCACCATTGAGGCAGCGAGTGGCTCCTGTGAGTGGTCATTCCCTGTGGACATCCCCATTAGGTGTTCCCTTTTGTCAGGCTCCACCACCCAGTGTGATGAGTTTCTGGGATCGTCTTGACATGCTTCTGCTGGCTGAGTCACTTTTGCACTGCCTTGTCACATTGCCACCGTCCTTTCCTGCTGCACATTGAAGTTGTTGCTCCTTTTTCCTGTGTTTGGATGTCTGTTTATCCTTGGCTGTGTGGAGCTCTAGGCTTGATGCTCAGTAGTGGAGGAACTAGCCATTAGCCAGGTGCCCAGGTTCTCATCTTACACCTTTGCCCCGTTGTTTGTTTGCAGTCGCATGAGGCAGGGTCTGTGTTTCCCTCAGGCAAGTGCCCTCAGCATCTTCTTCGTGCCTTCTCTGTTCAAACCTGTCCTCAGTTCTAAATTAGGCTCTGTCTGTCTGCTGATGGCTTTGAGGGCTCTTCTGAAGTCCAGGAGGTAGATCCTCATCAGTTATGTCACTGGTCAGAATTTTCTCCTAATGATGTCTCTTTGAGCAGTTTTATTACTGTTCTTCCAGTACCATTTTAATTTTCAGAAGGGAAAACTTAGAAAATACAAGAGAATATAGTTGGTGTAGCTGGAGGTGGGGCTCACTGCCACTGGTGAGACGAGGGCCTGGCCCTGTGAGTGGCGGGCATGGTTGGCTTTCTTCTTTCTGATCCCTACTTCTTCCCTCTTAAGGCTGTATTCCTCAGCTGTTTTTGGGGACTTTGAGCAGTTTCCTCCCCCAGAGATCACTCGCAGACCAGTGGAAGACTTAATCCTGCAAATGAAGGCTCTCAACATTGAGAAGGTTAGTCTCAGCCAGTAACCTCCTTCATGCCTTCCCAGTCCGTGCTCTCAGAGCTGCACCTGCCAGGGAAACCAAGTGAAGTAGCATCCTGAAGTTTGTTAGAAGATGCCCTGATGACCCTCAGCCTCTAGTGAGGACAACTTTCCTGTCCCCTGGGGACAGAGGCTTATGGACAGCCAGGTCTCATGCTGTTCGTGGGCACTCAGAGATGTCCTGCTGATCCCTGAATCTTGACTTGACTGGCATTGTCCTCAGATGGAGTTGGGGTTCCTGTCCCCACTCCAGAATTAGGTGGTCCAGCAAAGAGGGTCTGCTTATGCTGCATGCCATGCCTAACCCTGCTCCATGACAACCAGATATCCACTTAACAGATAAGGAGACCAAGGCAGGGAAGAGACGGTCTCTGTTCAAGAATACATGTAGTAAGTAACAGAACCCAGATGGCTGAAAATGCATCTGGTCCTGGTCCTGTCCCAGAACCCAAAAGAAAGTTTTGAAAGTAAAGAATATAGTCTTGGTCCAGGGTGATGGCTCAGCAGGGAAAGGTACCTGCTACTAAGCCTGAGGACTTAAGTTTCAAGGAACCACATGGTGGGAGGAGAGAACCAACTCCTGCTTGTTGTTCTCCGTTCTCCACACTTGCTCAATGGCACATGTGTATCCACAGACACATACAAACAAATTTAAAATTAGAAGAAAAAAAACCTTTAAAAATAAAGAATATACCCTTGACTGGGGATGTAGTTTGATTTGATTATACCCAGCACTACATAAACAATATGGGGTGCATACCTGAAACCCCAACATTCAGGATGTAGAAACAGGATGAATAGAAGTTCCAGGTTCAGTTATGCATCATAGCTCACATCTATAGCCACAACACTTAGAAGGCTAAGGCAGGAGAATTGCTGTGGTTGAGGCCAGCCTGAAACATGAGTTTCAGCACAAGAATAAAACCATATTTTTCTCCCTTTGTTTTGAGACGAGGCCTGGTGATACAGCCTTGGTTGGCCTGGAGCTCTTTTTGTAGACCAGGGTCAGACTCACATGGATCTGCCTGCTGCTACCTCCCAAGTGCTGGGATTAAAGGTGTGCACCACCGTGCCTGGCAAGACTCTGTCTCTTAAAAAGATTGCAGCCTCACTGTGTGCAGTGAGTGGCACAGGCCTTTGCCCTCGTCTTGGGTTGAATTCTAGGGAAGAAATCTGTCCCTTTAAGGATTACGAATCCATAGTGATTTTTCTTTTTGTTTCTTACAAACAACCCGTTCAGAGTTAAGAAAACTCACATACTTTAGGTGATCATTGAGAACTTGACGTTCATCCCTCTGGCCACCTGTGGGCATGCATGGTTATATTTTTCAAGCATGATAGCTTAATTGTCAGGCTGTTTTTCTAAGTGTTGCATGATGATTTGTATGTGGTTGCTTTTAAACTTCTAGATTTTAGTTGACAAGGATGGCCCCTGGAACACAGTAGGCTTAATTTGGGATCATGCTAGCACATAGACCTAGAGAGATCTTGACAACTTCCTGAGCACTCAGGACCCATGTCCTAGTTATCATGACCCTGGGGACAAACTGGAGGGAAGGGGATCAGTACCTGGTATAGCCTGTGCGAACTCATGAGACTTGCTTCTCTGCATCACTCTGCCCCTCTCCTCTCCTGCCTTCCTGCACCCAGGTCATCAACTTCCCGTTCCCCACACCTCCCTCTGTGGAGGCCCTTGTTGCCGCTGAGGAGTTGCTGATTGCACTGGGGGCTCTGCAGGCGCCTCGGAAAGATGAAAGGTAGTGGGGGAGGGTGGACCCAAGCATGCACAAAGCCTCCAAGTACAGGCTCCATGGCTCCTACCCACTGTGACTCTTGTCCCCAGAATGAAAAAGCTGCAGATATCACAACTAAGCTGCCCCATCACCGCACTGGGACGGACCATGTCCACCTTCCCCGTGGCACCCCGCTACGCCAAGATGCTAGCACTGAGCCAGCAGCATGGTTGCCTGCCCTACACCATTGCCATTGTGGCTGCCATGACTGTGCGTGAGCTCTTTGAGGAGCTAGACAGGTAGGTTGGTGACAGTCTAATCCCATGGAGCCCTGTGTGCCCTCTTTGATCAGTGGTGGCCTGGGGAACTGAGCTGCTGTATGTGAAAGAGGGTAAAGCAGTGAGGATGTGGAGACGCTGATGGTCAGAGGGCAGTGGGCTGAAGCCCAGTGGGCCATGTGTATGTTTACAGACCAGCTGCCAGCGAAGAGGAACTTGCAGAGCTGAAGGGCCGTCGAGCCCGTGTGGCCCAGATGAAGAGGACCTGGGCTGGGCAGGGGGAATCTCTGAAGCTTGGTGACCTCATGGTGCTACTGGGTTGGTGACATCTCTAGGGCATGAAGGAGGGTGATTGGTAGCTTGGAGTGGGTTGGAGCCAACCAGTGAGAACACCCTACTGTGCCCAACAGGTGCTGTGGGAGCCTGTGAGTACGCCGGCTGCTCACCACAGTTTTGCCGTGCTAATGGACTGCGCTACAAGGCCATGCTAGAGATCCGGCGCCTCCGTGGCCAGCTGACCACTGCAGGTACAGCCCAGGCAACAGTGTGGGCAGACATCTGGGCTCTCTGCACATGTTTGCTGTGATGGAGACTCTCAACACTTGCTGATTTGCCTGCCCATTAAGATGGACTCAACCCCAAGTCAACTCCAAGTGCCCTTAGACAGGTTCCTTTGCACATTCACCCAGAAGGCTGTCCCTCAGGTCGTCTGTCCCTTGGCCACACCCCTCTGGTCCTCTTCCTCTGTTCAGCCAGAACCTTTCTTCCCTCCACATGTCCCCAGAGTTCTGGCCTCATTGGTACAGGATTCACACTCAGCTACAGGTGGCTCCTGTCAGTAGCCTCTAGGCTCAAGGAATGTCCCCACCTTATGATACAGAGTGGGCATCTGGGCAGCCTAATTCCTCTCCAAGGCTAATTGGGAACTCAAAGCTATTCCAGCAGCTCCAGGCCTCACAGATCAATAGCTGTTCTGCAGCCCGTACTTGCCCAGTATCAGGGCGCTATTGGGGCTTGCTATCGTGTCCACTGCTACACTTAGGCAGTCTGTCCTCAGATGCAACAGCCTGCAATTGTGGACAGCCACCTGACACCAACGACAGGTGTTCATGTGTGGCCACAGGTCCCTACAGGCCACCTTTCCGCAGAGGGGACAGATGAGACTGAGGTTCCTGTAACTATCCTACCATCTGGAATGGCTGTCCATTGGCAGGGCTTTGCAAGCATGGGAATCTAAGCCTTGGCCTTGGAAGGGGCTCTGGGCGGAGCCACTGTTAACTTGTGATTCAGAATCAGACACTATGTGGGTGGGACCCAAGTGCTAGGTGATTCCTGAAAGCCTGGCAGACTTCCTCTGACTTAGATTTCACACACCTCTTCCTCACCTTCCTCCCAGTCAACACAGTGTGCCCTGAGGCCGGGCTCTTCCTGGACCCCAAAATGCAGCCACCTACTGAAAGCCAGGTGACCTTTCTGCGGCAAATCATGGCAGCTGGCCTGGGTGACCACCTAGCCCGCCGGGTTCAGAGCGAGGATCTGCTAGACCCCAAATGGAGGAACGCCTACAAGGTGGGCCCTTGGTGACTGGACCTATAGCTTCTGGGAAAGCCCCAACAAAGAGGAAGTTGGGGCTGTTTATTGGAGGTTAGGATGTTACCCTCAGCTTCTTCAAGATTATTTTCTAGAGTTGAGTTTTACACCATAAAGTCAACCCTCTGGCTTTACTATGGTCAGTGTAGACAACACAGTCAACTGAAATGGCTTTCTCTGCCCCAGAGAAAGCTGAGCCTTCTACCCATTGCCCAGTGATTTTGGTTTTTCTTATACTAACCAGTTCACCAGAAGGACCTATGTGGTACTTGGTGTGCTGGGGCTACCTCCGTCCCCCAGTATTGTTTGTCTAAGGTCTGTCCACACAAGGACCTCACCTTCTGGTTTTTGAAATAGGTTGATCCTCTTGCCTCAACCTCCCAAGTGCTAGGGTTCCAGGCTATGCCCCTACATGGAGATTGCGTTTTACTTTGTACATTTGTCTGTGGTGCACATACGGAAGTCATAGAATTTCAGAAATCTTTTTCTCCTTCCACCATGTGGGTCCCAGGGAATGAACTCACATTACCAAGCTTGGTGGCAGGTGCCTTTATTCACTGAGCCGTCTCACTGGGTCCTAGCTCTCTATTTATTTTAGGGTGTGGGGGCACACATGCACAGGCAGACATCCAGCAGGTCACCAGGTTTGCATGGCAAGTTTTTTATTCATTGAGTCATCTTCCCAGGCCCATGTTTCAGCTCTGTTGATGGCCAAGGAGCAATGCATCCTGAGTTGGACCTGGTCATTGGCTCTCTGACTTGATGGTTGGATCCTGAAAGTTGGACTTGAAGGGCCCAGAGAGCTCAGGCTTTTTTTTTTTAAAACGATCCTCCATCCACCTCTCTTTGCAGACTCCTCTCTTAGATGACCCTGTCTTCATCCATCCCAGCTCTGTACTCTTCAAAGAGCTGCCTGAGTTCGTGATCTACCAGGAAATCGTGGAGACCACCAAAATGTACATGAAAGGTACTGTGTAGTCGCCAGGGCTCAAGTCACAGGCTGATACCTGTAGAACACCCTGTCTGTCTGGAAGAGCATGTGAGGCCTCCTGACTGTGCCCTCTACTGGCCTCAGGTGTCTCTACCGTGGAAATCCAGTGGATCCCATCCCTGCTGCCTTCCTATTGCCAGTTTGAAGCACCCCTGGAGGAGCCAGCTCCCACTTACTGTCCAGAGTCTGGACGGGTACTTTGCCACCGGGCCAGTGTGTTCTGTAAGTCGAGGTCACTTCCTTGGTGTCTGGCCACCTGCAGCCATGCCCTGCTTTGGGATATGTGCCTGAGGATGTTACCCTAGCTCTCCTGCTCCTCTGATGGGCTTGGGAGGATGGGTCTAACATGGGTCCTTCATCACATGTTCCCATCCTCCAGACCGCGTGGGCTGGCCACTCCCTGCTGTGCAGGTGGACTTTCCTGAAGGTATTGACCGCTACAAGTACTTTGCACGGTTTCTGCTGGAGGGACAGGTAGGTGCTTGGGCTACCTGTGGCCTGTTTCCTGTGTGTCATGAACTGCAGGCTTACTCAGCCAGCCTATGCCCTCTCGCCAGGTCTTCCGCAAGCTGCTTTCATTCAAGAGCTGCCTGCTGTCTAGCCCCAGCACCATGCTGAAGACTTGGGCCAGGTACAAGAGTATATTCCTAGACTGTAAAGGAGGCTCCTCGCTCCTTTGTCAGTTGTTTATGCTGGGGATGACAGCCACAGGAGTCTCATTCTGGAGCTCTCAGTGCGTCTAGCACATTTCACCCCCTAAAAGATTCAGGGACCCTGTACCCCTACCCAGAACTCTCGCTACCTGTCTCTCCTAGTGGCTACATCATCCCAATCTTGCCTCTTCCTCTTCTCTGTGTCCGCTTCTTATATGGGCCCAACTTAATCCAGTGTACCCTCGTGATAAGGAGCATCTGTATACCCCAAGGGGCTGGTGGACCCTATGTGCTGCCACTGTGTACAGGAGGCTTTCTGTGTTGGGCGTCCACTCATCCTTTCTGGGTCTAGTCAGCTGCCCCCTCTTCACAGGCTGCAACCTAGGACAGAGAGCCTATTGAAAGCCCTTGTGGCTGAGAAGGCAGACTCCCGTGGTGCCCTGCTGGCTGCATGGAAGAAAAGCCCCAGATGTGAGTGTGACCAGGCTGGGGTGGAGTGGGGAAGGACCTAACCATACCATGGGCCATGGTGGTGTGTCCAGCCAAGCAAGTCCCTGTCATCGCACTCTAACCCTGGCCATCTCTTTCCACAGTCCTGCTGACTGAGTACTGTGAGTGGCTCCCAAAGGCTATGCACACAGATGTTGAGAAGATCTGGCCCCCTATCACTGATGGTTGACCACACACCGAGCTGTATAGTCAACCGACTCCTAGGCTGCTACCAGGAGACTCGCCATGGCCCTGGAAGCCCTTCTTTACCTTGACCCAATTCAGAGCCAAGCTTGCTGCTGCACTGACCGTGGGTGCCTTCTTTGTGACTCTTCTGACAAGATAGACAGGTGACATTAGCACCTGTGGTTGTACGGGGCTACACTGGGACAGGGAAGTGGACTATTCCCCCAAGCACACCTGTCCAGCCTCATAGCATCTTAGGCAGCAGATGCATTGCAGACTTGTGTAACTCAGGGACTGTTCTGAAAGGTTGGACTAATATCGCCCCAGAGCCCTGTTCTACACAGGTGGAGACTGGTTGCAAAGGACCTGCTTTGACTTCCATAGACAACAAGTTCTGGTTTTTTGTTTATTTATTTTTTTGATATTTCAAGGCAAGGTTTCTCTGTGTAGCCTTGGATGTCCTGTAACTCCCTCTGTAGGCCAGGCTGGCCTCGAACTCACAGAGATCCACCTGCCTCTGCTTTCTCAGTGCTGGCATTAGAGGCATGTGCCACCACCGCCTGGCATGAAATGCACAATTTTCAAAAGCTGAAATGAAAGTGACCAGCAACAGATAAGACAAAATATTCAACCTGGACTTATGAGATGGTGCAGATGCCACTGGCTGTTCTCCCCCAGGACCTGGGTTGGATTCCCAGCACCCCATGGCGACCGACAACCATCTGTAACTCCAGTTCCAGGGATTCAGTTCCCTATTCTGGGCTGTCTAGGCACTGTACATAATGTGCGCAGATAAACACATTAATAATAAAGTAAAACTCAGCTTTATGAGCCGTTTGAGAAATGCCCATCGAAACTACACAGGAGGTTGGCGAGATAGCTCAGCAGTTAAAAGTACTCGCTGCTTTCACAGAGGACCTGGGTTTGGGTCTCAGCTCCCATATGGCTGCTCACAACCATCTGTAATTCCAGTTCCAGGGGATCTGATTGATTAGGTCTTCTGGTTCCTCAGACACACACATACATAAAATAAAAACAAATCTCAGCTACATGAGATTTCAGACCAGTCAAAATGGCACTGTACATGAAAATAGCAAATAACTGGATGTGGTAGTTGGGTGTGCTTTTAATCTGGGCAGCAGGGGGATCTCTGAGTTCCAGCATAGCCTAGGCCAAAGGGAGTCCTTGCACAACAATCCTGGGAATTAAAACCAGTCCAGCCACAGTGGAAGTCAATATGGAGGCACCTCAGAACCCTAGAAGGATCTACTTTGGGACCTAGCAGTGCCACTGCTGGGTATTTACCAGAGGACTGCAAGGCAACACATCACAGACACTAACTAAGCTGTACAACCAGCCAGGTTCCTGTCACAGTAAAGAATGGGTAAGGAAAATGCGGTTTGTGTAAGAAGGTGATTTCTTTCAGCCACTAAACTACTGGAGATTATCCTACTAAGAAGATTAAGCCAACCTCAGACAAATAGTGTGTGTTCTCTTGTGGGTCCTAGACTTTATATAAAACCATACATCCTATGAGTGACGAGAAAGCAGAACTGAGGCAAAGGGGACTAACGGGACCGAGGCTAGTGGAAGAGGGGACGTTCCCCAAACAGATTATGGCTATGTGGAAATTCCCCTATGAAACCCAGTGTAAATTTTACTTTTTTTTTTTTTTTTTTTTTTTTTGATTTTTCGAGACAGGGTTTCTCTGTGGTTTTGGAGCCTGTCCTGGAACTAGCTCTTGTAGACCAGGCTGGTCTCGAACTCACAGAGATCCGCCTGCCTCTGCCTCCCAAGTACTGGGATTAAAGGCGTGCGCCACCACCGCCCGGCCCCAGTGTAAATTTTAAAAGAGGTGGTGGGGGCAGACAGCAGGACTCGGTTTTGGTTTTGAGACTGGTTCTGACTGGCCTAGGACTATGTAGGTCAGGCTGGCCCCAGATTCCTAGAAAATGGCTACCTCTGCCTTCCAAGTCCTGGGACTTGAACTTGGGTCCTCTGTCAGTCTTGGTGGCAATTTTCTTTATCCATTGAGTCATCTTGAAGGCCCTTGTTTCAGACTTTTTTACTTTGAAGCAGGGTCTCGTGTAACCCAAGCTGGCCTTGAGCATACTGTGTAGCCTGCCTTAAACTCATAATCTTCCTGCCTCCACCTCCCAAGACCTAGGACACAGATGTGAGCCACCACACTTGGCTCAGACAGTCTTGTACCAATCTTCCTGTATCTTCTGGGTGGTAAAGGAACAGTGTGCTCTGGCACTGCTGACCCAGTACTGTTTTCCCCTTAAGCTTGGAGACTAACTCCTGGCCTACTGGTTACTTCACCGGATTCACCCCTTAAATCACCCTGCTTTATCCAGGAATGTTCTCAAGCTGTTGGAGAGGCAGCTAGGAGACCTGGTCCTCTCACCTCCACGACTGGCATCTATGAATAAACTATCTTTCTCCAAACCTGCCCTGGTGACCAGCATTCAGGTGGTTTTAGAGGCCTGTCTTGGTAACAGGAGAGATGCTCACACTCTCAATCATGCAGAAAAGTAATAGTCCCTATGCACTTAGAAGTTAAAGCATCAAGGACTGGAGTTGTGGCCCAGGATACCACCCCAGTGCTGCATAAGCCAGGCAGGTGTGCTTCACACCTGTAACCTCATCCTCGGTGAGGATAAAGAATTTTAAGGATCAAGGCAATCAATCCACCCAGGCTGGTGAGCAGATAGGATCAGTAACACCTCCAGGTGTGCTAATGAGAAAGCGTCTCACAGCCCAGGATAGCCTCAGACGCCACTCGGGGTGCTGGGACGACAGACATGCGCCACCAAGCCTGGTTTACGCAGTACTAGCTGTTGTACATTCTAGGTAAGCACGCTACAAACTGAGCTAAACTCCAGCCGTCAAATAATATGCTTAAATAGATTGTTTTCCAGCCCACTGGCGCACCTCCGTGTAGGCATGCATGCTATCGAAGTAGAGAGTAGAAAGTCAGGGGGCCACATATGAAAGTGACAAGCTTCAGAGTGGCAGAACAAACCTAAGGGGAATGACTGAGCAAAGCATGTGGCCCCCGGGTTAGGCAATGTTACATAGCTGCCTACTGAATCAGCCAGAACACCCCGCCGCCACCACCCAACCCGCTGTACCTCCAGCACCAGCCTGCAAAACTTCACGTGGCCGCCAGGAGGAGCCTTTAAAACACTGATGATAGAGCCAAATCCTCCTGCCCGTGGTGGGGTGGGGGGTTTTAAACCTCAGTTCCACCTGGTTCTGTCCCCGTTCATTAAAGTCCAGACACCGGCCAGCTTTCTGTCTCTTTCATCTTAAAGCTCCCGCTCCGCACTCAAGGAGTGTGCACCCACCGGTTCCGGTTCATGCAGCTCTTGTGGATGTCCCCGCAGTTCTGTGTCGTCATAAAACATAAAACATTCCTAGTGTTAACCTAGAGCAGGAATTTGAGTTCCAGAAAGGCTGAGACTCCTTGTATGGACTTTGCAAGTTCCTGGGCTACTTGAGGATTTATTTGGACACATGATGGGTGCACATTATGCGACAATAGGCGCCCTGGAGCCACCAGTTAGAGAACCTCCTTGGAAATGAAATGTTTTCCTCCGGCTCCCTTGATAAGTAACTACGGGAGTTGGTTTACAAATGCTGATTTCGCCGCCCGCGCAAAACCGGCATGTCACGCAGGGTCCTTCCTGGCGTGTTGCTTTCTGACCTGATTTAATGCAGGGTTTTTGTTTTGTTTAAATAAAACTCAAAAAGTGGAGATGCCGGGGATTGAACCCGGGGCCTCATACATGCAAAGCATGCGCTCTACCACTGAGCTACATCCCCTAGTGGTGGGCAGGGTTTTCCGAAATGATGATGATGATGATCAAACACACGCTGCTGTAAAGTCCGATTTCGGCTCGTGACGATGACGTCAGGAGCTGAGGTCTCAAAAAGAAGGGAGGGAGAAAGAGAGAGGGAAAGAAACAGAGAGGAAAAATTGAAGGAACAAAAGAGGAGGAATACAAAAAAAAGGAAACGTAAGTGCAAGGCCTTGCGTTTATCCGTCTATAGTTACTTGTCTGGGAAACTTTTAGCATGGTTCATCCTCGTTAGTATAGTGGTGAGTATCCCCGCCTGTCACGCGGGAGACCGGGGTTCGATTCCCCGACGGGGAGACCGCAAGCTAGGTTTTGCATTTCACAAATCCCTGGAATTTTGGAAATCCTGTACTAAGGAGCATCAGGCCAACAGAGTCTCGGCTTATCTGCCACCGTCGAGTCTCTTTACCCTTTCCTACTTTCGTGAATTTTACAAGGACCTCCTGAGTTCACTTGGGTTCGTATATGTGAACATGGCTAGGATGGAGATCCAGCCCTAGGCATCTGGCTAATGCCAACTACAAAGAGTGTGTCCCAGCCTGCCCACAGGGCTGCCTCTACAGAGACCCCTTCCTCCTTCTCCAATTTTTCTTTCCCACCTTACTCCATTTTTTGTCGTGAATAGGTTTTGTCATTTATTATTTTTTTTATTTATTTGTAAAAGCCAAGGTAAAGCATGTTCTGAGAAGCATAAAGCAGGTGCCCACTTCTCACAAAAGTTTTGTTTTTTAATTTTTGCTTGGCCTGTAACCCTGACAGGCCTTCAACTCCAGGAACAATTGTCCTGCCTCAGCCTCCCCAGTGCTTAGCTTACAGAACTTCATTTCCTCCGCTCCCATTTCTTTGTTTTGTTTTTTGAGACAAGACTTTACCCAAGATGACTCTTTTTTTTTTTAAGATTTGTTTATAATTTTATGTGTTTCGCCCGCGTGTATGGATGCGCGCTCTGGACATCCCTGCTGTTTGTAGTTGACAGCCAGAGGGGCCAGGTCCCCTGAAACTGGAGTTGATGGTTGTGAGCCTGAACTCAGTCTCAGTCCTGTCCAAGAGAGCCCAGTGTGTGGATGGATGGGTACTGTAGCCTGGCTGTGTGACCTGCAGCTGCCAAAGCCACGTCGAAGCCCCCAAGGCTGGGAGTGCCAAACAATAGAAAGGTTAAATCCTCTGGGACTGGAGGCTGCAAGCCCATAGTTCTCTCTCTCTCTCTCTCTCTCTCTCTCTCTCTCTCTCTCTCTCTCTCTCTCTCTCTCTCTCTGTGTGTGTGGTGTGTGTGTGTGTGTGTGTTTCCTCTGTGTGTGTGTCTGTCTGTCTGTCTTTCCTCTCCCAACTGCTTCTTATCATAAGACCCACCCCAATGACTCCACATAGTTGTAGACATTCTTTAAGGTCACGTTCTGACGTATTACATACACATTGTCAGAGCTGAGACAGGTGAGTTTTGGCGGGTACACTTAGGGGACCTAGGTATGCTAAATCGACTGACTTTGCTTGCTCGGAAAGACGACAGTGCCTGTGGTCAGCTTTCCACCCAACCATCATGCCAACTCTTGGCCATAATCTTCACCCCTTCCCACCCCCAATCCCAGATCAAGGCCGTCAACAAGGTCCCTTTCCTCCTCCTAGGTCCCCTCAAAGTCTCTCTCTAGGCCCGCATCTGCAGGCGTGGCCCAGACACCGCAGCTCCGGGTTGGACCGCCACAGCAGCACGCACCCCTCCTGGATGAGGCGGCCGGTGGGCATGCTTTCAGTAGTCGGGGAAGACCTGTGTTGTGATTCACTCCCCATGGGCTTCCTTCCAGCTCTGCCGAAAACCTAATTTTTCTTCTGGCCACTACGGGGACCTCACTTTTCTCTCCCTGGTCCCCAATACAAGCCTTTCCCTTTCTGATCACGGAAGAGAAGGAAGCAGGTAGAGCCTGGAGTGTTTATTCGCCTAGCCAGCGTCTGTTACCACCGGGTGCCTGGCAGGGGCCTGCGTGTGACCAAGGGATGAAACACAGGTAGTGTAAATTTCCAGGCTTCGGATCTTAGAAAAGCCAAGGAGGCAAAACTTTCGAAACGACAAGAAGGAGAGCAAAAGAACACGGGAACAGCGGCTGCCGAAATAGCTCAGTTGGGAGAGCGTTAGACTGAAGATCTAAAGGTCCCTGGTTCGATCCCGGGTTTCGGCAGCTACTTACTTTTGTGCATTATTTCCTTCCAATTTACTAAATGTTTTTATATTTTTTTCTCAGAAGCTCTGAGCACCGTGCACTAAAGCCAAAGGTCCTGAAAACTTCCCAGCTTCTCCCTTTTTGGGCGAATTGAAGTGTTCCTAAAGCGCCTTATGCCGAAGCATGTGTTAGTCACTGTGATTTTTGTTGATGTCTGCTGGCGTCTATTTATTGATGTCTGAGGTCTGAATCCAGGTGTCAAAATTAAAAAATCAAGTAGAAAATGGACATTTCAAGGGTGAGTTTCAATCCAATCAGATTATTTTTTGCTTTCATAAACTAATAGGTCACGGAATTCAAAGCATCTTAAGAGAGGTTCTTGCCGACACTGCAAACAGCTCTCTTCCTCGTTAGTATAGTGGTGAGTATCCCCGCCTGTCACGCGGGAGACCGGGGTTCGATTCCCCGACGGGGAGATTGCAAACTTTTTTTTTTTTTTATTAATTCCGTTTGTGTTTTTCATCCGTCTTCCAACCTATTTAAATTCTTCAACTCCCACAGACAAACTTCATCCTGCCGCAAAAGAACAATAAGCTCTACCCTCACTGCTGGGCCCCGTCCACTTTCACGTGAGCTCAGCTTGGGTAACCGGTCACAGAAAAGTTGCTGTACCTCGGTGTCCCTGGTCCCCTCAATCACACGATGGAGGCCCAGACCCGGCTCACTCTGCCACCTACACTGTGTCTCCTTACTCCAGCCTCTGCCCACACACAACCTTCTGATGTCTGTCAATTTGAAACGTTTCCTTGTCCCTTTTCCATTGTACATGTTCCCAAACTGTCACCATCCTTCAGTTCATTTATTCTCTTGTGGGCCCCTTTAGGGAGGTTGGGTGGTCAGTAAAAAGGAGCCAAACACGAGAACTGAGAATCATTCCACGCTGAGGGAATAGCGAGCGCAAATCCCTGTGGGGAGGGAGAGGAGCAACCTCGGCTTGTTCCTTGAGCCTTGTTCAAAGCCGGTCACTTTTTTATCTGCCGGGTTCTCTCCCAGCGCGTCGGACCCAAAGGAGGAAGGGCCAGACCGGTTGCCCATGGACTCCTCTCTTCCCTGTGAGCAACGCAGTCTCTATCCCCCTGAGACCCAAGGGCAAGATGATGTATGTGGGACTTCACGCAGTGGGCAGGGGGATGACGGTGTAGGATGCAGCAGCCCCTTGCTACAGTCCACACCAGCGACCACTGACACATCTCGTTCTAGAACCTGTACAGGCTCTATCCTTGTCGCCTGTCCTAGTGAGCAGGGTTGGTTGGGTCCTTCCGTGTCTCACTTGAGGCTCAGAGAGGTCCGGCAACTCCAGCTGCTATGCCAACCTTCTTGCAGACGGCGCTAGGCTGCAGTTGCTGCGAACGCGCTAATGAGTATGTCAGGCAGATAGATCATTTGAGGGTGCAGTATCCACGCCGGAAATGATAGGCAATCCCCAGGTGTAGCGACTCCCAAAGAACAATCCCCCGGCCCCCGACAATTTTCACAGAGATAGTGCAGTCTGAGTCCTTGCTCCAAATTTGAGCCCTAATTGTGGGGTCTGCAACCCCCACAATTTTCATATCCAGAAATATGGATATTTCCATGTCATTTTCATATCCAGAAAATTCTTCCAGGAGAAGGGCAGGTGAAGAGAGGGAGGGAGAGACAGAGATACACAGAGAAAGGGAGGGGGAGGGAGAGTGAGGGAGAGAGAGAGAGAGAGAGAGAGAGAGAGAGAGAGAGAGAGCGCAAAGCTGCATGTTTTAATAGTGACATGGAGGGAAAAGAGAGAGGAAGGGCTTCAAGCAGGGTTATAAACTCAGTCATCGAAGTCGGAAAGTATGGAAGCAGAGAATTCTGGTGAGGAACACTGAGATCAAGTCCTTATTCATTGGGGTTTATTTTTGTTTTATTTCTACTTTGTTCTCTGATTCGGGAAAAATTTTAGCTTGTATCAACGCAATGACAATAACGTTTGTTTGGTAAATATAAGACAATTAATTTTGCTAAGCCCTCAAAACCCACGCAAATTTAATTTAGAGGAAGACAAAAAAATAGTTATTCATAGAGTATAGCAGAGATTTTCCGAGAGAGTGCAAGGGCGTGTGGGGGATGTAGCTCAGTGGTAGAGCGCATGCTTTGCATGTATGAGGCCCCGGGTTCGATCCCCGGCATCTCCACTCTCTTTTCTTTTTTTTTTTTTTTTTTTTTTTTTTTTTTTTGATTTCTGGGTTTTGCAACTAAATAGAGCCAGGAAAGACATTCTTATAAGGATTGCCACGAGGTAACCTCTTGGAACTGAGAATTTTACCTGTAAAAATTTAAATATGCGTCGCTGGAGGAATCAAAAGAGAGCAGGCAGCAGGGAAAAGTGAGGACGGTGCGGGTGTGGAGATTGCTGCACCAGAAAGGACCATCAGAGGATTTTGCATGCATGACATTGAACCCCGGGGCCTTTGCGTGCTTAGAGAGGCACGGTACCTGCGTGTTTTACCATGCAATTAAAGGTGCACTTTAGTGCTGTCTATACTAAAACTGGAACGATACAGAGATTAGCGTGGCCTCTGCGCAAGGACGACACGCAAATTCGCGAAGCGTTCCATTAAAAAAGAAAGAAAGAAAGAAAAGAAAAAGAAAAAAAGGCACTTTAATAAAAATAAAGCAAGCACGACTCTAATCCAAGTACTCGGGAGACAGGTGGATCTCTGAGTTCGAAGTTCGATGCCAACAGGTCTTGGCCTACAGAGTGAGTTCTAGGACAATTAGGGCTTTAAATGCTAAAAAAAAAAAAAAAAAAAACAGACAAAACAAAATAAAAAACATAAAGCATAAATGAAAACAACTAAACAAATAACAGAAAATCAGATCTAGAGAAAGCAAGGCCTTTGTTTTTATTTATTTCTTTATTTACTTTTTGAGACAAGACCTCATTAAACTACTCTGACTGTCCTGGAAACTACTGTGGAGACCAAGCCGGCCTTGAACTCATAGAGATCGCCTGCCTCCTTATTGCTGGGACTTAAAGCTTAAACCACTGTGCCTGGCCCTTTATTTTATTTTTAAATTATTACTTTGTGTTTTATTTCACCTGCATCAGTTTTTTTCTGCATGTTTCTAGGTACCATGTGCTTGGAGTGTTCAAGGCCAGAAGAGGGTGTCAGGTCCCCTGGATCTAGAGTTACAGATGGTTGGGAGCAGTCGCCTGGTGCTGGGAACTGAACCTAGGTCCTCTGCACGAACACCCGGTGCTTGCAACCCCAGGCAGTAAATATTTGTCGTTGTGCCAATATGGGTGCACACCTTTAATCCCAGCACTCCGGAGGCAGAGGCAGGCTGGTCTACAAGAGCTAGTTCCACGACGGTTATGACTGTTACATAGAGAAACTGTCTCAAAAAAACAAAAATAAACAAACAATGTCTTCGTATCGTATTCATCCCTCACATTGCCCCTCCAGTTCCTCCAGGATCATCCTATCCCCATGTCCCCTCCTCCCAAACTCATGCCCCCCCCCCATATATATGTACACTCACCGAGTCCAATTTGTGCTCCCCGTATACCATGGGTGGGGCCATTCGCTGGAGTATGGTCAGCCTACCAGGGACCCTCCCTTCCTATCAGCCATCAACTTTCCATAGCTTCTGAGCCCCTTCTCCATCAAAGCTGACTGTTGACTGGCTCCTGTGAAACAGTTTTACACCACAGCTCTGGCTGACTTGGACCTCACTATGTAGACTAGGCTAGTCGGGAACTCACAGAGATCCACCTGCCTCTGCCTCTCAAGTGGTCAGATAAAAGGCATAAATCAAAACTACCAGCTTATTTTATTCTTTTAAAAAAAAAGGTGGGGTGGAGAGAGAGAGAGAGAGAGAGAGAGAGAGAGAGAGAGAGAGAGATCTCTTAGAGCATTCCTGTACCTACTTGGTGTTGCTTGGTCTCCTCATGTGGATATTGGGAACCAAACACGGGTCTCTGCAAGAACCGTAAATGCTCTTATTCGCTGAGCCATAAGAAAAAAACATAATGTTCTCCCAGGCTCCATCCCTGCTTAAACCCTTCTGCCCCACTATTTATTCCCCCTTCTTTCTCTTTCTTTCTTTCCTTCCTTCCTTCCTTGAGACAGGGTCTCTATATGTAGCTCTGGCTGTCTTGGAGCTCACTGTTAGACCAGGCTGGCCTCAAAACCCCCAAGACATCCACCCGCCTCTGCCTCTCCAGTGCTGGAATTAAAGATGTGCGCTACCACACCCAGCTTCGCTTTCCATTTCCTTACTTCATGTCTTCTATTACCCTGCCACTGCTATTCATAAAGCCTGGTTTTTCCTCCTTCTAGACCCCCTAGTTTCTTACAGTTCATATATAAAAATTAGAAAATAACATTCCCATATAAAAGAGAACATGTGATGTTTGTCTCTCTTAGCCCAAGTTACTTCACTTAATATGATATTTTTTCAATTTCATCTATTGTCCTGCAAATTGAATAATTTTGTTTTTCTTCCTGGCTGGCTTTTGTTAATTGTCACCAATGTCACACATATAAACAAGGAATCTTGCTGTTAATCCCATCTCTCTCTCCCATTTTCAACACCCTCATTCCCAATCTACCCTTTTTCCCTTTTATGTCAAAGTTTTTCTCAATTATTTTTAAAGATTTATTTACTTTTATGTGTGGGTGTTTGCATTTGCACCACGTGTGTGCCTGGTGCCTGAGGAGGCCAGAAGAGGGTGTCATATCCCTTAGAACTAAAGCCAGCACTCTTACCTGCTGAGTCATTTCTCCTGCCTATTATCATATTTGAAACAGGGTCTCACTAAGTACCCCTGTTCTTGACCTCACCATGTAGACCAGGCTAGCCTCAAACTCAGTGACCCACCTGCCTCTGCCTCCTGAGTGCCGGGCAAAGTTTTTATTTTTGAGACAAGATACATATATATATGTGTGTGTGTTACATTTGTGTAGTGTGGTCTTCTTCATGTAAGACTCCTAACAGTGAGAGCAGGGATGTCTCTGACTCTGTGGCCTGCTTTAGAGACCCATTCCTTCTATCAGATAACCTCATCCAATCTTGACAGGTGCCTAGTCTCACTGTAACTTGATATACCATGAATGGCTAAATGACTAATATCCATGGGATGCCCAAGTGCATCTGTGGAGGAGGAGTGGATGGGTAGGGGGGGACTGGGCAGAGATGAGGGAGGGAAACTTTGGATGGGATATAAAAACAAAAAATATTTTAAAAATGACAATTTTGTTTTTCAACTGCTGCATTTTAAGCTGGAAGAAATGGCTCATTACCCGTATTTCCAGAACATGGATGGCCGAGCTATATGATGAGTTCCAGACCACTGTGGGCTAAGAGACCTTGTCTCAAAACAACAACAACAAAAATAACTTTAAATGGTGAATGTGGAGAACATACAATGACACATATGCACGGGAATGGCTTCATGAAACCTGGCAGTTTGCACGCTAACCAGAAAATACTAATTAAAAATGTCTTTTAGGGCTGGAGATCTGGCTCAGGGGTTAAGAGCATTGCCCACTCTTCCAAGGGTTCTGAGTTCAATTCCCAGCAACCTAATGGTGGCTCACAACCATCTGTAATGGGGTCTGGTGCCCTCTTCTGGCCATCAGGCATACACACAGACAGAATATTGTATACATAATAAATATTTTTTTTTTTTTTTTGGTTTTTTCGAGACAGGGTTTCTCTGTGGCTTTGGAGCCTGTCCTGGAACTAGCTCTGTAGACCAGGCTGGTCTCGAACTCACAGAGATCCGCCTGCCTCTGCCTCCCGAGTGCTGGGATTAAAGGCGTGCGCCACCATCGCCCGGCTCATAATAAATATTTTAAATAAAAAATAAAAATGTCTTTTACAGTAAGAAAAGACCGTTAGAGCCCGTTAGAAGTCCATGGATGGGAACGTCAGAGAAAGGCAGGAAGACGAATGTGGAGTTTGTTAGATGTCCATGGATGGGGAAGATTAGGGGAGGGGTGAGCTAAGTGTTTAAAAGAGATGGTTTTATGCCGGGCGGTGGTGACACATGCCTTTAATCCCAGCACCCAGGGAAGCAGGGGCAAGTGCATCTCTGTGAGTTCAGGGCCAGCCTGGTCTACAGAGTGAGTTCCAGGACAGTCAGGACTACACAGAGAAACCCAGAAAGATGGGTTGTTGTGGCTCAGTTCTGAATCCCAGCGTTTGGAAGGCTAAGGCAGGAAGACCACATGGAGTTTATGATCAGCCTGAATGGTATAGTATGAAACTCTAGAGAGAGCAGAGGGACCTGGAGAGATGGCTCAGCACTTACAAACACTTGCAGACGACCAGAGTTTAGTTCCCAGCACTCACAATCATCTCTTGTTAAAGATTTTGTGACCTCTAGGAAAAGACCATGGACTCAATCCAGTTATAATTAAAAGGTTCATTAATTACCTGCTAGCAGGATGAACAAACTGAGCCAGATTTGAGATTGCCATGTAGGAGGGGCATGGGGAAGGCCTTTTCCCCCCAGACAGGGTTATTCTTTTTTTAATGTAAATGTGTGTGTATATATGTGTGTGTGTGTGTGTGTGTGTGTGTGTGTATATATATAATTGATTTTTATTGAGCTCTACATTTTTCTCTGCTCCCCTCCTGCCTCTCCCCTCCCCTTTAACCCTCTCCCAAGGTCCCCATGCTCCCAATTTACTCAGGAGATCTTGTCTTTTTCTACTACCCATGTAGATTAGATCTATGTAAGACAGGGTTTTTCTCTGTAGCTTTGGAACCTGTCCTGGAACTAGCTCTTGTAGACCAGGCTGGCCTCAAACTCACAGAGATCCGCCTGCCTCTGCCTCCCAAGTGCTGGGATTAAAGGCGTGCGCCACCACCGCCTGACTGAGGAAGGACTTTTAAATGAGGAAAATCACATGAAAATGTTCAATATCTATGTAGGCAAGTAAAAACTGTTGTGGCCTGCCAAGTTAAGAAGTTAAGGAAAAGGCTGGGCGATGGTGGCGCACGCCTTTAATCCCAGCACTCAGGAAGTAGAGGCAGGCGGATCTCTGTGAGTTCGAGACCAGCCTGGTCTACAAGAGCTAGTTTCAGGACAGGCACCAAAGCTACAAAGAGAAACTCTGTATCAAAAAACAAAAACAAACAATATTTGGGTATCTGTGTAATAAAAAAAGCAGTTAGTCATATCATAACTAGGTAGTCAGGGATGTACATTTTTGGGTGGGGTCACTGAGTCAGGGTTACTGGGAACTTATCTTCCAGGGACTGGAGTCAGCAACAAATGGCTGGTGGGTACCAGTGAATGGGTGGGCACTAGATGGATGCCTAGCATAAAATGGAGCTTCTTTAGCCATAACACTATAACTCCAGTGCCAGTGGAATCTATGCCTTCTCTGGCCTCCTCAGTTACTGCATGCAAGTGGTGCCCAGACCATATGTGTAGGCAAACGCCTATACACATAGAGTAGAAACAAGTAAATCTCTAGACAAACAGGGTTGGGGCATCGAGATAACCCAGTGAGTAAAGCGGTAACTGCCAATTCAGCCCCACCCGTGTAAGGGTGGGAGGAGAGAGTGGGCTCCACAAGGTTGATATTACCTCCTCGTGCATGTCATCACACACACACAGCTCCACCCCCAGTAATAAATGAATAATAGGTTTTTAAAAAGGGAGGATGTCTGGGTATGGAAACTGTCTCTAATCTCAGCACTGGCAGACACAGGAAGACCTCTTTGCATTTAAGGCCAATTTGGTCTACAAAGCCAGTTTCAGGCAGCCAGAGCTATACAGTCAGACTGTCTTTAAAAAGGGAAGAAAGGGCTGGAGAGAAGGCTCGATGATTAAGTGTACTGCCTGCTCTTCCAGAGAACCAGAGTTCGATTCCCAGCTCACAACTGTCTGTAAATCCAGTTCCAGGGGATCTGACACCTTCACACCAATGCACATAAAATAAAGTAAATCATAAAAAAAAACTACTCTTTGAAAAAAATAAGGGGAGTGGGCATTGGTGGCACATGCCTTTAATCCCAGCACTCAGGAGGCAGAGGCAGGCGGATCTCTGTGAGATCGAGGCCAGCCTGGTCTACAGAGCTAGCTCCAGGACAGCCAAGACTACTGAAAAGGCAAAAATAAGTAACTAAATAAAGGTATTTTTAATACAGACTTATGTATGATGTGGGGATCCCAAAGAGTGTGGAAAAGGGCTCCCTTCCATTTTTTGTGATGGTGGAACAGAACTGGGGTGGGGTTTGAAGTTACTGTCTTCACAGGGTTGTTAGGAAACCTCAATGAGACAGCTGACTGGCTCCTGAGGGCTCCTGTCAGGATTGCCATCTCTAAGAGCTAGGCCAAGCCCACAGCGATACAGGAGACAGGCACCTTTACTGTAAACAATGTGAGATCCTCCGATGATGTATCTGGGAAGGAATGAGGCTATGCCCACGGTCATGAACGTTCACGACTAGTACCTGTCTGTGAAGGCAATCTAAACTCTGCAGAAGCAGCTTTTACAAAAAACATTAGCTGTACTAGATTTCATTTCTTTTCTTTTATTGGCCAAGATCAGACCTCAGCTTGTAAAGCAAAGGGAGAGAGAGAAACACTTCTGGTTTATGAACAAAGGTAGAAAGGCTGGACTCTGGATCTCAGCTCACACAGGGCCCAGGCACCATGGTCTGCTCTGAAGCTCAGACCTCAGAGCTGAGCTCTGAGAATTATTTGCTTTGAGTTTTATTTGTTTGGTTGTTTTGGATTTTTAAGACAAGGGTTTCTTTGTGTAACCCTAATTGTCCTGGAACTTGCATCAAACTCAGAGATCTGCCTGCCTCTGCCTCCTGAATACTGGAGTTAAAGGCTCTCGCCATCACATCTGGGCTTGGTTTTGTTTTTGAAGACAGGATCTTGCAGAAAAATGGATGGAACTAGAAAACATTATTTTGAGTGAGGTAACCCAGACACAGAAAGACAATTATCACATGTACTCACTCATAGGTGGTTTTTAAACATAAAGCAAAGATAACCAGCCTACAAACCAAAATCCCAGAGAACTTAGACAACAATATGGACACTAAGAGAGACTTACATAGATATAATCTACATGGGAAGTAGAAAGTATAAAAAGACAAGATCTCCTGAGTAAATTGGGATCATGGGGACCTTGGGAGAGAACTGAAAGGGGGAGAGAAGAGGCAGGGAGGGGAGCAGAGAAAAATGTACAGCTCAATAAATATCAGTAAAAAAAATGTATAAAAAAAACAACAACAACAGGCCAGGCGGTGGTGGCGCACGCCTTTAATCCCAGCACTCGGGAGGCAGAGGCAGGCGGATCTCTGTGAGTTCGAGACCAGCGTGGTCTACAAGAGCTAGTTCCAGGACAGGCTCCAAAACCACAGAAAAATCCTGTCTCGAAAAACAAAACAAAACAAAACAAAAAACAACAACAACGAAAAAAAACCAATGACATATTTAAGACCTGTGGGGGTGTGTGGCCAATATCAGAGGGAGGCAGATCTGTCTGAGTTCGAATTCAGCAATGTCTATATAGTTCCAGAACAGCCAGGGCCACATAGTGAGACTTGGTCTCAAAAACCCAAATCAAAACCAAGTAATTCTCTAAATTTTCCAAAATTAGAAACATGTAGAGAGCACGGAGATGACACGGTGGGCCATGGCTGGCTCCCGTGAGAGTGGAGGCCAAGTCCAGCCTCTCTGCCCTTGTTCATAAACAGGAAGCAGAACACACACTCTGTTTTTCTCTGTCTCTTTGCTTTACAAGCTGAGGCCTGCCCTTGATAACCTTGTCTGGTTATACAACGCGTGACAAAACAGACTTCTGGCTCCACACTTCCTTTTGGGGAGAAAAACACCAGCTGACCCTTGTGCTTCCTCCCGTCCCCTAGAACGGAGCCCAGTGACACACCAGGTGTGACCTTCAGACCAGGCAAACCCGGCGGAGGACACGTAGGCGGCTGTCACCCGGCCCCACCCCCATCAGGAAGTTGGGGGCCTAGCCCTGCTCAGCTCACCACGCGTAGGTTGTCCTCAGCCAATCCGTCCCTGTTGCTGGGGCCCTTTCTCGGTCCCCATTGGTGACAGCTTTGAAGCAACCATCCCTGGTAGCCTGCAAAGAACGGATCTGTGTGCAGAACGAACTGCGAAAGGAATCTAGTTAGTGAGTCAGGAGACTTCCAGCACGTTCGAGCACTTCCCCATTCTAGGTCAGGAGGTTTGGGATTTAAGGGCTGTGACTTGACACCGAAGTCCCGAGGCCAAGTAGGACATTGAAGACGTTGGAGTCCCTTTCAGAAAAATGGACCAGCGATTGTGATAATCTCCCCCCAGTTCTCTGTACCGGACATCTGGGGACGCAGGATTCCGTGTGGGTGGCAGTTGCTGTCACTGTGATTTGTCACTGAGTGTCTCTGGTCTCTGTGACTAGGACTAGTATTATGCACCCTTTACCCTGAGGAGTGTGAGAGTTTGGCTGGATGGCTCACTCCTGACTGGGAAGCTGCTGTGTTGGGAAGCCGCAGCCAGCTCTGAGGGGAGGCCGTTTCCTCCCATCCTGCTTGCCCTGTGCCCTTGAGAAGCAGGTCACCTCTGTTTGTTGTAAGAACACAGTGCTGATGGGTTATTAAAAAACAAAATGACAATTTAAATGGGAAATTAAGAGGGGGAGTCGGTAGAGGTGCCCAGGAAGGAGCTGCAGGAAGGAAATGGGGGAGGTATGATAAAAATATATTGTATGAGCCGGGCAATGGTGGCACACGCCTTTAATCCCAGCACTCGGGAGGCAGAGGCAGGCGGATCTCTGTGAGTTCGAGACCAGCCTGGTCTACAGAGCTAGTTCCAGGACAGGCTCCAAAAATCACAGAGAAACCCTGTCTCGAAAAACCAATATATATATATATATATAGTATGTATGTATGAACTTCTCAAGGGTTATTTAAAATATATATATTTAAAGACGGGAGACTGGAGCTGGGCTTGGCGACGCCGCCTTTAATTCCAGCATTTGGGAGGCCGAGACAGGCGGATCTCTGTGAGTTGAGGCTAGCCTGGTCTACAGAGCGAGTTCCAAGACAGCCAGGGCTGCACAGAGAAACCTTGTCTCAAACAAAACAAAACAAAACGGAAAAAATGGGAGGCTGTGTTTGCAAGTAAATGTGCTTACAAGCCTGCTGATAACATGAGTTTACTCTCTGGGACCCACGGGGAGAGGGAATAACCAACTTGACTGTTTTGAGTTGTTCTCTGACCTACACACACAACACACCACAAACATACCACACACACACACCACATAATACACCACACAGACACACACACATACCACACATACACACACACACAGACACCACACAGACACACACAACACACACATATATCACACAAACACACACCACACACCACACAACAGCACACACATATACCACACACATCACACACACACACACGCATAATGTGATTTTAAAAATCCATGTGTCACCGGGCAGTGGCAGCTCACCCCTTTGACCCAACTTAACTCCTTTAAGTTGTCCTCTGAAAGAGGCAGGCGGATCTCTGTGGGTTCCAGGCCAGCCTGGTCTACAAAGCCAGTTCCAGGACAGTCAGAGGTACACAGAAAAACCCTGTTTCAAACAAAACAAAGCAATAATAAAATGATTAAAAAAAATCTGCATGTTGCCAGGCGATGGTGGCACACTCCTTTAATCCCATCACTCAGGAGGCAGAGGCAGGCAGATTTCTGTGAGTTTAAGGCCGGCTGCTTCTTTCTCCTAGACTACAGAGTGAGTTCCAGGACTGGTTCCATAGCTACTGAGAAACCCTGTCTTGAAAAACAAAACAAAACAAAACCATGTGTCCACTTCCAGAGAACTTGACCTGACAAAAATTAGCATATATAATCATAACAATGGGTTTCACTATATTTTCATACCTGTAATGTAATGTAAACATTTTGATGTTTGTTGGAAATAAAATAATAACCTATTTCTTACACATTTACCCCCATATTCTCTTCCTTCTCCCAAGACCCTCTGAACATTCTTCCCTTTTCAAGCTAACCCTTGGCCAGGTCTAGTCCTCAAGCCTTTTTCCTCCTCTTCTTCCCCCACCCCTGAAACCAAGGCTGTTTGGCTCTGAACCTTCTAGACTGGAAAGTGCTGACACCACCAAGCTGATGACTCAGCCAACAAACAGGAATCACAAGGCTGAAGCAAAGCACAGCCAAATATAGCCTGGTGGCTCTGAAGGCCAGCGTCACTTTAGATCCAGCCTCGCGGTGTTGTCCCCTGCCAAACTTCTGTCTGAAATCTAGAAAGAATTGACCTGCACAGAAATCTGTCTCAGAAACCACCGGGGTGTCCCAAACCCAGAGAATGACATTTTAATTTCTCAGTGGCATATGACTTCATTCTTGGAAATCACAGAAATTAAAACCTTTCATCTTGACTTTTTATGAATTCCTAAGCCAGGAAACCAGACATGCCTAAAATCTGTGAAATCTAACCTGGTGGTTAGTAGAGGCAGGAGGATCCCTGCAAGTTAGAGCCCCACCTGGTCTACAGCGTGAGCCCAGGGCAGCCAGGGCTATGTATGGAGACCCTGTCTCCAAAAAAAGTAAAAAATTGCTGGGATTAACGACATGCCCAGCAAGGGAAAGGTTTATTTTATTTTTAATAACATATGTAAATGTGTGTGTGTGTGTCTGTATGACGTATGCCACATGCGTTGTCAGTTCCCCCAGGGACATTTGACTCCCTGAAGCAGTAATCACAGGCCATTATGAACTGACTGACTTGGGTACTGGGAACTGAACTCAGGTCCTCTGAAAGTTATACCTGTTCTTATTGCTGAGCCATCTCTCTAGAGACCCCAGGGATTCTTTTGTTTGTTTTACTTTTGTGGTTTTTCAAGATAGGGTTTCTGTGTAGTAGTCCTGGCTGACCTGGAGCTCACTTTGTGGACCGACAGGCCTCAAATCCACTTGAGATCCACCTGCCTCTGCCTCCCAAATGCTGGAATTAAAGGTGTGTGCCGCTGCCACCTGGCTTGCTTTGTTTTTCTGAGACAGGGTTTCTGTGTAATAGTCCTGGCTGACCTGGAGCTCATTCTGTATGTAGATGAGGCAGGCATGGAACTCGGAGATCCTCCTGCTTCTGTCTCCCAAACGCTGGGATTGAAGGCGTGCTTCATCACGTTCCGCAAACATGTATAAATCTTAAGGACTTTACATCTTATTTAATGAATTAAGGGAGTGGGGGATGGATGTAGCCTAATGGAAAATGACTGAAGATTTTCCCAGCACTCAGAGGCAGAGGCAGGTGGATCTCTGTGAGTTCGAGGCCAGCCTGGTCTACAGAGCCAGTTCCAGGACAGGCTCCAGAGATACACAGAGAAACCCTGTCTCTGAAAACAAAACAAAAACCTGGGGCTTAGGTTTGGTGGCACACACCTTGATCCCAGCAGAAGAATCTCGGTAAATTTGAGGTCAACCTGGTCTCAAATAAAAAAGCTAAATAAAATAGCTTGTTCCAGGAAAGCCAGAGCTACACAATGAGATCCTGTCTCAACAACAAAAATATAAAAAGTCTAGGACCTCAATGGTGGGTGAAAATTTGATGTTTCCTTAGTGACAATCACACAGAACCTTCCCGAATCCAAGGACACGGTAGGCATAAACAGACTCAAGAACATTCGGGAAAGATCTAGTTCTGTTGGTCTAATGCCAAGTTTTCAAGAGCTGTGTGGATTTTTTTGCCTTTAAGGAATTGAGATTAATTTTCCAAAATCGGGGAGAGGCTTCCCATTTTATAATTCCTCCACCCCCCCACCCCCACCCTCCACCCCCGTCCCCGTGGGTCCTGAGGAGCCATCAAACATTTATTAAAAAAGCTTTCTCTTGTTCCCCTTGTTTTGAGATTTGCACAGTCATTCACCCTGTCACTGTGCCAAAGAGGTGAGGGCTGGGCTCAGGGACCGGCCGAGCTGAGGAGAGGAGGTCTCCAAAAGGACCCCAGTGTGACAGGAGGCAAAACCCTGGGTCCCTAGAACGCCCTGATGCCACACGGACCCCCAGACGGGGTCAGCTGGTGGGGCCCTTGGCCTCGAAGCTGCACTGCGCATGCGCCGAGCTCCGCTCCTGCCGAGCTGATCCGAGCCGGGTTCTGGCGCCGACCACGTCGTGATTGACGCGTCACACACGCTGATCCCTCCGCGGTGCCGCACGAGGTCTCAGCCCTTCCCCGCCACCCAAAGCCCCCACTCTCTGGGATCCACACACGAACACGCCATGAAGTGACCTTGCTGGTTCTAGTCAGCCCCTTCCGCTGCAGAGACAAGAACAGCCTTGGAAAGTAGTCCCTAACCGCATTTCCGCGGAGGGATCGCGGGAGGGCGGGGCTTCCTATGATACATAAAGCGACGCCGGGCTGGTCGCGGCTAGTTCCGTCGAGACCTCGAGTTCTGTCGATACGTCTCTAGGAGGATCGCTGCCGCCAGCGCTGGTGAGGAGGAGGCCGCCGCGCCGGCGGGGCTGAGAGGCGGGGAGGGGGGGACGGGCGGCCCGCGGCCTGGACTTCGGTTTGCGTGGCCCGCGAGGAGGGCGGCTGTCCCGAGGCGGAGGACCCCGCGGCAAGATGGCGCCCAGGTGGAAGGCTGCGGGGAAAGACGCGCGGCCCTGAGGCCCTGGCCGAGGTTGGGGAAAGCAGGCCCGCGAGCCCGCTGCCGCCGGTTAAGCGGGGAACTTGCGGCCACCCTTTTGTTTGCTTATTTATTTTTTGCTATTTTTTTTGGCGGGTTGCGGGCCGCAATGATGTGAGAGCCCTGGGAGATTGATTGTCGGCCGAGGTCTGTCGGTTTTGCTTCCGGTGCTAAAGGCGGAAGTGCGACTGAGACGTCGGGGACAGGAGGGTGTCGGTAGGTGGCGGCTCAGCCTGGCCTAGGGCACCTGTGACGTCGCGGTCACTATGGGCTGATAATGGGTGGTGAGGCCATTTGCCCTGACTACCTTTCCCTCACTTGCAAGACAGGGTTTGGGCCTCGGGTAGCGTCTTCAGAGTGAACAGGAACCGGAAAAGTGAGC
Source organism: Microtus pennsylvanicus (assembly GCF_037038515.1). Lineage (NCBI taxonomy): Eukaryota > Metazoa > Chordata > Mammalia > Rodentia > Cricetidae > Microtus > Microtus pennsylvanicus. Next base: position 112,015,344 of record NC_134579.1, read on the forward strand.
CTCAGATTGAGTTTCGTTTCCTGTCTGGTGTTGTTTTAGGAGACTCGATGCATAGCCAGGGCCGGGGCGGCCTTAAACTGTCAGATTCCGGCCTCTGCCACCCACGCGATGGGATGCAAGGCCTGAGTCGCCACTCCAGACCCCATTAACAGTCTCTGTTTCCTGCAGTTTCGTTCCTGCTGTTGATTTGGGAACTATTTGGATTACTGACTTGTGGGTCTTTCTGGTTTTCTTACTGTTTTTGTCCATGGCGTGCTTTCTGACCCACATTTGTTCTTTTGGGGGAGTAGCAGGGTTGAGACAATAGGGTCTCACTGTCCCTGGCCTCCCAACTAATTCGAGATCTGTGTGCCCCAAGTCTCCTCATTGATAAGAATAAAGGTGTGCGCTGACTCGGGTGTTTAGTTTATTTTTATTTAAAGGAAGTCGGTCTCTTTACGTCTGTATAGGTCAGACTGGATCTGCTTCATGCCTGTTTGGGGTGGAGACACCCAGTTGACCCCAGGTGTGAGTGTGGAACAGGCTTTCCTTCAAGTTATACAAATAGTTAGGAAATGACTTTCAGCTTAAGGTATTGCAGGTTCCACCCACCAAATTAGTAACCTAGACAGAGCTCACTATACCTAGATGTCTGTCTTTTGGGTTTGTTTAATTTTTTTTTCCAGACAGGGTTACTCTAGCCCTGGATAATCTGGAAGACCAGGCTGACCTTGAACTCAAAAGTCACTGCCTTTACCTCCCAAAAGCTTAGATAAATACGGTTTTACAACAGGATTTGTGTAACTAGAATTTGGCTATGTGAACTAAACTGGAATGCATTTCACATATACCCAACTGTTAATGCCAGGCCACTAACATTGGTATCATTCCTGCCCTGTTTATTTTTTTGACAGACAATGCAGATCTTTGTGAAGACCCTGACAGGCAAGACCATCACCCTGGAGGTCGAGCCCAGTGACACCATTGAGAATGTCAAGGCAAAGATCCAGGACAAGGAGGGCATCCCCCCTGACCAGCAGAGGCTGATCTTTGCAGGCAAACAGCTGGAAGATGGCCGCACCCTGTCCGACTACAACATCCAGAAAGAGTCCACTCTTCACCTGGTCCTGCGCCTCAGGGGTGGGATGCAGATCTTTGTGAAGACCCTGACTGGCAAGACCATCACCCTGGAGGTCGAGCCCAGTGACACCATTGAGAATGTCAAGGCAAAGATCCAGGACAAGGAGGGCATCCCCCCTGACCAGCAGAGGCTGATCTTTGCAGGCAAACAGCTGGAAGATGGCCGCACCCTGTCCGACTACAACATCCAGAAAGAGTCCACTCTTCACCTGGTCCTGCGCCTCAGGGGTGGGATGCAGATCTTTGTGAAGACCCTGACAGGCAAGACCATCACCCTGGAGGTCGAGCCCAGTGACACCATTGAGAATGTCAAGGCAAAGATCCAGGACAAGGAGGGCATCCCCCCTGACCAGCAGAGGCTGATCTTTGCAGGCAAACAGCTGGAAGATGGCCGCACCCTGTCCGACTACAACATCCAGAAAGAGTCCACTCTTCACCTGGTCCTGCGCCTCAGGGGTGGGATGCAGATCTTTGTGAAGACCCTGACTGGCAAGACCATCACCCTGGAGGTCGAGCCCAGTGACACCATTGAGAATGTCAAGGCAAAGATCCAGGACAAGGAGGGCATCCCCCCTGACCAGCAGAGGCTGATCTTTGCAGGCAAACAGCTGGAAGATGGCCGCACCCTGTCCGACTACAACATCCAGAAAGAGTCCACTCTTCACCTGGTCCTGCGCCTCAGGGGTGGGATGCAGATCTTTGTGAAGACCCTGACTGGCAAGACCATCACCCTGGAGGTCGAGCCCAGTGACACCATTGAGAATGTCAAGGCAAAGATCCAGGACAAGGAGGGCATCCCCCCTGACCAGCAGAGGCTGATCTTTGCAGGCAAACAGCTGGAAGATGGCCGCACCCTGTCCGACTACAACATCCAGAAAGAGTCCACTCTTCACCTGGTCCTGCGCCTCAGGGGTGGGATGCAGATCTTTGTGAAGACCCTGACTGGCAAGACCATCACCCTGGAGGTCGAGCCCAGTGACACCATTGAGAATGTCAAGGCAAAGATCCAGGACAAGGAGGGCATCCCCCCTGACCAGCAGAGGCTGATCTTTGCAGGCAAACAGCTGGAAGATGGCCGCACCCTGTCCGACTACAACATCCAGAAAGAGTCCACTCTTCACCTGGTCCTGCGCCTCAGGGGTGGGATGCAGATCTTTGTGAAGACCCTGACAGGCAAGACCATCACCCTCGAGGTCGAGCCCAGTGACACCATTGAGAATGTCAAGGCAAAGATCCAGGACAAGGAGGGCATCCCCCCTGACCAGCAGAGGCTGATCTTTGCAGGCAAACAGCTGGAAGATGGCCGCACCCTGTCCGACTACAACATCCAGAAAGAGTCCACCCTTCACCTGGTCCTGCGCCTCAGGGGTGGGATGCAGATCTTTGTGAAGACCCTGACTGGCAAGACCATCACCCTGGAGGTCGAGCCCAGTGACACCATTGAGAATGTCAAGGCAAAGATCCAGGACAAGGAGGGCATCCCCCCTGACCAGCAGAGGCTGATCTTTGCAGGCAAACAGCTGGAAGATGGCCGCACCCTGTCCGACTACAACATCCAGAAAGAGTCCACTCTTCACCTGGTCCTGCGCCTCAGGGGTGGGATGCAGATCTTTGTGAAGACCCTGACTGGCAAGACCATCACCCTGGAGGTCGAGCCCAGTGACACCATTGAGAATGTCAAGGCAAAGATCCAGGACAAGGAGGGCATCCCCCCTGACCAGCAGAGGCTGATCTTTGCAGGCAAACAGCTGGAAGATGGCCGCACCCTGTCCGACTACAACATCCAGAAAGAGTCCACTCTTCACCTGGTCCTGCGCCTCAGGGGTGGGATGCAGATCTTTGTGAAGACCCTGACTGGCAAGACCATCACCCTGGAGGTCGAGCCCAGTGACACCATTGAGAATGTCAAGGCAAAGATCCAGGACAAGGAGGGCATCCCCCCTGACCAGCAGAGGCTGATCTTTGCAGGCAAACAGCTGGAAGATGGCCGCACCCTGTCCGACTACAACATCCAGAAAGAGTCCACTCTTCACCTGGTCCTGCGCCTCAGGGGTGGGATGCAGATCTTTGTGAAGACCCTGACTGGCAAGACCATCACCCTGGAGGTCGAGCCCAGTGACACCATTGAGAATGTCAAGGCAAAGATCCAGGACAAGGAGGGCATCCCCCCTGACCAGCAGAGGCTGATCTTTGCAGGCAAACAGCTGGAAGATGGCCGCACCCTGTCCGACTACAACATCCAGAAAGAGTCCACTCTTCACCTGGTCCTGCGCCTCAGGGGTGGGATGCAGATCTTTGTGAAGACCCTGACAGGCAAGACCATCACCCTGGAGGTCGAGCCCAGTGACACCATTGAGAATGTCAAGGCAAAGATCCAGGACAAGGAGGGCATCCCCCCTGACCAGCAGAGGCTGATCTTTGCAGGCAAACAGCTGGAAGATGGCCGCACCCTGTCCGACTACAACATCCAGAAAGAGTCCACCCTTCACCTGGTCCTGCGCCTCAGGGGTGGGATGCAGATCTTTGTGAAGACCCTGACTGGCAAGACCATCACCCTCGAGGTTGAGCCCAGTAACACCACTAAGAAAGTCAAACAGGAAGATGGACGCACCTTTCTCAGCACCCTGTCTAGAAAGAGCACTCCTTGTGCTTGTTCTTGGGCTTGAGGGGAGATGTCTTAGTATCCCCCATCTTTTAAGCTGTTAACCAGTTTCATTGCACTTTGAATAAAGTTCTTGCATTCCCAAAGGTCTGATCTTGTTTTTGCTTTTATTTGTTTGAACCTGATGTTGAATTGTGCAGATTATTACGTTTGTAAAATTTCAAGCTTGGGAGTTAAGTGGCTCAGTTAAGCCCACTGGCTCCTTTTCCAGAGAACCAAGGATCGGCGGTGTCCAGCATCAACAGTGCAGCTCATCTGTAATTCCAGTTCTAGGGCCTCCAATAGCCTCCAAGGCAGGCAGGTAAAACTGTATGGGGATACAGTTTTTTGCTCTTTTTAACTTTAAAAACAAACTTGCTGTCACATGCCATTAATTCCAGCAGAGGTAGACAGATCTCTTGATTTCAAGGCCAGCCTCGGCTATACAGAGAAACACTGTCTCAAAAGACTACGTGGATGATTGCCATGGGTAACAGTAGAAAATAAAAATTCGAGGTGGGGTGGGAATTTTCAAGTTATGGTTTCTCTGTGTAACTTTGGGGCCTGTTTTGGAACTTGCTCTGCAGACCAGGCTAACCTGGAACTCTGGAGATCCTTCTGCCTCCCAAGTGTTGGGATCAAAGGCATGCACCACCACCTGGCTTTTTAAATATTTGTAGGTGTGTTCCTGCTCATGGTTGAAGATTGGAGTCAGTTTTTCCATTCTGTGGTACCCAGGACTCTTAACTTCCTCAGGCACAGCAAGCACTGACTGACCTATTGCTCATGTTGGAGTGTGTAATACTTAGTGTTTCAAGTGTTCAATTTAGTATATAATTCTGCTGTCTTTGCTTTTAGCCAGAGCTCCCACTCCAGTGTGTTCAGCTTCATACATACACAGGTATAGCTCACGAACAGTGGGAGAGAGCTGTATTGTATACACTACTAGTTCACTTCAGACTTCAGTATTGTCAGGTTTTAACAGTTTTCATCCTGTGCAAAGGGGAGAAACTCTCAAAAACAGGAAACCAAGGTCACACATGTATTCAATAAGTTCAGGCATGTCAGGAGCATGTAAAGAGAATTGCTCTGCTTCTCAGGGTCCTATCTGTAATGAATGACAGCTTTAAGCACTCCATAGTTTGTCTTCACATCTGGTATTAAGAGTTCACTTACAGGGGTTAAGAATGTTGGCCCCTCTTAGGACCCAGGTTCAGTTCTAATCACCTACATACAGCTTGCAACTGTCTACCTTCAGTTACAGGGGATCTGGCATCTTCACACAGACATACAGTAATCAATGCTGATAAAAATAGTTATTAAAGTTTACAGTGGTTAAGAGCACTGTCCTGAGTTCAGTTGCCAGCAACCATATAGTAACTCACAAACATCTCTAGTGGAATGTGAATGTTTTCTTTTGGTATAAAGATGTGTACATTAAATAAATCTTGACGTTCACTTACAGAGGTGGGTTTGAGTCAGGATGAAAAGTACACGACCAAAGGGGATCCGGCAGCAGCCCGATGCTTCCAGATTGGCACTCCTGGCAAGCAATTAGGTCACATGTAGGTTTAGTAATGAAGGCTGCAGCACCCTCAAGAGGTTGCAGTGACGCTCGTGACACAGGCCTTTAACCACAGCACTCGGGAGGTCCAGGACAGCCAGGATTGTTAACACACAGAAAACCTATCTCAAAAAGAAAAATAAGTTGCTTTCCAGCCCTTATTCAAAGACCCCACCACAGCTGAATTACACAACACCCCTTGGATTACATACAGCAGGCAAAAGGTCTCAAAATTAGCCACTTTCTCCCCTAATCTGCTCATAATCTGTATGGTCCCCCATTCTCCACCCAAATTGTCTTTTTTTTCTAAAGCTATGACTCCCACCTAGAGATTTCCTAGAGGTTCATTTCTTAATTAGGGTGTCTCTTGTAACCCAGGCTGGTCTTGGAACTCCTCATACCTCAGTGTTGTGCAGGACTGCCTTCCAAGCCGTATTGCCACCATCTTCACCAACTGCCAGCCTGCAATGTGATTTCAGCTGGACTTCCTGTATTGCTTTTATAGGAGGAACAGAGGGTGTCATGGGACCATCATCTAAATATGCAGCCACTCCTCACCAGAGGACTGCAATTCTGTCCTAACTCTACATGGCCTCCAGGAGGAGCTGAAGAAAATAGGCAGAAAAGGAATAGGAGAAGCCGACTTCATCTCTGTAGCCGCAGTGAAGTCATCATCCATGCCTTCCACTGTGGCTGCTTTTGGGGTCATCCACACTCCTGCTCCCATCCTCACACACACTCTGTAAATAAATTCAATAAACTCATTAGTTTTTCTGGGTGAACTTTGGTGGACTCAGACCTCCATTTGTCCCTTGGGATCTTAGGAGGAGGGGCAGATGTGATTTCCATCTCCTCCAGGGAAGGGATTTTAGCAACACTGAGTCCAACTGCTGAGACAGAATCCTTTATATAGCAGCTTAACATCATTTGGTAGTCAGTCACGGTGACAGCAGCAGCTGGAACTCAAGGTGGAAGGGGTGCAGGGATAGAGGGGCTCAGATGAGACAGCAGACGATAGAGCAGGAGCAGAGTAACGGGAGAAAACCTGGGTGCCTCCTGCAGGTGGGAGCCTGCCTTCCATAAAGGGCCAAGTGCCTGGTGTGGAGCAGGACCCAGACACTGGCTTTCTGTTTTAGTGCTTGGGATGGAACCCAGGATCATGTACAAACTGAGCCTGTGAAAATTCAGGAAAGGGATTGATTCTGTAGCTGGCACTGGGAACTCAGGATCTCGAGCTAAGGTGCTTGCTTGTAAAGCCAGGAGGCACTTGTTCCAGCTCAGCACATGCACGACACCTGGTGGTGCAGGCCTGCAAGTCCAGAGAGGGCAGTGGAGGCTGAGGCCTGCCTCATAGTGAGTGAAGGTGACCTTGATTACACTAGACTCTGTATAGTATTTTTTGGACTTTGTTTTTTTCCCCACGGTATATGTAATTAACATACTTTTCCCTAATAGGGCTTATTTTGTGATTGTTCAAAGCTTTGTTGAGCGCCTGCGGGGAGGTTGCTCCAGGAGAAGAAAATCAAAGCACAGGGGCTCATATCTGCTCTGTAATGGCATTTGAAGCTCTGGTCCCTGTTTCTAGCATTACAGCTGGGCTGTTGAAGATGTGGCATGCAGACATGAGTTCCCAGAGAAATGAAAGGAGACACCTGATTCTTGTGACTTCTTGGAGTAAGAGAGCTGTCTAGATGTCCTCTGGCAGAGCTGTAGGCTCCGGCCATAATTGGGCTCATAATACTGTTCATGGAGGTGGAAACTCAAGCTGAGTTTTTCCCTCATTACTGGTTTTTGTCCTCTGTATTAAGGACATGAATCTTGAATAGGAGATGAAGATTAGGATACATCGTGTCTTCCCCAGAGATGGTCATAGAAAATCAGGACCCAGGTTGGGGGAGGGGTACACACTATAAGCTAGCACTAAGGAGGCAGGGAAGAGGGCCGTTGTTTAGGCCATCTGGGCTACAGCATGAGACCCTGCCACAAATAACTAAAACATCAAACAATCCCCCCCCAACCTCAAAACTCAGGGGAGCTAGCTAATCTCTGAGTTCGAGGCCAGCCTGGTCTACATAACAAGTTCCTGGTCAGCCAGACCTACATTGTGAGAGCTTGTCTAAATGAATAAATAGTGCAGGAGAGGACTGAAAAAATGGTTCAGCAGTTAAAAACACTTCCTGTTCTTGCATAGGACTCAAGTTCAGTTCCTAGCATCTGCATCAAGTCTCTTCTGGACTCTATAGACAACGAAACTCAGATACACAAACCCACACACATACACAAAATTAAAAACCATATCAATAAACCACACGTCTTTAACCCAGCACTCGGGAGGCAGAGGCAGGCGGATCTCTGTGAGTTCGAAGCCAGCCTGGTCTACAAGAGCTAGTTCCAGGACAGGCTTCAAAGCTACAGAGAAACCCTGTCTCGATAAACCAAAAAATAAAAAGTAAATAAATAAATAAAAGAAAAGAAAGAAAAGAAAAAGAGGGCTGGAAAGATGACTCTGGTTAAGAGCACTGGCTGCTCTTCACCAGAGGTCCTGAGTTCAATTCCCAGTAACCACATGGTGGCTCAGAACCATCTGTAATGAGATCTGGCACCCTCCTCTGGCATGGAGGCAGAATGTTGTATACATAATAAATAAATAAATCTTTTAAAAAAAAAGAGCCGGGCGGTGGTGGCGCACGCCTTTAATCCCAGCACTCGGGAGGCAGAGGCAGGCGGATCTCTGTGCGTTCGAGACCAGCCTGGTCTACAAGAGCTAGTTCCAGGACAGGCTCCAAAACCACAGAGAAACCCTGTCTCGAAAAACAAAACAAAAAAAAAAACAAAAAAAAAATAAAAAAAAAAAGAAAAAGAAAAGAAAAAACGAACAAACAAAAACCCCCAAATATAAACAAAGCACAAAAAACAAGCAAAAATCATAAAAATAGCAGGATGTTTTGCTGTACATATTTTTATTTATTTTATATCTATGAATGCTCTATCTGTGTGTACTCCTATCTCATAAAAAGAAGAAACAGCCAGGTGGTGGTAGTGCATGCCTTAAATCTCAGCACTCAGGTGGCAGGCAGATCTCTGTGAGTTCAAGGCCAGCCTGGTCTACAGAGCTAGTTACAGGACAGCTAGGGCTGTTATATAGAGAAACTCTGTCTCAAAAGAAAAGAAAAGAAAAGAAAAGAAAAGAAAAGAAAAGAAAAAAAGAAATGTGCAGAAGAGCGTGGGAGAACTGGCTCAGGGTAAGGGTGTTTGTTAAGCAAGTCTGGTGATCTAACTTCCTTCCTTGACACCGTGTAAAGGTGGGCGAATAGAACACACTCTAAAGTTGAACTCTGACTTTTTTTTTTTTTTTTTTTGGTTTTTCGAGACAGATTTTCTCTGCGGCTTTGGAGCCTGTCCTGGAACTAGCTCTGTAGACCAGGCTGGTCTCGAACTCACAGAGATCCGCCTGCCTCTGCCTCCCAAGTGCTGGGATTAAAGGCGTGTGCCACCATCGCCCGGCTTGAACTCTGACTTTTACATGTGCGCTGTGGCAAGCCCATGCCTAGCCGCCCCCCCATGCACGCATGTCACGCACACGCACACATACTTTAAATGTTCAGGTTTGTGGCACAGGGAAGGAGGGGCAATTGGGTGCATCTGCCAGCTGCGGCCCCTAGAGACACATGACAGTGTGTTTGCATTGTGTGTGACTGCCTCTTGGAAGTCCCCACCTTACTTTTCTTCCCTGCTGCTTGTGGGGGTTTCTGAGGAACTTTCCTCTTTCGAAATATTTGGTAATGCTGTGTAAAGATCCATCACTGTGCTTGGGTTAATGAAAAGCTGAAAGGCCAGTGGCTAGGCAGGAGGTCTAGCAGGGACTTCTGGATGGAGAGAACTCTGGGAAGAAAGGCAGAGTGGCCAGCCAGACAAGGAGGAAACAGGGTGGGCAAAACGGAGGTGAGGTAATGAGCGCTTTGAAGAATATGAGTTAAGTTATAAGAGCTAATTCGAGACAAGCATAAGCTAAAGCCAAGCTTTCTTAAGTCTCTGTGTTGTTTTTTGTGACCTGGTGACCCCTTCCACCCCATCCTTCTACACATTGCACTTGTCACTCTGTCACCGGTCAGCCTAGAACAGCAGTGGACCTCACTAGCGCTCGGTTAGCTGGGTTTCCAGTACCAGGCATGGTTTTCCTCTTTTTGCAGACAGGGTTTTTTTGTGTAGCCTTGGCTGTCCTGGAACTTGCCATGTAGATCAGGCACGGGTCAAACTCACAGAGTTCAGAGGGCTGGGATTCAAGGCATGCGCCATCACCACCTTGCTAAGGTTTCCCTCTTTTTTTTTTTTTTTGAGCAGGTCTTCAGCCAGTGAGAGAGCAGTGGGTTACTGTCAAGGTAATGGGTGCCACTACTGCCCCCTTCTGGGTATCATGCCATGGGCGTGGCATGTGGTTGACAGGCATCAGAGCTGGGCAGGACTGCTGGTTGCCACCTTCCTTTGGAAGCTTCAGTGCCGCCTGCTGGAACCGTGAAAGCGAGTTCTCAGGGAGGAGACACTCAGGTTGGTTTCAGCTCAGAGGTCTCCGGGCCTTATTTCTGAAGTGTGTGGTGTCTTCAGCAATAAGGAATCATCTTCTACCTCTAGGAAGCAACCAAGAGCAACAGCGATAGGCTGTATGCTTAGGCCAGCCCTGGCCAAGAACTCAAAAGAGGGCTTCTCATCTCTGGTATTGGAGTTTGTGTTAAATGGTCTTTGGCTCTTGGGAAAATTGCCGTTAGCCCAGATGAGAAAAGTTCATTAAAACTATATATGTATATTTATACATGGAATTATTCATATTATAGGTTTATTTATTTATTTTTGGTAAATAGTTAATAGTATGATTCCTGGTGGATATTTTTAGATATCCTTATTGTTATCTTACCCACCTCCCTCCTCCTTCTGTACTGACCTCCCTCCTCTTCCGTAAAGAGCCCCCCTTCCCATTTCCTCTATCAGATACTTGTATTCTGCCTTCCACTATAACAATCCTTTTTCTTTTCCTTTTAGATGTATTTATTATGTATAGTGTTCTCCCTGCATATATGCTTGGGCGCCAGAAGAGGGCACCAGATCTTATTCTAGATGGCTCTGCGCCACCATGTTGTTGCTGGCAACTGAAGGCAGGATCTCTGGAAAAACAGCCAGTGCTCTTAACCTCTAGGCCATCTCTTCAGCCCCCCTCTAAGAACTCTTAAGTGACTTCCATCAGGCCGCAAACCAAACTGTGGGATCATATTCTTTTTTTAACTGATGATTTTTTTAAAATGTGCACTGGGGTTTTGCCTGCATGGATGTCTGTATGAGGATGCTGCATTCCCTGAAACCGGAGTTACAGACAGTTGCCAACTGTAATGTGGGCACAAAATACAGTGGTCCTTTGGAAGAGCAGCCAGAGCGGCCAGTGCTCTTAACTGCTGAGCCATATCTCCAGCCCCAGAATTATATATACATATATTTGGTTTTCCGAGACAGGGTTTCTCTGTAGCTTCTGGTGCCTGTCCCGGAACTAGCTCTTGTAGACCAGGCTGGCCTCGAACTCACAGAGATCCACCTGCCTCTGCCTCCCGAGTGCTGGGATTAAAGGCATGCGCCACCACCGCCTGGCTTCCAGAATTATATTCTTGTAGCAGGTAAAGAGTTGGAAGGCACCAGCCAAGTGTCTGCCTCTCCTCAGGTCTCTGATTTGGATGTAGGCAGACAGCCACATGCAGGTGCTTTTGGGCAGCGGCTCTGGACAAGTAGTGAGGACAACCCTGAATGAGTCCTTCACGGACATACTGGTGGCAGGTGACTGGCCCACCCCTCAGGACCACAAATGGCTGGTTTTACAAGCAGACTACTGTGTGATTGGCAGCTTTGTTCCCTCATGTGAATCAGTTTCCTCTGTGTCGTCTGGGAAAACACAAAATGTGTAGCTGTTACCATGGAGAAGAGGAAGGGAAGGGAGGGGAAAAAGAGCGGTGGGGAGGGGAGAGAGGAGAGGAGAGGAGAGGAGAGGAGAGGAGAGGAGAGGAGAGGAGAGGAGAGGAGAGGAGAGGAGAGGAGAGAAGGGAGAGAGAGGAGAGGAGAAGAGAAGACGAGGAGAGAAGACAGTCCTGACCCGGCTGAGTTCACGGAAATAGCACCCTGCAGTTAGACTGCACTGATACTGCATCAGGAGTGTGCAAGAAAGAAAAATAAGAGAGGTCTAAGGAGAAAAGTGAGAGTTTTCTCGCACAAGTCCGGATGGAAATAGCCCAGATCTCTAACTCCAAGGTCTTTGTGGGTTTTTTCTCTCTCTCCCTCTCCTCTTCCCTCCCTCCACCTTCCTCTCCTTTTCTCTCTTCTTCCTTCCTTTTCCTCTCCCTTCCTCCCTCTCTCTTTCTCTCTCTCTTTGAAATGGGCCCTAACTAAGTAGCCCCAACTGGCCTGGAACTCAACAGAGTTCCTGCCTCTGTCTTTCAAGATCAGGATTAAAAATGTTCACTAAGAAGCTGGAGGGATGGCTCAGTGGTGTACACTTTTAATCAAAGCACTCTGGAGGTAGAGACAGTTGGATCTCGGAATTCGAGGCCAGCCTGGGCTACAGAGTGAGTTTTATTTCTTTTTTTTTTTTTTTTTTTTCGAGACAGGGTTTCTCTGTAGCTTTTGGTTCCTGTCCTGGAACTAGCTCTTGTAGACCAGGCTGGCCTCGAACTCACAGAGATCCGCCTGCCTCTGCCTCCCAAGTGCTGGGATTAAAGGCGTGCGCCACCACCGCCCGGCTCAGAGTGAGTTTTAGAACAGCCAGAGCTACACAGAGAAACCCTGTCTCACTGCCCCCCCCCCCACAAAAGCACTGGTTTCTCTTGCATAGGACCGTGGTTCAGTTCCCAGTACCTAGGAGGTGGCTCACAACCATCTGTAACTCTAGTACTAGGAAAATCACTCTGTCTTCTGACTTCTGTAAGCACATGGTGCACATATATGCAAAGAGGCAAAATGCTCATATACATTTTAAAAAATCTAAAAAAATAAAAGTAAACACACCCACCACCCTGCCTGGCCATGCCTGGCAGTTTTCTTTTCTTTCCCTCAGCTTTACAAGATGGCTGTTGCAGCTCTGGCAATCGCAAAAGAGGAAGGACTGGGAGGGTAAGGTCAATGCCACCTGTTTGTTTTTTAGTTTTTATAGTTGAATCGAAAGAAAACCTTTTTATGTGTATGAGTACAGTGCCAGCAGAGGCTATAGAAGGCATCAGATCCCCCAGAACTGGAGTCACAGATGGTTGTGAGCTGTCCTGTCGGTGCTGGGAACAGAACCTGGGTCCTCTGGAAGAGCAGCCAGTGTTCTTCATTGCTGAGTGGCCCTTTCAGTTCCCACATCTGTGTCTCCACTTGCTCAGCATCCATCTGAGGTCTCATTTGTCCTTAGTATTATTGCAGAACTGGGGCAATCTGCCCTCTGGAGCCACAGAGATGCCTGGGAAGAAAGGGGTGGGGTTTGCTCACCTCTGCACAGCTGCACTGCCCTCCTCAAGGCTCAGACTGGTCTGGGAGGCCAGGCATGGTGACACCTGCCTGTAAACCCAGCACTTGAGAGGCTAAGTCAGGAGGATCCTGAGTTCAAGGTCAGCCTGGGCTATAGAGTGAGATTTTTGGCTCAAATAAACAAAAATACAGGGTCCGGGGAGATGGCTCAGTGAATAAGAGCTCTGGTTGCTATCCTAGAGAACCTGGACTAGACTCTCAGCACCCATATGATGGCTCACAGCTTCTGTAACTCTAGTTCCAGGGGATACTATGCTCTATTCTGGTGTCTGCAGGCACCAGGCATGCATAATACACAGAAATACATAGAGCCAAATTATCCATACACATAGAATAATTATGTAGTAGGAACGGCAGGCGGGCTGCATTCCTGCCCAGCTCCCACACGGCTAGCTTTATACCTGAAATAACAACACACAAATTGTATTCTTTTAAACACTGCCTGGCCCATATCTCCAGTCTCTTACTGGCTAACTCTCACATCTTGATTAACCCATTTCTTTTTCTCTTTCTTTCTTTCTTTCTTTCTTTTTTTTTTTTTTGGTTTTTCGAGACAGGGTTTCTCTGTGGCTTTGGAGCCTGTCCTGGAACTAGCTCTGTAGACCAGGCTGGTCTCGAACTCACAGAGATCCGCCTGCCTCTGCCTCCCGAGTGCTGGGATTAAAGGCATGCGCCACCATCACTCGGCTTTTTTTTTGATTTTCGAGACAGGGTTTCTCCGTAGCTTTTTGGTTCCTGTCCTGGAACTAGCTCTTCTAGACCAGGCTGGCCTCAAACTCCCAGAGATCTGCCTGCCTCTGCCTCCCAAGTGCTGGGATTAAAGGCGTGCACCACCACCACCCGGAGATTAACCCATTTCTATTAATGTGTGTAGCACCATGAGGTGGTGGCTTACTGGGAAGGATCTTAATCTGCGTCCATCTTGGAGAAGAGAGCTATAGCGTCTGCTTCACTTACCTTCTTCCCAGCATTCTGTTTTGTCTACTCCACCCACCTATGTTCTGACCTATCAGGCCAAGGAGTTTCTTTATTAATTAGCCAATGAAAGCAACAGATAGATAAAAGACACTCCTACATCATAATTGAAAAGGTAAGAAATGGAGAAACACAGATAAATTTAAAATAAACTTTTAAAAATCCCGATTGGGCATGGTGGTATCTATCTTAAATTCCAGCACTCAGAAGGCAGAAGCAGGTGGTCTTCTGTGAGCCTGAGGTCAGCCTGATTTGCATAGTGAATCCCAGGCTGGCCAGGGCTTCATAGTTAGACCCTGTCTCAAAACAAAGTCCAGAAAAATGTGGCCACTCACTCACATTTTGTGCTACATAAAATACACCAGGACCTAGAGAGAAGACTCAGTGGTTAAGAGCACTTGCTGCTCTTGCAGAGGACATAAGTTTGATTCCTAGCATCCTATTGTTCCACTAACCACCAACCAAATGTCAATCATCTGTCCATCTGGTTAGCCATCTGTATCAGGGTATTTCCCTCCTCATGCCTGTGACTAAGAAGCAACCAAGGTGGGGAGAGGTTTATTTTGGTTCCCAGTTTCAGGGTCCAGTCAGTTAGGTGGAGAAAGCATGGTGGACAGCTGTGGTAGCTGTAACTGCCAGTTGGACCCACAGTGGATCGGGAAGCAGACAGAGCCACCACGCCGGGTTTACATTTTCTTTTTTAAGGAAGGGTCTCAGGTAACCCAGGTTGACCTCAAACTCTCTACATGGCTGAGGATGACCTTGAACTCCTGATGTTCCTGTCTCTACCTACTGAGCACTGAGGTAACAGGTATGTGCTACCATGCCTTGTTTCTGTGGTGCTGGGGTTAAATCCAGACCTCGTAGGCAAGCTTCTACTCACTGAGCCACATCTCCAGCCCCTCTACCTGTTTATAAATCCAGTAATATTAGCAGTGGAAGTTAGTGCCACGCTAGCAACTGTCAACTTTTGTCAACCTGTGCAGATCTGTCTTTTTTTTTTAATATTTATTTATTTATTATGTATACAATATTCTGTCTGTGTGTATGCCTACAGGCCAGAAGAGGGCACCAGACCCCATTACAGATGGTTGTGAGCCACCATGTGGTTGCTGGGAATTGAACTCAGGACCTTTGGAAGAGCAGGCAATGCTCTTAACCTCTGAGCCATCTCTTCAGCCCCAGATCTGTCTTGAAGACCTGGGATTTGCGGACCTTAAAGAGGACCTTAAAAGGACCACCCGGGTAGTGCCAATGCATGCCTTTAATCCCAGCACTCGGGAAGCAGAGGCTCAGTGAGTTCGAGGCCAGCCTGGTCTACTAAGTGAGTTGCAGGAAAACCAGGACTGTTACACAGAGAAACACTATCTCAAAAAAACAAAAATAAATGAATGAACAAACAAACAAACAAATAAGAAAGAGAGGGGGATGGTACAGTCTAAATGTAGACAACCTTACTTCAGTTTCAGTGTGCTTTTTATATGAATGGAATAAAGAAAGCAACAATCCAAGAAATGTTGAGATCAGAAACACCAGTAAGCACATCCTAAGTATTAACAGAGCAACCTTTTCCCAGAAGTTTCTCAAAATAGACCAACTGAAACCCAACTGCCCGGCATGCACTACCGACTCGATCTGGGGAAGCATGAAAGCAAGGCAGAGGGCCTTATCCAGACTCAGGGTGCACTGAAGACAGCACTCGGCGTATCCTTTCACCGCATTGGCTTCCCTAGCTGTGTTCTGACGTCCAACAGGAATGAACTTGTCTTCTAAGTTGAATGTAACCGTTTGTTGCAGGAGGTGTGAAATTGTGTCTAAGAACAATCCCGGGAACAAAAAGCGCCTGAGGTAAAGGCCCTGGCCTTTCTTCCTGGAGCCTCTCTCACAGTTTCTCAAGGCATGGTTCACTGTGCGTCACGCTTCTGACCATGTTCTGACAAGTAACTATTCTGTCTTCCTATCTACCTTCCACCCATCCATCCTTTTATCTATCTGTCTGTCTGTCTATCTATCATCAATCTATCAGCCAATCTACCTACTTCTTACTCTATCCACCCATTTATTTGTCCGAATCATTAGAAAGTGGATTAAAAAGCTCACTTTTTTTTCTTTACGGTGAGTTGCTGGGGTTGGGAGCCAGGGCCTTTCACATGCTAAGCAAGTGTTCTCCAACCAAGCGGTAACCCCAGGCCTAAACCTCACACAGTTTTCATCTGGGTGTCAGCTTGCTGCCCCACAAGGTGCAGCCATGACACTATTATCTAACTGAATTCCGGAACTCATGTAGTGTGTGTGTGTGTGTGTGTGCAGGAGAGAGCATGCACACACATGCCTGTGTATGCTTCGGCACATGTGTGGAGGTAAGTTCTCTCTTTCTACTCTGTGGGTCCTAGGAATGGAACTTATATTGTTTGCCTTGACTGCAATTGCCTCTGATCCACCCTCAATTTAAAAAAAAAAAAAAAAACAAACCAAAAACCCAGAACAGTTCACAGGCATCCTGTAATCTACAGGTACCCTGCTGACTAATAGCCCACCAGAACTCCTTACTGTCTCTGAGTCTCTGACAGTTCACCACCTGTCCCCTCCCCTAGTCTCCTGGCTTCCAAAACCCTGCTGCTACAGCCCCTGACCTCCGCCACTGGCTACTCTGAGTCACCGTGAGTGAGCTGGCGTCTGTGGGTGTCACAGCCTCTAATCCTGGCTTGGGTATTGGGACCAGCTGTCAGGACTGGTGTCAAGACCCCCAGTTCCTGAGGTATCTGGGGTCCTTCACCCTTTAATCTTCTCGCTCTCTGGAGCTCTCGGGGTGGCCGGGGAGGTTCTTCAGTCTTAGCTTCTGCTCTTTTTTGCTCGTCCCCACCACCTCTGTTGTCTGTCATCATTGCCCTCTCTGCCTAGAACTCTTCCACCGTCTCATCTGGCCACCTGCGGTCCCTTTAACATTTCCCCTCCCTGTTACCAGTTCAGCACAGTTTGCTAGTGATGAAGACTCAAAGCAAACACAGGGCAAGACTGCACAGAGTAGCTTTTATTGGTCCTAAAGTTGTACCACCAGGAGAAGGAAGCCAGGGACATCTCCAGGCCGAATCAAAAAGTGGGCTAGCCGGGCGGTGGTGGCGCACGCCTTTAATCCCAGCACTTGGGAGGCAGAGGCAGGCGGATCTCTGTGAGTTCGAGAGCAGCCTGGTCTACAAGACCTAGTTCCAGGACAGGCTCCAAAACCACAGAGAAACCCTGTCTCGAAAAACCAAAAAAAAAAAAAGTGGGCTAAATAGCCTTTTTTTTTTTAAGTTATAAACTGATTGGCCCATTAGCTCAGGCTTCTTATTTACTCTTATAACTTATATAGCCCATTATTCTTATCTATGTTAGCCACATGGCTCAGTACCTTTTTCAGCAGGGCAGGTCACATTCTGCTTCTTTGGTTTATGGGCCAGGACTGGGGGTTTTTGGCTTTTTAAGACAGGTTTTTTTCTGTAGCTTTTGGAGCCTGTCCTGGAACTAGCTCTTGCAGACCAGGCTGGCCTCGAACTCACAGAGATCCGCCTGCCTCTGCCTCCTGAGTATTGGGATTAAAGGCACCACCACTGTGTGGCTAAATGGTCATTTTATGCAGTCAGAAAAGAAGTTGCTTAAGGGCGTTGCACTAACTCCAGACATCAGCTGAGCCACCACGAGGACATACTCCCTCTCTGACCTGTATGTAGACTCTACCAAGGCTGCTGGTGGCAGAAAAATCCAGAATGAACTTTTTTGTTTTCCTTTTTTGTTTGTTTGTTTGAGATAGGGTTTCTCTGCATGCCCCTGGCTATCCTGGAACTTGCTCTGTAGACCAGGCTAGGCCCGAACTCAGAGATTCGCCTGCCATCTTTCCAGGTCTTGCTTGGAAAGGAGACCTCAAGTCACAGTTAGCACCCAAACTGCCCTACACACTCCGGGAGGTGCTTTACAGCAGCCACCGGCAGATTCACGCTGGAGCATCCTGCTGGAGCATCTTAGAGCAGGCCTGAGGGATGCAGAGGAGGAAGGAGTGTGGTACCCAGTTCATGCCTTAGCTCTGCTCTCACCCTCTGTCCCTGGAGCTCTGGCCCCAAGAAGCTGACACCCCCATAACAACAGGCCACTGCGCCTCCTGGTCATGAGTCCCTGTCTGCACACTTCGGACAGGTTTGAGGGGCTTCTTCATTGTGTGTCCACTGTGTAGCCAGTGACTTCTGGGGTAGAGTTGAATGTCCTGAGACAGGAAAGAAACAGGCTGATTTGAGGACTGGGGAGGAAGTACAATTGGTATATTTTAGTCCTTTTGTTGGAATCATAACAATTGTTTGTTTGTTTTTTAAGTATAAACATGCTTGCAAAAATGTAGTGGTGAAACCCAGTAACAGGAGAGGCAGGGGCAACCCCTGCATTTGGAGGACAATGGCTGCGGGGTTTTCTCCTGCTGGAGCAGGGGCACAGAACATAGCATGTCCTCCCAACTCCTTCTCCTTTCTTTTCTTTTTTTCTTTCTTCCTTCCTTCCTTTCTTTTCTCTCTCTCTCTCTCTCTCTATCTTTCTTTCTTTCTTTCTTTCTTTCTTTCTTTCTTTCTTCTTTCTCTTTTTTTTGTGTGAGACATGTTTTCACAACATGAAACAGCCTTGCCTGAGCTGGCTTGGAACTCACTATGTAGACCAGAATGGCTTTGAACTCATAGGAATCAGCCTGGCTCTACCACCTGAGTGCTGGCCTTAAAGGTGTATGCCACCATGCCCTGGCCCCAGCTAGTTAAAAAGATATTTGGGGTGGATGAGAGGCAAGAAGGCTCAGAGGGTAGAGGTGTTTACCCACAAACCTGACAACCTGAATTACATCCCAGACACCACAAGGTGGCAGAAGAGAACCGACTCATAAGAGCAGAGTCTGATTTCTACACGTGAGCTGTGTCATGTACACTTGTGAGCATGCGCGTGTGCACACACAGAGATTGATAGACTGACTGATATGTAAATGAATAAATAAAGTTTGAGGGCTGGCGTGTCTCGGCAGCAGATCTCTTGCTGAGCATGCATGAGGCTCTGGGTACACTCTAGAGCTGGGGAAAAAAAGCTGCCTATGGTTTCAGAAGGCTTTTTATTATTCCGTATAGACCTGTCTTGTTTTTATTTCCAGCAACAAAAATGTTGCATGGTGTGTCTCGGTACTGTCCATCTGACCAGCCACTAACAACATATGGCCTCCAAATTAAACTATAACAGACACAGCAATGCACACCTATAACCCCGGTACTCGGGAGGTTGGCACAAGAAGACCATGGGTTTGAGGCCACCATGGACTGACTGTACAGCAAGACCTCCTCAAGTGGCACATGAGCAAAATAACAAAACAAAGAAATGACAACTAGCCTGGCATGGTGGTGCACACCTTTAATCCCAGCCCTGGAGCGGCAAGGCCTCTGTGAGTTCAAGGCCTGCTTAGTTTACACAGTGAGTTCCATGCCTCCCTTGGCTACACGGGAGTCCAGGAGTTTGAGGCTGTGGGGGATCAAACAAAAGGTCCTGTCTACCTTGAGCTACCCCAGCTTTCTTTTTTCTTTTCGTGGCTTCCTTCATTCCTAATTCCCTCTCTTGCCTGTGTTCTTGCTCTCCCAGAGACAGGATCTTACCATGTAGCCTAGCTTGTGGTGTGGGAGGTCTTTCTGTCTATGTGTTACTTTTATTGGTTAATTAATAAAGAAACTGTTTTGGCCTATAGCAGGCAGAACTTAGCTAGGCAGGGGAAACTAAACTGAATGCTGAGAGAAAGAAGGCTGAGTCAGAGAGAAGCCACGTAGCCCCGCCGGAACTTTACTTTACCCAGTAAACCACGGTCTCGTGGTGATACACAGATTAATGAAGATGGGTTAATTTAAGATATGACACCGGGCGGTGGTGGCGCACGCCTTTAATCCCAGCACTTGGGAGGCAGAGGCAGGCGGATCTCTGTGAGTTCGAGACCAGCCTGGTCTACAAGAGCTAGTTCCAGGACAGGCTCCAAAACCACAGAGAAACCCTGTCTCGAAAAACCAAAAAAAAAAAAATATATGGTTTCTGGGTGGTTCTTTGGGGTCTGGGCAGCCAGGAACAAACGAGTGACCTTCCTACAAAAAGCATGTTCTCAAACTCATGGTACTCCTGCTTCAGCTTCCCAAATGTGGGAATTATAGGTGTGAACCATCAGACTGAATGAACTACATTTAACTTTTTTTCACAGAGCGCTCAGTAAGTAGCCTAGAGAAGCTGGGGTGATGATCTTGGGCCACTAGCTTCTGTTCAAGCCTCTTACATTGGTGGAACTAGGGAAGCTGCTGAGATGTCTCAGGGCT
Organism: Microtus pennsylvanicus; assembly: GCF_037038515.1. Lineage (NCBI taxonomy): Eukaryota > Metazoa > Chordata > Mammalia > Rodentia > Cricetidae > Microtus > Microtus pennsylvanicus. The sequence goes on from NC_134579.1 coordinate 112,035,523, forward strand.
TAAGAGCCCAGGCTACTCTTGTAGAGGACCAGAGTTCAGTTCCTAGCACCTACATGGAAGCCACAACCATCAGTAGCTTAGTTTCAGGGGATCTAATGCCCTATTCGGGACACCAGGCACACACATGGTGTATAGCTATAGATGTAGGCAAACACCCATACAAATAAAATTATTTTCAATTTTTTTTTGAAACAGGATTTCTCTTTGTAGATTTGGAGTCTGTCCTAGGATTTGCTCTGTAGACCATGCTGGCCATGAACACAGAGATCCGCCTGCCTCTGCTTCCTGAGTGCTGAGATGAAAGGCGTGCGCCACCACTGCTACTTATCTTCAATGAAAATTTTAAGATCAAACTTGTTCCTGGATTACATTTTCCATCTTGATGCAGGCTGGAAGCCGTGACTAGGGTTGCCATGGCCACGAAGATGCACAGCATCTCCACACACTCAGCTCCTTAGTAAGTGCTTGTGTCTTGTTTATTTTTATGCACTTATTTAATTTTGTGTTTTCTTATATATTTATGTAATTCTATGGATGTTTTGCCTGCATGTATGTCTGTGCACCACAGCATGCCTGATGGCCAAAGAGGTCAGAACGGGCATCAGATTCCCCTGGAACTGGAGTTACTGATATTTGGGAGCCACCCTATGGGGCCTGGATAATCAAGGCTGACCACTGGGCTATCCCTCCAGTCCTACCAGCGTTTGTTTCAATGGACTAAAATCTAGACACACACCCCTTCCTGTCAGAATTTGTGTGGCTTTAATAATAATTTGCAACTACAATCCAGGAAGCAGAAAAAGCTTTTATTTTTGTTTTGTGTTGTTCTAGGGATCAAACCCAGGGCCTTCCAGGCTTTGTGACCACTCATCCATACTCCAACCCCACAAATAATAAACCCCCTGCAACTCCAGCTCTAGGGGCTCCAATGCTTTCTTTTGGCCTCCATGGACACCTACACTCACAGGTACAGGCTCACACACAGACACACTATTACACATATTCAAAAATTAAAGGTTAGTGTGGTGGCATGTACCTTTAATCCCAGCCGTAGGATGCGGAAGCAGATGGCTTTCTGAGTTCAAAGCCATCCTGATCTACATAGTTCCATTCCAGCCAGGGTTACTAAGTTACTACTAAGCGAACCCCTGCCTCAAAAAAAGCGGGGAGGAAGCAAAACAAAATGAATCCCATGCCTAGTCATACCTCCTTGACTTTTGCCACCTCCACAGTAGTCACTGGTCCCTGCGCCCGGGCTGGCTACACAGGAGCCTCAAGACTTTGATCCTTGCTTATCTGCTTGGAAAGTAATGATGTTCATGATAGCTTTACCTTCAATGTCAACTCGTGTGTCCTCGGCTAAAACAAGGACCTTGCTGATTATCATTCTTGGCACAGTCGCTTCCAGTATGGAAACCGTGTCTGGAAGCAGGTCTCTACAGGAGGACTTTGGCTCAGGGAGGGTGGCTCATGTTGACACATTATCTCCTGTGACAGCAGGTAGGACGGAACAGAGGTAACAAGACTGCAGGGGACTGTCTAAGGCTCAGACTATCTCTAAAACGGTGTGTGTGTGTGTGTGTGTGTGTGTGTGTGTGTGTGAGAGAGAGAGAGAGAGAGAGAGAGAGAGAGAGAGTTTAGGATTTTAGTTGGGGACCTTGTGATAAAACCTGAGCGTCTTACTGGCTTGAAGGGACTAATGAGGTGCTGCCTTCTCATACCCGCCCTTGTATGGAGTGGCTGACAGCCCCGCTCTGTCTACTTAGCCAGACTGTATGACATAGAAAAATCACTATGGTGCACTCCTTTAGTCCCAGTACTCAGGAGGTAGAGGCATGGGGACCTCTGTGAGTTTGAGACCAGCCTGGTCTACAAAGAGAGTTCCAGGACAGCCAAGGCTGCACAGAGAAGTCTTATCTTAACAACAAAAGTCACGATGGCGTCTGTGTCTTCAGCACCACTGTACTCATAACGCCCAGAGTGGAGAAACATCTGCCCATCGTGGGATGAACGGATCAGAATATGGAGCTTGGCTACCTGTCCTGTGCAGCCTTAATTGTCATTACGACACAGCCTAAGGCCATCTGAGAGGACTGTCTCAAAGGAGCAATTGCCTGGATCAGATTGGCCTGCCGACCTGCTTGTGGGGCGTGGTCTTGGTTGTTAATTGATGTATGAGAATCCAACCCACTGTGAGTGGCGCCATTCCCTACACAGGTGGTCCTGGACTGTTGTAGAATATTATTTTAAGGTTACCTTTGTTTATACTCTGGGACATTGGTTTAATGATGCAAAGATGTATTGGATTAAATAAAATTCACCTGTAGTCAGGAGGCTGTGTCAGCAGCTAGCTTACATTGGTAGGGAGAAGGTATTTTAAGGAGGGACCAGGAGAAGCAAGAGCACTTTTGGAGAGACACAAGGAGAGGAGGTGAGCTACTAGCTATTCAGCCTCTCTGAGAAGCAGAATTCCACCTAAAACCTTGACTCTCAAGTTCTTTAGAGGGACAGAGGTTTAATTAAATGCCTTGGTAGCTTTGAAAGAGTTGGTGCCTGGGGGAACAGAATTCCTTCAGGCTACAGGCCTAACCGCTGCTGAGTGGCGGAGTTGGACAGCCACGGACTAAAAGGCAGCAACGATTGAAAAAAGAGGACGTTACTGAACTGTACAAGAAAGCCAGCTGAACGTGAGCCTATAGGGAGCCTGCACGCATCCTCCTCATGGTTCCTGCCAACTTCCCGCAACCATGGCCTGTGACTAGAACCTATGAGCAGAGTGAGCTAAACCCTTCTCTGTCCTAAATTGCTTTCGGTCACTGTTTAGACAACAACAGAATTAAAGCCAGGACCTGCCCCATCCCTAACTCTCATCCCATAGTCCCTGCCTGCTTCTTGTAGTGCTGAGGGAACCCAGGGCCTCATTCACGCCAGACCAGTGTTCCACCACTCGCTCTTGAAGGGAAGGATATTTGACCCAAGTTGGAGTGGACAGACCTCCGGACACTGTGCTAATGAAGTAAGCTCCTTTTGGAGGGACGCAGCATGAATACATACCTGGCATCTGGAGCGCTCAGCTTACTGAAACAGAGTGGGGGGGGCTGTAGTTGTGGAGCGGGAGGCTGTTTCAGGATACAGGGCTTGGAAAAGTTCTGGGGAATGAATGGTGGGGAGGACCATGGATGTGACTATCTCCTGAAATTACCCACTGAAAAGTAGGTTAGATAGCTCAGTTCAGTGATTCTCAATCTGTGGGTCATGACCTCTTTTTGGGGTGCGGGGAGGGAGGTAATGAATGACCCTTTCACAGGGGTCACATATCAGACATCCTGCATATTGGATACTTACATTACAATTCATAACAAGAGCAAAATTACAGTTATTAAGTAGCAATGAAAATAGTTTTACAGTTTTGGAGGTCGCCACAGCATGAGCAACTGCACGTATTAAAGGGTCGCAGCATTAGGAAGGTCGAGAACCTCCGTTTTAATTAACGGAAGACTGCCTGCTGAATGCTGTGTAGATCTACCACTCCAGCCTCTGTTGGAGTCTCTGCATGCTCACGGCCAGGAGGAGAAAGCCCTAGGTCCTCTGCAAGAGCAGCCAGGGCTCTCAAGGGCCATTGGCTGAAGGAAATTCCCTATCAGCCTCTTCAACTTTTTTGACTATGACGGGCGAGTCACCTCTGCTTCAATGTTTCCTACGTCTCTCTGGACTCTCCAGTTTCTATTGGCTACCAGGTTCTCCTTCAAAATGGCCTCCTGAGCAGGGTGGCGGTGGCGCACGCACTCAGGAGGCAGAGGCAGAGAGATCTCTGTGAGTTCGAGGCCAGTCTGGTCTATAAGAGCTAGTTCCAGGACAGGCTCTAAAGCTACAGAGAAACCCTGTCTCGAAAAACCGAAAAACCAAAAAACCAAAAAAACCACCAACCAAACAAATAAAAAACCCATAAAATGGCCTCCTTGTTCTTGGCCATCCTTCTCGCCAGTGCCTACAGATGATTCCATGAGGTTAGGCATCTCAACAAGCCCTGCCCCAGGCCTCCCAACAGCACCATTTCTGAAGAGAATCAGCGGCTGTCCTATCCGTTTTTTGCCCTCTTCCCTGTAGCCCTGGCTTTATCTCTTCACTCCCTTAGTGTCCTCTGAGAGGATTAAAGTGTGAAACTCAGTATCCAGTATCTGCCCACCCAGCCCCGCCTGTGCACCGCCTTTGGCCTCTTCTCCTCTCCAACAGGAATAGACTAGATCCTGCCTCAGGCCCTTCATGCCTACTGTTCTACTACCCAGGATGCTCTGCTTTCCTTGGTGAATTCTCAACCACTTAATTTTCTTTCTGGTTTCACTCCCTCTTAACTGGGTGTGGCAGCACATGCATTTAATTAGGTGGGGCTCAGCCTGGTCTACAGAGTGAGTTCCAGGCCAGCCAGGGCTACGTAGCGAGACCCTGTCTCAAAAAAACCAAACAATGAACCAGACGCCTCACAGATGGGCTTTCACCTGGACCATGCACCTTTATTTGTGCAATGAGACTCTTCTGCTTACTCTCCCTCTGTGTTTGAAGACTTCAGATACTCCGGACAAATCTTGCCATCCTTGTCTTTTTATGACTGGTTCGTTTGGCTTTCCCTTAGGGTTCATCCAGCACTGTAGCTAGTGAGAGTGTTTCCTTCCTTTCAAGGCTGAGGAATATTCTACAGTGTTGATGAGCCATATACTCAGCCACCAAGTGGGAGTCTCTTGGGTTGTTCTTACTTTCTGGTCCATAAATAATATGGCCATGGACATGATGAACAGATATGTCTTTGAGACCTTAACATGCTAGACTCTGTCCCTGGGGGAAAAAAAGACAAAGATTTATTTTGCTCGTGTTTCAAAGGTTTCTGTTCATCATGAAAGAAGTGTGAGGCCGGGCAGTGGTGCAGTGCACGCTTTTAATCCCAGCACTCGGGAGGCAGGGGCAGGCCGGTCTCTATGAATTCGAGGCCAGTCTGGTCTACAGAGTGAGTGCCAGGACAGGCTCCAAAGCTACAGAGAAACCCTGTCTCCAAACACAAAAACAAAAACAAAAAAGAAGTGTGTAGGCAGCAGTTTCTTTCTTTTTTTTTTTTTTTTTTTGGTTTTTCGAGACAGGGTTTCTCTGTGGTTTTGGAGTCTGTCCTGGAACTAGGTCTTGTAGACCAGGCTGGTCTCGAACTCACAGAGATCCACCTTAGGCAGCAGTTTCAAGGCAGACAGGAAGCAGTGACAGGAAGGGCCCTAGGTAGATATGCTCCCCCAAGGACACGTGTGCCCCAGACATTTGGTTCCACCAATCGGGCCCTGCCTTCCAGAAGTCCCTTCAAACTTTTGAGTCCATCTACGGGTTAAATGTCAGACCTAACCAGCCCTGAAAACGCCCTCAGGGACACACCCAGAGGTGGCTTCACTAATCTCTTAGGCATTCCTTAATCCAATCAGTGCAAGTGACCAGTCAGGATCAGTTGTGGCACCTGGTCTCTAATGCATAGAGTTGTGCAGCCAGAAGGGAAAAAAAATCCTTGCAAAACATGATGTTTGAGCTGAACCCATGAGATGAGGGGATGGGAATGGGTGTACTGAGCATGTGCAGGATGTTTTCTTGGCATCAGTCCTTAGCCCAAAGTACCAACTGTTTGTGTAGCAGCTCCATGGTGTCAGGAAGAATAAGCAGACGTGATGTGAACAGAAGCGTCGAAAGAAGGGACGTGTAGGACTAGCAAGAGGGCTTGCTGGGCTCACTGGGCTCACTGGGCACATCTACAGATGCTTGCCACCAAACCTGATGGCCTAAACTCCATCCCTGGGACCAGCATGGTGGAAGGAGAGAACCAATTCCTGAAAGTTCTCTCTCTTTTGTTTTTTTTGAGATAGAGTTTCTCTGTGTAGCCCTGGCTGTCCAAGAATTTTCTCTGTAGACCAGGCTGGCCTTGAATGTGCAGAGATTCACCTATCTCTGCCTCCCGAGTGTACACCACCACCACCTGACCTGCAAGTTGTTCTTTGATCTTCTATATGTGTGCTCTGGCGTGTGTACCCATACACACACACATGTGTAAAATTTGAGATAGGGTTTCATTATGTGAACAAGACTGGCCTCGGACTCAGATCTGCCTGCTTAGGTCTCCTTAGTGCCAGGACTACTAGGACGCTCACCACCATGCCTAGCAGAACTATAGTCTTAAAAAAAAAAACGTATTGTGTGCATGTGATCAGAGACAACTTACAGGAATCGGTTCTCTCCTTCTACCATGTGGGTCCCAGGGATGGAACTTGGGTCACTAGCCTTGGTGGCAAGCACCTTTACCTTCTGAACCATGCCGCCAGCTCCCTACATTCTGTTTTGTTTTGTTAAGTCAGGATTTCTCTGCAACATCCCTGACTGTCCTGGGACTCACTCTGTAGACCAGGCTGGCATAGGACTCCCAGGAATCCTCCTGCCTCTGCCTCCAGAGTACTGGGATTAAAGACATGAGCTACTATGTCTGGCTCTACATCCTTTTATAAAAGAGAACTGAGCTTCCTTGGATCCTGGTATCTGGCATGGTTCCCTGGGGGCCCTTTCAGCGACTAGCGCTCAGCAGGTCTGAGGACCATCGCACTGTCAGAAGGGACTACTCAGTCAGAAGTCAGTCCTTTCTCATCAGGAACAGACAGTCAACACAAATCTTTCGAGACCTCATACCTTGGCCTAAGAGCATCTCACAAATTTCAAACTTGGCTCTTCAGAAGGTGATTGGGTCCTGAAGGGAGAGCTCTACCTGAATGGATTTATGGTTTTGCTGTGTTCCATGGCAAGGAAGAGAAGAACAGATGTCCGAGGAGCACTTAACTTCTTTCTTTCTTTCTTCCTTCCTTCCTTCCTTTCTTCCTTTCTTTCTTTCTGTTTAATTTTATGTGTCATGTGAGGTGGAGAGCTGGCTGAGACCAGAAGACAGAGCGGGGTTCTGGGAACCCGAACTCTTGAGTCCCCCGCAAGAATATCAAGTGCTCATTTATTACTGAGCCATCTCTCTGACCCCAGAGGCAGCAATCTCTGGTGGAAGTGGATTTCTTCTGCCTCGCTCTATCCTGTCTCATACCTAGAGACTCAGCAAGGAGTCCCAGCAGCAAGATGGCCCTACCCGGATGTGCTGCCTGCATGGTGAGCATTCAGATGGTTGGGGAAACACAACAGTCCCTAACAGTCTCGTGGATCAAACTCAGGCTGTCAAATTTGTGTGGCAGGAGCCTTCCTGCCTGGCCATCTCATCAACCCTCATTTTAAGTTTTAAAGATTTGGGCTAGAGATATGGCTCAGTGGTTAAGAGTAGCTTTTGCAGGGGCTGGAGAGATGACTCAGTGGTTAAGAGCATCACCTGCTTTTCCAAAGGTCCTGAGTTCAATTCCCAGCAACCACATGGTGGCTCACAACCATCTGCAAAGAGGTCTGGCGCCCTCTTCTGGCCTTCAGGCATACAGACAGAATATTGTATACATAATAAATAAATAAATATTTTTTTTTAAAAAAAGAGTTGCTTTTGCAGAAGACTAGTTTGGTTTCCCGGTACCACCCCTGCCCCACCCCACCCCACATGCAGGCTCACAACTGCCTGGAACTCCAGTTCCAGGGGATCTGATGCCCTCTTCTGGCCCTTTTGGGCACTAAACACACACAAGGTACACATATACATGCAAACTTTTTTTTTTTTTGGTGTTTTTCGATAGGGTTTCTCTGTGTAACAGTTCTAACTGTCCTGGAACTAGCTCTGTAGACCAGGCTGGCCTCAGACTCATGAAGATCCGTCTGCCTCTGCCTCCTGACTGCTGGGATTAAAGGCATACGCCACTACTGCCTGGCACATGCAAACATTTATATATACACATAAAATAAATCAGGGTTGGAGAAAGTGCTTAAATGTGAAAAGCACTGGCTGCTCTCCCAGAGGAGAGCTCTCCAAGCATTCAGCTGGGAATTCCCAGCACCCACATGGCAGCTCACAACTACCTGTAATTGTAGTTCCAGGGGATCTGACAGACACATGCAGGCCCAACACCAATGCACATAAAATTTTTAAAAAATTAAATAAAATAATAAATATACTTTAACATGCAGGCTTAATTAATTGTGAGACTGTGGGCACAAGCTCTAAGAACCGAGCACTGGAAGAGCAGTGTGTGCTGTTATCCACTGAGCTATCTTTGAAGCCCCTTATGGTGCTGGGTATGACTGTGGGGGGCGGGGGAGCCGACAAGCTTAGCACCAGCGCTGCCGCTGAGTCACGCTGGGCAATGGATCTGCTCTGGAGAAGCCCCTGGTCTGAGCCTTGGCTGGTCACAGTGCGACTGGAGGGTTCCCGACTGCTTCTGAGAAGGAGAACTCGATTCCTCCTGGCGCTTTGTGTGGGCAGAGCTCCAATTTCACTTCTTCCTTTCTCAGAGTCCATAGATGAGACGTGAGGGGAAGTCGGAAGCGCTGCCCCGTGGGAGATGTTCTGATCTGAGACGCAGGTCTGCGGGACTGCCCGGAGCTGGGTACTGTGGGGACTATGGACCGCTCCCCAACCATCACACTCCTATACCCTTTCGCTTTCAGAGAGACTGAAGTTCTGGGGAACCACTTTTAAAGTGTATGCTGTGCAAAATGAGGACCTGCATGGCCTCCCTAGCACTCATGTCAAAAGCCAGGCGTGGTGGTCCACATTTGTAATCCCACTGCTGGGGAAGTGGAGACAGGAGGATCCCTGGGGGTTCCCTGGCCAGACACCTGGGCTGAACCTGGAGCCCCACAGGACAGTGAGAGAGTCTGTTTCAGAAAACAAGGTGAATGACTCCTAAGGAACAATACCTGGAGTTGTCCTCTGGGACACACACACACACACACACACACACACACACACACACGCATGCACGCGCACACATGCACGCACGCACGCACGCGCAGTCATCTCACAAAAGCTGGAAGATCTCTTCCAGCTTTTATAGAAGAACTTTGTGACCCAAAGGCTGTGTTTTAACCAACAAGACACAGACAAATCATGGGCACAGCTCTGAACCCAGCAGACATGATGCCTCCAACCTGCTTTGAGCAGTGTTAATGCAGAGGGGCCACCTTCTCGCCCTGCCTGTCGCCTCTGAGTTGGGAAATGAGAACAAACTTCATTTCCGATGTGTTGGAGCTGCTGGAACTTCGGGTCTTATGTTCTCCTGAAATTCGGCAGTTTGCTCTTCTCCAGGTTGGCAGTGTGAGGTAGATGTCTTTAGATGCTGGCCTGGGTAGCCAACTGCAGTCTGGGGTCACCTGGACACCTTGAGACTACAGTGGGCCATGTTCACTGTCTTAGTCACTGTTCTATTGCTATGCAGAGACACCATGACTAAGGCAACTGTTAGAATAAGGAAAACATTTAATTGGGGGCTTGCTGACATTTTCAGAGGTAAGTTCATTATCACCGTGGTGGGAAGCATGGTGGCATACAGGCAGACATGGTGCCAGAGAAGTAGCTGAGAGTTCTACATCCTTATCCATAGGCAGAGAGAGAAGGGGGTGGCTGGGCTTGGCATGAGCTTTTGAAACCTCAAAGTTCATCCCCAGTGATACACTTTCTACAGCAAGGCCACACCTTCTAATCCTTTTAAATAGTGCCACTCTCTGGTGGTTAAGCATTCAAATATGAGCCTATGGGGGGGCCATTCTTTTTTTTTTAATTATTAATTATATATACAGGGTTCTGCCTGCATGTATGCCTGCAGGCCAGAAGAGGGCACTAGATCTCATTACAGAGAGTTGTGAGTCACCATGTGGTTGCTGGAAATTGAACTCAGGATCTCTAGAAGAGCAGCTAGTGTTCTTAACCTTTAAGCCATCTCTCCAGTCCTAGGGTCCAGACTTATTCAAATCACTACATTGGCTATGCAAATGAGGTGTACTTAGCTTGCTGGGTTCCCTCACACATAGGGTACTGTCCAGTGTGAAGTTACTGGAATTCAGGAGCCTCTGGGCTAGATTTCGCCTACTTATTTGGGGGATATATATATCTAATCTAAGGTATCTGGAAATGCCTACTGACCTGTGTATAGCAGGGAGGGATTGACGACCTACCTCTGGGATGTCTGTTGAGGGGAAACAGGTCCAGGCTGTAAGCCCTGAGCGGTGAGATGTCACCTCAGGATACAGTCCCTAGTGACTCACAAAACAGCAACATGAGAAAAGTGGGGGGGGGGGGGCTAGTAGCCCCAGGCTAGCCTCAAACTCTCGACATATCTGCTTCAGACGGAGGGTTGGGGTTATATGCATGGGCCATCTCTCCCAGCTACAAAGCCCAAATATAGTCCTTTCAGACCTCCAGAACCAGGCACTGGGGTCCCAGGCCCTCAAAAGAAGCCTGTATAATGTAAGCCAAGGCATGGTGGGGAGGTTCTGGGCTGGGGATAACAACAAAAAAAATTGTCTAGAAAGAATTTGTCTGGGCTGGAGAGATGGCTCAGAGGTTAAGAGCATTGCCTGCTCTTCCAAAGGTCCTGAGTTCAATTCCCAGCAACCACATGGTGGCTCACAACCATCTGTAATGAGATCTGGTGCCCTCTTCTGGCCATCAGGCATACACACAGACAGAATATTGTATACATAATAAATAAATAAATAAATATTTTTTTAAAAAAAGAAAGAATTTGTCTGCAGTAACAAAAAGTCACAGCTGAATTTAAAACGTCAGAAAGTGGGCAGGGGGCAGAGGGCTCAGCTGGCAGAATTCTTAACACGCAGAGTGCTGGCTTTGATCCCAGCACCGTATATACCAGTGGTACTCAATCTTTCCAATGCTGCAGCCCTTTAATACAGCTCCTCATGTCGTAATGACCCCAACCATACAATTATTTTCATTGCTACTTCATAACTGTAATTTTGCTACTGTTGGGAATGATAATGTAAATATCTGTGTTTTCCACTGATCGTAGGTGAACCCCATGAAAGGGTAGTTCTACCCTCAAGGGGCTGCGACCCATACATTGAGAACCACTGACGAAAAGGGTGGTGGCACGTGCTTGCAAGGGAGGTAGAGGCAGAAGGGATGAAAAGTTCAAGGCCAGCCTGGGCTATAAAGTGAGTCTGAGGCTAGCCTGGACTACAGGAGACCTTGTATCAAAAGACAATACAAACCCAGGAACTGTTCTCTCCTAGTCTAGGTGTGGACTAGTTTGCTCCCTGTGAAGTCCCAGGGTCTGAACCGTCACACCCCCTTTCCGGAAGCCTCCAGAAGCATCTAAGGCAGCGGTTCTCAACCCCACTGGGAGATAAAACAGCCCTTTCATAGTGTGACTTAAGATCATCAGAAATGTCAGCTCTTTACATTATGATTAATAACAGCAGCCAAATTACAGTTATGAAGTGGCAACCAAAATAAGTTTATAGTTGGGAGCTCAGCACAACGTGAGGAACTGTATTAAAGGGCCATGACATTAGGAAGGTTGAGAATCACTGCTCCAAGGGTTTCAGGGCCCGTGGGGGCTCAGGGCCGGCTGGGCTCAGGGCCCGTGGGGGCTCAGAACTGGCGGGGGCTCAGGGCCGGTGGGGCTCAGGCCTGGTGGGGGCTCAAGGCCGGCGGCACAGGGCCGGTGGGGGATCAGGACCAGTGGGAGCGCAGGGACATCTGGCTTGCAGATGCTCTTCTCCAGTCTCTCAATGGCCGCCTCTCTGCTTCCATAAAGACTCTCTCCTTAGGGGCACATTGAGGGTTTGGATCAGGGCCATGTAGCCCGATGTGATTTCTCAACTCATTCATATCTACAGAGCCCTGTTCCAAATGAGGGAATATTGTCAGGGCCGGGCAGGACGTGAACATATCCGTCGAGGTCTGGGGGTCAGAGTTGTGCAGAAGAATTCAAGAAACAGCAAAGCTAGAAAAATCTGTATGGTTCAGAGAAGGAGTGTGGGCTGAGAAGCACTGTTGTAGAACTCTGATCTGGCTGCCATTGGCACTCCTACGTCTCGGGGCTAGGGAGGAGCCGGTGCCAGCTCTGGAGATGGCTGTAAACATCTTATGCCCTGGTAAATAGCTTGCTGAGGTCACTCCCTCCCACCTGGGCACTTTCCTGGCTTCATGAAGGGCAGTTGGGGAGGGGGCAGGGATAGCAGGACTTGTTCCCACTTGCTCGGAGTCATGCCTCTAATTGCACTAACCAGCTCAGGGCTCGTGAGACCCAAGTTTTAATTCAAGGTCCTGGGGCCCAGGAGCATCTGCAGTGGTTCCAAGTCGCCATTAACCTTAAGGGAAAGATGTATGGGAGCCAGAGAGGAACCAGACAGCCTGAACATTGTGTGTGTGTGTAGTGTGTGTGTGTGTGGCCTGCGTGGGAGGACCGCCCTCTAGTACCAAGCTTCACCTTCAACTCCGGCGGGCTACTGACTCTCAGGTGTAGGAACTGGCTGAGTGGCACCATGGCCCAGCTCAGGAGGGAACCAAAGCCGCTTAAGGGGCTTTTAGAATGACACTTGACCTTTGTGTCAGACCCCAGACCTAGAGGTTTTCAGAGGGCTGGCAAAACACAGAGGGCCCCCAGGGATGGTATCAGCCCCACTCCTTCTTGTCTTTCAGATGGCAGTTCAGATAGCATGGCTTCACAAAGCCTCTCCGGTTCCAGGTGCCAGCAGGTCCTCCCTTCCTCGGCTCTTTTTTCTCTCCTCCCTCCCTCCTATTGAGACCCGTGGAAAAACAAGCAACTCAGGTTGTGTTGAAATGAAACAGGAGGCACAGTGGCCATAGCTGTGGTTTCAGACTGGCTGGAACTGAAGCTTGGAGACGTTGCCATGGAAACCCTGAGGTCTTTCACAGGAGGGGCATTTGAAGCAAGGGCAGAGTGGGTTGAGGATGCCAGGGTAGCTGCTTGTGGGGCTGGGAGAGGAGTGTGGAGTTGGCGTGTCGGGACAGAATGTAACTGGGTCTTCTCTTTGCAAAAGGCCACAAAGGGAGCAGAATTGCTTCCCCTGGGAGCATTTGCTCTGATATCATTATCAGGTCTTGGTGTGTGCCAGTCACGTGTTTGCCTGCACAGGCTGGGATCAGGGAGACACACAGTTGATGCAGTCCGAGTCTGCTAGCCTGCGGGAAACAACTCAACCCAGCTGTGGACCTCGTGTGTGAGCATGCTGGGATCCACTCGGCACTACCTCATCCTGCCCAAAGAGACACCATGGCATCCAAGCTGGGGAAAGTGTGTCTGGCTTGCAGAGACAGGTTTTGAACCCGCTTCTACCAAGTGCCAGCCCTGTGTCTCAGCCAGGTGCCTGGGGACAGCTCTTGCCTCAGGAGGGAAACTGATCACTCTTGCTTCACAGGTCAAGGGTGAGTCCTGATCCCAGGGTACCCTCTCTGTGCCCTGTGGCCACAGCATGCTCCTCTGGCCTAACTGTTCCATGGGTAGTGCCCATTCCGGTGTGAGGCAGGCAGCTCTGGCCTTCACAGGCTCAAGGGTGTTGGGGAAGAGACAGCCAGAACAAGAGCGGTGGTTTTCTGGGGGTGGGAAGAGAACATTGTCTTTAATCCCAGCACTCGGGAGGCAGAGGCAGGTGAATCTCTGGGAGTTTGAAGCCAGCCTGGTCTACAGAGTGAGTTCCAGGACATCGAGAGCTGCACATAAAAATCCTGTCTCAGCCGGGCGCTGGTAGCACACGCCTTTAATCCCAGCACTTGGTAGGCAGAGGCAGGCAGATCTCTGTGAGTTTGAGTCCAGCCTATCTACAAGATCTAAGATCTAGTTCCAGGACAGGCTTCAAAGCTACAGAGAAACCCTGTCTTAAAGGTGGCGGGAGAACAGAGATGGCTCAGTGGTTAAGAACACCGACTGCTCTTCCAGAGGACCTGGGTTCAATTCCCAGCATTCACATGGCAACTCACAGCTGTCTCTGTAACTCCAGTTCCAGGGGATCTGACATGTTCACACCAATGCACATAAGATAAAGTTAAATAAATTATAAAGGAAGAAAGGAAGGAAGAATAGGAGCTGGAGAGTTAAGGTTAAGAATACTCGTTCTTCCAGCAGATTGGAGTTCAATTCTCAGAACCAACTATAATGGGATCTGATGCCCTTTTCTGCCATGCAGACATACAAGAAGACAGAGCACTCATACACATACATGAATAAATCTTTAAAAAGATAGCTAGGGAATGGGGAGGTGGCTCAGTGGGTAAAGTCTCTGCCCTGCAAACCAGAGGTTTCCAATCTCCAGGACACACACAAAAACCCAGACACCTGCACGTCTGTAATCCTAGCATGCCACGTCTGTAATCCTAGCATGCCACGTCTGTAATCCTAGCATGCCACGTCTGTAATCCTAGCATGCCACAATGGAGATGGGAAGACAACTTGTCTGGTGTGCCAAGCAGCGAACAAAAGGCCCTGTTACAACAAGATTGGAGGTGAGGACTGGCACTCAAAGTTGCCCCTGACCTTCACACGTATGCCATTACATATGTGTACCAGTGCAAACACATGAAAACCCAAAGGCGTGCACACACACACACACACACACACACACACACACTAAACAAATTGAAAACAGAATAGCTGGGTGTTCTGAGGGGCTTGCAACAGAATTGTCAGGCCAGGCCAGGCCAGAGTCTTATGTCTGAGCTTGCATGCAGGGATCCACTGAAGAGCTCCCTCTTCAGTTTGTTGATTTACATAAATAGGGTCTCACTATATGTGGTGATTTGTATGAGAATGGTCCCCACAGACTCCTGTGTTTGAATGCTTGGCCCAAAGGGAATGGCACTATTGGGAGTTGTGTCTTGTTGGAGTAGGTAGGGGCTTGTTGGAGTACGTGTGTCACTGTGGGGGTGGGCTCTGAGGTCTCACACATGCTCAAGCTAAGCCTAGTGTAGCAATCTCTTTCTACTGCTTGTGGATCAAGATGAACTCCCAGCTCCTTCTCTAGCACCGTACCTACCTGCATGCCGCCATGCTTCTCCCATGGCAATAATGGAGTAAACCTCTGAAACTGTAGGCCAGCCCCAATTATGTTTTCCTTGTAAGAGTTGCCATGGTCATGGTGTCTGTTCACAGCAATAGAAACCCTAGCTAAGTCACGATGTGACCCAGACTGGCCTCCCATTCTGAGCACTCCTTCCTCTGCTTGCTGAGTGCTGGAAGTATAAGCGTATGCTACCACACCTATAGTCTGGACCAACCTCCAACTCTTGGCTCCTGGCGAAACTCTCAGTCATCTCTTTCTTAGAGCGCTGGGTCTTCAGGTGTGCCGCATGCATAGTTTTCTGTCATCGCCACACAAGTTAAAGTCATCCACAAAGAGGGAACCTCAGTTGAGAAAATGCCTCCATAAGATTTGACTGTAGACAAGTCTGTAAGTAAGGCTTTTTCTTAATTAATGATTGATGTGGGAAGGCCCAGCCCATTGTGGGTGGGGCCACCCCAGGGCTGGTGGTCCTGGGTTCTGTAAGAAAGTAGGTTGAGCAAACCATGAAGGGAAGGTCAGAAAGCAGTACTCTTCGTTGGCCTCTGCATCAGCTCCTGCCTCCAGGTTCCTGTCCTGTTTGAGTTCCTGTCCCGTCTTCCTTTAATAATCAACAGTGATGTGGAAGTGAAAGCCAAATAATTTTCTCCTTTTCTCCCTAAGTGGCTTTGGTCATGGCATTTCATCACAGTCATAGAAACCCTAGCCGAGATGGCAGATTTCATTTCTGATTTGAAGTGTTCAGGAGGACATATCTTGTTCTGGGCCGATCACTTAACGTGTTAGGTGAGATCTTTGTATACTAATACCCGTGTGGGCCTGGGAAACACTTCCTGTGAGTATTAGAAGCACCACATCTGAAATGATTTTTTCATGTGTGCACATACCTGGGTGTCAGCACGTGCCCATGAGTGCAGTGCCCACAGAGGCCAGAAGGGGGCGTCACATTCCCTGGAGCTGGAGTTACACAAGGAGTTGTGAGCCCTAATGTGCTCGGAATTGAACTCAGGTCCTCTGCAAGAACAGCCAGTCAGTGCCCTTTAACCACTGTGCCACCTTTCCAACCCTTAGAAATTTGTAGAACCTGGAGTGTAACTGTGGTGGACCTGTGGTTAGTGGTTAGTGTGTTCAAAGCTTGAGGCTTACTCTCTGGCATTGAGGTGATGTGACTATCTGTGGTTGTCTTTGTTTCCATTCTCCGGCTTGAACATCTTGGAAAAGCAAGACCTCTCTGTGGATCTGTTGCGCCGAGGCAAGTTGCTCCCTGAATGGCTAAACTCAACCATCTCCACCTACATCCATTGAGATGCCCTGGAGAGGAGACCTGGAAAGAACCGGATGATGAGGAGGAGGAGGAAGACAGAATTCCGAGGGGAGGTGGTTCCAGCCATGCCAGTTTCAGAATCAAGACTTTTCTTTTTTTGTTTTGTTTTGTTTTGTTTTTCCAGACAGGGTTTCTCTGTAGCTTTGGAACCTGTCCTGGAACTCGTTCCTGGCCTCGAACTTGCAAAGATCTGACTGCTTCTGCCTCCCGAGTCCTGGGATTAAAGGCATGCACCACCACCATCCGGCCCAAATCAAGGCTTTTGATGAAGATCCTGGAGCCAAATATTCTTTTTTTTTTTTTTTTTTTTTTTAGTTTTTCGAGACTGTAGGAGCCAAATATTCTTAATCACAAGAAGGCTGCCAACATCCAGCAGAGGAGCAGAATTGCTTCTGCAAAGACACCTTTTATTTTTTATTTATTGATATTTATTGAGCTCTACATTTTTCTCTGCTCCCCTCCCTGCCTCTCCCCTCCCCGCTTCAACCCTCCCCCAAGGTCCCCATGCTCCCAATTTACTCAGGAGATCTTGACTTTTTATACTTTCTATTTCTCATGTAGATTAGATCTATGTAAGTCTCTCTTAGTGTCCGCATTGTTGTCTAAGTTCTCTGGGGTTGTGGTTTGTAGGCTGGCTTTCTGTGCTTTATGTTTAAAAACCACCTATGAGTGAGTACATGTGATAATTGTCTTTCTGTGTATGGGTTACCTCATTCAAAATAATAATTTTGTTTTCTAGTTCCATCCATTTTCCGGCAAAATTCAAGCTGTTGTTATTTTTTTCTGCTGTGTTAGTATTTCATTGTGTAAATGTACCACATTTTTCTTATCCATTCTTCGATCGAAGGGCATTTAGGTTGTTTCCAGGTTCTGGCTATGACAAACAAAACTGCTATGAACATGGCTGAGCACATGTCCTTGTGGTACGATTGAGCATCCTTTGGATATATACCCAAAAGTGGTATTACTGGGTCTTGAGGAAGGTTGTTTCCTAATTTTCTGAGAAATTGCCACACTGACATCCAAAGGGGTTGTACCAGCTTGCATTCCCACCAGCAGTGCAGAAGTGTTCCCTTTTCCCCACAACCTCTCCAGCATAAGTTGTCATCAGTGTTTTTGATCTTGGCCATTTTTACAGGTGTAAAATGGAATCTCAGAGTTGTTTTGATTTGCATTTCTCTGGTGACTGAGGATGTTGAACATTTCCTTAAGTGTCTTTCAGCCATTTTAGATTTCTCTGTTGAGAGTTCTCTGTTTAGGTCTGTACTCCATTTTTTTTTATTGGATTATGTGATCTTTTGGTGTTCAATTTTTTGAATTGTATATTTTAGAGATCAGACCTCTGTTTGATGTGGGGTTAGTGAAGATCTTTACCCATTCTGTAGGCTGTTGTTTTTGTCTTGTTGATTTACTATGTCCTTTGCTTTACAGAAGCTTTTCAGTTTCACTGAGCTACCTCCAGGAACAGGAATAACCAATGGGGTAACTAAAGACACCTTTTAAAGATAAAGTTTTGCATAGTCTAGGTTGGCTTTGAATTTACTATATATTTCCTCCACAACTATTGGAGTACAGGCATGGACCACCATGCTAGACTTGCAGGCTCTTTTATTATTACTGAGGAAATGGGTCTCAGAATTCCCTCAGCATTTTATTGGCCAGAACTTGCTCACATGTCCTCTCCACAGCCAATCATAGTGAGAGGTATGAGCCAAGTTGGTTTAGACAATGAGGATTTTTTTTTTTTTTTTTACCTCTTGGGGCTTTAGGTTCCCCTTTTTTGAACATGCATGACTGCAGGGGGAAGTAAAACCTCAGCCTGCAAGAAAGGAGAGGGAATGGGAGCTGCAGAGCATGTCTGTAATCCCAGCATTCTGGAAGCTGAGGCAGAAGGATTACCACGAATTCCAAAGCCAGCCTGGTCTACCCAGCAAGACCCTATCTCAAAATACAAAATCCAAGCTACAGTCCAAAATTGTGTTTGAGATGCATGCTTGTTGCCATACTCCCAAAAAATCCTGGGGCATATCACCCCTCCCCGCAGTGTCGTCTATAGTACTGGGCCCCCCATTGTGTGTCAGCAGCGGCGGTCCCAATGGTGAGCCATGCCATTTTATCACGGCTCTGCTGTCCCTCCTGTGGCTGGAGCCTGTGACATGATCTGAGGAGTCCTGGACACTCCCCACCCCCGGTACCTCCTGTCTGTACAGAGAACTGCACAGGTTGGGAGCCTCATCACACAGGGACCTGAGGGTTCAGTGAGTCAACCTGTCTGGATCACTTGGGACTGTGTCTGGCTTGTTAAGTGTAAGTGACTGAAGTTGGCCTGCCGTAATGGTGCATGCCTTTAATCCCAGAACTGGAGAGGCAGAGGAACACATCTCTGTGAGTTCGAGGCCAGCCTGGTCTACAGAGTGAGTTTCAGGACAGCCAGGGCTATCTATACAAAGACCCTGTCTCAACTCTCGCCCCACCACCAAAAAAAAAGTGACCGTCTTAGTGTCTTGTTGCTGTGATACAACACCCTGTCAGTGCACCTTAAGGGAAAAAGAATTTGTTTCCACTCTGTCTGAGGGTGCTGTTCATCCTGTGGAGAAAGCCCTGACAACAGGATTATGAAGCAGGTCGCCATGTTAGACCAAGAAGCAGAGAGCAGTGATTGCTGGCGGCTGGCTCCCTTTCTCTGCACTCCTTCACCCAAGCCTGTGACGTGCCTAGAGTTAGGGCCGGATTTTCCACCTGGGTTAACCTAATCAAGATAATCTCTTACATACCTGGCCAGAGGCTAACCTGCTCTCGATAACCCTTCCCAGGAATACCTGGAGGCTATAGTTCAACATCCCAGTGCAGGCAGCTGGGCCCCAGAGAGGCTCCCCAGATGACCAGGTGTGTTCTGTACTGGGGCAAAGGGGTTGGAGTCCTTTCTTATTTCCAAGTGCTGCACCCCCACCCCTGCAGCTTTCAGTGTGGGTTATAAAATAGCTCCTAAGGGCTTCCTGGGGGCCTCGGAGCCTCACATGAAGGAACCTGCCTCCACCCCTGCATTGCAGCGAGCCCCTCTGCCCAGAACACTTAGGGCTAGGAGCAGAGAGAACCCTCAGCAGCCTGGCTGCCTCTCTTCCCACTGACCCCTTCGTCCCAGATGCTGTTCGTATTGACCTGCTTCTGAGGGGGGAGTTAGACAGCCTGCCCCCAGCTGGCGAGTATCATCAGTAGAGATGGGGAGCATCTCCAGGGGAGGCTAGCCTGGGCTACAGAATGAGAGCCTTTCCCTCTCAAAACAAAAACACCTGGCCCAAACTGAATCTATCAGTTAGCTCGTGGCCTCAGGGGTTGTAGAGGGATTTCTGGTGGAGGAGCTGGACAGTAGGGATGGGTCTCCTCCCAGTGGCTTCTCCACGGCTTGGGGACTCGAGGGTTCCCAGGAGTGCTCCCAATGTGAATACATCTCTTGGGGGGCAATGTGATGTCAATTCTTCCACATCTTATGCCTTGAAACCAAGGTCAGTCTCAGCGTCTGTTTGAGAGGGGAGGAGACAACACTCGCTGTGGCTCATTTGGTGACTGAGAAAATGCCATAGAACTCTGGAAGCCCAGCCCACTGTCGCTCTGTGTCTGCTTCAGCTCTCCCAGGCCATGTCTGGCCTGAAGTTGGAGGGCCAGGAGGCTGCAGAGTGTGTGGGGAAAAGGGGAAAGGGGTTGGCCGTTCAGCAGTACCACCTACTCGAAACCCTTCTAGAAGCCTTTACTCCATGGAACTGGATTCCGATGGAAAACACGAGAGGGTTTTTTAATATTCAAACTTGATTTGGACCACACCTCCAGCACCCAATGCAGTAGTGGGTGAGGGAAGCACCCAATGCTCTGAGCCAGGGACGGGGAGAACTTTTAAAGGGGAGTTCGTTTCCTGTCGTGTTGGGACTGGATAAGGAATGCATAGGGTAAGGTAGTTTCTGAAACCATTGGTCAGTTTGGGGGCATGAAAATCCTAACAAAGACGTCTTAATAAGTGACAAGGTATCTTCAAAGACGGGATACCTCCCAGGGATATCTGGACCTCGTTACATTTTATGACTCTGCTCCCTAGCTCCTTAACTGTCTCTTTTCAGGGTATCCATTCATATTCTGCTATCGCAGCACACTTCTGGAGCTCAGATCAGCCCCTGCATATGATATGGCTTAAGATGAAGCCCCTTCTTTAAAATGGAGTTTGCAAAGTCAGGTCCTCACACACTCATCCTTAGAGGCCTCTGTGATCATGTAGGTAGGCCTTCCTTCAAGAGAACCAGACTGGGGCTAGAGAGATGGCTTGGCAGTTGAGAGCACTTGCTCTTGCAGGAGACCCAGGTCCAATTCCCAGCTGCCACATGGTGGCTCACAACCATCTGTAACTCCAGTTCCAGGGGATCCCACGTCCTCTTCTGGCCTCTGTGGGCACTGCAAATGTGTGGTACACAGACAAGCATGCAAACACTCTTAAACATGGATAAAAATTTTAAACTTTGGGGAGGACCTTGGACTTCCCACAGGGCAAGGAACCCTGACTGCTCTTTGGACTGGAGGGGGGGGAGGGGATGGGGGAGGGGGAAGGGAATAGGAGGAGGTGGAAATTTTTAAGTAAAAACAAATAAAAAAAATTTAAACTTTTTTTGAGACAGGGTTTTTCTGTGCAACCTTAGCTGTCGTGGAACTCACCGTGTAGACCAGACTGGCCTCAAACTCAGATCCATCTGCCTCTGCTTCCCGAGTGCTGGGATTAAAGATGTGTGCCACCACTGCCTGGCAAAAATTATAACATTTTTTGAGAGAGCCAGAACAAAGAACTAATTCAGAGTCCAGTATTAGCCTTCTGGCTGGGTAGTTCTTGTAGCTGAGATTCCCTGTCTGTTAGTGTCTTTCCAGGTAACAAGGGATGGTTTGTAGAGGCCTAATGACCTAGGGCCATTAAATGTTGCATTCTGTCTCAATTGTCTCTGTCTATAGCAGAGGAAGGGTTAACTCAGGACAGCAATCTGTAGTGCTCACACTCAAATCCTCCAGAAAGAAAAACAGATCACTCTTTTTTTACTGATATTTATTGAGCTCTACATTTTTCTCTGCTCCCCTCCCTGCCTCTCCCCTCCCCCTTCAATCCTCCCCCAAGGTCCCCATGCTCCCAATTTACTCAGGAGATCTTGACTTTTTATACTTCCCATGTAGATTATATCTATGTAAGTCTCTCTTAGTGTCCATATTGTTGTCTAAGTTCTCTGGATTGTGGTTTGTAGGCTGGTTTTCTTTGCTTTATGTTTAAAAAATACCTATGAGTGAGTACATGTGATAATTGTCTTTCTGTGTCTGGGTTACCTCACTCAAAATAATGTTTTCTAGTTCCATCCATTTTCCTGCAAAATTCAAGCTGTCGTTATTTTTTTCTGCTGTGTTAGTATTTCATTGTGTAAATGTACCACATTTTTCTTATCCATTCTTCGATCGAGGGACATTTAGGTTGTTTCCAGGTTCTGGCTATGACAAACAAAGCTGCTATGAACATAGCTGAGCACATGTCCTTGTGGTACGATTGAGCATCCTTTGGATATATACCCAAAAGTGGTATTACTGGGTCTTGAAGAAGGTTGTTTCCTAATTTTCTAAGAAATTGCCACACTGACATCCAAAGGGGTTGTACCAGCTTGCATTCCCACCAGCAATGCAGAAGTGTTCCCTTTCTCCCACAACCTCTCCAGCATAAGTTGTCATCAGTGTTTTTGATCTTGGCCATTCTTACAGGTATAAGATGGAATCTTAGAGTTGTTTTGATTTGCATTTCTCTGGTGACTAAGGATGTTGAGCATTTCCTTAAGTGTCTTTCAGCCATTTTAGATTCCTCTGTTGAGAGTTCTCTGTTTAGGTCTGTACTCCATTTTTTTTATTGGATTATGTGATCTTTTGGTGTTCAATTTTTTGAGTTCTTTGTATATTTTAGAGATCAGACCTCTGTTTGATGTGGGGTTAGTGAAGATCTTTACCCATTCTGTAGGCTGTTGTTTTGTCTTTTTTTTTTTTTTTTTTGGTTTTTCGAGACAGGGTTTCTCTGTGGCTTTGGAGCCTGTCCTGGAACTAGCTCTTGTAGATTGTTTTGTCTTATTGATCATGTCCTTTGCTTTACAGAAGCTTTTCAGTTTCAGTTTCAATTTATAAATTGTTTCTCTCAGTGTCTGTGCTGCTGGGGTTCTATTTAGGAAGTGGTTCCCTGTACCAGTGCATTCAAGTGTACTTCCCACTTTCTCTTCTATAAGGTTCATTATGGCTGGCTTTATGTTGAGGTCTTTGATCTATTTGGACTTGAATTTTGTGCACGGTGATAGATATGTGTCTATTTTCATTTTTTTACATGTTGATATCCAGTTATGCCAGCACCACTTGTTAAATACACTTTCTTTTTTCCATTTGATATTTTTTACTTCTTTATCAAATATCAGGTGTTTGAAGATGTGTGGATTGATATCCGGGTTTTCTATTTGATTCCATTGGTCCTCCTGTCTGTTCTTATGCCAATACCAGGCTGTTTTCAGTACTGTAGCTCTGTAGTAGAGTTTGAAATCAGGGATTGTGATGCCTCCAGAAGTTCTTTTATTGCCCAGGATTGTTTTGGCTATCCTGGGTTTTTTACTTTTCCAAATGAAGTTGAGTACCATTCTTTTAAGTTCTTTCAAAAATTTTGCTGCGATTTTGATGAGCAAACACATCACTCTTACAGAATCTGCAGGGCCCCTGTCCAAACCACGGCCGGGAAAAGGGTTTCAGACTGCCTTGAATGACAGTTTTCATGGAAGTGTATGAACTTTTTCTTTGTTTGTGTACATGTGTGTACCTGTTTGTATGTGCACCACCCAAGTGCAGTACCGCAGAGGCCAGAAGGGGGCATCAGATCCCCTGGAACTGGAGTTGCTGCCTGAGGTAAGTGTATGGATCTGAACAAAGAGCTCTTTACAGCCCAGCTGTCTCTCCAGCTCCATTCCACCCCTCCCCCAACAGGGTTTCTTTATGTAGTCCTCCCTGGTTGTCCTGGAACTCACTCTGTAGACCATGCAGGCCTTGAACTCACAGAGATCCGCCTGCCTCTGCCTCCCAAGTTCTGGAATTAAAGTAATACACCAGCACTGCCTGGCCTTTTGTAAAAACATGTTTTTATAAAAAAAGAAAAAAACGCCAGGCAGTGGTGGCACACACCTTTCATCCCAGCACTCGGGAGGCAGAGGCAGGTGGATCTCTGTGAGTTCGAGGCCATCCTGGTCTACAAGAGCTAGTTCCAGGACAGGCTCCAAAGCTACAGAGAAACCCTGTCTCAAAAAACCAAAAAAAATTTTTTTTACACTTTCAATATAGGATATATTCTATGCACTCATTGACCCCTGCTCCCCATCCATGACAGGATGAGAACTAGAAAGACATTTAGCTTTGTATGAACTCTAGTACATGATCTGCATGTGACCCTTCCCTGTTCTCTTATATTTAGCCTCTCTTGTTCTTCATGTTATAACATATCCACATGTACATTTGTATATTTTTGGCTAAATTCTGAATATGAGAGAGAGAGATTGTGTGACCTTATAATATAATAAATACATTCTAAGTCAGTGGTTTTCAACCTGTGGGTTGTAACTCCCTGGCGGTTGTCAAGTGACCCTTTCATGGAGGACACATATTATATCATGATTCATAACAGTAGCAAAGTTACAGTCATAAAGTAGCAACGAAAACAATGTTATGATTGGGATCACCACACCATGAGAAACTGTATTAAAGGGTGGCAGCATCAGGAAGGTTGAGAACCACCACACTAAGTTCATCCATTTCCCTGAAAAAAATTTTATATTTTTTTCTCTATAGCTTGGTAGTATTCCATTTTATAAAAAAATACTCAATTTTTTTATCCATTTATCTGTTGATGGACAAAGAGGTTGATTCCAATTTTTGCTATAACAAATAAAGCTTGTCTAGCTCTCCCCAGGTAGGGAGGCCAGGTAGCATCCTCTTGTCTTCATGGGGAACCAATCCCATGCTGGGAGTGTAACTAAGCAGTCCATGGGAGCCTCCCCACATAGGCACCTTCGTCCTGGAGAGTACATCTGTGTGCCAGCCTCACCTAGGTGGAGATAGCGCAGGTCCTGAGGCAGGGCAAAGGTGAGGTGGAGCTGGCAGTCCCTGGAAGAGGAAGGTTCCTGAGGCAGGACGGCAGGCACACACTGAGCAGGCATCTATGTTTGGACTGTAACAGAGTGCCAGAGGCTGTTTGTTTGGTTTTGGTTTGGGTTGTTTTTGAGAAAGGGTCTCATGATGCAACCCTAGCTGGAATTCACCAGAGAGACCAGGCTGGCCTTGAACTCACAGAAATCCATCTTCCTCTGCCTCCCAAATGCTGGGATTATAGGTGTGTGCTACCATATCCATCTTCATAGTATGTTCAACCCTGTTCTCCCGAGTATTATCATTTCAATAGTTCATGTCCTTCTTTTACCAGGTATGTATGAAGATTGCTGTAGAAGATACATACATACACCACACACACCACCCTTGAATCTGTCTGCTTCAGGGCCACTGTTGGGTCTCTCCCTACCTCTTCTTGAGATGTAGCTCAGGCTGGCATCAAACTTCTAACAATCCTTCTCCCTTGCACTGAGATTACAGGCATGAGCTACCAAGCCTGGCTCATTCTCCTTCTTGTTCTGTTCCTTAACTCTTCAGCATAGACCCTCCTCTTTCCTTGGGAGATCATGATGGTGAGTTGGGGGTGGGAGTGGGTGGGTACAGGCACCAAACAGAGCCATTGCCAGGTGTGTGATGAGGATCCACCCATTGTGTTCTCAGGAATCCTCCATAGGCTCCTCCTTTCCCCAGACTGTAATGAGGGTGCAGAGGGTTTAATGGCTTTTTGAGGCAGAGGAAGAAGAAAACCAGAGAAGCCAAAAAGCCCATTGGCTGCTGGTGAATGGAGATAAGGCCAAGGGGAATGGACAGAGGGAAGGAGATGGCCAGGATGTGGAGTCTTTGGCACATTGAAAGGGTGGACAGGAAACAGGTGGTCCTTGATATGATGTTTGAGCAAGCATGGGGACTCTGGATGCTGGTGAGGAAGAATGATCCAGCGCACAGAGGGTGCCGCTGTGCAAACGCCCTGAGGTAGAAACTGGCAGCTCGAGAGGCAGGTCTGTGGGACAAAGGATGGCAACCTTACCAGTGACAGCGAGGACTTGGGCCTTTACTTTGACATAGGACGGATCCAAAGAAAAGATTTGTTCCGTGTGTAATTTTATTATAAACAATATATACTATATAATTTGCATATGGTAAACTCTCTCATTTAAAGTGTAAGATTGGAAGCATGGTGGCACATGCCTTTAATCCCAGCATGCAGGAGGCAGAAGCAGGCAGATCTCTGAGTTTGAGATCAGCCAGGGCTACACATTATGACTTTGTCTTAAAGGTAAATAAACTGTAAGATTCAGTGGCCTGGTGACAGAGTAGGAAGGGGAGGGGGAGAGCTTAGCCCTGGGGCAATTACTTCCCCTCCTTCCAGGAAGCCACTCAATGTAGGAGGAGATTGCTCCTTTGTTTCCCCAGCCACTCAGCCCGAATAAACACACAGAAGCTATATTAATCGCAACACTGTTTGGCTTATTAGCTCAGGCTTCTTCTTCTTCTTCTTTTTTTTTTTGGTTTTTTGAGGCAGGGTTTCTATGTGGTTTTGGAGCCTGTCCTGGAACTAGCTCTTGTAGACCAGGCTGGTCTCAAACTCACAGAGATCCGCCTGCCTCTGCCTCCCAAGTGCTGGGATTAAAGGCGTGCGCCACCACCGCCCGGCTAGCTCAGGCTTCTTATTAACTAACTCTTACACCTTAAATTAACCCATTTCTATTAATCTGTGTATTGCCATGAGGCTGTGACCAGTAAAGTCTTTCTCCTTTGGCAGCTACATGGCATCTTCTTGACTCTGCCTACTCTCTCTATATCTCTTGCAGCCTGGCTATATTCTGCTCTGTCATAGGCCAAAGTAGATTTACTCATTAACCAATAAGAGCAACACATATACAAAAGGACTTCCCACATCAACTCAGCCTCTTTCTGTTTGGATTCACTTACATGACCACTTCATGCACACTTGGAACCGTGCTCTTGTGTCCGGTTTCTCTCCCTTTCTGGTGTCTTCTGGATCCATCCCCATGTCAGATGTGTAAGAGACTCGGGGTCCCCTCCTGTGCACAGACCACCAGACCATGTTTGACGTATCCATTGAGCTGCTAGGTGGCTGGGCTGCTGTGGACACAAGAACAGAGCTTTGTACCCAGGAGCTGCTGTATTCTGGGGTACAGACCTGGGAGGCAAGCTGGGGGCTCATGGGGCCTCCAGGTCCAGCATCAGAGCTGCACTCTATCTCAGGTGCCCACCAATGTGGGTAGCCTAGTTTTTGACATCCCCAGCAGAGCTCTTTAGTGCCTTCCTTTCTCCCTCTGCGCCCGGGATAGACCCAGGGCCATTTATGTGCTGCGAGGTGAGTGCTCTTCTGCTGGGCTACCCTCCTCTCTTTGGATGCTTAGAAATGAGCTCTCACTGAGTTGCTAGCCTTCACCTCATTCTGTAGCCCAGGCTGGCCTTGAGCTTATGATCCTTCTGCCTCAGCTTCCCAAATAGCTGGGTTGACAGGCCTGGCTTCTAGCTGTGTTTTGATTGATAGCAGAAGGCTCTGTACTGAAGGGGCCCCTCAAACGAAGTCTTTAGCACATGACTAACCACACTCTTCGTCTACCTCATACTGGTTGATTTTGTCAACTTGACACAAACTCGAGTCACCTGGGAAAAGGGGACACTACTGATGGAGGAATCACCTCCATTAGATTGGCCTGAGGGCAAGAGTGGACATTTTCTTGATTTATGATTGATGTGGGATGGTCCAGCCCACTGTGGGTGGTGCTACTCTCCTAGGCGGGTGGTCCTGGGATGGACAAGAAAGTAAACTGAGCAAGCCATGAGGAGCAAACCAGGAAGCAGCACCCCTCCATTGTCTCTGCATCAGTTCCTGCTCCAGGTCCCTGTCCTGAGTTCCTGCCTTGGCTTCCCCTAAGGATGAACTGTGAGCTGTAAGCCAAGACAAAATTGTTTCTTTCCCCAAGTCCTTGGTCTGTGTTTTATCACAGCAATAGAAAGTAAACTAGGGCTGAGTGGAGGTGGTATATACCTTTAATCCCAGCTCTCGGGAGGCAGAGGCAGGCGGATCTCTGTGAGTTCGAGGCCAGCCTGTTCTACAGAGAGAGTTCCAGGAGAGGTTCCAAAGCTACAGAAAAACCCTGTCTTGAAAAACAAAACCAAATAAAAAAAACAAACAAAAAGAAAAAGAAAAAAGCAAACTAGAACAGGTCTTTTCTTTTTTTTTTTTTTTTTTTTTTTTTTTAAATATTTATTTATTATGTATACAATATTCTTTCTGTGTGTATGTCTGAAGGCCAGAAGAGAGCACCAGACCCTATTACAGATGGTTGTGAGCCACCATGTGGTTGCTGGGAATTGAACTCAGGACCTTTGGAAGAGCAGGCAATGCTCTTAACCGCTGAGCCATCTCTCCAGCTCCCGAACAGGTCTTTTCTTGGGCGGCCTCAGGGCCTCCACTGCAGACCTCCTGGACCATCCTCTCCCATCCTAGGCCATCCTGTGTTGTCTCCCTGACTTCCCTCAGCAAGGCCAGGATCTGGTCACATGCCCTGCCCATCCTTTAATGTCTGTTCTCTCTGTGTGTCATCCAACGATAGCATAGCATGTCCCTGGCCCTGGCCTTGGGCTCTCTGAAGTAAGCATCACGTAGATTTGGACCTTGAAGACTTGGAGACAATTTGAACTGCATGAGCTGGTCAAGGCAAGTGGGTATCAGGGAGGGGGGATGTTGGGACCTGGCAGACCTGAGCTTCCCGTTGACTGGCAGACTCCCAGGAAACACTAGCGTCATCAGAAATGAAACAACAACCCCAAGCTGAAGGGTGCTGAAGACCTCAAGGGACTCAAGGACATCTTATTTTTAAGGTTTATTTTTAATTATGTCTCTGTGTGCATTTGGGTACACGGGTTCAGGTGCCTAAGAAGGCCAGAGAGGTCAGAACCCTTGGAGTTGGAGTTAAGGATGGTTGTGAGCCCCCTCACCAGATCCTTTCTTTGGCTTTTTTTGGGGACAGGTTTTTATGTAGCCCAGGCTGTCCTTAAACTTCCTGTGTAGCCAAGGCAGGTCTCGAACTCCTGCCTCTCCCACTTTTACTCCCCAAGTGCTGGGATTACAGGAATGCACTACCATGCCTGTAAGAACTCCCATTTTCAAAAGATTAGACATAAAGCCTTCTTGGATGAGCAGGCTTTGGCTTGAGGAGAGGAGTCAGCTACAGAAGAATCTAGAGGGGCTGGAGAGATGGCTCAGAGGTTAAGAGCATTGCCTGCCTTCCAAAGGTCCTGAGTTCAAGTCCCAGCAACCACATGGTGGCTCACAACCATCTGTAATGAGGTCTGGTGCCCTCTTCTGGCCTGTAGGCATACACACAGACAGACTATTGTATACATAATAAATTAAAAAAAAAGAAGAATCTAGAGAAACAGTTGTGTAGAATCAAGAACGGCAAGCATAAAGACTAGAGTAAGCTGGAGAGAGCTGGGGAACTGGCGATGTTGATAGAGCGTTTGCCACAATGAACCTGATGATCTGAGATTGATCCCCAGCAGCCCTATTTAAATAAAACACACAGGACTGAAGAGATGGCTCAGTGGTTAAGAGCACTTTCAGAGAGAGTCTGGGTTCAGTTCCCAGCACCCACATGGCATCCCACAAGCACCTCTAATTACAGTTCCAGGAGAGCCAGTGCCCTCTTTTGACCTTTGAGGGCACCAGGCACGCATATGGTACACAGATGTACATGCAGGAAAGACACTTGCACACATAAAATAAATAAATCTAAGACAAACAAACAATGCTGGTAGTTTCAGTGCTGGGGGGGGAGGCAGAGTCAGGAGGGAAGATCCTTGGGGCTGGATGGCCAGCCAGTTCCCAGTAGGATATTCTGTCCCAAATGGCACATTCAGGTGCATCCACAAACATGCACACACATAGACACAGAAAGCAGACAGGAAGCTGGGAGTCCAGTGGACACAGGGGCAGAAGTAGGCGGGGCCTGGGACCGGCAACTGTGGTCATACCTGCACAATCTATGCAGA